>NC_084669.1:11837857-12479285 GCF_028389875.1 Rhea pennata | reverse complement strand
GTTTTCAAATTTGCAGTGTTGCTGAAAGATTAGGTGACATAAAAATTTGCCACAGACCAGTACCTATCAGGTTAGGGAATCATAAATGGTCCACTATGATCATGAACTGATGCTTTTTCTGAAGGGAGAAGTTCAGGGAGTTATTTGTTTCTGCTCCATTTGCATACCCTCATAAACCTCCAATCCCTCACAACTACACCTCCCATTGCTCTCATCTGTTGATGTGACTGCATCATTAAAGAGCTGCTCTCTCCCACTGAAGAGGCAGCTGCTTTCATGCTACAAAAGTGGAATTAAAGTATATAGAATGTACTAAGTTATTTAGACAACATGTGGAGTCACTTTGATAGAGGCTAAGTAGTATTAAGGCCGTTTTCTGTAACCATAACTTCTTTTTCTTCACTAATTCTGCCACACTGGTACACAGTCCAAAATATAAATAATCAGCCAAAAAGAACCTCACTGAATAAGGCAAATGATGGCCCCAACCAAAATACATTAGGAACATTACAAGCTTTCAATAATAGCCCAACTCTTTGGTTCATAACTGCAAGCTAGAATACACATGAAAGAATACACAGCTAGTTTTAAAGCAAGGACTAAGATACATTTCATTTGTAAATCAGAGACAGTTGAAGTATAAAAAGGTTAAAAATAACAGTAGAAGAGCAATGCAGAGATAATGTTTTTTCTTGTTATACTCTTTAACATCGGGATCTTGGTTCCTATGACAACAGAGAAAGAGAAATGCACTAGTTTCCATCCCAGATGTGGCTGCATTTCATTACAGCACGTAATGTGTGCAAAGTATAAGTCAAGGCTTTTAAAAAAGATTCTGGATATCTTTGTTTTTCTGGAAGTGTAAACATGTTAACAAAGGTGCTTTTTAGAAAGGGTTGGACATTCCTTTGAGGTGTCTCAAATCACATTGTCAAAAATTAGAGGTTAAGCATGGTTTAAAAAGGAAATGTCACTACTGTCTGTGGCTCCTCTTGGTCTGGAATCCTCTGCTGAAGGACAGCCAAACACACGTCATCTCCCATCAATTCCTAGCCAGCTGCAAACCCCCAAACATCGTTACTAAGGGCAAGTAATAATTTTTTAAAGTATGTTGGAAGCTAGCAGTGGGTATAACGTACATGTTACATGCAAGTAGAGCACAGCATTATCAGATCCCAGGCTGTTTTCCACTAGCACGGTCACTCGGAATATGCCCACATTCTGGTAGATGTGCTTGATCCCATCTTCTGTCGAGCTGAGATTGGCATATGACACAGCGATGCCATCTCCAAAATCTACTTGAATGATAGATCTCTGGAGGTCTCCCTGTAGTGACAGAAAAGAAGAAGGGTCAGAATAGATGCTGCTTTTCTTTGAAACAGACTTCCTAGCACCTCAGCTGACCATCCCAGACATCAACAGGCATTCTGGTGGGAGCTACAAAACATGATTTTCAGAGACTGGATCAGACTTAGGACACCTAGACCATCCAGATGATAGTCGCAAGGTCTTACGTGAGCTGAGGAAAGAAAGTCACTTCATCAACTTGCTCAATAACGAATAGAGAGAAGGTGATGCTTCCTGAGATGTGACTCAGCTTGAGTATAACTATGAAGGTGTCCTTCAAGGTACAGTTGTTGCACAAGTTGCCTAATTGTCAGGAGGACTAGGGGTCTTTTGGAAAATAAACTGGCACCTTCCCTCTGACTTTCCTTCTAGTGAAGAACAGAACATAGCAGGATGGTGCTTGCTTACACCTCGTATCAGCATTCACTCAGGATGTGGATAGCTATTGAGATTACTTCTGTCTTTGGAGCAATCTCACAATCTGAGGTTTTGCACTTAAAACCATAAAAAGCAGACTGATAAAAGAGAGAAGAGCCTTTGAGAAGTCCTCTAAGCCATCCACCCTTTCCAAGGGAAGAGTTGACCATATCAAAGCAGCAGGGTGTCAAAAGAACCCCTCCAACCTCACATAGTAAAGGTGACAGCTTACAGCAACTTACAACCTTTTCAGTGGCCTAGTTTACAATGAGCTGGATTTGTATCTACCTCATAGCAACCACCAACACTACTGACACTAAGGGGGACCCTTGCTGCCTGCTTTGCAAGGGAAGGGCTAATGAATAAACCATGCTCATTACACTCTTTTCCTCCTGTCTAGAGAAAATGCTAGCAGCCTAGCAGAGTAGGTTTGTGATATAACTCAGACTGCCACCTTGTGACATTAGTCTCCTAAACTGCTAATCTAGCACATTTCAGAATTGATACAAAAAATAACAAAAAGAGAAAGAAACTAAAAAAAGAGAGAATTTCACAGCTGTAAACAAACAAACAAATACCACAGAACAAAAGCTGAGGATATCAAAGATCAGTATTTTCTATGCCAGAACAGGGATTCTTTTATATGAAACAAGTCTAGAATGGGTTTTGAGCTTCTGCTCCTGAAACTGAATTCCAGCCTGCCTCATACAGTTTCATGAAACTCAAATCAGAGCCATCCAGCTCCGAAAGACATTTACACCTGGAAGAGGGGAGTGATGCCATTTCCTTGTTCTGCTTTACAGGAAAAAAAAAAAAAAAAAAAAAAAAAAAACTAAAAAAAAAACTTTTTTTTTTTTTTGACTTTTTGGTTACAAGGCTTTTTTGGTTCAAAAGATAGAGAACTGAATGAGCACACACAGTGATGCAGACAACCTGTGCCTCGTGCACCACAAACACTGGCAGGACTCTCTTGTCACTAAGCAGTAATATGCTTACGGTGAGGGCCATTTCTGACAGCCAGATGGCTGTACAGCTTGTACTGACCTATATCACAACAGCACCTGCCACGGATCCTCTCCCTTTCAGGTAAGACATAGCACCGTATCTTAACTTTGAGCATTCTTACTCCCTTTGAAAGTGCCCCTCAGTGGCTCTGCACGATCCTTATGCTGGATATGTTCATGCTCACTGGCTGTTGCTATGGAGCGGCTTACTCCACAGTCTGGCGCGCTGAAGCAGCTGCCGCTGTCTGGAAGAATGCCGTTAAATTAATAGCTGAGGGTAGTTCATAAAATTGGCTGAAAGGACATTTAATTTACTTTGGTTTGGTTTTCCCTTTTTTTTTCTCCCTGCCCTGAGAGAGAAGCAGCCCTCTGGATGTCCAACTGGAATGAAAGGTACCACCAGTGTAAACGTCTGGCATCCAGTAGGTTTCCATGCTGGAAAGGGAAATGTGCATGTGTGGGAGTATGAGATGGAGCTGTAATGTAATCTGCACGTTCTTCAGGTTCCCCTCAGTATTTTTATCACTTGTTGTCAAGGCAGAAAGAGTGGGGGCTTGCCTGAAGGGAAATCAGGGAGCATCAGAGCTACACCTGGGGCTGGGCAAGAGAAGCGTTGTCCCAGACACTCTACATTCAGAGGTTACAGACAGAGCCCTTACGCTACGCTGGCACCCTTCCAGGGCTGGGTCTAAGTCTCAGCTTTTGTCCCTGGCCTGACTGCTCTAAGCTCCATTGCTTCTAAAGAGAAGAGAAAAAAAACAATTCTATTGTTCTGTATTAGAGGATCCCATTTTGAAGGTGGGTTAGAAAAGGACAGTCAATGACAGAGACACACACCTAGAGATTCCTGTGGCTATTCCATGCCATTTCCCCTCCTGGTGTCTCTAAAGTATACAGAGGAATGCCTCCATTCTCCACTCGAGAGGACCAGTGTGGACAAAAGTAGTATGAGATGCTAGAGAAGGCCAACTTAATTATCCTGCTTGAAGGGAACATGGGGATCCTGTGCATTAACCCAGCTTCTGGTTGTCATTAGGTAACTCTTAAATGAGTTTCTCTTGGTAATTAACATCGTAACATCTGCAGTCTTCAATGAGATATTGTGAAATCTAGCTGCTCGAGCAATGCAAACCGCTCATGCCTCCATTCAGCAAAGCTCTTAGCAAATTCTTCATCTGAAGCATTACTGTAAGCTTAAGCATAAGCTTACGTTTTTCTGAGACACAAATCACTGAGGCAAGGTCTCCTACAAGTGTTATACAGGGGATCAAACTCAGGCGGATCACAGGGGTCTTGTGAAGAGCAATTAGGAACACAGGAGACAGGTTTAAGTATACAGTTAAGTGCTTTGGCGAGTTATTTGAAAGAAGATGGCAGAGTGCAAAGTCTGAAACATGATGGGAAGTGCTTCAGGTGCTTTTGATGCGATGCCCTGTCTTAGAGAGACAACAGGAGGCACTGAACGGATTATGCCTCCACAGACAGTTGTGGGCATACATGAGCTCCTCGGCTCTGAACCTTCTCCAGAGAGATATATTCACCTGAGCACAGTGCTGGACTTGCACGAAAGGCAGAGAGTGCTCTGGTCTGAAATATCTGGCTGTGCCCTTACGTGCTCTCCCAGTCCTCCAGGCACATCATCATTAGGGTTTTAGTCATCATTTGTTACTAAAAACAGATGACGGCTTTGAACATCATTCAGTAAAGCTACACTGCTGGGACATAAGCTGTCTCCATGATCAAAACTGCAGCACCACAGTGACCCTGCTGGCTTTATCATCTCTGAATATATTTAAGGCCATGCAGTAGCACTGCATCTGAGGTAGCAGATGAAGATGAAAAAGACGACAGCATTGTAGAACAGCCCTGTTTCTGCAAGAGTCAGAGTTAATGCACTAACAAGTGATTTTTCTCTTGTCTCCATTTTCTCTGTAGCCGTGAAACCCATGGTGTCTGCAACTGCTGCTGGGGAAGGGAACCACTGCTTAGGCATACAGGATTTACATTTCAATTTTTCTTCCAAATTCTCCAGGGAAAAGAGATAGTGACAAAGACATTTCCTGAAAATCTAATTGGAGAAGAATTTCAGCTGTTTTTCCTCCAGCCTTCTTCATTTATCTTGGCCTTTCCTATTTTGTTTTAAAACCCTTTGAACTGGAAATATATTTTCTATTCAGTAAAATCCAGGCTATAACACCCTTATGAAAATGCCACATTTTGCAAAGCTGACATTTACAATTTTTAGCTTAGGCAAGGGTTGGGGGGAAAAGAGTCTGTGTTTTTGACTCGTGAAAATGCTTTTTCTAATGTCAGTTAAGAGCACAGGCAGAATAAGACAGAAAGAGAAAGCAAGTGAGCAAGATCAAAACATTTTCTGTATAGCTCATAACTGCTCTACATCAGTCCCAGCTGTCTGTGTCCCAGACAGCTCTGGAGAGCCATTTTTATATGTGGTTGTTTTACCAAGGAATGTTTTGTTTTGCAACAGTTTTATATATACGCATACATCCTTCTAAAATCTCTCCTGATGCTTTTCCCAGCTTTTCCTCATCATATTGACAAACTTAGTGCTACTTGCTGGGGTTTTCTGAAGCTCTGAGCCCAAGTGAGGTGCCCACCGAGCTCCGAGCATCACTTCTGCAGCCACAGAGAAGCATTCTGAAGCCCTCAGCTCTGAGCTGAGTGGTGCCTTTCGCATGTAGCCTCTTTGGCCTTCGCTGCAAGAGTTTTTAATGTCAGTACTCTTAGGCGTCACAGGAGATGACAATTCATTTCCGCATTCAATATCTGTATTTTAATCACACTGAGCTGGTCAACAACCTAATAAATAGCTTGAAAAATAAAAACATATGCCCACAAACTTGGGTATAATCTTAAGTGCATTGCAACAATCTTGATAAAGGCTTTAGTCTAACTAAAGAATTAAGCGTATGCTGAACTTGAAGCACACGAGAAATTCTTTCAGCCTGATGAGAAGCCCTGGAAAATAAAAACAAGTTTCTAGAGACCCCATCTAATGCTCTCCAGGGAAAAAGAAAAAAAACAAAAAAACAAAAAAACTAACAATAATTCAGAAAATAACTGTTTTCTAAATGCCTAGATTTCTAAACAAGAACAAAAGATTTTTTTCCCCAAACCAACGTACATATTTCCTGTTTCTTGACATAAAGAATAAAAATCTAGAGCATATACACAACCTGAATGCTTCCAACAAACTCTCTGAAGCTTCTTGCCTCAGGGTATGCTAGAAACTGCCTATACTGTTTGCAACAATATTGTTACATTTTGATTACTTTTATGCAAGCTGTAATACTTTGGTATATGTGAGATTATGGCTCATTCCAATCAATCTAAAGAGGATTCTGTCTCCAATGTTCTGTTTGAATCACACCCAGAAGGTTGTAATCATGTATTTTCCCTATTAAGTTCTAGTCTTTATATGTAAATTCAAGTATTAAAACAATGAAACACAGTTTGAAGTTTTTAATTTTGGTTCCATGCTTCAGATTTAATTTTAAAGTCTTCAATTATGCATTGACTTGTGTCTCTTCCATACAGATGCTGAAAACAGATTTAATTATCCTCTGCAAGAGGCAGACGCTGCAGTTGTTGGATTGTCTTCCTGAATGAATGTCTCAGAAGTCTGCTTCATGCTCTCTTCAGGTTAACCCCTTTCCCTCTGCGGCATTTTTCCATCATCACAAGAAAAAATATTTTCATTGCAATTGAGTATCTGCTTATGCATGGGATGTCTTTAATCCAGACCCATTTCAAGCATGTGCTTAATTTTAGACATTCAAGTACAGCTTGATCAAGTACTGAAAATCATGCTTTCCTGTGTATATTCCTCCTCAAAAAGAGATGCTCTTAGCTTTGTTAAAAGCAGAAATTGAATGGAAATGTATCTCTTATCAGAGCAAACAGCCTGATGTTTTTCACGTTTCTTTTTTTTTTTAACCAAATCAGTTAACTGTACTAATCAAATCTTTCAGCCTAACTGCCAGTTCTGCCAGCATGACTTAGCTATAATCTTTTTCTTTTCTTTTACAAGACTAGATCTTCTATGCACCACAGGAATCAATAAATACAGCCTCTCAGAGTGATTCACAATAATTTGACTTCTGTGACTGGAGATATATTACAAGAGTGTAGTGCTGTGTGTCTTCATGAAGGAGAAGTTAACTTTCACACATTTCTATGGAATTTCAGCAGTGAATCTAAAAAAGCACAAAACACTCTGATTTCTCCCAATCAACTTGCCATGCAGAAAATGCAATTGTGTATCAGATGGCTGGTGTAGGGAGGGCAGTACCGATCTTTCGCTGTGTATTATTAATAGGAACGTGGTGGTGCTGGTAAGATAAACAGCCATGATTCAGCATGTGCATTAGAAGTTAGCATGAAGGTTTCAGATTTTCATAATCATCACTAACTTGTGATATCAGACGAGGGATCACAGTAGGATACCACAAAGATCTACGGCCTGTGCTGTCAAGTACTACTAGCTTTGCATCTTTAATTTGGGCACATCAACAATCAGAACAACGCTAATGCTAAGCTCATCTCCAGAGACTTCCGCTGAGTTGAATTCCGAATTGTGCTGAACCACAGCGCTGAAACGGGAAATGCTAATAGTACTGACCCACCAGCAGTATCCCCTGAGCTCATTAAATGTACCTGAGACACTATGTACCTTAGGCAACCATTTAATAACACTGTCATTGCAGAAACCATAGCAGTCTCAATGAAGATCAGGGATCCATCTGTATACTCGTGTGATAAAGAGATTTCTCAGGAAACATTATGAACATTCAGTGTGAAAATGAACACTACGGAGGGTACGAGAGGGAAAGGACAGCTCTATTTTCAAACTAGAGAACAAAGACATGGAAAGATTAAGTTTCTTCTGTCAGGTCACACAGGAACTGTTCAGAGTTCAGTTCAGGAATGGGTTCAGATTGCTTCAATTCTAGTCCAGAGTTAAACTGTAAGAACAAATGACTTTTCCCTATGCATTTGGAAGGGAAAACCACCTTAGTCTAATGCTAACATCACAGAGCAGCAGAAAGTAGTCAAAAGTAAGCCAACATCTATGCCCAGTGGAGTGACTTTGGCAAGTGAGAAGTGAGGCAGACCCGGAATGTCAAAGATTTTGACTGTCATTTTATCAAGATAAAAAATAAATTAGAGGAGGCAGTTTCTCTGTGAATTATCTGTAATGAAACAACCAAAGCCCTGAACCTTTCTGCCCTGAATGTCGTTACCATCCGTTTCCTCAGCAAAGATATACGAGCAATCAGATGAAACGTGTTTGAAAGCCATTGTGCTGCAAAGTGTTGTTCTGGAGACTGCTGCTTTTGGTGTCTCTGCTGAGGCAGTACAGCAAACACCACAGGGGTCTGATGTTCTCCCCACAAATAACAACTGGGTTTGTGACAGCAAGGGATCTACATGACCCTGTGATGGGGGACACTGGGATGAAAAACTTCAGCAGCAAAAATGACTTCATAGTTTTTGTTTTGTTTCTGCTGCTGTTCAAAAATAAAACAAGAGAATCTGGGTTGAGAAACAGCTCTGCTGAACGCCCCAGTGTGACAGGCCACACAGCCAGACAGCCATAGGTCTGTGCACAGGGTCAGGGAGAGAAACAAATGATTAACCTGTTAAGTTAGCAGCACTTTGATGCAAAACAAAAATTTGCTTTTAAGCACAACCAGTTTTCTCCTGGGCTGCCATTCAGTGACAAACACACTGTTGCTATTCTGTTTAGCTCAAAGGAAATTTAAAAGCAGATTTACCAGTAGAAGTAGGTGCTCTCCTTACTAAACACTTGCTGAATATTTAGTGCAATGGACCCATGTTAATCATAAAAGGAAATACTGATGCTGTTTTCATCCATTAAGATAACCATGATGCTTTCACCCAGATTAATAAAAGAATGTACCCGGACAAATCTTTCCAGTAGCAGGAGATCAAAGGCACTGATTGTAAGGAGACTTCTACAAAAAGTTTTTAAGAACTTAATCATACATCCTAAAAAGTGACAGGAAAGCTAGATCACTTTGATTATTTAAATATGAGATGTTGGTTGTTGTTGCTTTAAATGATATTTATATGATGCCAAATACAATTGATTTACAGGGAAATTGCATGTGACTCAGGGTTAGAAAAAGTGGGCCAGAATCTCAGATCTCAGCAATCTGCAATGCTCTGGGTGCTGCTGGTTTTGGTGTCTGCACCCTCTTCACTTGCCCAGAGTCCAGTGATTATTTCCTTTTGTGTCTTTTCCATATTAGAACAGTTTTGAATGTGTTCTCCTTGTTTCTCTTCAGAAGACATCTTATTTTCCTGACATTGTGTCAATGTCAGAATGACATAGTCCACAGTCTCAGCCTTAAGAATCACTATAGGAAACCCCTGAGCTGTGGTTCCTGCCCCTGACTCCCACAGCTATGTGCGAACATCAGATTTTCACTGCCAGCACTTGCCTTTTCCTCTCCTCTTAGTAATCATTTCCACTACAGAGACGTAATGATTTTTCAGGGCCTCTGGTGAGCCTGCATCTACAGTTCTTCCTCTTTTTGAGACCTGCCCAGGTGAGTCCTCAGATAGAGCAGAAAGGCCTTGAAAAATAACAACCATACACATCTTAAAAGAACTCTCTTCTCCTTGCTCACCTGCTTCTTCTTAGAAGGTTCAAATGGAACCTAAGCCTGAAGAAAAAGAGCTGGGAGGCTGCAATGTATGGATCAACTGTGTTAAACTTAGGGCTTCAAACAAATTATCTCAAAGGGATGAAGAATTTAAGTTGCGAAGGGACTATGACATGAGTAAGATATGAGCAAAGGCCACTATTTTTTTACATCCTGAGAGCTAAAGGAAGAGTCCCCAACAAAGAGTTAAGTACATAAAATATTAGTCATCACTCCAGGAAGCAAGGGTTGAATAGGATACATCTTCTTCATATGCCCTCAGGGAAAATCATGCATTCACACACAAGCATATCCAGCCTGTTCTGACACCTGATGTTCTTCTCTTCTGTAAAAATAGAGTAGCACAGATTTTGTGAATGCTGAGCAGCCTTGGCTATATATTCTGTACATCTGCACAGGGAAGAACTGAATAGAAATTGGGAAGTTTTACGATATCTCCACCTTGTTTGCAATGGAAGAAAAGGAATTAAATAACTATTCTATAAAAAGGTGACTGTTCTTTTGCCAAGTGGCTTAACTTTTCTAGCGAGTGCTGTGACTTTTTGTTATTGAAATAATTAAATCAGTAAATGTTTTACTGTATATGCAATTACACTGCTATAATCATACTTTATAGTCCTATAGCTTACATATAGCTGGAAAAAATTAATTCTTCATTGAATATGTCTTTTGTTGTAACATGTCAGCTCAAAAGTCATTATCATATTGGGTCAAATTCACCTGAAAGTTTTGCTATTTGCATGCTAGCCTCTTTACATGTACAAATCTAGAAGTAGGAAGTTGGGATTCATCAGGCAGGGAGAGTAATCACCAAGGCTGGAGACTGATCATACTGTTTCAGCCCTCAGGGCAGTTCCTAAACTCTGCCTTATCAGGTATCCTGAAATAAGGGTTCCTTTTAGATTTCCTCAGAAGCTGACTCACATTTCAATACATGCCTTAGGTACTCCCTGACGCATGGCATGAGAAAGACCCCATCTCCTAACGGAGATGATGTTGTTTCCAGACTGTGGAAAATACTGAGGTAGTACTACCAAGACCAGAATCAACAGAAAAGATGGAGAACAATCCAGGGAAGATCCCTGTCTAAGAGAGCAGTCAGGGTACTCATGGGATATGCAAGTTCAAATATCCACAGGGGGAAAACCAGGAAATTCGTTCCAAGCTTCCCACACTCTGGTAGATTGTCTCTCCCTCTGACCTACTGGTGTAATTCCTTGATAGTTGTGTGACCGATGTCTCAGATAACCCATCTCATTTCCTTACACCTGTTTTAAAAGTTTTCTGAGAAAAAAGGCAATGCACAAAGCACTTTTATTTTGGTATATAACTACACCTTTTTATAATCATTTGTTTGGTAAGAAACATGAAAAGTTTGCATCTCATTTTGGACTTCTTTTCTTCCATCTTTAAGGATGGAGATCAATAATTTATCCAGGTCAGACTATATTCTTTATATCTATATATAAATATATAGCTAAGAGTTGCACCAAAATGAACGTGTCTATGCTGTTATGACTGCATCTGCAGTGGCTGTGTTATATAATTGTCACTATTGAGAAATAGTGACCATATTTTGGAGAAAATGAACATTCTGTTTTAACAACTGCTTCAGGTTAGATATGATTTTATATTATTTGTTATTGCTTTTACAAAACAGGACACCTGTTTGCTGAGGAAAGTATCAATAATAGAGATGTAAAAACCCTAACCCACACCTACAAAACTCAGCTCCAGAGGTCATCCGCATTTCTCTTTCCTCGCTGTAGATGACATTTACTATGGAGAGGGTCAGAAGTAATTTCTGTGGATATTCTAAGCTATAAAGGGATGTAGTTGTCCCTTAGTGTAAAAACGGAGTTGTTCTTTGGAATTATTAGGCAGTTATATATGTAAAAATGCAGAAGGTTAAAGAAATCAAATTGGATTAGGGAAAAGGGAAAAAAGCGACTTGATAAATGCCATCATTTAGGAGCCTATGATAAATCATAAAGAAGTGCTGACCAGCAGAAAAAGGCGAAAAAAATCCTTATATTTTTTCTAAGGATTTCATAACAGGAGTGAGAAGAGTGGAATATTAAGTTACAGATACAAGAGTAAACAAGGGTTCTGATTAGAGACTGACTCAGGTTCACATTTGCAATCAATTTCAGACTTAATAGCGATGGCATCTTGAGATTTCAGCCTCCAAAACCTAAACAATATGCAGGTCCCTGCCGAGCCGTGTGACGGGAACAGATCTGCACACGCATTTTTAGCCATGTTGGGTTGAATGTCAGTGACAAGTAAAAACAGAAAGTCAAACACAGCAGGAAGTCCAAAGCACAGGTAAGGACAGGGATCAGGATTCAAACTGTCACTCTTCAATCCTATTGTGAAATTCCCACTACAGACCAGTTTCCAGTTTTTATCAGCTTCTAGTTATTACCCGATGCAGTGCAATGGACGTTCTGTCTCATCGTCTCCATACATCATCGCTTATCTCTCATGGCATACTTCAACCCAGCTACATCCTGCAGCTGACTGACTTCATCCCACACTCTCGTGGTTCACCCCTTCACTACTTTACAGGTATTACCTGGCATGAATCAGACTGAAATACACCCATGAGGCCAGAGACATAACATAGAAATAGAGCCTACCTCTTCCAGTTGGACCAGGAAAGTGACATTGTGTCCTAGATCGGCTGTCAGTTTGCCATCAGATGTGACTATGCGAAGTCCCTGGGGCGCTTTGCCAGGACACTGCTGTGGTTTTGCTGTGTACTGTTCTCTCACGCCATCTGTGCAGTTATTAGAAACAACTTTTCGATACCTGCAAAGGTAGAGAGAGAAACCCATACAAGGTGCTGACATGGAGCATTATTGGGGTAAGTGGGAACAGGCAACATTTTTAAGGTTTCTTTAGACTGGTGAAAGATTGCCAAATGTATTTTAGCATTTGCCTCAGCCAAGCACTACATGTGAGCCTAACATACAAGTAGTGTAATACTGTTGTTAATGGCATTTAGTATTTTCCTGCATAGCACACCTATATGCCACAGGCTACATAAATTACATACAATGTATAATTATATTAACTATAAAGTTTTACTTAAATGTCACACATGTAGAGTATGCAGTTCAATTCTGTTATTAGATTTTGGGGCATAGTCAAACAGCTTTTCTCACATGCCACAGAACTATCCACTCCTCATCAGCTGTGAAGCAACGCTTCCACAGCCTTAGAAATGACAGAGTTGAAATAAAGAAGCAAATTCTGCCTATCCTTGTGTGTACAGAATGCCAGCAGGCAGCTTGCATTCCTTTGCTTTGAGCGCTGTCATCAGAAATGCAGTCTGAGGTCAGTATCTTGACTTCAGCTACATCTTCCATTGACATCAAAGAAGGCCAAGACTAATCAAGCATTCAGGATAGCTGCCCATTGATTACTTCTGTTCACATTTACACCAGTGTCAGGAATAGGTCTGAACCATACCTGATGGAGATCTAGTAGGCTCGACTGCAAGCCCTAACAAACTTAATGAAAAAGAAATCCCAAGGGCATTAGGCAGCATTGATTCACCTTTAGAAAATGCAATCTGTACCTGTCATTCATTTAAGGACTGTATGGCTGCTCTTGCTAAAATACCCTCTATTGTGCCACTTACCCAGTGCTGTTGAGGTAACTCTGTCCAAGGCTACAGTCTTTTGACAGGGAAGATGGGTTAAACCAAAATGCTGGCAAGCATTGTCCGTTGCTGTGACGTTCATATCCATAATCACTGTTTCAGCATTCAGAGAAGCAACCACAGGGAAAATAAACAATCAAATAGAAAAAAACAGATAGTAGTTTATGTTCTCTAAAAATTGATTACAAGTTTTGATTTTCCTCAGTCTGTTTATTGGGATTTCAGATCTTTACTGATATAACAACATATTCTTCATCTTGTTTTGACTTTTGATTTGGGTAGTTACCCTGGATATATCCTAGTACAAACAAGAGCAGAACTAGTCTGTTCAGTTCTAGTCCAGGTAGCTAATAACCTATTTCATTACCTGTTCTCCCTCCACAACTGAATATTGCTTCTTAGGTACAACATTAGCACCAAATGTAATAAAAGCCAGAGATCTAAGCCAATTCCAATCACTGCAGTCCCAGTCACGTCTAAGAAAAAAGACATTCTGAAGAATTAATTGTATTTGAAAACAATATCACATGAGCTGTTTAGGAAACTTCACAATTTTGAGACACCTCTCTGGCTCAAAACGTTAGCTAGGGATATTTGATAATGTAAACGGCAGATGAGATTTTCATTTTTAGTTTAGTTTGGAAGAGGAGTTGCTACTAAAAATTGTGTTAGAAACAATAAGTCAGTCAGCAACCTTCTTGTGCTCCAGTTTTCATTTAGTTATGACTGAATTTCCTTTGTTCCACTAAAAACCAACAACTGTTCAGACTGTTTTTGATTCCAGATAAACAAAGACTTTATAAAAATGTTTCCTTTTTTGTTCTTTATTTGTGGAACAAATAAAGCAAAAAAAATGGTTTAACCTAGTTTTCAGTTTACATTTGGCTTGAATTTCCAGCCATTGAATAATGGTAACTGTTTGGGTGGAAAATCATCCTTATTCCTTTTATGTGCTATCTCCATAGACCGTAACTAAAAATTTAATGGGATACCATTTCTGAGAACTGCTGTACAGAGTCCTCCGACATTCCAGTATTCCATTTGCAACATGATCTTAAAAAGGAGACTCTCATCGCTTTGCTTACTATTTACAACACAGTCCTTCAGTTGAATATCCCTTCTCAGTGTCAAGTAGCTTAATAGTCTCAAAAAACAGGATTAGGACAGTGTTAGGTTATGCGATTACAGACTCATTCCATATAACAAAGAAGCAGGAATAGAAAGTGGAGGAATCCCAATAACCCAGGTGAAGCCTATAGAGTTGCTGCCACATGACAGCCATGGGTGTGAGACATAACAGGTGAGCGAGCAGGAGAGGCTCTCCCCAAATCACCTTGAACACTGAGTGAGGTTACTGCCTACAGGGGTATGGGGCTCATTGTGGGATGCTAGGGAAAGGAGTTTGGGATTGTACGAGACTTATTCTGGGATGTTAAGGGGAAGAATCAAAGGCAGGGGAAGGGAGGGATCAAGATGGTTTGGGGAGGAATGAGCATGGGAAAACAGGGTGAAAAGGAGATAGTCATATGTAAAAGGTTGCTAGTCTTACCATGCCATGCACATGATTGCCAGTCTGTCCTACCTTCTTATTAAACCTCAATTCTAACTATTTTGCTGGGTTTTTTGCAGAGGCTCTCTGTTCTGCATGCACCTGTCCGCATGGAGGTCTAAGTGTCAGCAACCGGAGTCAGACCATGGGTTGTAAGGGCCCATGTGTCTGGGGCAGCAGCAGCTGGAGAGGCTGGAGTGCACACACATTGTGCGAGTCTGCCAGCTCGGGTAGTTGCTAGCAAGCACCATGGCAGACTAGCTGTTGAGGAGGATAAGAGACTTGGAAGCTAGGTATCAAAGCAGCTATAATCTGGGCTGGATACTGCAGAGACCAGAGGGTCTGAGAATTGGCTATTAGCAAGACTATGGGATCCGGGGGGTTGGCTACTGGTAAGGCCATATAGGTCAGGACCAGCCAACGAAGTGACCTGTTAACATGTGTCCATGTTTGTGAGTAAAGCCACCGGGGAGATCTGGGATCTAGGATCCAGCTACCGGATACACCCGAGTGTCTAAGGCCAGGTACCAGAGCTACCACAGTATGCGACTAGGAGCAACAAGAGCAGGGCTCCAGACCTCCTGTGTACCAGGTACCAGCAACTGGAGAGACCCGGGGATCCAGGTATCAGCTACTGCACAGACCTGGCTATCTACGACCAGACACTAGTGGGATCTATATCGTATATATATGTATATATTTTCCACTAATGGGTTTTCATCTTGATCAGACGGATAGGAAGAGGATGATGCCATCAGTGCCCTTTGTGCGAGTGCTGCAGTTTCTGTCTATGCTGATCTATGTGGTCAGCCCTGTATGTATGTACCGTACGTATTTGTGCATGCATGCGTATAGGGAATACATCCTCAGGCCCTGGCTGGGTCTGGGAACACGTTGCTGCGGCAACCTTGCCTCTATCGGGCTACCAGATTCAGCAGCTCCTAACAGACAGCAAGGTGATCAATGATATTTGTAGAATAACAACAAAAAAGTAGGAACTTCTAAAATTGTGAAGGCTTTCCCAAATATCTTTTTCTTGCTGGACCAAAATTTTGATGGCTTCCAAAAAAACCAGGTTTTACTGAAACGATGTTAAACAATTTTAAGTACTCCAGTACTGATCTAAGAGATGAGACGAAGAAAGGAGGAGGAGTAGATTTTGCAGGTTATTTTTGTTGAATTTCTTATACTTATGCTAAATGGCAATTTTTCCTTCTGACTCCAGAAAAGAAATGTTTTGAGGTAATCTAAAAAAGGAGAAATTAAAAAGATGGTATTAAGTAAAGGAAAATTAAAGCTGCATATCACTGGGGAAAATTCCTAAACATCCATTAGACTAGGAATGGCTGTTTCAAAGGAACATTTTGGCAGATATGCTGCTCAGGATATCTACAACAAAGTAATTGAGAACACACTGTAGGAAACAGCAATGAACTTGATGACCTAAATAGTTTTTTTCTGTAGATTTTGTGAATAAATTTTCATCAATCTGTTTACTCAGATACTAGTAATTTAATATTGCTTAATTGTTTTGGAAGCATCAGCCAGCCTATTTTCCCATTGCCATGTGTTCCTCTAATCATTTTTGTTGGAGGAACACTATGGCTATGGAAAACACTTTAAAATGAGGAATAACATTCTGATCTGCTTAGAGAAAATAAATATTTACGTACAAGTGGAACCTCTGTATTTTTGTAATTCAATTGTCAGCTCTGCAGCACTGTATTCCTAAGTTATCATGGGTTACTCTAATGAAAAAGCTGTAACACAGTACACACAGACTGTTCTGTAATCAGGTGAAAACTAAACACCACAATGAAATCTGCCTCAGAGGGGATCAGTACCCACAGTCCAATTTAACACAGTAACATTAGTTTGTGATTTCTTATTACACACATGTCCAGACTCATGCTGTAACTTTGGTTCCTATTAGTGCCACTTAGGTATTGTACCTGCACATCTGGACAAGCAGAATTTGAATTAACTAGGTCTGACTATAGTGGGATCATATTCCTCAAAATCAAGAGGATGAAATTATGGGATCTTCCATGGCAGAAATAGTTCTAAGCACAGAAGTTTCACAGTGTCATTTATAAACTTGCAAATCAGCTGGCTCATTAAGGACATACAGAAATATCTTCCCAGCAAATGACATGAACTGCTGTTCCATATCTCTCTACAGATGCACCAGGCACCCGTTCACCTCTGCAGTCTTGGAATCTAATGAATTCCTTGGCTACAGGCTGATGCACACACAACACTGATGCTGACAACAAATTGCTGCCTACAGTTTGGCACAACAGGCTTTGTCGCAATCAGCAAGCATTAGCATCAATTGGATTGCCGTAGCACGAGCCAGGATAGCAAAATATGGAGACCAGGAAGGCATCAGGTTTAGACCACAATCAGCTAGCCAAGTCATTGCCAGGTAGCTGGGAATTGGAATTTGCATATATCAACTACATTTTCTGCCTGCCTGAAAAGAACTCAGGTGAAATAGATAACGTACTTATCAAAAAAGAGCAGAGCATTTATCAACATGGATTATTTTATCTGTAGGAAGCAGCCTATATCTTGGCTCAGACTAATACTGGTTTTACACTGGGCTCTTCTACTGTTTCAAACTGGAGTCCTATTCAAGTAGGACAGCAATCTCTTCTTTGTAATTAGAAACAGATGTTGATTAATTTCTGAAGTTCTGTATCCATGCTCAAAGCTGATGGTAAATTCCCTAATTTAAGGTTATTTGCAGCATAGGTAGAAATGAATAAAAGGAAATTAAATTCCCTAGGAAATTTTGTAATTTGAATAGAGACCTGCACAAACACACAGTCATGGAAGAACTGCAAATGTGTACAAAATTATTAAAATCTCATTGCTCTAATAAATAGATAACACTGATAATCAGTTAAGTCAGATGAGCGATTGATTGCCATGTTCAAACCTTCTAAAAATCAGCACACAACTTAACATCTAACCACAGGACATCCTTAACATCAAACAGCTTCATCTGAACCAAAGAGGTCAGCCATGCCAGAACCTAAAAATGCCATTTATGGTTTTGAACTTTCTGCTTTACAAACTTTTCAGATACTAAGTAGGGTGGAATCAAGCTATCTGTGATCACAGTCGCTGTTGTTCTGCAGTTTCCAAAACCCTCTGTGGAAAAAACTAACTGTAGTTGCAGTGATAAAATTCTACAGCCATTTTAGTCATTTAATTTCACTGTTTATGCTGACCTATGGTATAAGTAGATTTCTGTTGGAGAGGGGCTGTTCTTGCTTCCCAGAATTATAGGATTTGAGGGGGGATTTATCTCAGAGAAGGATCCATTCAGTCACAGTTTGAATGATTTGACAGTTTGTGGAGGCACATGATTATATCACAGTATTCGGGAGTACATGCCATATAAGAGTATATTAATGGGAAGCCTAAAATATTCAGTCTTTCCAGTAAATCCACACCTAGTAGACAGCTAAGATCTCTAAAGAGGCACAGGAACGCACAGTAAATTTTTCATAGTGAAGCTACGTTTTTCACAAGCATTCAGAATGAACTAAGAATTCATTCAGAATTACTACTCATTAGCTAAGCAAGCCCACCTCAATGATAAAGCAAAACCCAAATGGAGATGTGCAAATGCATGTGTCTTATTTCAGAGCTGGCACACGCATGACCATCTGCACTGATGAGTGGTGACACACGAAGCCAGTTTAGTCTAATCATATTCATTATCTGCCTTCTGCCTTCCCACAGTTTGTCAGAGCAGTTTCTCATGATGCAGGACTCTGGTATTTTAGCATAAGAACCGAAATTAGCTGGCAGGTGTGTAATTTAAGTGCCAGACAACAAAAAAAGAGCCAGATACTTGCTGATATACTCAATGCCAAGAAATAAATAGGATGAATTCTCAGTTGCACTGAGATGCCTTTGCCCGTCTCTGGATATTTAGAGTTGCAAGCACCAGTGTAAACAGGGTCATATTTCCCATGACGGTGTGAGACACAGGAATACTGATTTGAGAAGCCCTCAGTATTAATGGCAGTGGGTTCAGAGGAAGGACTAAGAGAGTAACATTTAACTCAGAGTTTCTATTAAGGAACCTAAAAGACACGTAGCTGAAGAATGAATACCAGCAAAGATTTCCATCTCTGTCTAAGAAGTGTTTCAACTGAAGAGATATTACCATAATAAGGCTCAAACATTAGGAAGGAACACAATGTAAGGAAAACGAGTAAATTAATGCTTTAATAACACACAAGTAACAGTGTCATCCATTTACCCAAATGAATTAAATGAAGAAGCACAATCTTGTTTCTAGGCAGTTGCTAGGACAGATTTGCCTAGGGCTTCTGCAGTTTCCACACCACCTTATTCCTGAAGCACTGTTGCCCTCTGGCTGTGAGCCTCAGCCCATGCACAGAGCACGAAAGCTGCAGTTTCAGCTATGTCCCCAGCTGGTTTTGGATCTAGCCCATGACAAGAGATGGCTACTGTCAGAAGAGCTCAGGTTCCCAAGGCTAGTGAAACTACAGTCATTTCTAATGTCACTCAGTTTTGTCGCTGCATAAAACAATAAACAAATGCGCCCCTTTCTCCAAGAAAGAACCACTGTGGGCTGAATACAGATTTGAAATGGCCCCTGAGAAGCCAGGAGAAAATTGTTATAAAATCTTTAAGTCTTTTATAACTGATTTGTTTTTCCTGCACTGATAAGAAGACACACTCACAAGATTAACAGTGTTAATACTTTTTTTAAAAGCTTAGCAGATCATATGGACAGATTTTTATTCCAAGCTCTGACAAGCTTAGATAATAAAATCCACATTTTCTTCATATAAATCCAGTGGCCAAACAGAAAAGAAACTACACTATTTGGGGCAAAGATTGTTCTCCTCTTTAATTCTGTGTGTAAGTCTAGATCCTATAACCATTAATTTCAGTATAAAACTCTGCCTAATTTATTTCAAAAATAAAATATCAAGCAGGGCCAGCAGACAGACTTCTCCCTGCTGGAGGGATACATATACCCTCCAACCTCCTTCACCTAAAAGCTCTGCCCAGCACAAAAAGACAAAGAGAAAATTCAAAAGCACTGCTGAAATGCTGTGAGTGAGGATGATGAAAGTGCTTCTTGCTTTTGCAGGAAGGACTGCACAGAGAACCTCTTGCCACAGGAAAAGATCATTCACTGATTTTCCTCCACGTGCCCCTTCGGACTGACTTACGCAGGATGCATCGAAAGTGAAGCCTCGTGCAGAGCTCAACAAGGCGGTCGCTGAATGCTGGACGCAGCAGCAGCAGCTTTGCCTTTTTAGCACAATACGACTGGGGTGAGAAATTCAATAGAGCCAGCAGAACTGCTGGGGTTTTAGTATCTCTTTTCTCCTTCCTCGATAAACTTCTGTCTACTGTTCCCAGTGGCTTTTCTATCCTTTGACAAATCTATGTAAAAATACGACTGGATTCAGTTGATAAATAAGTGAAGACTATTTCTGGATAATATTCTTGAACTGGATGTAGGAATCTATTTCCTCAGAGGCAGTATGGAAAGAAGCTGGAACGGATAAAGTCAAAATGTAGATCTGAGGACAAGAGTTCAGAGAGAATTGAGAGGGATGAAGACAGTCTGCTCTAAAACAAAACCAGACCCATTAGAAGCAGGAAAGCCCCTCCTCAGTCAGAAAGGCTTTTTATCAGTCAGCTCTGAAAAGAGACCTGGAGTACTTGTAAGGCTGTTTTTCTCAGGCTACTTTTAATAAGATGACTTTCAAAAAGCCCTAATTTTGCCTGTTCCAACATATTTGAGGAATCTCATGGATGCATGCGAACTGCGAATGTCTGTAACACACCCCCAATCATGCAAGCTTTCTCCGAGAGATTCTCTCGCAACCCAGGAGACCTTTCAGAGAAAGTTTCCTCTAAGAGAATGTAAAAGAAATAAAAGAATGTTTCCCTCAGCAAATGTCACTGTGCTACTCCTGTTTTGTACCCAGTACCTTTGTTTTTTACTAGCAAATCACACAGCAAATTTTAATAAAAACATACATTCAGAGAAAGAGAGAGAGAAGTCCTGGAGGGAAAGGAGACTTTTGTCAGAGGTATTTCCAGAGTGTGTGTTGCTTGCCAGTTTAAGAGGTTTAAGTACTAATGGATCAACCATCTACCTTGAGCTATCCCACCAGTAATTCTTCTCGAGCCTGAGCATGAGCTTGGCACAGCTTTGTACTGCACCCTGTACTAGTACTAGAAAATTATTTAAAGAATTTCCTTCTTGTTCATGGAATTTTCTGGTGGTTTCCTATCTCTTTTACATCGCCAGAGGTATGTTAAAGGGCTGACACTCAGAACCTTCAGGCACCTGAACGACGAACTACACACGGAACTAGAATACATCTTCTCTAACAAAGAACCCAGGGGAAGATGAGGGACCCTTCAGGAACACATACACATAAAATCAGTGCCTAGGTGTGTTTATTTTTCATTCTTTGGTGCAAGAGCATTTATTATTTTATTTATTTATTTATTCCTTCTACATTATACTTCCCTGAATTCTAGAAATGCTATTCTCTTTGCTAGTAACTTTTCTGGATACAGATTGCTTTGGAAATCCTATCATTAAAATGGTTTGAGCAGCATTTGATGAACAAGATGATCTTATAGTTCTCAATACCTGTCTGCCTTAGATTTTTCTGCCTGTCTTGGTTTTATACAGAAAAATCAGTAAAACTACAGTTATGGGAGGGTGGGACAGGAAGAAAAATAAATCTTCGTGGTCCTGGACAGAACTCACAGAGCAAAGAAATGAAGTATTTACAAGATAAACTTCTTCAGGGTATATGTTACAGATACTGAGTTCAGTTCATAATACGTCATAGATCTAGTTGGATGAGACACAAAATTGGGGCTACCAGCACTGCCAAATACCATCTTTTCTCTCTCTCATTCTGAGAGTCTTGGGACAGTCTTAGACTTGGAAAAATCAGGTAACAGGAGAGGTTTCAATCATCAAGAACAGTTCAGAAAATGTAAAGGAGGAATGGTAGTTCCCTGTCTTTTCTTTCCTTTTTTTTTTTTTTTTTTTTTATGTGCAAATTATTGGGAATTGGCAGGAATCTTCAGATGAAATCGTAAGTTGACATTTGTTCCCACCATTTGTAATTCAGGAGGGGACACTATTTCCCATAGCATAGAGGAGAAAAGGCTTCAGAAGGAGATAAATCAATTATGAAGGCTATGGCTATTGGAGACTGTCAAACTTGATGGCCCAGATAGTCCACAAATGAATGAGGAATTCCCTAGGTACTTGACTTCCAGAAACTGAAGGCTTACTCTATATATGTGTATATTCTTTTTATGTATATATGGAGATCTATGGTCATCATATTTATGTATTTATATTTTTAGTTATTCAAGTACACTTTACACTATATATATGCCCTACATACTACTTGCACAAGTACTATAGCCAGATAGCCTAAGTGGACTTTTTATCTTAATGTGAGACTGCAGATGTGACCTGGAGAATTGTCTGTTCAGTAGCAGTTCAGAGAAGCCTTAGCAAAGGCTAGAGATATCTATTCCACCTTTCTTTCATTTGATATACCTGCGTTATCAGGGAGCAATCTACTTAGCCATCTAAAAATGCTTATTAATTTCTACTCTCTGCAAAGACTTCTAGCGAGCCCAGTATTGGCGGGGTGGCAAGCATATCATTTTATGTAGGTCTCATACATTTCTTGTACCTATTGCTTACCAGTCAAAGTCTGCCTCTGTGCACACACATGGCTCCGAGGTCATACCCCCAGCATATTTTCCTTGCATGCATTTCTTCTCTGACTTGCGCTTCCTGTAGATTCTTTTTGCTCCCATGATGCAAGCTTCTCCCTGGAAACAAAACCAAAAATATCTTTCTCTGACATCCACCAGGGTGTTTGTATCACTACAATAATATTGTAACTACAGTAAAATGGTGTAACACTACACTATGCCTGTGCAACAGAGGCTGGGACTCAAGACAAGAGGATGACAAGTCGAAGGCCACGTCAGTATAGCAGAACTAATTAAAGCTATTGAAGCTTTAATTGAAGCTAAAGCTGCTTTCCTATTACACGTGAGCAAATGATCTGGGGTTTCTTGTATTTCTAACCTGGTTATGAACCTGTTCCAAAGCCAAATATTTGACTCAGGACCATTTCTTATTTATAGATTAGGTTTCACAGTAACAGAAAACACAGCCTGATGCCTCTGCTATTGGAGACACCGAGCAAGTGTACTAGTTTGGTCATCTATTTATTGCTAATCTCATCCAGTGGAAACTAGTAATATGCATATATGTAAATACCTTCCACAGGCTCTGAGTTCAGGTTTTACCAAGCATGACCAGTTATGTGCCAGATGCTAACCCTTCCTTATCTTTTCTCTCCTATCTTAAGCACTCCTCTAAATATTTCTATCTAGGGAGGAAGGCTCAGTCTTGTAATGTCAATGGAAAGCAAATCAAAAGGCAAGAGTCCACAGAAGCCTTCCTAAAAATAGTTCTGCAAGCTCTTTAGCCAACATCCTCAAAGATAAACTGCAAAATCCTTCGCATTTTTGCTTATGCAAGTAGAGAAACGCAAAGAACAAAATACAGTGGGGTCTCACTTGTCTCACCTTTTATTCTGGTAAAACTGCCGGAGGAAAAAAAAAAAAAAAAAAAAAAAAAAAACTTTTCATGGCTTTGAATGGCCCATGAAAAAGAAGGACCAGAATGACAACTGGTTTAAAATGCTGTGGCTCCTTGAATTTGTAGGAAGCAGTACTGATTTTCGTCATCTGAGGATTTAAGGCACGTCTGGTATTTTTAGTATGGAGCTGTGCCTTGCGTGAGCAGCTAGTCTGAGTCAAGCTATTTTGATTTTATATTCATTATTAAATTCTTGCACAGCAGACAGAAAGACAAAATTTGATGATATAAATGGGTGCATCTCTTCAGACTTCAACAGAGCCTAGGGTGTTTATACAGCCATAGAATTTGAACTATATTTTATTCTAATCTGATATAACACAGGCTGCCATGTCAGACTCGACAGAGCTGGGAAGGTATCCCCAGGAGAGGCACAAAGTGCTGTACAGAGCAAGGTAGCACACTGGGACATTTGGAGCAATGGCTCCAGGAAGAAGTATGCAGCAGCTGCAATTAGGATGCAAGGAACAGGGTACAGTGGACCCAAAGGACCAAGGAATAAACTGCCCAACTCTTGCTGCAGACCAGACAGATAGAGCAATGATGAAAATCAGTGAATCAGAAATGAGTGTGAGATGGCTGGAATTTGAGGAAACAAGCATGAACACTGAAAGGATCTTAAGACACAAGGCTCTGTGGGCACAGAAGGAGAGAAAGGAGGTAAGGACTGAGAAACAGAATGGGAGAGCTAAGAGTGAAGGAGTTCAAGCCTCTTTCAGCAGCAGTGCTTGTGCTTCCCTCAACTCTGGACAAGAGTCTGAGTTGTCCTTATAAGAGCCTGAAAACTCTGCTCCTTCTTTAGCACCGACTTTTATGCATTAGATACAGAACAAGCCAATGGACAGCTGTTCATTCCTGAGGCTCACAGCATGCAATCTGAGGCCAACATACCTATGTAACAGAACAGAGCTGTTTAGTAAGGAACTAATGCCAAAAAATTCTGATACATCAAGCTGGTAGGAAAAGACAGAGGATCACACTGATCTTTAACTGTAGGATCATTAATTACCTCAGTGCATATCCCAGCCTCCTTGTTTCTCACCTGGCTATGGAGTTGCCAAGGCCTGTAGTCCTCTTCTGCACACCTCCGATCAAAAATGGACTTGTAGTCCACTTTTACTAGCTGCCATTCTGAGCGGTGGCTGAAATGTCCAAACACTCTACAGAATACAGCAAAGAGTGCATACAGTAAAAGGTAGGGCCAGATGGAGTCTTGTGGTTACCTGATATAGATACCCACAAATTTTCAACAGAGATTAATTCCTCTAGGGGCCCAGGTCCAATGATTTTCACAGGACTGACATACTGAAAATGAGACTTAGACTCCTAAATACATATAACCCTCTTGAAAGCTGGACATAGCTTTCATTCTGTGGATCAAGATCCTCCCATTCTTCTCAATCTCCAAACTGACCAAACAGAGAAGACTTGACATAGAGCTGGAGATAATGTTTCTTTACAGACTTGAGTTACCAGGTCTCCGCAGCCACTGCCCCCTGCAGATTTACTGGTTCTGGTCGGCCATACCAGAATTCCTCTACACTGTGTATTGTACATTGAACAGTATGGTTTTAGCATCAATTAGTTTATAGACAACCCCATAGAGATACCTCCATTCAGATATTGTGATCTGGCATTGAATTCCACCTCTTGCCAATAAAATAGTTAAATATTAGTGATGCAAACTGGCTTTTAAACCATTAAGATGGTTTAACTAGAATGAGGTTATATTTGTTCAACTTTGACTTAACAAGGTAACATACAGGAAACGGAGAATGATATTTCAAAATATCAATAACCCATAGGATTTTGATATCTCAAATATGAGCTTTGGTCATGATTTCCACAAGAATTAAAATCAAAACACAAATGGATCATTCTTTATTCACCTCTATTAATGCAGGTTAGTCTTTTCAAGCCATGTATTCTGTTTATCACAGGTTAGATCATTTTTTGCAAAAACAAACTGAATTTTCCTCCTGTTTTTTCAAAATCTGATCTCAGATAAAATGTCACAATTTCTGGCAGGGTTAATCAGATTTATACACCATGCAGAACTTAGCATACCCGATTGAAACTAATCACAATTTTTCATGAGTCAGCCTCCAGGCAACATTTTGTCATTCATTCTTACACAAGAACGTCTTCATTTTTCTGTGTCTCAGTTAAAAAAAAAAGAAAAGAAAAAAAAATAAAAAAGTGGCAGCAAAAACACAGCTATAAAAATACTCTACCATTTTTCTTTCAAATATTCATCTGTCAAGGATAACTCTGCTCTAAATCACACTCATTTTAAGGAGTCAGGTTTCATGCTGATAAACTAAGTGATAATGTTTTTTCAGCTTGTAACAAACTATATTGTCATTCCCTCAATCATATCACACACAAACATTGATGATTTAGCAACAGAAGACCATACACTCCTGGTTTCAGATAGCACTTAGTTTGGCCCCCAACCAGAAGAGCTATTATGTTACGAACAACTCTCGTAAGATATTTATGCTGTAGTTCCCATCAACATTAGCATGACGACATGCTCACTTACGTCATGATGAGAGTTTCCTCTCCAGGTTCCCCTAACACTCCATCAACGAACAGTGGGAGAGACGTGAAGCTGTACTTGCTCCAAGAGCTCCCTTCATCGAAACTTAACCTAGTGGAGAATGCAGAATTAGTGTCTTTCCTGACTCTCCTCCTACATTACTTGAGAAGAATGTCCAGCCCACTACAGCTAAGTAGGAAATTGCCTCTGTTTCTGGCTACTGCAGTTTTAATCCTCAAAATAACTACTTTTTTTGGAAGTATCATAAACCAGGCAATTGATCAAACCTGTCTGGCATCACAGTACGAAGCCACAGCCAATACTTAAGTGGTAGAAACTAATAATCTTCTGTTAGAGATTGATGCTTTAAGGGAAAAATGTAGCCTAGGACTAAGATTTTTTTAAAATAAATAATTGGGTTTTAGCATCCTGGTTTTGAGTTCCCCCATAAGACATTTTGAGCAGGTTAGATTTCCAGCATACAAAAACTTTGCCTCTTATGACCAGTTGTCTTCCCTGTGATTGGTCTAAGTGGGACCTTGGAACCACTCACTACTTCTTAAAGTTTGGGTCTGTGTCTGTTAGACATTAATATGATGCTTATTGTGGTGTCAAACAAAATAGCACTGAACTATATTTTACCTGCTACCAAAACTCAAGAGTGCTATCTAGTGGGGACACTTTTGCTTTATTGGCTATATAATCTTGAAGCTATTCAACTAAATTCTCATTCATGATTGCTGCCTCCCACATAGAAGACAATTTTGTCAATAATTTTCAAAATAGAGTAGTTTGGCAATTTAGTAAGCGACAAAGCCATATGTCAAACTATCTACTATATAAATAACTGAATTCAAAAAGCCAACTCTTTGTAAGTCAGGAAAATTTTTTTTTTACTTTGTGGAATTCTGTTGACAATATCTAAGATCAGGCCAAGCTGAAGCTGTGTAACCAGAATTGCAGGGACTTCTTAGCCTTATCTAAGTGAGGGTTTGCCAGTTTCTTAACTGATGCTTTCCAGATTCTAGTTACAAAAAATTGTAGATGCATCCTAACTGCCAATGTCCTGGAATCTGAAGGAGGGATATCAGACTGTCACATTTAGCACAGTTGGAGTCATTACCAGAGATGTCTGATAGGCAGAGATGTGTGTTTCATGGCAACAAGTACTCCACCTTGATCCAGGTACAGAACACTGTGCTCATCTTCAAAGATCTGGAAAAAGAAGCATATATTTAGATCTGTTTCTTTCGTATCAAGAAAAGGTCATAGCTCTTTAAATCATAGCCCATGACAGAAAATGGGAATGTCTTAAGCAAACTATTGAGTAGAGGAAGGCATTTCGTATTAAGATAGTTCCTTTTCTTTATTTATGTCTTTTCAGGTCCTTGTAAAATGCATTTTGCGTCTACTCAATAGGAAGGACAGTCAGTTATAAACATGAATTTGTGCATGGATAAACAATTTTCCTCTTTACAATGACAGATTTTTGTCTGAGGAAGAACTTAACATGTTTGCACATATCTAGCCCTAGCCCGTGTAAGTGATGTAGAGGGAAAAATGAGGGCTGGTCAAACACTGTGAAATAATTAAATTCCTGAAATATCAAATATTAAAACAGTTTTTTTTTTTTTCCTGTGTTTCTTTTGTATCGACTTTCTGCAAACATCTGCTCTCCAGGTTATACAACAGCACACATGGATCTGGGAAAGTCTCTTCTCTCTACAACTTCATATCTCAATTAGAAAACAGGAATCAACTTCCCTTTTATGAGTATAAATACATTAAAGGATAGCAATGTTTTGGTAACAAGTGGGATTCAACTAAACATTAGGCATTTGGTTTAAATTAATCATCTAGTCTATCACCATTATCAATGAAGAGAGATACAGCTTCAGAATAGGTTGAACTATGCTCTTTTTCTTGATTAATTTCAGAGCAAGGCAAGATAATTAGCTTAAATGATCACTGAGCTTTGGACAACTCAACACAGGTGAGATGAATCCCACACTGAAGGAGAAGTAGAATAGTGTAACTGCTAATCCTCTGGAAAGTATTATCATGGAGGAAATGGTTTGATCGGTACAAGGGCATACAAGAGTAAAAGGAAACATTTCATCTCCTTTTAAATATTCACATTTTTTTTCTATCCTCCTCTTCTACAGGGTTAGACTGAAGCCAACCTCTGAGTTGTATTAGAAAAATAACTTTCAGTTATATGAAGCCTAATGACATATTCAGCATTTTTCATTGGGCATATAGCTCTACCTCTGAACAGGAAAAGATGTTTTCGCTTTTGCATAGATTAGCAAAAAACTACTCTGAAACAAAAAAAACCCATCATTTTGAATCTAATTCCATTACAATTCTCTAGAATTACTACTTCAACCTGTGATCCTGTGCACATACCTGTCTCCATGTGTTCCCAGCATCAGAAGAAACAAACATGCTGATGTCATTGTCTGAAAGCTCAGTGCCTATATTACCTGTAAGAAAAATACTGATTAGCAAAGCAACATTTTAAGAAATAGCACAATAAGCAAATCAAGGAAATAAATATTTTTGGTTTGCCTTTTGTATTTATAGAACTTTTAGTCTTGGGAAGAGAGAATGAGGGGAAGGGAGAGATTTTCTGTTTGAAAAAAGCGTATGTAAAACTTGCAATGCATACATCTCTACACACCTCCATACAAAAGGAACTGCACTGGTTTGAATCTAATGTCCATGAGGGTACATGGCTAGAACTGGTGTCCTGTGTCTTGAAGGTCAGTTTCCATCAAAATAGGTGGTCCCTGAAGGTCCACAAGGACTTCCATTTGATAGCCTTCCTTCTTTCACTCCCTCCCTCCTTTATTCCTTCCCTCTTTTCTTCCTTCCCTCTCCCCTTCCTACCTTGTACAGGTCGTGCTATATCACATGAGCCACTCAACACCCTCCCACACCCATCACAAACTCAAGACTTGTCTCAGCAGTTGTACCTCATAAATAGGCAAGCATTAAAAGCTTCATACCTGAAGCTACAATAATGCTGGGGGCAGTATCTCGGCTGGCGATATTTCCTGAGGTGTAGGGATTCTCCGAGACCTTCAGGTGAAGGTGAAGAGAACAATAGGGCTATAGAGAAAGGGGAGAGAAAAATGAAAAGCAGAAACACAACACAAAGTGCATTCTCTTACTTACATACATACTATGCCCTGTAGGGCCTAAGAGCCCAATTAACAGTTGTTCTTGAGATTCAGGACACTGTTTCCTTACAGCTGCACTCGGCCATTCTTAGAAACATAACAGCCACTATTCTTGTGACACTTTGCACCAGACTGATCCCATTTGTTGCCAGTGAAGCTGCAAGGAGAGGCATAAGGATTTGTTCTTGCCCTTCAATGAGGGAGACACTCCAAAGAAGAGAATTTATCAGCTTCTCTTGCTCCATTGGGAGTGTCTCTGTAATCTTCCAGTGCAATCCTTTCCCATTGGGAAACCAATTCACTTGGCTGAAAACTTTTGAGGCTGTGTGCAGGAAGAAGGCAACCTGACTAGCAAGGACACGTAATGGTAATGACTACCTACCTCCCCTGACTGCTAGCTCTCTTGAGAAGCAAACAGGGCTACAAATATGATGAAGTGATTCACAGAACAGCACTGCTCTTGCTAACTCTGGAATGCAGAGCAATATAACCATACCATCACTGCTAATTAGCCATAACAGACAACTTAATTTAGACAGTGTCATATCATTTCTTGACCCTGAATTTTTTTGACATTTGACCACTTACACTATACTAGGCAGAAGTACCAGGACTGAAAAGTATCAGTTTAAAAGTTGTTTAATGCAATGCTTGATCATCCCATCTAGATGTGATCTTTGAGATTTCAATATAATGGAAACTTTACATATGTGCAGTTGATTTTATATGTCAGGAACTCAGATAGGACAGGAATGGTACAGAATAAATCTACTAAGCAAGCAGGTAAGGAGACAGATGGGCAGATTTCCAAATTTGCCATTATCATTCCATTCACGTCTCTACAAATCCGTAATCTGATAATTTCTGAAAATTTCTGATAAAACCCAAGAGAGGGCAAAAATTATTTCCAGGACTTTTTTCTTTCAAATCTCATGAAAAGCCTTCATGAAATAGGCCAAGGGAAGGGAGGGGGGGAAATACTAACAAGAAAACTTGAAGCAAGCTGATCAAATAGAAGTGGGCATCAGAGAGTTGAGGAGCATAAACATAGCAAAGCACTTGCTTCAGCTTGCACGACTCTACAAGACAAGCAGGGCAGACTATTCAGAAGGCCCGTCAGGCCCTGAGGAGGCAGGTGTCTCCCTTTAGCATACACTAAATTTGAGATCTCCAGTCCCAGAAATTTTCTAGGCTGCCTCTCAGTCACTGATCCATCCCATTTCCAGGCAGGTGTCTATGACTCCGAAATGAAAATCTGCCTGTGGAGAATGACAACTAGAACAGGCAAACTTTTTTTTGCAAAGATGAATGGGAGTGGGGAAGAGGGATGTGAGCTCTCGCTTCTCTGAGACAGGTTAAAGGAACACAGGATGGTGCAGAAGGGAACATCACCTGCCAAGTAGAATATGCCAAGCACCTTAACGCTAACTGACAGCCTTGTGAGATGAGCTGCTGAAGTGCCCTGGGGGGAAGGGAGGGAGTGGAAAGCAAATCGAGCTGACATGCATGCGGGAAGTGGAAAAGCACTAAGGGAGAATGAATTATTCCCTTTTACATTTTTATACATTGTGAAAAGACTAAATACAGAACATAGTTTCAAAAATAACATACTCCAAGTCCACTCCCAAAATTTTGAGGACAGAAACTAATGGCATTAACTCATCCATTTCCCTATTCTATCCCTATTCTAGAGATTAGATCTTGTTAGGCTCAAATTTTACTTCATCCTCACTATTCAGAGCAATCTCTCACACACAAAAAAAAGCAAAAAAAAATTCATCGAGTTGCTTTGAAAAAAACACCTCGAGCGTGTCAGTAGAGGGATGGTTCCATCTGGCTCAACTTGTGTTTCAACCAGATTTGCTCTTAAATGCCTTAGCTGCTAATTTAGCTGCTACATACTTATTTCTGTATTAACTCTCCCTCTACAGGTGTAAAGACCAGATGCATGTGGGACACAGCGTTCCACTCTCAGGCTAAGGACGGTCCTATCATTCTGGGAAATGACAGACCCCATTCTGCTGAAGAGCTTCAACATATATATCATTACCATGTCCCAAGCTATTGCTAGAGACAATTATTCTGAAAGCCAGCAGTGTATCTGGGGGCATTAGTATCTGCCCTGGAGTAATGGCGGGAGCTGAGTTAGATTTACAACAGACTACCAGGAATTCACTTAGTTATGCCATATAGAGCAGCAGGGTCATGCCAGAAACAGGAATACGTAGAGTGAAAGAGAGCAACTGACGCAAGGAAGTAAAGCTGTTGGTGACACATGGATAGGCAGTGTGACCACAGAGATGAGTAGAGCTTCTCAACTATTGAAATGCCACAACTGCGCCACACTGACTAGGAACAGGAGTGTTTCAGAGTAGGGGAAACTCAGTTCCCCAGTGACAGGAGAAAGCTAGAGCTCACCCTGGCGATAGGTGAGCTAGCAGGGACTGCTGAGTGTAACAGCATCTGGCTTGTGCTTAAGACATTTCAGCAGAACAGGCAACTGAAGTCATATTCAGTGCTCAAATTTGGTACAATCAGTATGTTATATTTTGATAGGTAAATCTCTCCTCTCTCCTGCCTCTTAGGCTTGGATCCAGCAGTCCTTAACTCCCAGTCTCCATGGGTTTCTTGCCATAGACCTATGTCCCCCTATACTGCTTTACTACTGTTCCTGAACAGGACAGAGCTCCTCTGTCTGGTGGCAGGATACAATCAGTCCCCCTCCCCCCTGCCCCAGTAGTAATCCTGGAGAGTTAATGCCACCTCCTAGTTATGAATCATCTTCAAAACTCTACTGTTCTCAGGTCTCCAAGACATGTGGTCTAGATTTCCTGGCTCTATGATATAACATCTAAATACCTGCTCCACTGGCTCAATAACACCTGCTGCTTTCTCTGTAAACAAAATGAGACCTGATACAACTTGCTGTTAGCATCACCATAGCTGAAATGCCTGTTCCTACACTAGTCCTACACCAACAGAAGTAATGAGACAGTGAAAGAGCACAGGAATAAACAGCCCTCCTTTGGAGAGAAGTGCACTGCTCTGGAGAGTCAAATAAGTTCTTCTTAGCACTCAGATGGAAGCTGCACATCCAACCAGTGGAAAGGTTTGTTTCAAAGTCAAAAGGAAATTTTTCAGTGTTTGAGTTTAAATGGTCACTTCCATTTTTAAACTTGACGCATGTTTCAAGAAAGAGTTTTTTTTCAAAAAGATGAAATAGCTAGAGAATAAACCTTTTCATTTGACCTGTTTCCCTCTCCCCTCAATTCAGCCATTGAACCAGAAAATAAATTAATTATTTGCACAATTCATCCACTTCTTTTTCTCCATTTTTCCCCTGAACAGAATACCCCTATGGATCCCTGGCTTATTTCCAGGCATGTATGACATTTCTAGTACTTCTACTCAGAAAATTTCTCCTACTACTCCCAAACTCTGTGCTCTATTCTCTATCATTTCTCAAACCTTGCACTCTGCCATTCTTCATCTCTGTCTGCCATTAACTGTGAAGCTGAAAGTAGACTTTTAAATAGCTTGGCTCTCTCTTGTGCGATTGCTATTTTACTTTGCAGTTTTGGTACATTTTCTAAACTGCCCTCCTGCTTTTCTCTTGCAAGCGGACTACTCCTGTAAAAGACCGTATTGGTCAGTTTAGTTCAGATTTCTTCTATTTCCCATCTTGAAAACTATCAAGTCAACCACCCGAGACCCTGATACACTGAGCAGAGCCTTGCTGTGTTACAATTGCACTAGCTTGTGATGACCTAAGCATGAAGAACCACTGGAACAGCCTCAGGCAATGCCACAGATTTCTTACCCATCTGTATTACCTCATGCCAACAGAAGAAGAAAACTAAACATGGCTAAACATTGCTCTAGGCTTATCATAGGCAAGAGCCAACTAAGTTTCTTCTTACTCTCTTTCTGGAAAAGTAAAGCCTGAGCTGCATAGATTAATTCATCTAAGGATCTGCCCCATACTTTCTTGAAATCAATGCACAGATTCCCACAGACTCCTGTGACCCCCCTCCAAGTCATAGACGGCGTAAGAGGTGGTTGCTCTCCAGTGAAAACAGGATGATAAGTCTATATTAAGCTTGCACAAGGTGGAAGCAACACTCAGGGCAGCTACATTCTTGTGTAGAGAGCAGGATAAAAATGAGCGAGTGTTTAAATAGTTTTGTGCATAGTGGAGTTGTGTGTGTGAACACAATCCACAGAGAACCAAGAGCTTTTTATGGATCAATTCATGTCCCCCACACTTCTGCCCCTGCTCATGACTCCTCACCTGTCATGTTCAACTCTACCACCACCTAGGGGAACCCAGCTTGTAGAGGCACAGCTGATCTAACTCCCGCTGGGTTATACACTGCTCCCAGGTGACTGTGAGTGCAATGGCAGACGTGATGTGGATGGGAAGACTCAAAGGAGCCATAATCCCCTCTTCCCATGACAGCCATCCAATTCTGGTGTATACTCAGACATATGACCACTTCCACCATATAGCAGGTAACTGCAGTGGCAGCGTACCTTCGTATATAAAATACACAATTCCTGTGCACAGCTGTTCTTTAAACACTTTGCAACTAATGTCTTTGGCTCATTTATAACCACAACAGCAAGTCAGATCTCTCATAAGCAATGTGTAAGAACAGCAAGAAAGACCTTTGCTTAGAGTTCAAATTTATGGAAAAAGAGTGAGGTTTACTATTATTATTATTTTATCAACCCGTAAGATGTATATTTCTTCTTTTGCTTGTTTTCTTTCTTGTTTTTACTGGAAATACTGTACTCTCACCTTGAAAATCTTAGGCTTACGACAAAACCAACGATAATTTGAAAAAGTAAAGTACTTTATTTATAACAGATGTTCACCTGGAGTTAGAATTATGTTACAATCTATTTAAAACACAAGGCTTTCCAAAAAATTGAATTATGTCTGCAAAGTTTTCTGAATGCCATCTTCTCAGTTTTCATCTTAAAGAAAGACTTAATCTAGAACTCCCCTTAGATAAAATTTTTAAAAAGGCAGAAAAAGAAAACAAACTCAAGTGAATTTGGTCCTTCTTTGAAATAAGTCTTCTCTTTGACCCCCAATACTCCCTATTTATTTTTTCTATTCTGAGAGAAAATGAAATGACTTTCATTCTGGCTCTATCAAAAAAACAATTATTTGAACAGCTTCAAATACAAAGTTATTTATTCTTTGCTCTTAACTGAACCCTACACGTTATTGCAAAAGATTAGTGTAGCATTCAGCTACATAACGTCATGCACATAATGTAAAGCTGATTCAGATTCTAACAAACTTACAGCCTCAACAATGAGAAACAACTTTTTTTTCTTTTCTCTCACGAGAGGCAACACGCAGGTACCAGAGAATAGCAGGAAGGGTAGTATAAGTAGTGCCCTGTCTGAAACATGTTACTATTTTTACAGTATAAAAGTAATTGAAATTGTAATGGCTAGAGTTCTTAGAGCATTATCCTAGTACTGTATATAGGTTATAAAAGCCAAAAAATACACATAGAAAAATCTAGCCTATCTAATTTGACAGAGTTTTCCAGTTCTATTCATGCTGCTGAGATTTTCTTTTTACTCCTGGAAACCTTTTAGCTATAATAATAAATGTTTAAAGGTTTATCCATATGTTGATCTATACTGATAAATACAAATACAGATACAACATACATGCCCAACACCTATCCACCCATATATTTGCATGAATGTGCCACTTTTCATTTTTGATCTCAAAGAGAAAATCATAAACATCAACATTGCCAAAAGACTGGCCCTAAAGAAGAGACCCTCTTCATTTGAGCCTATGGAAAGTTATTAGGGTTCCTTAAAGCTTCCGAGCCTACAGCAGCTCACTCCTCCCATCTAGTGTCCTGAAAATCAATTGCACTGAAACAAGAGTCCAGTTTCACCTGCTGTTTTCAGAGCAGACCATCAGCTGGGCAAAGGGAAGCTGATCTGCAGCGATTTCTTTTTTTCCAGAAATTTAATTTAATTGCTATGCCAGCTCTTGCAATACCATCTGGAGGCCTTAACCTAATGTGCTGTACTTTTAAAATGCAGCATTCTCTTCAAGAATTACACTGCATGAACTGCCCTCTGGTGTTACCTCAGAGGAAAAAAAAATTAAAAGATTGCTCTGGCATGTTACCATTGCCCCAAGTCCCCCCGCGTACTTACTAGGAGACAGTGAACCGGGTTTCCTCTCAGATCAGTGTCTGGAGCCTGCAACAAGCTCCAGTCTCTCCCTTTATTGTAGGTGATGAAAGTTTTCACTTGGTTGTCAATCTTCTTGTTAGCCAAGAACATTCCCTTTATCCCTGCTACCTAGGAAAAATTGACATGGCTGAAAAATAGATCAAGCCGATGCACATGTGCTTATGTGTGTCCCTCTTGCCCTGTCAAATCCAACAGGGGTCTTGTGGCTATGTCAGTGAGACAGGTGTCAGGGCAAGAATTGCCAAGGAGCATCAGAGGCTGGAGACAGGACCAGATAAGGTGGAAAGGTGACAGATGGGAGAGAGAGCTTGTATTTCAGAAGCAGCATGGGAACATGGTAAGATGTCAGTAACACTATCTGTAAAGTGACATTCTTTAAACTGGATAGGCATCCTTTCTCCTGAAAGATGAAAAACATATAAGGCAATTATTCACCTCCTGCTGCATTAGCATGAAATAGCAGCAGTTTTGGCCTTGCAAAGAAAACAGCATGCACACATACACATGCCATTTAGTGCTCCTGTTCTTATACAGTCTGTTTAGGATCTTTTATCTAAGGATCTCAATGTGCTTCATAATGATGAGCATTCGAACATGATAATTTTGGGCATATAGGTATTTTTATCACAGTTCTGTATTTTGAAGCACCGCTGACTCACCCAAGACCACCCAGAATGCTAGCTGAAGAACCAGCAATGAGATCCTGATCCTTTTATTATTCCCAGTGTTTTACTCAGCAGCTTTACCAGAGGAGACCTGGAGAAGCATTTTGGAAAGATGTGATGTTAACAGACTTGCACTGGAATCAAGCCCAAAAGTGCCTCCACGAGAAGGAAAAAAAAAAAATCAATCAAAAGCCACAACTCACATTGCAAAATGTTCCTCATCTTCTCAGCACACTGAAAATCAATAGCTCAATAGCTGCTGCAGCTTGCTAATGAATTTGTTAGGCTGTCATTCTGCAATCTGAGTGCTACAATAAAAAGGGAAAAGAAATCAGGAGCAGGGGAGGAAGGCAAAAACTTTGTCTTCCATCAAGACTGCTAAGTCGTCCACCCCATTTCTTCTCGTGCTGCAGAACTGGTACACAGAATCACTTATCAAGCCTTTTTATTCATACAGGTTATTATTTGAGTGGTATCATGTGGCAATTGGTCACAGCAGATTCAGAGTTTGTTCTAGCCTCAGACGACTCACCTGCCTCAGCTGACATCTTCAGTTAAGGGACCCAGTTTGGGTGCTATCAGTGCCAGCAAGGACCTTACTGCTGTGCCACGGGACTATTAGTGTACAGTATATTGGTACAGTACACTGTATTCATTCTGAATAGCACTTTCTTTCTTGTATAATTGCAGTGAGGCACTTTGAGGCCACTTAAAAGGCTTAGAAATGATTTGTTATAAGGGGCAGTAGTCTTTATTTAAAGGAATTAACTGATCTATTAATATAAGCATAAATGATAGTATTTTAAATGTTCTAACTGTACTGTTTTTCCCATGTAACTAACTTTACAGAGTTTCTTTCACGTGATAGAAAGGCACTCTGATAAGAAAGAGGTACCTTGTCTCCCAGTGGTACTGTACAAATAGCCAGGGCTGAAAAAATAACACTGTTCTTCCTTTGCTACCAGAGGCCAGAGCCAATAACTCCATTTCTTTGTTGTTGTACTGAAATAGTGGTATTATACTCCCTGTGAAATGCTAGTCATAAATGATTAAAAAACATTTTATTTATCAGATGATAAATGCACTCTGAAATCCCGTGAATTCTTCTTTTTTATGATTCTAGTCATGGGCTGGGACTCAGAGCCCTTTCCAGGGTAAGCAAAGTGTAAGTTATGCTGTCATTCTTGGACAGCTTTATCTTAAAAGAGACTGCACACAGTATATGTGGCTGCATGCTCTCAGTAGGAAGAGATGCACCTATTGCATATTCGCATCCATGACACACAACCCCAGCTGCTCACACAACCATGACAGAGAAAGCTCTGCATCCACAAGTTGTTGGAGTGACAAGCACTACGGTGATCCCCACAGAGGCTTTGTAGGCAATCCAAACACATATGCATTGTGTACAGTTGCTCTGTCTGCAAATGGGATGAAAGATTCACACAAGACACTCAAACATGTGACTTGAAATACTTTCTTCTCTTCCCATCACTAGCTTTGTACTCCAAGAATACACTTTCCATCAGAAATAATCCACACTGGTAAAAACAAGCAAGTCCCAGACATGGCAGACATACTTGATAGCTACAGACACATCTCCTCACAGTAGCTCTCTCCTCTAAAGATTTCAATTTCCTCTAAAACCTCTGGTCAAAATAAAAAATAAACAATTTATTCTAGTTTTTCCCCACACCACAGAGGCCAGCTATTACGATTTTGGACATGACTTCCCACAGGCAGGACTGTCTTGCTGCAGATTAGTCCAGCTGCTGAGTCACCTAGAGCCATATCATATTATTGGAAAGGTGCAGGAATTAGAGAGGGGCCAGTGTCTCCTGCTCTTCCCTTGCTCTTGGCAATGGTTTCTAGGATAGCCTCATTGCTACTGCAGACCTTCTGAACACTGCTTCTAGTGTGTTACTTAGGCATTGGCATTAGCAGGAGGCAGGAAGAAGAGCTATTCTCATGTCATACCCTGTCCAAGAGGCAGGAAGGAGCCACACTGAGAGTGGGTCTCCTCATCCTCTGCAAGGTCCAGTAGTAGAATAGTCCACAGCCTAGAATAACAATCTCCCAGTGAAGGGCTCCTATTGACTTAAAGGGGAGACAATGGAGAACAGGATGAGGCACCAGCACAGAACTACTATTTTCTCTTCATACCAATACAATTTCCTCTTGTGCAACATCAAGTAAATTTATCTTCAATGTAGATCTAGTTTAGGAGTCTATGCACACAAACACATTAACTACAATGCAACCAGATGAACCTAAGAAGCACATCCATACAGAGACATGTACCTGCCTTCTCCTGGCATCGTTTTCTCAAATAATCTTTCTTTTCTAAATATACTGCTGTTACCACACAAGAACTGATTTTGCAATCTCTCCATTTCTTTTTAATTCATCTATGGGTTTTCTTCTTCTCTCTTATTCGTCTCCATTTATCCCTAAATATTCATCATTTGTAACAATCTTACTGGGACAATCACACTGGATGGCTTTCTGTTCCCTTCCAGCTAGAATATCAAATTTAAAGGAAGTTTTGTGCCAGGTTCAGTGTCAGCCAATATTCTTTCTATCTAGATAATCAGCAGACATGATGCTACAAGTCTGATCCCATCAATTTCAACCTGGGTTACTGTGTATTGTCAGCCTAATAAAACAGAGGCTTTCCTTTCCCCCTGGCATGTAGGACACCTTTACATAATGCAGTGAAACCGCTTCTCAAGCTGACGGTAATAAGAGGCAACAGCCTTTCCATGGGCTGCCAGCATTGCAGACAGATTAACAGTAAAAACCTCCAAATGTCTGGGAAGTGCCAGTGCCCATCCTCCTGCAATTCATATGCAATTATGCACAACACGTTGGCTTTCTGTTTGCATATTCCAAGGTGGTTTCCAAGAAGATGGCAGCTGAAGGTAACCTGGGTAGCAGAGCTAATATCCAGGTGGTGAAGGAGAAATAAAGGAATCATCTTGTTTTTCAGAGGAACTCAGAACTAGTTTATGGCTTTTATTCTAAATGGTCAGAAAAACACCTGGAAGATATCTGAATAAAGTTGATCCTCCTAACAACAACTGAGGATCCAATCTCTACCAGCTAAAGCACTATCTCCACAAACAAGACAGGCAGCAGAGCAAGAGAAGCATAACAGCATATTAAAAGTCTTGTTCTTAGGTTCAGTAATCATAGAAGACAATTTAAGTTGGCCTTCTTACAGGTAAGTTTTGGTGGACTGCACTTGTAAAGAAAAGGCTCAGGGTAAAGGGAACATCAAGATGAGGTAGAAGTGTTTGCTTATGCAATCACCCAGGAGAGCCTATCTAAAATTACTTCAATTCCCAGAATAACTCAAGATGGGCAGGATGACAAAGGTGGCTGAAAACTGCTGCCTCTTCTTTTTCTCAGAAGTGCAATAAAAACTTCAGAGTATTAGGAGTCTTCAGAGCCACAGGTTGGACTAAGGGGGGCTCAGGGCACTAAAGGCAGCAGGATTCTGGCTGAGAAACTCAAAGTTCCTCTCTATTCCACTACATCTTCTACCGCATGTCTTCCTGCACAGACATGTGCTCTTCTTCATCTGAGACCTACGTGAGAGTACACCAGTGAATCTGTTTGTACTATCAGGCTGCTCCAAACTTACACATCTATGCAAAACCTGGCCTTGGAATTCAGCTGATTGCATTGAGATCCTTGAATAAAAGGAGGGGAAAACTGTGTTTAGCCACTAGAGCCATAAGGCTCTGTTATTCACATGCATACTATGAGTGTGATGTGCAAGAAGACAACGGTATTCTTGTCACGTGAACTCTTGAGTTGAGAATGAGACATTTGGAGTTATGACATACCTCATAGAGGTCAATCATCACATTCCCTTCCAGCCCTTGACTACTCTTGACATTTTCCAAGGCTAGGGTGAAGTATTCCCCTCGGGTGTCGGAAATATACAGGTTGTACGTATCATTTTGGTTCCACTCTTGAACAGCTGCAAACACCTGATTCTCATCTGTGCTGATAACATGCATGTCCTGAGAAAAGAAAACAGGAGTGTTACTAGAAGGAGATCTGCTCTGTCATTTTGAAGGGCACCACCATTATTGTGGAGGAGCAAGAGATGTATTTAGGCTGAAGTTTAATCAGAGACTGTACGCAACACTGGAAAGCAGAGAATTCCACCCACACGTGCTTTCTTCTGCCAATTTTCAAAGTGATAATTAACTGATGAAGTGTTATTTGAACATTTATATTGGCAATATAGCATTATACTGCAGCACTTCTCTTCCCTACCGAAATTTTCATTTAATGAGTATTGTGGGTGAGGGTGAGGGATGCTGTTTGGCAACTAAATGATTTTACTTGTAATTGTGAAATCAGAGATATTAAAAATGCTTTTTTTAAAAGAAAAAAAAAAGAAAGAAAAAAGCAGCATCAGAAACATCTGCTTCTTACATAGTTCCTAGACACCAAGTGTGAATGGGAACTAATACATGAAGGATAACACTACTGGGGTGATCTGCAGCCAGTGCCGCTGTTATTTATTATTTTTAGTACCTGTCACCTAGGAGAGCGGGCCACTGTGCTGCTGAACACAACAATACAACAGAAAGACAACTCCAAGGCTCACTAGATTCAAAGAGCAGAACGGTAGTTAGGCCATTAGCTTTATGAGTGAGATTTTCCTTTTCTTTTTTGTATTTGTTCCACGTGCAACAGCAGGCAGAAAGCAATGAAAAAGAGTATAATTGAAAACAAATTCTATTAAACCTGATTCGCTCTTCCATTGCCAGGAGAAATCATCACCTCAAAAGCTACTAGTGGGGAGATAGTTATAATGAAATTCCCAGGCTCTATCTGGCCAGTACAGGAACCCTGAGTTCCTTGGTGCCTTAAAAATCTGCGGAGTTAGGAAAAGAAATGCAGATTCTGTGATTCCCAAAAGAGTCAGCTGTTCTATCTGCTTTGGGCAGATATTCCAAAGCTGTTTTGTTTCCATGAATCAGCCAGAGTTTTCTGTATGCAAAACTGGAAACTTAATCAGAAGAGACATTCTTTGGAAACTGATGCTACTTCTTTCTAGTAATAATAATCTTTGACAATTCGCTTTCTTACGGATATGTAGGTGGGTTTACTCCTCCAGATGGAGGCCTGTAATATAAAAGATGAAAAATAATATGGGGAAGAAATCTGATTTATAAATTTTATGTGGATCCACTATCAATTAAAGATTCAGAATAGTTGTCTGTTCATCCAGATCCAGATCTGAGTATCAGAGTGGATGGATATTCACTTGATTTACTTGCTTCTTTGTACTGCAGTAAAAAGTACCCCATAAAATGGTCTGATTTTGTGGAGGAACAGATTGGGTCAATTCCTGAGGTGATAAGAAAGGTAATATAAGTCCCACTGGCTCCTACTAATTGTGATTGTGAACAGATATCCTCTCTCCACTATAGCTCTGCAGTTGTACAGCTGTACAGCTCTACTCTCTCTGCAGCTGTGCTAGTAGAAGTTACTGCTGCAGCTGCTTTTCAGAGGCTTTGTTTCAGACTGTCACCCTAGTCAACGTGCTGGTAGAGTTTTATGAGTAGGTTTTCCTAATGTGCTTCAGCAGCATCAGGTAGTAGAGCTCTGATCTCCAGCTTAAGCTTTTGTATGTATCCATAAACATGGACAGACCTCTCTGCGGAAACACAGATTATAAGCAAAATTGCAATATACAATTTCATTAACTTATCACTTGAATCAATAGTTTTGTAATACCTAGAGGACAGAGGTAAGAAGATATTTTGATCAACACCAAGGAAAACCAAAGGCAATTTCACAAAAGTTGAACAGGCAAATAAGATAATTTATTCACTAGATTCTTCCTGAGTTTTGATCAGATAATGATGTAGGATGGAAGTCTAAGATGATCTCAGTAAAACTGAGGGAATTTAACCCTGGAGAAGCACAGACAGACGAAGCTGGCATAACAGATATAGTGCAGAAAGTCAAAAATAATATTCCAACTACTTACCTTTGTGGATCAGTTAACTTTTCCTCTAAATACGGCCTTGCCCAACAGATGTACGGACAATGCAACACTTTAATAGAAGGGAACCATTCTGTGAGTGTCAAACATGTCTTTGAACAACATCAGCGATTTTTCGTTTCCATGTTGGGAAAATCAGTATTAACTAGCAGATCACGTTCACTCCTAACATCTGAGCCAGTTATATGTACCAGCACAAATCCTATCATGGGAGTGTCATGTTTTGAAAACTAATGTTCTGGACTTTCTAGCTCATGCACTAGGAGAGAAGAATGGTCAGGAGATAGAAACCTCTAAATTATTGGCTGTTATTTCCAATCTATACCTGAACCTGTAATTCTGCAGAATCATCTGCTAGAAAACTTTTGTCATTTCTCAGTAATGATGCAAGTGCCAAGGTTTCTCCATCACAGTAAAGAGTGAATCTTAAAGAAGAGCTGAAGCTTAAACATGGAGAATGGTTGAATTCTTCTTCAGACTAGAGTTGAGGTCACAGAAAAGAGGCAACTGATACAGGATGAGCAAGATTTGCTTACCTATGGTAGTGAAAATCTAACACAATACAGTCAAGTTAAGTGCACACAGGGCCTCTGTCGAAGGCTGTTTTTTGGAGAAAGTCATTCAATTTAACATCGAGATCTCCAAAGCGTGCTGCCAAGGCTGCAATCGGTGTGTAGTTCCAGGCTGCTGCTCTTCTCTTCCAAATAAGGTCTGGAGCACTGACAAAGGCTTTCTCTCCTTTTCCACCATCCACTTTCCTGCCTTGCTCTACCAAAAGTAAAGCTGGAATAAATTGACTCTACAGTTCAGTGGGAAGGAGAAAAGACTGAATTTTCAAACTTTCTTGCCAACTACATGAAAAATTACATTGGCAAAAGGTCTCTTCTGGTAGAAGGCATCATCTATTGTGGATTTCTGGAAAAAGCTCATTGTTTTTCCAGCAACAAACTATCTTTAGGCTTCTTCTCCACAAGCAGATAGTTTACACTCGTTTTATGAGGTTTTCTTTATTGGCCCCAACATATCACACGCTGATATATTGAGAGCATCAGCTATGCCACAAGGAATACCATTCCCCTGCAAGTAACAAGCAAATCAGTCATCCTAGCAGACCAATCTTTCCTTTTTTTTTTTCTCCCTTTTCTTTTCTTTTCTTTTTTTTTTTAGTGGGCCAAGTGCTTTGAGGGAGGAATATTATCAAAAAATGGCATTCATCCTCATCCTGATATGGAGTAAGAGCTTCACTAAACTCTTCTCTGCTCCAACAGAAATTTATTTTACCGCCCTACAAAAGAGAAGATAAAAGGAAAGTGGAGAAAGGCAACTTATACATCCATTGCCATCTTTAGGAGCTCCTCATGCGTCTGTCCACAGAGAGCCTGAGCATTCCTCCCTCTGCTCCAGTACATGAGGAAGTACATTAGTATGCAGCTCTACCATCTGTCCTTCTTGTCTTTCCAAAGACAAAAGACCACAATACTGTGCACGGGTTTGATCAAATGTCTACCGAGATAACTAAAGACTAAGGCTTTCTGAATCACTAAATATGCTTCAGGTGCGCTTTTTGCACTTGGTCAGAGAACTTTTCTTCTTGGTAAGTTAAAAATGCAAGGTTATGTTATGTCTGTTTTATCCTGTCCATTACTGGGACTGTTCACTGTTTTTAAGGTCTGTATTTCAGGATTGCAGGTTGTTTTTATATTTTTTTTGGTTATTTCTTCTTCCATCAGGGTGTGCATTCTAAGGTTAAAAGAAGATCATGGATTTAAAATGGAGGTAGCATAATTACCTACCCTAGTCAATCCAGCACCAGTTTAAGGACTTGTCTGCTTTTTAAGAGACATTGCTTGCTTTGCCTCTATATTCACAAATGTCTGCTGTATGCACTGGTCTAAAATGCAGCAATTTTGAGAATCCTGTGTGTACGCTTAAGGTGCATATTGTTATTGTCACAAATGATTCTAATAGGCTACACCATAAAGTCTATGTCAGAGCCTATATTGTGGTGCTGTGGCACAGAATAGCAGTAGCAACCCACTGCAGGAATTAACAGATCTCAATAAAGGCCATTGCAGGGTTAATACAACCTGTATAAAAATGTACAGACATATTCTTATATGGGAGATAGTTCTAAGTTCACTCAGGTTTTTTACGCAAACTTGCTATCAGGCCAACAACTAGTGCCTGTAGCAAGAATATTTTGGGTTTGGTTTGCTATAGGCCATTCCTGCCTGAAAAGCAGTGTCACCTGCACAAGCAGTCCTGTCACACTCCTCCAGTTCAGGAGGGACATGCCAAGGTAAAGAGCTTGATATTTCAGTCTTGAGTTCCAGAAGTCACTTAGCACTGTTTACCATGTTTGGTCCCCCTTTCTTAGCAGAAGGAGATAAAAGAGAATTTAGGCATAAAAGGAGCTGTTTGTTTCGATTCCTTTGAATAGTACAGTACTTTGTGCATTTTTAATAAAAGCAGCTATCTTGCTTTGATAACAGCCTCCCAGACAGCCACAGTTCTATTGTAGCTCCTTCCAGGCCAAACGCAGCTCTTCAGCCTTTGAAGATATTCTGAGCTTGTGACAAGGCATTGTATCTCCTTAAATATCTGCCCCTTTCTTTAGGTCAAATAACACAAATTTATTGCTTCCCATTCACAGAGAACAAATTGAAATTTAGTAGTAGTGCATTCTCTCTCTCTCTCTCTCTCTCACTCAACCCCCCCCCCCCCCCGAGATGGTGGACAGTTGGAGAAATAAATGTGGACATAAAGGAGGCAACCATCTCGAAACATGCAGTCTCTTTACAGATGGTCTTAATCAACTGTAAGTGACAATTCTTGTTGGGCATTGCAACAACTGTCCTAAAAATGCAGTTCCTTTGCTAAGGAAATACTATTTCAAATAAACTCCTGCTTAAATTTGATCTGTATTGGCAGAGTAATTCCTGCTTGCACAGAAGTTTTAAATCATGCTTTAGAGTAATACTTTTAAACATGACTGAAGGTTTGGGACAGAGTTTAACACAAAATACAGGGTTTGTCTAGGCATGTAGAAACAGCTACACTGGGAATTAATTTCCCAAATCTGTATATCTTCTAGGAAAAAAAAAGCGCATTGATCTTTGCTGAAAAGAATTTATCAAAGTTATCTTACACAGGCTAGGTCTTCTATGTCTTGTGGCTTCTGGTAGGGTCCACAAAATCCTGTAAGCTTGGGTTTTTCGTTGATGTAAACAGGAACAAGGCAATGGCAGAGCAGGCTAGGTATGGCTTTGAAGGTATGGGTTTGAGCTGCAGTCTGGATATATGATGAAAATTGTCTCCAGTTAATCCACTATAAATGGATCAGTAGGGGTGAGGAGTCAAAGACAGCCAGCTGTAACAATAGCCAAATTATCTCTTTGAAAACTTCCATCTTCAAAACCTGGTATTCTTTCAACTTCTGGGTATGGGCTGACCTTGCACTTGTTTTACTTTCGTTTGGCATTTCCAGAAGTTAACCAGGGATTGTCGTTTGCCTTCAAATGTTAGATCTTGCATAGAAATCACAGGATCATTTTCCGCCTTTGAGTTTACATTTCATTAAAGCCATACTATCAAGAAATAGAGGACTCTTTAAAAAACATTCTCTGTCTTTATTTCGGAAGTCATTAGAAGCCCAGCTGCAAAACCATGATTTCTTCAAAATGGAGCACTTTTTCCTCTCCTGACACATTTTAGATAGGTCTCAAAAAATTCAACTCCTAAAAGCAGCAATATCCTTTCAAGCTTCAATGCTAATTCATCATTGTTCTTAATTAGGGAATATATGGAACAGACACACAAAGAATCTCTTTACTTGGTTCCCATTAAAATCTACTAATGAGGCAAAGCACAAAAAGTGACCCACACAGGACAGGAGCAGAAAAATGGGATTTTAAGACCAAAGAGAACATCCTCAAAACACTGTTAGCTAATCATAATGAAATAAGAACTGACAAGGACCACGGCATCAGTCTATGTTTCACGCTGACGCCTTTGACTAGCCAAAGCGTTGACTTTGTTTCGAGTTCTTTCTACTTAACAAATGTTCTCCTAAAGAAGAATGACACTTTCATTCATTGCAGCTCTCCCTGTGATCACTCACAGGATTCAATAATTTCTGAACAATCAAAATATCTCTAGGTACATAGAAGCATTCCAGCATACCTTGGGCAAGGAATACTTTGGCAGCTTCATCTGTGCAAATGCATTCCTCCTATAAGAAACGTAATAATGCGGTCTTCCTCCTGATGTCAACTATGAGAGAAGCAGGCAAGTTATCATCAGGATTTTTTAGAGTCTTTTTTTATTAGCATGGAAAACATCAAGCAAAAACGGCCAAGACAAATACCATGGAATTGATAGCAGTGGCTTAAAATTGTTGTACTGTGAAAAGTGATAAACAACCATTAATCAAACCAACAGTGGCTTAAAAAAACAGAGTAAGAGAAATCCCACTTTCTGTGAAGACAGAGGCCAGAATTTCAGGTGAAAGCCTGGGGAAGGTGAAGTCCTGGCTTAATTTAGGCCATTTATACTCCCTTTGCCTCACCACAAAATGGTCTGCTCTTTGCAGAGCTGCCATGTATGTTACTGGTTAGATCAGCAGATTGGCAGATAAGATGCTTGATTTCTATTTCTATCTGGCTCTGGTTCCTGTGTGGCCTGCACAAGCCACCATTTGCATGTGTTTCCAGATCAGTTAAGTATTCACTGTTCCTGAAGATAGGAGAAGCTGTGGTGATTTGGTGTTTCTGTGAATCAGGCTATTTAGGTGTCTGAATACTAATTCCAATACCTTGAAAATGCTGTTTTAAAGTGATGTGTTGCTTCATTTTCTTCCACCTATTAAAGGGGGTGGGGGGGGGGGGAAGAGAGGAAGGCTGATAATGTTATCTGGTGCCCAGTACTGCTGAAGCATAATCAATGTTTGTAAAGTACTTTGAAATCCTTGGATGAAATTTACTGAAGAACAAATATGCCAAGGGATCCTCCATACAGAACTTTGCTTTAATTACCTGCTATAGGGGCTTATCAAGACTTCTTTTTTGCAGTGAGTGTTTTAAAATGCACTGCAGTAGTTTAAAATGCAAGATACACTATACAAGTTCACACCAGATTAGGTAAAAATAAGAACTCTTTTATTTTAGAGCTCTTCAAATATTTTTTTAAGAAGTTGGGCAAAAGTTAGGACTTCCCAGCATGGAATTTAGAGAAGGCAAATGGATTGACTTATCTACGGTATGCAGTGAAATCATGTTAGAACAGCAAATACAAACAATCTTGAAGAACACCAAACCAAGGCATCAATGACCCCCCCCAAAAAAAAGGAAAGAAAGAATTGATTCAGATACTAAGAGAAACTCCCCAGTTCCTGTGTCACTCATGTCACAAACACGCAGCCACTCTAAAATTGGAGAGTTTGTCTGAACAATGATGCATGCCCCTGTTTTCTTCACCTAAAAACATTTTACTTACGCCTCAGACACATGATGCACAAAGGCTATTGTGGAACTTATGTTCCAGACTTATTTGTGGCTGATTTAGATTGGTGTTTATGACTGAGTACATTAACTAAAGGTAATTAGCAATCAACTTGCTCAATTTAAAATCTCAGTCCTCTCTCTTCCCTCCACCCCTAAGCATGGCAGAATATGAACTGTCTGGAAGTCCAGTTGAAACCTAATGTTCACCACCATATTCCCTACACTTCTGTTACTATTTTTGTCTGCTTCTGCTCTTAATAAATGGACACTGGCAGTCCACATAAAACCACAGTAGTTAGGAATTATTCTCCAGTTCTCACCTGCAACACAGCTTGGCTGAATACATCTTATCTCCAGCCTTTTCACTGTAATCACAAGTGAGGCATAACAATAAAGTCTGATTACTCTTCCTTCAGTTCTTCCCCTTCCTCCCTCCCCTCCCTATTTCCCTCTCTGCAGTCTACTGCCCCTGTGACAGCAGATAATTGACATGTCACCGCAAGCTGGAGGGCGAGAGCCACTAGTCCTAGAGTGTGGATGAGACTGCAGGAGATCATTACACATGGTGGATAATCCAGCCAGGAACTCTGTGACCCTGTGGTGATGACATACTTGAGGCAGAGATAGAAGGAACCCTATTAGCACTCAAAGGAGCTGCTACACTTCCCTGAGTGCCTTTATTATGGATTCAGTGTTGTCTGATTAACTGGGGATTACTACACTCCCCCCCCAACACACACACACACACACACACACGCACGCACGTAACAAAGGAAGAGAAGAGAAAAAAATAGAATAGAAAGTAACAAAATAAATGAGAGCGTGTTCTGCACCTGAACGAAGACATAATCATCTTGGACAATCAGGGAATTATGGTCAATATAGCCTGGAAAGGGTTTGCTGCGGGCGGCTTCACTGCAGTTCTGCATCCTGCAGGTGATGTATTGAGCATCTGAAAGGAAAAGGACAAAAACAAGACACTTTTAAGATCCTGAGCATTGATTCTACCTATTACCACAAACCTATTTCCTGAGACAACATTTCTGCTTCTCAGCCTCACATGACATGAAGTGACACCATCCATTCCACCCAACACAACACTTCTTTCTCTTACGTACCTGGTAGATCTGCTCTCCATTGCTTTCCTCCTTTAAGGTCCTTCTTTATTCACTTGGCTTACCTTTCCACTATTTCTTTCATTCCACTCTAAATTGGACACCAGAGCTGCATGTTGCTCCTTTTCATCAACAGAAAGCCAAACACTGCTGATCTGATTACTCCAGGCCACTCTGCACTTCCATGCAGCATTCAAAAGTGCAACATTCAGGCTCAGGTTTGACAAAAAATTTAGCCAAGGGTGGATATTTCAGCACTTCTACCTGCCCTTTTGAGTTTACTTGGATGATACCCAGGCTTAAGCTTAAACTAAGAGACTAACAAAGGGAACAAGAGTTCTGAAAGATCCTTTACAGAAGCAACAGAGCCTGAATCCTATGACTCCTAGAGTGACTATGGGTCTGAACATCTGCAGGACAAATATTCTCCGCAGTGAGCCTCTTCAGTTTCCTTATTATCACCATGGTGTGTATTCACTGTAGGGCAAGACAGCTTCTCCATGGACACATGTCTATGTTTATTTCAGAACCTGGTCAAGGCCTAGAGCATATATAAATGCAAGGATACCTTCAAAGGACAGCTGCCCGTGTCGCCACTGAAAACCTTTCCATGGAGCACCTCTGCGCTTCCTATAGCACTTAAATTCGATTGCTATTCAGACCTCCTCCTGTTTAGGAGTCTTACCTACTTCTCTCTTGACAGTGTAGAGAAGCGCACTCTGGCATAGCTGGGCAATCTTACAATTTCACTTGGAACTAGAGGCCTCAGCAGCTTCAGTCTGTCTTATGCTTCAAAGTAAATGGCCTAAATGCAGCCCTAAAGCCATCTCATCCACTGTCACCATATGAGGCTTCCTCAGCTCCTGTTCTGAAGCACTGGAGGTTGCTCATCTTTTAACCCATCACCTTAATAAAAACAAATTGAATTTCTTCAGGATAGCAATTTATCCCAGAGTACAGAATTCTCAGTATTCAGTTTGGGTTCTTTCAGCTCAATTATGAAGTTGCACTTTGTTTAAGGACAAAGCTCATTTGCAGGGAGAAGGATTTTGGCATTTTAGTATTAGCACTTATATGACAGAAACACTACATGGCATTTAATCTTAGAGCTTCTATCTTCTCTCTTGTTGGAGAAGACAGCCCCTTGTTTGATATAATTACCACCTTCTGATCAAAGAAACAGATTTTTCCACTGAAATAGAAAAGGCTGGACTTTTCCCATTCCATATTTGATCTTGGTTGTAATTAAAATCTATCATTTGACATTCCTTCCTTGTTTCTAAGGTTTGTTGACTTCTGCTTGAAACAGACATGCAAGGTAACGAACCTTCAGGAAAGTTTAATGAGGGTGATTTTATCTTGGCTTTTGCAGAGGTCTTGAAACATATAAAGTGCTAAGTACTATTAGTCACTGCAGTTTATAACATTTTATGTTTTCACAGCTCACTGCAAAACATTAATTAATACAGCCCAGACAGCATAATCAAAGAGCATTTCCCTTCACAGGGACATGATTTTTTCCACATTAGCCACGAGAGGGCAGGAACAGACACAACTCCCAGCCTGCTCATCCCAGCAAACTCAGAAAAGTTCCCTTTTCAAAGCATTTTAGCCCTCTGTCTCCCTGCTCCCGGGAAGAAGAGGGCTGGGGGGCAAGAGCCTCTTCTGCCACTGGTACTGTGTGGTACAGCATGTCCTTGCCTAGTCATAAGATGAAGAATGGACATGAATCTGTCTGTTTGCAAAACAACCAATTCCCATTTATCATGTAAAATCAATCAAACATATCATGAATAACAGATCCCCACACCTGCCTCCACATTCATCTTCTCTCATTCTTTCTCAGAAAGTGTCTAAAGCAAAATGCCTGGCTCATCCTGAGTTTCAACGAAGCAGCATGGTGAGCAATTGGTTAAAACGTCTGAGTGCATCACCTCCTGAGCTGTCCTGTTGGAAAGGCTGGGTGGCTTTTTACATGTGAGACCAAATCACATGGTACAGCATTTTGCAGGATGAGATGTAGGATTCAAGATAGGAAAGTGCTGGAGCTGGCTGGCAAGGAAGATTAAGGGATCTCTTCTACAGGGAATTTTAAAGATCAGAATAGGCTAACCTAGGGTTAACCTGTTAGAGGTGACTGAAGTCCATTTGCTCCTGCATTAATAAAGGGATACAGAGTATCTCCACTTCTGCTATGATCGCAGAGGTCTATATAGCAATGATTGCACCATCAATAGAGATTTACTAAGGCAATTCCTGTGAACTTTTACAGGGCAGTTCTCCATAGTTACAGTTCTAAAACACTAATAATAACTACTAAAGGGAGAACACTGGGATCTGTTAAGCTAATCTCCCAACCTCTGACATGCACACCAAGAAAACTTCCCTTTGCTACAGGAGATAAAAAGAATGAAAAGTAGGTTTCTTGCTCCTTCTTCCGAAGGAAATTTTTGCTGTACTCACATTAACTCAGTGATTTTGTTTTGGCATTTGATTCTCATGGACATTTTGTGTGATTCCATTGGCAGAGCTTGTAACTTAGCATTAATTAATGTCAATTAATATACTCAGTTGCTAATCTCTGGAATTAATTTCATTAGTTTTCCCACACAGATGTTTTCCCTGCCATAGGTAATTAGGACATTATGCTTTTCATTTCCAGAACCCTCACCTCCAACAACAGCTGTTTTTAATATACAACAAAGTCACGCTGTGCCTAGAGAGAAGAGTATGTAGCAACTCCCAGCTCTTAGCCCCATGAAACACTTTGATTTAGACAGGTTTAGACATACAGAGTAGGATTCTTCCCTGGGAATAGCAGTTATTTCTAAAGAGGAAGCAAGAAAAGTTGCAGAACTAAGGATGGAAGAGATGCCCCATAAGGGAAATCTCTGGTAAGCTAATCTGGTTCAGCAGTGAAGAAGAATCGTATATTCTAACACTCTCAGGAGCTGAAAGCCAGGGGGATCCTGTAGCATCAGATGTTCCAAACTTTTCTGTTTGGCTCAAGGCCTTGCTAGTATGTTTTCAAGGGAAATACATCCAGCCTGTCTTAGGGACATGTTCATGGCTCAGCTGGTGGAGGTGGAGGGTTGAAAGTGGTTACCAGAGGCTGCTGAGATTGTGAAAAAGTATAGAGTGCTAAGTCCTTTCATAAAGTAGAGTCAGACTTCCTGCAGGACACTTCAAGAAGTGTTATTTTGGCTAACACCTCAAACACCAATACCTGCTGTTTTATAATCCAAGCTTGCATGGGTGTCTTTGGAAAAATTGTTCGATAACACAGAGTCAGAGAAAATATCCACAGGGACTAATCATTATGGATGTATCATTCTTCCTCTTCCTTTTTATTTTCTTGCTTGTAATTCTTTGAGGAATGTATCCTGGTCTCTACAAATAAACCCACTAAAGGACCGATCAGGAGTTCAGGCAAACAGCATCCAGGCAGTCTATGACTTTTTTGCCTTGCAGATTTACTATGGAGTATCGTAATTCATTACTGAGCAGCTTAGACATTAGGGATAATTTCTGCTTTTGAAGGATGACTGGCACTTGCTGACTAATGAACCACAGGAACATGGTGGTAACGTATCTCACTGAAAGTTCAGGTGCATAACCCTTCTCTAAAAGTGACTAACTGAAGCCTAGGAAAAATTATAAGAATTTGTCCAGCTGCCTTTGCAACCCAGGTAAACCTTTAGTATCCATAATATCCTGTAGCAATGAGTTCCACTATTTAATTGTATGTTCTGTGATAATTAAATTCAATCTATTTTGTTTTTTAAGGAAGACATTGAATGACTGTTCTTTATCCTTTTCCATCTGATCTGAACACTCATTTGCGAAATGTTTATGATATGAGAATATATTCACAACTACAAAGTAACTAACTAGCAATGAAGATCAGTGAAATGAAGCTAGCTCATTTACTAACTACTCACTAATCTGTTTTTATCCTACTACTCCTCTTTCTTCATTGCACATCAGTCAGTAGTCTTTCTTTGAATGTGGGAGTATATCATCTGCTACTTTTACCATGAGGATATAATTAGAAAACCTGCCTTCTTCTCCAGGACAAATACTAATAACCAGCTACAATGAGGGGAAAAGAACACTGCATGGGTTTAGGCCACTATGGGAATTAATTCATAGCTCTAGATATGTTAGGAAAGGACTGTAAGGCTAGGTTGACCACTTGCTTTTTCTACAGAAGTAATTATTTTGTTTTTCCTAGCAACATCCTGTGAAAACAGAAATTAAAGTCTTAGCACAAATTTGTGATTCAGACACCGCTGACCAGATGCTCAGTCTCTGTTGATCAGCAGACCCCAGGTGATGCTTTAGTCCTACCTGCAATCACAGCAGCATATAAATTACCCTTCAATAAAAAAAAATTGTTAATCGGGACTGCAGAAGAAAAGTAAAGGAAAGAGTTATACTTTTTAAATATAGGGACTCTACATTTCTGCCAGCACTCCAGGCAACCCCTTAGCTTTTTTCAATCTATTTATAAAAACAAACAAACAAAATTAAAAATATATTAAAAACTTCATCCAAAAATCTATTAACATCCTTCTACATAAGCAAATGTATGTCTCATAAATTTAAGAGTTGGATTTCCTGACCCGCATCTATAGAAACTATCACTTAGACATCCTCTGAGTCAGATTTGTTATTCTCTAGAGGGCCAATGGTACCCAGTTAGTTTCTAAATGCCTTGGAGGAATCTGCCTCTCTAATTCCATTCAACAGCCTGGATCATCTGAATAAAAATTATGGTCCTAAGTCAATTAGCAATTTATCCCTTAATGTGATAAGCCTCCCCAGCTCAAGTCAGAGCAAGCCATTTATTCAGGATTTTTCAGGGCTAATACATTCTTTACAAGCCTAAAGCCAACATGGCCGTTAAGTTTATGCACCTTCCAAAAAAAAAAAAAAAAAAAAAATTAAAGTTGTGTATGAGCAAACCTGGATTTAACTTTCCCCAGTCACTTTGCCTGCCCACTACGACAAAGACAGAGTTATGATATGGTTAAGAACTGCAGGGGATTAATTGTCTCAGTGGAGTGTTGACCTGAAACTAGACAAAAAAATGCCATAATTCCTGCTGACTTTGCCAGCCTGCTTTTGATCCTGTTCCAAAATGAAAGCACAACACCAGGAACACCCACGCATAGAAATGGAAATGTGAGATAAGTTCATGTGAACTTCTTCCAAATGGAAAGTCAGCTTTTACTACTGTGCTCTCAGCCCCAACCTGACTCAGTTTGGGCTTGAAGCCTTTAAAAATTAAAAGAAAACATCATTTCTCCACTTGGATATCTGATGAGATGAAAATTTGTCTGGTACTCTCCAACATTTACACAGCAGGATTAAAAACACAAATGGCACTGTTTACTCCTGCAACTCTATCAGACTCCATCAATACAACTAAATTGTACACTCTGTACTCAGTTTTCCCAATGATACCTGCATCATAGTTCCAAAAGACACGGTAAAATTTTCAGCATGTTTAGAAGAAGCCCAGGTTTTTATGGATACCATAGAAAAAAGAGAAAGGAGGATGTGAGCTCAGGCACAAAACTGCTGGTCAGATCCTCAGCAGGCGTAAATCATCATGCTAAAGAAGTTATACTGATTTATGCCTACTAAGAGACTCGTATTTCAGTCCTTGTAAACCTTTTACATTATGTATACAAATACTATAAATAAAATGCACAGACAGTCCATAATCAGGGTGCTGAGATACAGACTTATTGGTATTCTAGCAGAGAAAGTCCAAGACTAAGGTTGCCGCTGATACACATTCTCAGGCAAGCCTGCCAGGGAGATGGGCTAACACCACACTCTGCTGACATTTCCACTTTTTCTTACCCAAGATGCACTCAGCTTCTGCTGAAAAAGACAGCAGCACAAGGATGAAGCTATCTTGTTAGTTGTACTGACTTCAGCAGTTTTTGCTTAGTCTTTATGTTTCCACTTCAAGATCTTTCATTTTATTGTGTTTTGTGTTGTGGTTCCCATCCCACCTCCCTTTGCTCTTTCTCTCTGCCTTGTTTTGGCAATTCTACCTTTTCAAATTTGATCCTTTTATTGAATTTTTACACTTGGTAAATGCTCAAAAGAGATCTGCCAAACAGAATAGAAATAAGTAAATGAAAGAATGTAAACAAGTAACAAAAAAATGCAAATTAGCCTGAGCTTGAAAAAAGGCCTCTCTCACTTTAGAATACTTCACTCTATCACCTCACCTGCAGCAACACACCACCTTCACTCACAGAGGAGAAAATTTTGTTCATCAACTGGAAGGTCATGGTTATTTTATCCAGGAAAAGAGACTGGCTTAGTACTTAAGTCCTTAGTACTTAGACTCCAGGAAGCAAGTGACCTAAATACACCAAGTCAGTCATGGTAACCAGACTGACTGACTGTTTGCATTCTCTTAGCCTTCCTTAGTCACAAAATCTTGTGTCCTGCAGTGCTTCCTAATGTCTTTTGGCAAAAGTGCTGTGATATGTTCCAAGCTTTCTCCACACAGCTGTCCTCCTTAGTCCTCTTCCAGAGACCAGCGGTCCCTGGAGGAACTGGCAAAACAGAGCATGCACTTAATGCAAGTCCAACATGTTAGCTTATATTGCTGATGAGCTGGGGACCTCCTGATTTGTGGGTAGAAGTTTCCTCCTACTGACTGTTCTTCAAGGGAGGACACTACCAGCTGAAGGTTGGGACAGCACAGCTAGATTCACGCTTGTAGTTCTGTCACCGACTAAACAGAGCAGCTTAAGTTATGTTTCCTCACAGCCGAGCCAAAATACACGTGCAGAATCAGTTACTAGAGCTCAGTTGGCAAACAGTAATTTGTTATTCCACAGTCCTTCACTAACTAACACTGAGTCTAAATCCTCGGTGAGGTCAGTTTCATCTACCTGTTTCTTGGGTTCCGTTTTAAATGCCACAATAAAGCACACTGATTTGTTAGCAGTCAAGAGATCCTTTGCAGAAATAGCTGTGCAAAATGTTCTTACTACAGTCCAAGAACTCAACAAAAACATAAATGGCATTTGGAGTGTGGCACCCACCTTCCTGGCCCACTGTGAGCTGAGCATCCCTCAAAACCCCCCATCCCCAGAACACGGTACCAGGGCATAGCTCCTTTCACATCGATTGCAGTGCTTCATCTCAGTGACCTCAAACTCCCAGTGCCTTAAAATAGCAACATTTTGTGCTGAGTTAGGCAATGTTCTACTAGAATATTTTATTCTCATTTAGCATGTCCGCAGAAACAGAAAGCCTCAAATCCCTAGCCTTGCTGCCACGTTCAGATAAGTGAAATTGAGATGAGTAATAATAACAGGAGAACACAAATGATAAGAAATAGAGACAATAAATTCTTTCACTTTTACTAATCTTGCATATCCTGAAAAGGGAAGACCTTTAAAACTTTATGATTTCTATCCCAACAGTTTCCTTTTAAAATTTATCTTCCAAAAAATTCTCTTTCATGCTAAATTTAAGTGAGTTAAAAGTGTCATTATCTTAAAGTTACCTTTTCAAATACTTTTTTGAGTTTCCAGTGACAAAATATACCTTTCAAGTAACACCACTGAAGTTGGGGGTATACTTCAGGGCAGAATTTTATCAGTTTCTTAAAAAAGTTAATTGTATCATTAATACAAGCATATTGCAAATAGCAAAAATCTGCTTGTTATGTTGCAGTAAAGTTGGTATTTAGAGAGGAAATAATATGGAGTTACAATGAGAAGATCCATGACAGCCTTTTGTGCAATGTCTGCCTGAGGCAATTCTGTACCGTGGAAAAGAAATCCATGGAGGAAGGTCTGCAAAGGCAGGAGAGCTCAAAGATAAACCTTGAGGAAGCATGGGTGGGAGGAGAAAAGGCCAGCAGGTGGCTCAGGTGCCTGAGAGAATTTACAGCCAATTAGGAGAATATTTTGGAGTTGCAGGTAAAAGAGGCCACTGGAGTAGAGAAAAGCACCTCAAGAGGCAGAGCAGGGAGGGAGAGGAGCTGATGAAAGTGAAGGACAATGACAGGACAAGCAATTATAGTGAAGAATACATTTAGGTTGGTCATTAAAAGAAAGTTTCTAGTGTAAGAAAAGTGAGGTGCTTTCAAAGGTAGAACCTAAGGCAGAGCATCCCAAGCCTGTTAAAACAGTTTGGTAAAGATATATATAAGGTGATAATATGTACTGTGTGAAACAACAAGTGGTTAGACTCCGTGATCCAGGAACTTCTCTCCAATGTCACGTTCCTATCATCAAAAACCAGATAGGAAGAAAGAATAGTATCACACATTCTGACTCAAAATAGCATTTATCACCTACTTCTTCATCCTATATTCTCAGCTCCTTTCACAGCCTGTTAATCTCAACATTTTGCTTTACTGGAAGAACTTCTCCTCTGACTGACTTGCCTTGCACCAGTTAAAAACTCCTGTACTGAGTGAGTGAATCAGTAAAGAGAAGTCAGATCCCCATGATGCTTTGATGTTTTGTGGCTCCAAGAATACAAGGGCAGTCCAGAATACCACATTATTTGGAAAGTGATGTACTTACGACCATCCACTGTCTTTGCCTCCAGGTGCACAATGTCAGGCTCTCTACCAGACCCCATCATAGACCTGTAAAAGAAAGATTGACACAAGTATATTAAAAGATATTAGGGGTGACATTGTCAGAGACATTTATTCCACAGATAAGGTTTAGCTAGAACTAAACCCATTCTCACAAGTAAGAGCTGATCATTTTGAAAGCATTTTGGAGTCATCTCTAAAATAAACTTGAAAATTTCAATGAAATTTTACCTTTTATATTGAATCAGGGCCATTGTACTTGTGTGTTCTTTATTTCTGATCCCTTTACTTCCCCCTTCTACTCTCCACCTGGAGAATATTTTCTCTTTTGATTGGTGCCTGAAATTCTGATGTTCTTTGGTTTGGCTAGTAGGATGTATTTCAGTTCAGGGTGAGATACAGCATACTTTAATCGATAGGATATTCGTGTTTTCTAGAATACAAATTCTAGCTGTTCCTTTACATTGGACATTTTGTCCACATTTTCTTAATTGACATTCTTAATGATCAATATTCCATCATTAATTAAGAAATTAGAAAAAAAACATTTAATCCTGAGACATTTTATTTTTTTCTGATCTAATAAAAACAATGTTCCATTAATAAAAGAAATGTCAGATTGACTCAGAAAATGACTGTTTTTTTTTCACTCTGAGTTATCAAGCAGCAACACCAAAGCATACGGTACTGCATGTAAGGGGTTATGGAAAGAGCTTTGCTTCCTCTGCAGAATGTTCCACTGGATGGGCACCGTCTGCCTCGAGACCTCTCTGCAACTGTCCGAATGGTCACTAGTTTGATATGCAGTCTGAATTACAGCAGAATTGATTGCAAGCATGTACCACTCCCATTTCACAATAGCCTCAGCATCATCTCTGATGGTTGGTCTTGTTTCTGGTCTTTGCTCTATCATCCAAGTGACAATCCCAGATTAAGACTAAGGGTTAAACAACCAGTTTGTCAGCTGCCTGACCATCAAGTTAATACATGTGTGAAGGAAGAGAAACACTTACTTCCATTGATAGACAAATTAGATGCTGTTCAGACCAAACACTCATCATTTTTCAGGAAATCAAAAGTGAGGTTAAACAGCAATTTAGACCTTAATTCCGTTCCCAGTGACTGCAATCAGAGGCAGCTCTAGTCCTTAATCATCATCTGCACTAACTAATAATGATTATAAAAATGTTAACAATAACAAAACTATTTGTCTTTTGATTAATACCTAGCTTCTCATGATGAAGCCTGTAATAATTCTTTAGGTAGAAAAGCTTTCCTCCCCCCCCCCCCCTTGCCTTTTTCACCTTTGTTAGGGTCTATAAAAAGTTTCTGAAGAGATTCAGAGATAGCATTGCTTTCATCTTTTCTCTATTTTTAAGTCCATGTACTGCAAGGTCTTCTGCTCCTAAGCATCCACCCCCATTTGAAATCTCTGCTTCATGAGGACTGACACCAAGCAGGTAGATAGGCAGTATCTTTCTAGGGCTTTTATCCTTTTAGCTGCTATAATCAGCAGATTTAGAGCCAAATGCTGGGCCTGCTGGTTGGAATTCAGTTCCAAAGAAGAAAGATTCTAGTGACAAACAGCCCTAAAAACTGCAGAAGGTCTAAGCCTGTACTTTGGTATACCTCCTTTTTATTCTTGTTTATTCAGCTGGCTTTTAAAGCACACCTGTAACTGGGCTATTTCAGATGATACAATACATCTTTGTGCGTTCTTATTCCTGACCTGACACAGCCCCATGGGGATACGAACCCTCCAAAGAAACAAGGATTGCATTTCATAGATTTGTGCACTTTGTCTCTTCGGAGACATGCAACAATGGAATTTATTCAGCAAAGGACTTTTTGCCCTAGTTAAAGCCTGTGAGCCTACAATCAGGTGCTTTCAGAATTTCCTCTTCACAGATCCCTTCTGACCCCAGAAACACTTTTATTGCATCTTTTTGGGGCAAAGACAGCTAATATTGAGTGAGCTATTTCTCATTGATAAGTAGGACGTGACTGTTGCTGTTTTTTTCACGTGTGATACGGAATATCTTAAGAGCAGTGTATAAATATCTGGAGCCACCAAAGCCTGAAAGTCAGAAGGCTGCACTAATCTGCATACTATTTAGCCTCACACTGGGACAGCCAATGCTGGGATTGCAGATGCTTCGGTTCAAGGCAGGATTGAGTCTCCAGTTGTCCCAAGGAGGGACAAGACAAGGATAACTGAAATACGACTTGTGTTAAACTCTACTCTTTTACTCAAGGGTTTCATTTCTTTTGATATTTCCTAACCCTTGCCAATTAAAAATGTGATGAGAAACTAAGATGAAAACTAAGATCTGGAGAAGCTAAAGGAATTTCTAAAGTCAGACAGGACATCTGAGGTAGAATACCCAGATCTCCCTATCCACTAGATTTTTCTTCCTCTTTTAGAATATATACACTCCATCTTTTCAGTGTAATAGGTCTAATTTACTTGTGATAGTACCAGGTCACAGTCCAGTCCATAATATTTCATAACAAAGAAAAATCAGATGCAGAAGAAAGGCAAAATACAAACACCTATCTGCTCACATAGCTGGCATTACGAAACATATCACACTTGCATCTAGTTTGTACTGTGTGCTTACTGTTCAGAAGTTTTAAAATGTCACATTTCCCATGATGTCTTGTTCCACGGTAGCCCTATGATATTTCTCTATGCATCCCTTTATACCATCTGCAAAGTCACATAAAGCAGTATTTACCTTACCCAGTTACGCAGTGTACATGTTCTACCTCTGAGCTAATCACTCTCAACTCCTTTTGCAGGCAGTGAGAATGAACAGGCTGTTTTCTGCTGTGGTTCATCTGAACTGGTTTAGATATGACTTCATGAGGAGAAGAACTTTACCCTAGAAAGGGCTGTTTCTCTCCACTGAATAAAAGAAATCTGAACATATACAATACAGGCATCCACGCTTAATCATATAAAGGTCCCAAAACAGATAGTGCAGCAAGCACGGACATGTCTTGGCTTTTTCATTTGGTTGTCTGGAAAAAAAAAAGGATCATCCTTAGAAGCTGAGCAGGACAATGTATTTGTACAAGCCTGAGTATCGTTAAGTAACATGTTAAGCATGTGGCATCAATATGAAACAGAATAAACTAAAATGATTATAAGGAAACTCCAGTCTTGATTGATAAATGGACTTGAAGATTCTACTACTAAAACTAGAGGGATCAGTAGACAGAAGATTTACACATGGAAGGGGAAAACTACATGTTAGATTTGCACTAAATAAACTTAAAGTCTCAAACTCGGTATTTCTAACTGGAGACAATTGCCCACTCTACTCCATTCTCCTTTGTGCACACAAGTGCAACTTGATCCACTTGCACTTCACAAACTAAACAAGGACAAGAAAAGGGCTTAGCATCAGATAACTTATAAACTGAGCACCCTGCAAAGAATAGGGGTACAAGTGAACTATAAGAACCATTACCGACTTCTTTCTCTGAAATTTCTCCAAAAATAAACAGCAATCCAAAACCTTGTCATGTCCTATTTCAAGCAACTTCTGTTAGCTATGCTGGGAGCACTTATTCTCATATTTCTCAGTTCTACTCTTTCAGTGTCCATTCTCAAAGACGAATCACTCATGCATCCGAGACCTTGCCTCAGTTTATGATTTCACTTTATGGTAAAAAGCCAGCATGCCCTTTGTCCATTCCTTTAACCTCAAGCTTTCTGTAACACTACCTGAAACTTCAATACACCAGGAGTATGATTGCAATTTATTTTGTTAAATGGTGACTATTTTTTCAATAAACTTTTTGTGTTTTGTTGGTATAATTGCCTTGATGCTTTGGGGGAAAAAAAGGGGAAAGAAAGAATAAGAAAATAATCTTTTGGAAAAGAAAATAAATTTTCTGGGAAAGCTGAAGATGTAAAAAAGCTAATAGGAGCACAAGGCAATGTTCTCTGATGCCTTTAAGATAGTCACGTTATGAAATATGCACAATCACCCCAGTCCTGTTATAAAATCGCCGTCAAGCTTGCTAAGTAGGCATCTGTGCTTGAGAGCTTCACAAATCGATACCAGCGAACATAGCATGATAGCGCAGTAATTGCTCTGAATGCAGACTCTATCCACCGTGAGAAGAAGCATAGAGAAACGACCAGAATCACCCTCTGCTTTGGAGGCTGAAACAAACAAAAGGAGCCTGGCACTGCCCATCGCACAGCAAACGCTAGCTGGCATATTTCTGCAGTGACCGACCCCTTGCCATCTCTCTGACACATTTCTAAAACCTTGGCTTCTTATGCCTGTCAGCTCTTCAGAGCCAAGGAAATTCAACAGAGACCCTGTTATCCCTGGGGTTTCCACCGCTTCTTTTTTCCTTTCTAAGGAAAAAAAAAAAAAAAAAAAAAAAAAAAAAAAAAAGCAATTGTTTCTGAAAAATAGTTTTTGGTGCCTATTGTTTTGGATGCTTGACTTCAGACACAGTCACACCGTACCTGGAACTATTCACTCTTAAGAAATTTGATAGCATACATTTCATATGTATTCCTAGCATCATACATGCTCGCAGTAGCCAAGATCAAAGGTCTTTTAAGCTAAGCAATGAAAGACAATATTGTTTTAGAGAAGTTTCAATGGCAAATAAGCCAGAATGAAAGAAAGGCTGGAAGAACAGAAATGCTGCTATCCTCTTTTCACAGACAGAACCACCCCCGCCAGTGTGAATGTGCTTGTTTCTGTCTGGAGGGACAGAGAGGTTGTGTAGCTTTCCCCTGTCTTAAGGGAAACAGTGAAGGTCTGCAATCATCACTGCAGATTCAGCCCTGCAGAATCAGGACTCATGTGATCATCCGTCAGCTTTTCTGCAGGGGAAAAGTATGATTTGTTTGTGCAACAATGGATGATGGATGACTTTCCTAGATGGATGAAACAAGATCCATGTGATTCTGGCCATTTTGAGCTTACCCACGCTAGGAGCAGCTGAAATGTGGCTGCAACGCAATATGAAGTAGAAAAGTGACACAAAGATAGCTTAGAAAAAAAAAGAATTTCAGCTCACAATCACTAAAAATGTTTTGCCATCTCTTTGCCTATCTCTTTGTTGTGCCCTTGCCACAAATTGTGCCCAATGTCTTCCTAACCATTAGATTCTAGTTGCATTCTGTAAATGACTTTATGCTTAGTGTGATATTTATTTTGAGATGTCTCCTGACCTTCAGTGTTCTTTCTTCCCACCTCTAATTCAAGTACAACTCTGTCTCCACATATGCTGCAATACACAAGGCTAATTAGCTACAACAGACAGGTAGAAGCGAACATGTTTTCAGAGATCCTTATGCCAAAGTTGTGCTATGAACATAAATAGTCTAACAAGCTTTATCCTGTCACAACAGAGCCATAAAGTTGCTCTGTTCAGCACATGATAATGGCTTTGTAATTCAATTATTGGTAGAATTTGCCTTTGGGGATTTATCTTCCTTTAGCCTCAGCACTCATGTGAATCTCTTATCATAAATCTCACCAATGCTGAACCAGCTCCCCACTGCCCCTGGGATGCATTCTGCCACTTCATGTTAAAAAATTGACAGCTCATTCCAAAGTACTGAATGGCATGTTCTTGTTTTTGTTTTAAAGGCTCTGACACAACTAACAACAGCAGATGACATTAGTGGGTCCCTCTGTAGATTCTTTTTTTTTTGCTTCTACTGATGGTCCTACACAACTCAATTCCTAATTATCATTCATAAAAAGAATAACATGTAGTACTGAACAGAGAGCTTTTTGTCCAAAGGTATGAAAGTGCTTGACAATCGATCCTTAAGTAACCTTCCCTGCATGCTACTGATTTGTTCAAAACATATGGAAAAGTACAGCACCAGTAGACTGAGTTAGAAAAAGAGGTTGAAGCAAATCTTTGCTCTCAGCTTTATAGATAAACTCCACTGATTAGTCAAGAGGACAGGTATCTTACTGATTTGACCAAGACATTATGTAGCAGAGACAAAAATAGATCCTGAGAGTCCTCCAGACTCCTATTTCTTTAACTACTACATTCACCCCTTCAGGACTTTGCAGACACTCTCTGTTCCTCTTTTGCTCACTGAGGGCAAGGAATCTTCTCCAGGAAGCTTAGTCAGGGAGTGAATTTTGTTCAGACTCCATTACATGAAATTTTACTGATTTTGCTCTCTGATTTTGCTGTTCCTTGAACATTCTCTGAAGACTGATTTCTAGCCTTAATATGTCTTAATTATCTCCTGACATGTTTTAGAAACAAAGAGTCAGAAATTCAGACAGGCATAAATTAGCACTTCATCTCTACACCTGGCCAATAAATTTCCTCTGACAGTAATCTGATTAAATTCCTCCTGCTGTATCCTCTGCACTGTTCTTTCTCACATTGTCCAGTTAGAACAAATGGTACAATTCTGCACAATTTAACTGGCAGCCACTGGGCTAAATCTAGCCCATGGAATGTTTTATTTGATTTGTCACTCTTTTCTCTAGAGCAGATGAGAAATAGCTGCAGTGAATGAAGCCCAACTAGTCAAACTCCTCCTACTTGTGCCATCTCACAAGACTGAATCAGAAAAGCAGGTAGCTGTTGCTGCTAACGCTAAGGTAGACAAATAGGTAACTGAGGGTAGAGGTGTGATTTCCAGGTCATGGGCAGTCACTTCTACCCTCATCATCATTTTCTACAATCCTAGAGTAGCAATACCAGCAGCTTTCTATCCCCGATGTCCACATACACCGCAGTTGTGAGCAAACCAGTAGTAAGCCTTCCTTCCCTGATCATTAGCAAAATAGGTGTCTGTAGAGAAATGAGGAGAGGAAACTTGACTTCTTCTGACATTCTGAAAAAGACAGATTTGAGTTCCCATGGAGGTGGGGATCTATTGCTGGTTAACACTGGGAGGGAAGAATAGGGACCTATTGCTGGTGGGAGGAATGTCTTAAAACCGGGATCTGACCTTGGTAGCTAAATATTATCTGTTGACATGAAGCATAGTTCAGGTATAGCCTCTCATTCTCTATATCCCCCTTTTTTCACATATAGGTAGAGATTTGAGTCATCTTCCTCAGAAACTGGCTTAAAGAGAGAGAAAGGTGGCCTCTAATTATGGCCTCTGGATTCAGCTCCTGATGCCATGGACTAAACCTACGTGATTTACTTCTTCTCAATTGATACAATATAATAGGGTCATGGCTTCCCACTGTGTTAAGACATGTATCTGGCATCTTGTAGTGCTGTGGCCCAGTCAGTATGCTCTGGAGGAGGCCAGGAAAGTCATTTACAGCAAGAGTGCAAAGTCAACTCTGCTTACACAGTATCTACTCATTAAATATACAACAGAAAATAGCAGTGAAACCTTCCAGACAAATTCACAGCTAACTTTGCTGTGTAATTAACTCCCTCACGCTCCCCAAGGGCTGTCCTTATAGGTGTATATAGCAAGTATACTAGCTTCTCAGTCCAATGTCCAGTGAAGACTGACATGTTCTGGGCCCAGCGTAACTTTGCAGGCTTCTATTGCCAGGTAACTTCCAAATCAAGCTTTTGAACCTTTTATATGGACTTCTGCCTGCAGATCTTTAGTAGGGGGAAAGTGAAGAACTGGAGATCAGTTGGAGCTTATGGGAAGCTTTCTTCATTTATAAAGCACATCTAGATGACTTTTGAGATAAATAGCTGACTTGGGATAAACAAAACACATCAACTTATGTATCAGTGAGAATGAAGTTTTTCAGTACAAAAAGGCTTATGAATAAATGGAATATGCTTTTTTACCCCCATCCCATGTATTCACAGTAGGAGGACAAGATTCTAAAGGAAGGCTCAGGTAAAGACTGTGTTCAGTTACAACTTTAAGGATAACAGCCAAGATACTATTCTACCCCCATCTTTGGAGTCTCCATGATCATGAAATAGGGTCAAGGACAATTTTTCTCTCACATTATAGAACACTGAAGAATTAAGGACTTGAGGCTCAGGAGCTACATTTTTCCCTGAAAAATCTTGATTTGATTATGAGTAACAGGTTTTCTCAAGAGACTCATGAGACCAGATGATCTGTAGTAATATGAGACAGACTCAGAGAACCAGAGTCTTATCATGACCTGCTATGTGACTTCAGGCATTTTTTTCAGCCTTGTCCAAAGAAGAAAAACTGTAAATTCAGAGCCTTAATGAGCTTTTAATAAGAACAGAAAAAGGATGCTGCTTTTTTTTTTCTCTCTCTCTCCTTGCTGCCACACATGAGACTGGCAGGTGCGTATCTTTCAAAGTCAGACAAGAATAAAATCCTAATTCCCAAGATAAATCTGAGCAATTTCAGCCTTCATCTGTAGCAAAAAGAGATGCATCAGGGCCCAAAAATCTGAGAACTGTAAGAAGAGCTTTTTACTACACATACTGAAATACCATTGGCATCTTTAGCAAACACTGTCAAACGAGCATGAGCGTCCTTGCATATGTTGGTTGGGCAGGAAGTTATCCTGTATATTCTAGTGAGAAAATAGTAAATGCTAGGGACAGTGAATGGTGACAATGTGCTCTTGCACGTTACTTCCCATCAGAAATGTTAGCAGCAGTAGTATGGCAAAGGCCAGGAAAGATGTGGCTGTAGATGAGCTCCCCATCCTGGTACCTGGCCGGGCTGCTTTCCTACAACTCATCTGTCTCTTCAGCCTTGCAGCCATGAAGCTGCATAAAAATATTAATAAGAGAATAATACCCTGTGTTCTAGAGGCTCTGATCTTCAGCCTGACTTTCTCCCAAAGCCAAACTCCAACAGGAAGCAAACGTGTCGTGTTTAATTCATTAAAAAAAAAAAAAAAAGGTGGACTCGAACAAAGCTCACTACTCTTGCTATTCCTCATTAACCAGTTGCTTAACTCATATGCACTAACTGTGGTCCCTCTGGCATGTGTCCATCTGCACTACATTTAAGCTATGAAATATATCTATTTTTAAATAAACTTTTAGTATACTTCAACTCATCTCTTATGGCTTGTGTGTTAGATCAGTGACTAATCCTTGAGGACAGGCTGTCACAATCTCCCTTGACTGGCATCTTCCCTATCTGCCTCCAGCAGTTGCCCTGCAGTGATTAGAAGGTCTTATTCTGCAACTGGCTGCATCACTTTTAAACAGCCCAGCTATCATGCCATTTAAATTGGCTCAGTCCACCTGGGCGGGTCTGCAAATCTCACTATGCCAAGAGCTGACAAGAATACTAGGACACTTTGCCTGGTTTTGCCTGTTTGAATGTAATGGAGCTTTTAACAGGCTTTTACCACGTGTTTGTCACGTTTTCCCTCTGATTTTCAGCTCTTGCAGCTGCTCCAAGGAAGAGCGTCAGAGTTTAAAATAGTCTCTAGCTTCCTCTGGAAAAGAAAAAAAATATATATATTCTATATTTTTGCTCTAAAGATTAACTTTCCCTGCCCTTGCTCATAAAAGAAACACAAGTATACTCCATATACTTGTCTGTTCTTCCACCTGCTTACCACTTCATCTTTTTCTCCCTGTCCTTCAGAGCGTCTGCATCCCTTGCATTGTTTGGTGGGCAGCACTGGCTGGCACATTTTTTATAATCTTTCTATTCATTTTCTCCTCCTTCTCAGATGAATGTAAGATAGAGATACGACAATGTCCCTTTCCAAGCTGACATATCTCCTGTGTGTCTGCAGGGAATCATTAGCATCATGGACACGGCACCCTGTCGGAAATCAGATGCACCATGATGTATTTTTACATCTAATCCATTTGTGAATCCACTTCAAGTCTGTCCTCACCACTGTAAACTGTCCATGAACCCTTAGCTGGACTGATTCTCCACATCCTTCTCTTCACCTTCTCTTCCTGTCAGTTCCTTCTGGTGACCTTAATTTCTGTAATTTCCCAGAGAGACTCTTTAGAACCCTTTTTCCTCCTTTGGTGCCAACTTATTCCTTTGATACCCCTATCTTTTTTCCCATATCCCTGTCCTGCCATGCCAATGAGTCTCATTCCTTAGTACATAATTTGCACTCTTAATGGACTCTTCCATTCACCATACTCACCTTTGCAAAACATTCTGTAATTGTGTAACAGAACAGTTTGAGACATAAACAAAAGATCCGGATTTTAAGTAAACCAGAGTTCACATTGTATTTGGATCACGAATTCAGACTTGTCCATTTTCAAGGCAGAAAAGATTTGTGAACTTTAAATGAAAGCACAACTACGGCCTTGAAATCTCACTGGAAAAATCTGAAGGTGTCTAAGTGCCACAGTTACTTTTATTTAGAGCTGGAACACAGAATTAAAGATACTGTATGTTACCAGGACCTTGGTGAAAGAATCATTATGCCTAGTACATGAAAGTCCTGAGCTATCTGTCTAATTAAGAAAGCCACATTCCTGAAATTTGGAGAGGTATTTCTTTTGTATTTCTCTCATTTGCTTGTCTGGTGCAATATCCAATTAAGAATAAATTAATAGGACTGATACAGCTAATGATTATAACTTGACTATATAATTTACTAGCTGGAGTTTTCTATTGATCAGTGTGTGTTATTTTTTAAGACATTTTTATTATTTGGCCTTATTTTGCTTTTTCTCCAAATTTTTCAAGGTTATATTATGATTAGAATTTACCGCATCTTTTCCAAAAATGTCTCATTTTAGTCAAAAAAAGCATTACGTTTTTTTAATGAGCTTTTTAACCTTTTATTTTTATTTTTGGGGCCAGCTCTAACTGTGATACTTTGACCTACTGACTTTCAGGAAATAATTTCTGATTGAAAGCCTGACTTGATGGGAGGACCAGAATAAAAATCTAGCTTTTAATGAGCAATTTCTGCTTATACATTTTGACTGTACTAAACTGTGTGCATTTGAGTAGTTTTCTGCAGCTACTGGTCCTGAGTGTTTGGATTTGCAAGTCACGTATCATTATTGAGCTTTGACTGGATGAGTGGACTACTCAGAAAAGCAGAAGGAAAAAGTAAAGTGATTCCCAACACGATTGATTCCTCAATTATGTTCGCATTTGCATTCACTTTTAACCAGTATCTTTGCCAACAAATGGAATACATAGGAAGGTACGCAGAAATTCAGCAGGTATCACAAAATGAACTCAAAAGCATTTAGATTACGTATTCGTCCAACTCTCCTAACTAGTATCTAGTGCTTCTCTTCCCCTAATACCAACCACATTAGTAAAACTGCTTTCAGCCACACACCACATATTTTAACTGACTGTTTCTTTATTATCCTGCTGAATGAATACTGCCTAGAATACTTCTTTCCAGCAATAAGGGTATTTTTACAGCGCACAGCTCCAGAGTCACTAAGCACCTCACTAACTTTCACGCATTTTCCCGTCACAGTATACCTAACAGCAAAATATCAAGAACCCGTCAGAGAAAGAGTAAAAAACATGAAAAATGATGATACAGTGCAGTGCCTTGGGCATGTATGTAGTGTGGATTCATTTATGTTTCCATAAGACATATATGGTCAACTCCCTGACCAGACTACATCTCCCTCCCTCAGTGCACCACTTTCTCATACTAAAGTTATGAAAACAGTTATGCTGTAAGATCCCCTAGCCACAACAATTATTACAGATTATAGTTTTTCCAGACATAGCCCATCACCACAGCTTGCCCAACATGTATATTAACAAATGTCCTCAAAACCTTTTTATGGGGTAGAGAAGTAAAGATTCCCTTCCCTCCTTTCCTTTTCAGATGAGAAAACTCCAGTGAGTCCCCATTTTAAAGGTATACCTGCTCATCCCCTACACAATTATCTTCCTTGGCAGGGTGACATTGCAATCTCTCATCGCGACTGTGGATTTCAGAGCATGACTTACAGCTGCAGGTGAAAGAACGAAAAAGGGGAGCAGATGAGCTCTGAAGAAACAAAGATCTTGTTTTCATGTTAATAACTTCTTCATGTAACAGAGGACCAAAACCACAAAATACATACGAGCTACAAGGAGCTGGGTTGTCTCTGAATAGAGTGTTTTCTCAGAGATGAGCAGGAGGCACCAGCAGATTGCTATAATTTTTTTTCTTTGGGGAGGGGTGGGGGTTAAATTCTTCTGGGGCATTTGAGAGAACAGACAAAATAAGAGGAGGAGAAGAAATAAAGGGGGGGAGGGGAGAATAATCTTAGATACAAGATATGCAGCTGTAAGAGACACTACAGTTTCTCTGATAGTGTTTGTAGGCAAAACCTTCTCAAGACTAAAACTAGCATGCCCAGTGGTGTTTATTAAAAATACTCAGTGTGACCCCACAAACGAGAATAAGGTAAAACACTGTTTCACAAACTGTATTATTTTTACTTTGGACAGTAGAAGCACAGTCTGAGGTATATCATGCAAGGGACATTTCATTCAAGGTGAAAAGACAGGCTTGCAGTTTCATGTTCTGGTTATGGCTGTAGGGAATTAGATGGGTGATTGCAACTTCTTTTCATCTTTTCAACTTATTCTTTGCCTTTGAAGTTCCAGACCCGAGTTCTCTGTTTTAAGAGGCCTTCAGAGTTTGAGCTCCATGGAAAGGGAAAATGATCATTTTCATCATTATCCTTATTGTAGGCATCCATCAGTCCAATACCTGAGAAACCACTACCGTAACTAATGATAGGAAACTTCAAAAGGGTTAGAGTGAAGTACAGAAAACAGGCATCCAGGAAGAGGGACATTCATTCAATCTCCCCGACCCTCTTCAGCCTGCACAATTCTGTTGGACTTCTCACAGACTGGGTTCCCAGATTTCCAGGACCTTCTGCTTTGACTAGCCAAGAAACACCAAGAGATATGTGTTGGGGGGTTTTGTATGTGATAGTTTGAAACCATGTTAGGAGCCCTTTAGGGGAAGAAATTGGACTGTATGTATGCATGCACACATACTCACAGACAACCATTTTTAAGTTGAAAATGGAATCAAGTTGCAATAGCTGCAACTAACAGCTTCTGAGAATGGACTGAAGACCAGGAGCAGTAATAAAATCTTTTATCCTTCGCAGGCCAAATTCATCTTTCAAAGTAAATGCGACATACAGCTCTTATTTCTGTCATGAATTAAAGGAAAATACTTGATTTAATCATTCTTGAATCTTGACATGCTCAAAACCTATGGTGTTGACACACAAATCTAGTTTAGAATTCACTGTGGTGGTAGTGGTGGGCTGTATGTCTCATTTTGATCATCTGGTTCAGCTCGTCCTGATCTCTTTTATCAAGACCTTCCCTTTGAAGGTCTGAAGACTATATTTGGATGACTTTTCAGTGGCTGTTGCCACTATATCAGTGTGAATCTGAAGTTAAATCATCCACTACAGACACTCTATATACTAAAAAACTGTGAGGTGCTCAGATTCTACGGTGACTACTCAGGCTATGACTAAGGTACAACCCTAAATAAATTTAGATACAAACTCTATAAAATAAATCTATCCATCAAAGATATAAGCTTGCATCAGTGACAAAGAACTATGATACTTGTCTAAGGTAACTTTGGCTCCCTCCTACTCCCAAAGTTTCACCATTGCTGTAACTGACTAACATTCAAAGATTCAGCAAGAAGACTTAAACAATATGGCTGATCCTCAGAGTCTGAAATCTCCCTGGAAATCTTTGCATGACTGTTTAGCAGCACTCAGCAGCATTGCACAGTGATTTAAGTCAGAAAGTGAATAACTTTGTATGCTTAATTTAGTGGCCATTATTTTGCTTACTTACGGGGATTGACCTAGCTCTTATGTCAGTTAAAAGCACAAACCCAGCCATCAGAGGAACAAGTTTATGCTGAATACTGATTTGTGCCAGGGCTCAAAATGCTGTCAGGAAATCACAGATTTCCATCCTAATGTTTTCTTTAATTATTGTCCAGTATATTTCAGTTGTGCATCGTTTTCAAAAATGAAAGTATAATCCATTGATTATACATCCAAGAGCTGTATAAATACAGAACAGGAGGAATAATGTCCCTCTCATAGCAGCTCAAAGTTAATCTCAACAATCAGAGATTGACAGCAATGCAGGTTACATTCAGCCACATTGCCCTGAGGTGTCCATTTCAACATCTCTGTACATTTGGGGAAGCTGTGCTTGGGAAAGGAGAAACAGGGCTTTGCTCTTACCAGTAGAACCTGTTCGGTGCAACTCCCTCATGAAGAAGCTGCCATCTTCTGCCAAACTCCACTGAACTGAATAACTGGAGACAAAAACAAATAGTCATGAATCACAGTAAAATACAAAGACAAGATAGAAATTAAACTGAAGAATCCTATATGACTTCTGAGATAATGATCTGGACTCCAGCACCAAAGGACATTTCTGGGACAGCTTAAAGATCTCTAAAGTAACCCTTCTGACAGGAGCAATGCAGAGCAGTACAACATGGACCTCAACTAGCACTACATTTGGGATCACTATGTAGGTAAGCCCAATTACCTGCCATGAGTGAAAACTCACATTCTAGCTCTTCATGGCTCTATCAGGTAATAAAAAATTGCAGCATGGAAAAGTTGCATTTTACTTTCTTAAACTAGTAGACGCAATGTCTAGCATAACACAACAGTTTAATATGCTAGCCTAGCTCTGACAACAGAGATGCAAATTTGCCTTCCTTGATATCATGTTGGAAGGTCACTCTCTTTGCAGTTACCAGTAGCCATCTTCAGAGAGGAGAGATCAGCTCTGTCTCAGTGTCTGTTAGTTTCAGACTGCCAGTAATTTTATGAAGATCAAGGACATGAACAGTGAACTCTCTGAATACTGCAATCATCCCAACAATGACAGGGGCCACCACCTTTGCTGACACAACAACTTCCAGTCACCTCCCATCTAGGGAGGATTTTGACCCAGTATCGGCCCTTCAGTTGCTCAATCTAGCACAAAAGAACTGCTCTAACGTGTCCAGATTTCTCTTGCAAGAGTGATTAAGTCTGAATAGTACAAGTAACTTGTACCCTGGAAGCTTGTTTCTCACTTTTCTCCTGTCCTCATCCTGCAAACAATTTGACACCTTCTCCCAGTGTTGTTACACAAGCAATATTCAAATACATCAGTCATTTAGAAAAAAACTTTCTATGATAAATACCAAACCAGATTGAGAAAGGTCAGTACACAAAAGGCATGTACAAGTATTACACTTTGACATGTCTTTGCAGAATGATACACAAATGTTATTTTTATCCAACAAGCAGCTGCTCCTCTTAAATGCTACCAGCACATAATTCTCAGAAGGAGAGTAGAGTACAGAATTGTTTGGGTTCTGTTTGGCTTTCTTTTGCTTTATTTAACTTCAAATTTCTCACACGGAAGCACTAACAGGCAGTCAACCTTATACTTTTCTCACAGATTCATCCTACCTCCCATCTTTCCCTGGCTTGACAGACACTGTCGATCCCCCTCCCAGCAAGGAATATGAAACACTTCCAAACTGGACCTCTTTTTTGAACTCTGACCTGCCTTTTCAAGACAACATTTTAGAGTGTTTTGAAACAACAAAAGATATTTTATAGGAAACTCAGACAATCTGAATTTTTATTTATAATTGTTGATTGAGTTTTTAAAGACCAAATAGTAGCAGTACACTGGCAGGAAAAAGACAAGGATGGAAGCCTGACAGATCATTGAGAAGGTCAGGAGCTGATTTTAGAGCTCTGGGTTGATCAGAAAGTTGATATGAATGTAGTTTAATAATGAAGTGACTGGCATTCAGGAAAACTTCAGATCTACTTCTAGTTCTACAATATATTCCTCTCACAAATCCATATATAATCCTCAGTTTCCTTATTTTAATTCTTTGGAAGAATGTGGAGAAATTGATAACATTCATGCTAGGTGTTTGGAAAATGGCAGACCACGCGTATGTTGAAATCTAATATATAAAAGCTGAAAACTGTCCTCACTTTCTCATCTCCCCTTTTCTTGAACACTGTCAAAGAGGAGAGAGGAAAGAAAGGCAGGGAGAATAAAAGAATATGAGAGTTAGAAGAGGAAAAACAGTTCAGCTTTGTGGTAAGAAATGTATGTCCTTTTAAAACTTCAATAGTAAGTCTGCTATTTTTCTTTACGTAGAAGTGTCTAGATACATTTCTGTTCAAACTTCAAGGTTACATTGATCCTAACTATAACTAAGGAAAACTTTCATTTTTGAAAATTAAAGAAAAACTTTACAAAGGACACTATTAAATCTCCTAAAAGTGCTTTGAGGTCAACTAATCAAGAGTATTTGCACTACAGGAGTATTTTTCCCCCCTTCACATCCAAAATCCATTTCTAGATCTGCTTCTCTAATGGCAGCAGAAATGCAAATTAACGTAACCACAATAAGTTACTGTCAACCTATCTCACAAGCCAAAGTTTTTCCACTCATAACAAAGTTGTTTCTTCCATCAAGTAGTAAGTCTTGGACATAAAACAATTGAACTTGTTAATAAAGTTCAGATCATCTGATAAAACATCCTTTAATTAAAAACAGTGATCCAAAAAAGGGAGCAAACACCTCTGTGCTACCACACCAGGTATATGTAATATCTGAGCTTTCTAGGGACACTAAGGTTCAGATGGTTGAAATCTTCACAGTAAATCTTGTCTTCACCCTTTTGTACCTCTCATTCTTACCTTCTCTAAATTCCCTGAACAAAGCTTTCAGCAACCATTATCATCTCTCTGAATTTGCTGGTTATAGCAACAGCACATCACAGCCCGCAGAAGCTTTATCGGGGCTTGAGTAGCATCTCCCTCAACGCCTGACATTTCACTGCTGTGCAGGTAGTCATCGGTCCCCATCGCCACAGCTCCCCTCTGCCTCCTGCAGCAGAAACATCAGGACTTTCCTGTTAAATTAGAGGCCAGTGCCAAGTAAGCTGGGGACAGTGCATGAGAAAAGGCAAGTGCTCTCAAAGGGAAGTGTTACCTCCCTGGGAACTCATGGCCAAAGCACTTATTTCCTTTGATCAGACACTTTAACACCAGGCTTCAGAAGCCTTTTTCCCCCCTTTGCACAGCGTATACAGCAGCCTTTACTAACAGCAGCACACGCAGTGTTAATTTATCTTTATCAAAGGGGGCAACCCCCACCTTATACATACCCTCACTCCACAAAAAAGAGGGGAAAAAGTCCTTTGTACTGAGGGTTTTTTTTTTCCAGATATTTTTTCTAAGTGTCATTTTAGAGTGAGTTCATTTAGGTGGACCAGAAAAAAGAGAAATATTTGGAGGCCAGGTTTCGTCAAGTACTAAATATGACGGCTGGGATTATTTTTTCCCCTTTTAGCAATTACAGTGCTTGTATGGATATTTTTCAAAGCCAGCATTACACTTTGTTGCTATAAAAGCTCTCTCTCTCTCTCCTAGGACTTCTTGTGACACACCCGTGCATGTAGTCCCTTCAGAGACAACACTTTATTTTCTTTGGCAAGCAGTGCCGTCTGATGACAATTTTCATTATTAGACTGAAATTAGATAATGTTCTTTGCCACACTTCTTTTAACAACAAGTAGAGAAAGAACCTAGTCCAATTTCAATGTATTTTTTCATCTGAGGGCCAAGCAGTGATTTTGCATTTCTATTTTAAGTGAGACAAGACTGTTACAAAGCGTGACTCTCATACTGATCTCTCAGGTTTGACCCTTGTTCATCAGGGATTAATTCTTTTCTTGCCTTCTCTCCTCTCTATTTCTGTGTAATACCCAAGAACTTAATAGTCATTAACTATTTGCTTTTGTTCGATTTGGATTTTTTTCCTAGTATCTTGTGGGTTAGAAAAGGTCCACCACTTCCAGATGGAAAAATGGAAATGTAGGGTAGAATGAAAGGATGTCCCAAGACTACAGACACCTTCTGAGGGTGAAAAAGGATTCAAAACTAAACCAGAAAGAAACTACAAAAATCCACTAGCTATAGAAAATAAATCCTTCTTGCAACACTACATTAATATTTTCTGGAATGGAAAAAACAGAAGACTTCTTTCCTGATCTACACCAAACAATATTCATTTGTTGCTCAACTCTGTTACTTGGTTTCCCAACCTGTGAGGAGCATAACAGCTGCTCATGTATTTCACAGTGATAGCGTAAGGTTCATCTTAAAATGCTTTGAGACACCTGTGTAAAAGCAGGTTACAGTTACAATAATCTTCTCTTACCCTCTTCCTCTCATTTGCTGATCTCAACTGAGAAATGGTTGAGAAACTTCTGTGTGCAACATCGAAACATATCCTAGAAGCACCTAAGGGGTTGTGTGGGAGTCACAAGTATTATAAAACACCAGACTTGCACTCACTTTTTTGGAGCTAAAATAAATGACACAAGCTTAGGAATCAGCTCTGTCCTTGCAGCTAAGAGTACCAGCAGTCTTGTCTGGTTCTGTATTTTCACTTATCAGTCTACATGCATTTTAAAAACTCCAAAACAAATAGCTAAAATATGAACTTTGAAGGCTTAATATTCTCTAGGCATCAGACAAATTTGATTCGTGAGGTAATCACCAATGATATGAAATGATGCCCTATAGGACCTTGTTTGTCTATTTGGATTTGACTGAATTATGCAGTTGAAATCTTCTGACATAAACTCACGTCTTCAGGACAAAAAAATGAGCCGTTCGTAATTTTGTAAAATACCACATCTGGGGGAGTTTAGGACATGCACTTTAATAACACTGTACTGTGCGCCACTTGTTTCGCATAAGAATACTGAATTTTCCCTGAGATTCAAAAATCTGGCTGTTTTGAGGAGCCTGAATTAAGGCTATTTGGCTGTTGAACCGACGGGTAACAAAGCACGGCCTCAACCGTATGTTCCTAGTGAATGCAGACCTGTCTTAAGGAAAGTTATCCCTGTTCCTGTCCAGTTACAATGACCTCTGCGCTCCTCAGAGTCAGCTGTATCTCTGCTACCTGTGTATTCATCTAACTCACCTAATCACATATTTACATTTACAGTAATCTATATATCATCCAGAAGACAGAGAAACAGTTGCTCATTTCACATCTTACCTTGACAGCAAGGTTACACATACCAAATGCCAAGAATTGGTATTTGTCTCTCTGTCGTGAGACAATATCATCTTGAAGGATCATTACACTAGTCAAGATCTACTCATCACCCCATCTGGTCTCAAGAGATTCATTCTCCTAGCCACAGCTTTTTGTCATATGTGGAGACCCCTCATGGCCTCGGCTCCATTTCAATGCCTGCACACAATGGCTACAGATACGGCCGAGCTGAGGTGTCCATGGCATTTCATCACTTAAGGTTTAAGCTAATTGAATATTCTGATAAAACATTTAGTTCTGATTATTCTTTGCTCACTGATCTTCTCTCACATGGCAGCTCCATGTGCTTCCTGTGCTGATGAAATTGCAATTTTATGCACTGATTTTATCTCATGCAAAAAACATTATGCATATGGGAATCTGGAGTCTGGCTAAAGGAAAAGCGATTACAATTGGATGCTGAAAGTGACATGAGAAGTATTTTAAGCAAGCTAGTAGTAACCATTATTTTTCTTTTTACTGAAGACATTTTCCCTAAACAAGTTATACTGCAATATGATATGGAGTCTAACTTTATTTCTTGATTGAATTTACCAGCTTTAAAGAATTCAAATTCTTGTATTTAAGTACATAGAAAAAGATCGCTTTCTCTCATTTCCAACTTCCAAGAAAGCAACAGTCTTTCCTTCCGGATACATATCTGACTAAAGCAACACAACCTACTCCACTGCTTTGACCTAAAGAAAAATAAGCAGCTGGAAAACTTGCTCAGAACATCTTCGAAAGCCCCAGAATTGGTTCAAATTCAACTCTAATTCCCTGAGAAGATTCCTAGTACAGATCACACTTCCTGATCATTTCCTTACATATGGTGACCTCTTATCTCATACTTCCTAATTTTTCTGCAAGATGATTAAAACTAAGCCTGTTGGTGTTTTACCATCACCATCTCAAAGAGGATTTATTCACAAAAAAATAGTGCATCTAAAACTCATATTTCATACTGATGAATCACATGAAGATTTTGAATCCACTTCTTCCTCATCTTCATTATCAACATTTTTCTTTAATTTAGTTCAATTTCTCCAAAGAATACAACACTCCAAAAGCACAGCTTAGCTTAAACTAGCATCTTAGCTTAAACTGTGCTTTATCCAGTCTAACTGGATTAAGGCAACTCTGCATGAGGATGAACCAATGTAATTTTAAGAAAGTTCTCAAGTTCTTCCTCTTCTCCCCATTCAATAAGTTTATTACTGATAGACAGATTATTACTACCACCACAGGTGCATTTGAAGTTCTACGTTTTCACTAATGTTTCAGTCATTATTCTCATTGTTCATAGGGGTATTATACAAATATTTTTCATTTGTAAAAGAGTGTATTTGGAATGAATGTTATACCTTTTGAACAGCAAAGCGCAATAGGATAGGCATCATGTACCTTGCCTCGATTCTGTGATGTGCTTCTTTAAGACTCTAGAAGAACAATCACACATTTATTTCTTTTGCTCTCTATACAGTTTGCAGAACAGGACCGGTTGGTGCATTGAAGCACCAATGCAAGACATAACAATTTTATATAGATGCATAAAGTATTCCTCGAGGATTTTGCAGCCTTTGGATCTACCAGCCAGACCAAAGGTTATCATGGCAGAGACAAAAGGTTCCACGGCTGTGCCACATACATCTCCCATCAGTGGGAAGGAATCCAGAGTCCTAGATACACACATGCTCCCAATTTGCATCTAGTGCAACTACTAGGCTGTCAAACAAAATATATTAAATTTAGAGACAGTACTGTACAGGGAATTCCTCCTACAGGCTGCCAAACACTAGAAGGTAGACTGCTATTTCCTGAAACATACTGTGCTTCAGAAAAGCCATAGACTGGGCTTTTCTTCTGTCATCATTGAATTTAATGCAGCAATACATTTTGAATAAACAAAGAATCTGAAATCATACATGGTACTTCTTTCCTGGAATAGATCATATGATTCACGATCCAGGCTACACAAACAAGCTATATGGCTGATGTTCATTTCCTCACCTGGTCTCCAATCTAATCATAAGTTCCTTTGCTAAGACACTTAAATATCCTTGAAGCACAAAAGTTTGTAGGACATTGCATAGATTTTGAATGTTTTAAGTTGCAGCAGTGTATTAGTCATGCCACACAGACCCCATCAATAAGGTTACCCAATAATTAGTGTTTATTGAATGCTGATGGAGACACATCAGAGTGATAAAGTTTTCAGATACTTGCTTCATGGCCATTACACACACCACTGAGGACTGCAGCTCTGTTACTGCTTTTACTCTCTTTTCCATTTCCCTTCCAGTGCGGGTACTTGGCTGGTGTCGTGATGAACAATGCACTAGTGACACTTAGAATTGTTCAATGTGGTTGTAACATAGCAAGTCCTTTTGTACACGTTTACTGCATCAAAGCACGCTGGGGACGTATCTCAGCTTCACTCACCTCCTTTTCTTTTTTTCCTTTCTTCCAAGCCTATCCCTCAATAACTCCCTACACATTCTCAGAAATGAGCCATATCAGCTGTGTTCTGGTCTCACAGCTGTTTGCAAGCAAGTGTATTAGCGTGATGTCTCCACTGCAGGCAACTCATATACTCATTCAAGTGGCAGGAAATGCAACTTTACTACCAGATGTTTATAGGAATATGCCTATGCACATATATTTTAAAGCCAGAAGGAACTACTAGTATCATCAGTCTGTTCTCCTCCAAACAGATGCCTCAGAGTTTTATCCACCAACTCAAGTGGTAGAGACAATTATCAGGACCAGCAACTGATGGCTGAACTAGATCGCATCTTTGGAAACACATCTAGTCTTGACTTAAAGTTTCTCAAGGATCATGAATTTACCACTCCACTTGGGAAGTTGTCCTCAAGGTTAATTTCCTTCTTTGTTAAAAATTACCGTCTATAATGAGTAACAGGGTATTCTGTACTTGCTTTCCGTTGTGTTGTAAATTTAGTAGATGTCTAGATAGCCGCATTAAAGAAATTCATTGTCGGCTAAAAATCGTATTCTGTTGGCCTGAGAACAGGAGAGAAAATTTTAAAAAAGTCTTGTTTCAATAGAAATCAGGGCAAAATGTCAGAATTTTCATGAATACATACATAACTTTACATTTAAAAATAAATTATTAGTTATCATTTGTATTATAGTAAAATCTATGGGCTCCAAGTGAATTTTCTGTTGATAGGCACTTTGCAGAATAGGAAACTGGAGACACTTAGGAGCTTACTATCCAAAAAGAGACAGAGAACGGAAAGAAGCATCTACAGAAAAGTGAGGTAAGTTGTTCAAAACTCACAAAGATCAGAGGCAGATCTAGTGATACTAATCACAAATCCTTATTCCCAATCCAGTGCATCATCCACCTCTGACAGAAATTAAAAAAGAAATAAATTTTCACAGAGGAAGGAAAATTGGAATTACGAAGAGCACAGAAAACCTTGTAGAGAGGCAAGGGTTCTACCCATAGCTACTAATATGTGTCCATGGATCCCAAAGCAGCAAATGAACAATTTCTCTAAGGGTACAGTGGGCTCATGTTCATACAGATGGATAAGCAAAGGCACATTCATTTGCCTAAAGATGAATGAGTCAGTGGTAAAGAACATAGTAATTACTGTTTGGAAGTCTTTCCTTCCATTTCACTGATCATGCTTCTGGCCAAGAAATGCATCTCCTGTTTGGACTGACAGGTTGCCACTGGGCTCTAGTAGCTGTTTTTTTCTTCCTATTTATCATTTTTTTTGGGGGGGGGAGGGTGAAGGTGGAGGGGATAAGGCTTCCTCCTCGGTTTTTAATTGCATTCGTTATTGTAAAGTGTTTCCCCAGCACATTATAGTTGGTGAGATGTGTGAGACATTAATGAGTATACCAGGAAAACATTTATAACAGTTTGTACATTGGCTTATAGCTAATTAAAGAAAAAAAAGCTATAACTGACAATATTACTCTTCTTGCTGAGACAACGCTGAGGAGCTGACTGTACAAGAAGAAAGGAGGAAAAATCCAAACAAAATAAACAGCCAGATGAACAGTTTTGATTTCTTTTCCTTGTTCAGCTTTGGTACAGCATGCTGGTTGCCACCAAATGTTCATCAGTCTGCCAAGAGATAACAAGGCATATCTGAAAAGGACTGTGTGCAAGATGTGTTGTCAAGATGCCTGGCAGGTGTCTACACTTCAGGACATCATACAAACAGTTTGCAAAGCCCTAGCCACAGATTTGGATATTTTTGTGCATGCTTGATAGCCTGCCTAGAAACATAACCACATGGAGACTCTTAAGAACAGAGGATACAGCTCTCAATATGCACACGTCGAAAGCCCTTTCTGCCTTGGCACAGGTGTTGGTGGCCTGGAAAGGATATCCAAGGTCATGTGTAAAGTGCCACATGTTGCAAAGGCTGGGCCAAACACCTTTTACAGTGCAAATTCCTCAGTACTTTTCATCTTCATCATCATGTGTCAAGGAAAACAAGTCTGCTAGAAAATTAGCTTGGTTGATTAGTGGTGCCTAAAATATTAACACAAATGGCGCACGCTATTCAAAGACTAAAGCCCTAGGAAAAGGGGGAGTTATTCTTATAGGCTATTAGCCATATGCAAACAATCTCGCAGCTTCTATCTGTAGTCTGTCAAAAGAAATAGGCTTTTCCAGAGGATGATTTGAAGTGGCTAACGCTTACGATTCTAAAGAACCTTTTTTCCTCTTCATTAATTTCAGATGGGATTAGCCTCCCTCGGCTAATGTGAGTCCAGGTGAATAGTCCTCCAAATTTCGTCAGCAGCACTGAATAACAACTAAAAATGATGCTACTTGATGTTAATGGATGAAAACTTTAAAGCTATGATGCAAGCTGTAGTAAAAGAAATCTGATTCCTTTTCTTCTTTAGTCTGTGCACACAGTAACTGCTACCACTGAAATTGAGAGGGTGTAAACAGAAATAGAATAATTTAGGCTGAAAAGAACCTCCAGAAGTTTCTGGTCCAACCTAGTTCCAACCAGGCCACTCTCAAACTTAGCTCTTAATGCAGTGAAACGAAAGGCAGAATTTTACTCCTTGCTTTAGAATTATGAAGTGGGTCCAAAATAGTCCATCACCTCAGGATGAGTAGTGGATATGTCTATGACAGATGCTAGCGTAAGACACAAGCATTAGCCCAAACACAGGAACGATGTGGCCAGTTCAGACCTTACATCCACAGATATGCACAACGATAGACTGGGCAGAAAAGACTGCAGTTCAGCTCCTTTTATTCAGTGCTTTTAAGAGCTGGTCTGTTCTCTCATACAGACATCCTTTGGCCATACACATCCTTGCTCTCCGACACATATTATTTTACACAAGTGAATCCTCTGTCAACCTTGATATACGAACACCTTCCTTTCCCACCTGAATGCATGCAGAGTGTAGATCATTAAAACTGTTCTCTATTATTTTCACTGGCTGCTACATGAGCAATCCCCAATGGTCAGTGACCAGACAAATTCCTTTTTTTGCATGCCTTGCACAGCTTTATAACCTCATTCTATTCTTATCTAAGCAAGGGAGGTTCTTCCCTACTTTAAATACACAGATATGAAAAGGCACAGACACAGAGTTAAAAACAGCTTAAACAAAATGGGTTCAGTGCCGCTTAATCCAATGATCCTCCGCTGGACTCTACTGGATAAATATCTACTTCAGAAAAAAGAAGAGGAAAAAAATCAAAAGAACCTAGATTACATAATACGGAAGCATGAATTTTAAATGTTTCAGTCCAATATCAAGTGAATTTTCAGTGTGTTGAGTAGGGAAGGAAGCTTTTTGCATCCATTTTCTGTGCGTTTTCAGTTGAGATTTGTTTTTATTTTAGTTTTTCTACTTGAAAGCTTGAACCAAGACAGGTCCTTGAACAGTGATAGCACCAGAAACAGAAGAACCTCTCAACTGGGAGACTCGGGGCTGGCTCCCTTGCAGGGGTCATCTTTCTTTTCTCTCCCATGCCTCATTTTCCCTCTCTGTAAAATGAGATGCACGATACTGACCACTGTGTGAAGATACAACCATCAGCAGAGGAGAAACCCTGTCAAGAAGCTACAGATTGCTCTAACACAAAGTCAGAGACATATTGCTAAGGCAGTCATGCAGAAAACTATTTCTTGCTGATATGCTAAAAAAGGACAGAAATCCTCACTTGCCATTTGATGACAGCATACCCTGAGCAAATTAAAAACCAACATGAATTTCCTCAAAGACAAAAAATTTATCCTTCTTTTCTCATAGGGTTAAGGGAGGTAAAGCATGGGAAATGAGGCCAGGTGGTTCTTTCACTTTCTATGGTATTTGTCCCATTGAAGGATTTGAAACAGAAGAGCCCATGCAATTTTACCCTTATATCCTCTTCCAGCCTGCAGCTGAACCAGCTTGCTTTACTTTAGGAAACTGAGGAAGATGATGTGGTTAGATGACAGAAGATATGTTGTCCCATGAACAACAAAATCCTGATTTGCTAAATCCTACCTTCAACACTTCAGCTACATGGGCAAGTATCAATTTCCAACTCACTGTTCTCCAGCATGACACGCTTTTTAAATTAGGGTAGACAGTTTGAATAAGATATTTGGGAAAGCCTCACCCACCAAAAGAAGTAAACCCTTTCATTTACTCACGCTGTGTTGACAGAGCTCCTTTAGCCTGGAGTATCTTGCTTTTCAAGAGTTTATTAAAATAAGAGAAGTAGCAACAATAACTCCATTTTAAAGCTACTTCTTTAGCCACTGTAGATGCCTTTCAGTTCTTGAGTGCATTTGTACATTTATTCCTGAGCTGGGCAATTAAGACTCTATATCTTGCCCATCTGACCTGTGTTTCCCAATTCTACCTGTATTTCATCTCTCCAAACAGCTGTTATTCATGGTTGATTACTATCCATTTCTTAGCCTGTCTGACCCATTTGAACAGCAGAAGATGTCCCCACAGGAGCAGAAGCTCTTACATCCCACCCTCTGATTATGAAGTAAATCACTTTCAAAGATTATAGAGCAATACATAAGTAATACTCCTATGTAAAACAGTCTTTTGTATGAGCAAGTTGATTAAATCCATGAGAACTTGTACATACAAGACCTCCAAAACGTTTTTGCACCACAAGTCATGTGTCTGAAGTTTGCTACCGATTTGTAACTCCTCTTAAGCAGGAGATGGAGAAGCATGGAGTAGGTCTACAATTACGTGGTAAGAATCAGCCACGTAACAACTGTACTTTCAGCCAGAACAATGAATGCAATCACAAAGCAATTAGTGCAGGCGGCAGATGGTTTGCTGCTCTTTTTTTCCCTCAAGATTGGCAGGGAAAAGTTACGACAGAAAGAGAGACTGGTCTGTCAGCATCGGTAATTCTAGTCTGTTGCCCAAAGCAGAGACAGAGGGGAAAGATATATGAACAAAAGCAACCAAGTCACTGAGGCTTAATGAGTTATTGCTCATCAGCTGAACCCCAGTAATTAAGCACATTCACTCACTCACATCACCAAAGAAACTGGGAGGTAAAATGACTTCAACTAACATAGATTCCTCTACCATTTAGCAACTCTGTACTCAACCAAACAGAAAGGATCTGTAGTGCTTATCGTAGTGATAGACTCAGTGGGCTGTAAAGAGATTGCGGGAAGATGCTTTGTGACCCATTTCACATGTTCATTACAACAGAGCAGTGAGAAGCATGCACTAACTTCAGAAATACTAGCTGATGCCATCTGTTTGATAGGATTGGATGGCTTTGCACCTTCAGCCCTGAACTGGATGGACCACCTCTGAGAGTCAAGAGACCCTCCAGGTCCAGTGTCAGTGTGAAACCTATCTCTCTGTCTCCTCCTCTATTCATCACCTCACTTTTCTGGCCCCATCCGCTGCAATAAGATGCAATGTGGCTTGCTAACCATTGAGCCATGGAGCTGGAAGGTATAAAAACCCATTTTTCAGTCCATTTCTAGCTCTCTTCTGACTGTCAACAATAGAATTAAATGATTAAGACAATACTAACTGGTCAGAATCTAACCTACTCCTTAAGGCCCCCATCAATGAAATCTTCACAGCCTCTTCAGTCAAAGCTGCCTACACCAGGTGCATTCATTAACATTCAGCTATGTTTCCCTTGGCTCCTCAGGTGACGTGTGGTCACCATGCACACAATGCATGTAATCCAATGAGTAATAGCTTCTAGTTCCTTAAATACAGCCTTTGCAAGAGATCACAATGTAGCAAACTGCAGTGATCTGCTCCAAACTAGCCTATAGCTCCCACTGCAATTATCCAAATACCCTCAAGAGCACATAATTACTCTAACCAAATTCTGCCTTTACATATAGAAGAATGAAACCGATGGGAGCTGTTTGTACTTAGCCACAGGCAGAAACTGACCCTTAGTTTGAGTAACATTTAATTTAGACTGAGTTGATTAATACCCCTTGCCTCCTTGTTACCCTCTACAGTTCTTGGCCAAAGCTTGCTGAAATCAGAAAATGTCTCCAATTAGGCTTTAAAGTAGAAACCAGTCTTGTGATCCATAACCATACAAACCACTTGTTAAGTTCTATTTTGGAGTTGTTTAATCGGTACTGAAGTGATGCACAGACCTTGTGCTACATGATTTATTTATTGCAACTACAGTATTTTGTTACCAACAGTTACCTAATTTGCTAATCACTAGCAGAACACAAAGAAATTTCACCATATAGCTTGCATCTTCTTGCCTAAATCACCCACATACCACATTTCCTACATCAATCCCATAAATTCAGGTTAATCCAAGTAAGAACCCTTCATTCTCATATTCAGATCATTTTTTAGGATTTTGTAAAAGAAAAGGGTGGCAATTTCCTATAGAATGGCCACAATGTATATGTTGGTAGCCATCTACCATAAATTAAATGAGCATTACCTGTATGGACCCTAATGTAGAATTACTTCCTGAGCAGACTGACTACTATACAAGCAGAGAATCCTTTTCTACTATATCCTACTCCTATTTGACAAATTTGCCACTAAATTTTCATTGACCCTCACCCAATAAATCTCACGTTACCATTACAAAATACTTTTCCTTCCAAAGGGTCCTAGAAGATAGCAGAGACAAGATTCTGGCCTGATTCTGAACTGATTCCATCAGTTCATGGAATTCAACAGCTACAAGGTAAGGATAATGTTCCGCCCTTGTCCAGTTACATACTGGACACCCAAAAATCATTTTATTTGCACCTTCCTCCGAAACAGATTACATCCACAGTACATTCGACAAAGCAATGCAAGACAGGGTGTGCGTGAAAAATACCGTATGTAAAGGACTCTACAAGAAGAACTTAGGCAGGCAAGATATATTTCCCAAGGTAGAATTTTGCAAGAATATTAAGGTACAAGCCTGGAAGGATATTGGTTTGGAGCTTAAAGCACAGGACTGAACTTTTATTTCAAATATTCCCATAAGCTTAGAGACTTATTCAGCTTCCTTATGCCATTATTTTCTCAGGCTTTCAGTAATAGTATCTACAAGCCTAATTTGAGCAAATTTTTTTTTTAATGTTTATAAAATGCATTAGAATACACAGCTGGAAGACATCACAGAATTCAAGCTTTTATACGATAGTTATACTAATGTATAATCTGAACAATTCAGTCAATACTTCTCATTTTGATTATTAATTAGATTCAGACTCTCTTAGATTCATTACATGTAAAACAAAGAGAGATCACTAAATGGCTTTGTATAATGGCTTATATATTTCATGCCAATGCCACTCTTACTACAATTGGGAGATCAGCAAATTGTTTTGATCTATTTTCCAGTTTTATTCAAAATATCAAAATGTCAGTATGAGCTACCTACTATATCTCATAGCAGTTTGCACCAATGGTTAATCATTTCATCAACTTCCAACCATCAATTCTTGTTATGAGATTCTTTACTAGGTCTTTACTAGTCTCTCATATATGATATCTTCCCCCATGAAGATATTTATGCACAATAGATTCCCTTCAATCTGCTTTTTGTTAAGCTAAACAGATTGAGGAAAGTGACTGATTTGTGAGTATTGATGTGTTTGATTTTCAGCAAGTGCTAACAGTGAATTCTCTTACATTCAGGTCCCACTCTGGTGTCTCAAGCTGTGCAGCCAAAATCCAAGGCAAATCTCACAGCATGTTTATTCAGTTGATAGATGACCCTTACTGAAGGGATTGGACTCCAAAGGAAATTGATTAACTGTTACTTTTCTCTTTGAAAGCCAACAGTTACTTCAAAATATGCCAACCAAACAGCAGCAAGAAATGTCCTATACTATTCTTGGAGCTGGCGCCAGAGTAGAATGAAAGGAGTGTTAAGTAAGAGGACAAAAAGCCTCTTTAGATGTTGCTGTATCATGAAAGACCTCAGCTTTCTTCTCTGCCCAGTGCTGGCCACATGATTCTGGAAAAAGGATAAACGCAGGCTGCCAGATGAGGCATAGAGGACCAGGACGCAAGAACACAGTATGTGTCTATGTCCTTATTTTGCCCTAAATACCAGTTTGGTCACTCAAAAACCTCTCCTGAATGCTCTGCAGCATTTAAGTAGAGAGATATCTTAGAATCATAGAGGTTGGAAGGGACCTCTGGAGATCATCTAGTCCAACCCTCAATGTAGCTTGTATGGGGATTGAACCCACGACCTTGGCATTAGCAGCACCATGCTCTAACCAACTGAACTAAGAGATGGTGAGTCTCCAGGTTGTTCCTAAGCAAACAAGCCAAAATGATGCCAACAACTCTTACCTTCTGATCTTGACTATATGCTAAGATCCAGTCTTCCTGCTTGGGGTGGAAGAGCAGGCTGTGGATGTAGAAGTTCAGTCGGTACTTTTGATAGGTAGCTCCTTCATCAGAACTAATCAATAAGCTGCTCTCAACCTCTGGATCAGTCAGCAGCATAATCTACATGGAAGGGAAAGAAAAAATACAGTGGTCAAGAAGAGTCAGATAGAAAAATAAGGAAGTAGCTAGGAACTTCAGATAAGTGTGTTCATTTCAGTAAGCTTCAACACAATATCAAAACTAAGCACAATCAACCTTTCTGTAAGGAAAATAGTATAGTTAATCATGTATATTCACATACAACATATGATCAAATAGACAAAATGTCCTTATTACTAAAATAAAACAGACATAAGTTGTCTATGCTTTGGTTAGCACAAAAATAAAACTTGAGACTTACTAACACTAGAGTGCAAACCTGTTAAGGTTACCAGACAGCTACAATAGGCTGCTAAGTTCTTCATGGAGGAGTTATTGGAGAGACAAAGGAAAAGTTAGGCATTAAGGGAAGGGGGGGGGAAGAAGGTGTACACAGAATGATCTCTAATGGTGAGGTTTGCTAGACTCTGGCAGAATTTTCAGAGAAGATGACAGCTTCATTGCTTGACGTTATAAACTGGCTGCCTGTAAGAAGCAATCTTGCTTTGGCAGCAGAACACATTTGATAACATGCTGCGTTCTTTCCCTCTCCATTTTCTATGGCGCTGTGAATTACACATTCAGTAGCGAAACAACAATAGACTCTGCACAGCAAAGTTGCTTTCTAGCTTAGTCCAAAATGTTAGTTCAGGAGTGACAGTAGATAATATGGCTCACAGTTGTAGTAGCTACATCTTCCCAGTAATTATGGTATTAATTGGTCTGCATTGCTGATGAATCAGAGAGAATAATGAGAAACTCCTCTCAAGTGTCGCTGTATGAGAGAAAAATATACAGTTTTGAGCAGTACAAAGAGATTGTTTCAGTCTTTCAGCAAGTAGCAAAGCAGTACCCCAAAGGAATGGGAATAGGACATCATAAATGACAAATATGAAAATTTCTGAAGAATATTTGCCCAGGAAGGTATTAACACCTTGAATCATTAGCATCACTCTTTAAAGTACTGGTGCTGCTATTGCTTTGTAAATGGTAGACACTGATTTGTCTTCAGACAAGCCTGAAAAGAAAGGACTCATATCTGGCATTTATCAGAGTGAATTCCTGTCTAGGGCTGGGTACTACAAAAATCACTATTATTTCCCTTTCCATCTTTCATTTAGGCAGGCAGAGTTAGACATAACTTAACTCATTACCTGTGAATTATAGGGCACCATAAAGTCTTGATAGACCCTGATGATAAAGAACTGCTAAGCTGGTTGCACGGAAATGCACATATAATCCACACAGAAAATGTTCTTCATTATTTGCCTGAGGTTATCTCTAGAAAACTTTTTTCACCTAACAATGTGGACTGTAACTTGGAAGGTTTGGGTTCTCTGGATTTTCTGAGGGATCTTAGACCAGTTACATTGCCACTCTGTACCATTTATGCAGAACAGGCTAATGTTTTATGGTAACTTAAAGGCACAACCTCCTTTTGTATCTCTTTTGTCGACCTATTTTTTGAAATCTAATGAGGAAAGCATGCATTATTAAATATTCTTATTTTCATTTAACACTTCCAAATAAATTTATAATTGATGCAATTTCTGAACTGACAATTATTGAATAGAGGATACACAGCTAGCATTAGTAATCAAAACATAACATCAATATATAGACCCTGTACTGTCACAAAGTAGCCTATCCAGCCTCTCAAACCAAAAACATATTATGATCTTTATCAACAATACTTTTTTTTATTTTTTTAACAGAGTAATTTCTGGGAGAATGTTCCTATAGTTAACACTTATCAATTCAGTACTATGATTCAGGTATTATGACTTTCTTACTATTATGACTTCTTTTTTGAGTAGATTTTGTTTATGTTGGTATTTGGAAATATCACAGCACAGCACTAATTTGGATTATAGCAGATAGAATAGAAATAAATGCAATCAACGGGCTTGTTCCCAGCTCCTCTTCATTGACTTTGGGTTGTGCCTCTGAGGAAAGTTAATCAAGATTCATTCTAGTCTCACATACCTCCTCCTACCTGCACAAGGAGCTCATCTGACCTCATCACTGTCACTTCCAAGCACATCACAGCGTTAGCACATTTTCTGTCAGGCCACTCCTCTGAGGTCTGAAAGTGCTCTTATCTCAATTTCATAGAAAGGGAATTGAGGGACAGACTATTGAGGCACTGAAGCACCTAATTCTTGATTCAATCAATACAAGTTAAGTGCCTAAGCAGACCTGCCAGCACTGATGATCTTGGCTTTAATCTCCTAACTACCACCTGGGCTATTACTAGCGTGTTGTATTTATGGTCTCCAGAAGTCCTGGCTGTTGCAAGAACAGATGCAGCGTTTCTGACATACCCAGGACACACCAGATTTACTACATATGCTGACAGTTGTAATGTTTTAGATGTGACTGAGCTGTTTAGAGCTACTGAAGATTTATGCAAGGACATATGGAGAGTCTGAGACATGGAAGGGAGTTGAACTCATGGCTCTGTAGCCACTAGAGGTTGGTAACTATGAGACCAGCTTTTAGCACCAGGACAGGATTTTCTGCTGCATGGCTGTACCCTACCTTGCCAATCACTTTACAATGACATCACAAAATAAGCAAGCTAGAATTGACTAAGCAGTTACTATTCACACCATAGCCACAGCCACATGTTGCATACAAGATAAGTTTGGTGGGTTTTTTAACTTAATTACAACATATTGGCACATAAACGATCAATTACATGGCCAAAAGACAGCAGTCATAGGATGAGAACAAGAAACCAGAAGCTGAATGAAAAAATCAGTCAAAATGAAGGGGAAACACTGGGTCTGTGTACATGAACCTTTTAGTTTAGATTTATTCCCTGAATTGGCTGGAATATAAATGACAAGGGAGGGAAAGTACAATGAACTTTAATATTGTGTGGTTGCAATGTGTGAAATGTGTAGTAACCAAATTTTAGAACTTTCTTCAAAACAAATTAGGCCAGTTTCTGCTTTTAATTAGCTTGTTACTCATTGACTTGACGCAGTTGCTTGTATGGAAAACAGAAGTGGATACAAACATATTGATCAGGAGAGCATGAAAATAAAAGTAGCAGCAATTACAAAATGAATCTGAGTAAAGAAGTCATAAGCTTTAATGTCCAAAGAAAACAAGAATATCTCAGAGAGGAGATTAGGAAGAAACTTCCCACTTCACTGCAGAAAGGACGCTGGATTACCTCAAATGGGAACTCCTTAAAGAATGACCTATCTTCTTACTCTGTTTCTACAAGGCCTAAAACCGTATCACTGCTTTCTAGGCTAACATTAGGTTCTGAACAAAAGCATTCCGGGAGGAATCAATGTGGCTTCTGCAGAAAAAAAAATCATACCTCCAATCTAAGTTCTTAGCAACACTAAGCAAGTAGGTAAAGATGACCTGGCTGATAAAGTCTATCAGGATTTTTGAGAAGCTGCCTTGTCAGGGAGTCTTTTAAAGACCTGAAACTGTCATGGGATAAGAAGGTCTCTCCACAGGTCTTTCCACTTTCTAATTGATGACTAGATGACAAGAACCAAAGAGTTGGAAAAAACAATTACTTTCCACAATAGAGAGAGGCCTTCAGCTAGAATCTATGTTTTGTGCTGTACAATACACTCATTAACGATTTGGAAAGAAGGATGGAAGCAAAGGTGACAACATTTGCCAACGGCAATAAAATATTCAGGAAAATGAAAACAAAAGTCATCTATGAAGAGCTGCAGAAGGATTTGGCAATTCTGAGTACCTGAGTAGTAAAATGACAGGCAAAATTCAGTGATGATTTACGAAAAAAGGCACAGACAGAGGACAACAATGCCAATATAACAGACTGAACAGTGGGCCTTGAGTAGCTTTTAGGAAAGGAATCTGAGGATTTCAGTGGAGATCTCCATAAAAATACCAGGTCAGTCCTTACCCTCTATCACAAAAGGAAATACAATAGTAAGAATTTTTATGAAAGAGTCAAAGCACAAAAAAGATCAGCCTATAAGGCCACTCTATAGAGTTCTTACAACTTAAACCGTAGAAGCTGTTTTAGTCTTCCATTAAAAAAAAGACTATAGTAGGAAAAGGAAATATAGGAAAATACCATTATATATTTGCCACAAGCTGGCACTTCCCTCTCCAAGAGGAAAGTGGGATTGGCTAAGATTCAGTCTGATTTAGTACATATACATCACTGAAGAGTGAATGAAAACAATATAGTAATAACGTTATCAGCTCTGGTGGGCTGATCCAACAACTTCTGTGTGAAAAATCTGGCCCATCATTTTTACCTTGACAGTTTTTTAAACTACTTCTGATTCCACCATTACAAAATAAAGCTATTAAGACATAAGTAAAAAGAGGCATACTCTTTGCTTCTCACTTGTAGCAAAAGGAGACCCACCTTACAGAGCCTCTGGTCTGGTTTATTATTGTCTTTGTTCAAGCAAAACGAAAAGTTAGGATAAGCTAAGACTCCACTTCTCCCCAGCAAAAGTAATTGCTCTCCTTCAGATCAGCGCGCAGCAATGATCAGAATCTGCTTACTCGCACTAGGCAAAGCAAGCACACGCTGCACTTCCTGATGCTTCAGATGGATTGGGCTTTTTGCTCAGTGAAAAAAAAAAAAAAAAGTCAATAAAACTGACACAGGCTCTCACAACCAAAGGCAAGGCACCCATTAATCATCCACCCCCTGAAAAGAGAGAAACTTGATTTGCTTTTCCTGGAGGTGATAAATGAACACAAAACATAATTTATAGACCTTCAACATGCTACACTTTTTTTCATGCTTTTTTGGTGTTAGCTCTGCTGATGGCAGATTGCCCTTGACAGTTACAGTTACGCAGATTTTTACTGTCTTCACAAAGCAGCTCAGGAACATTATGCAAGATTATTTAGTTTATGCTTCTAGAGATGGAACCGTGATCCTTATATGTCCGCCCTGGATGAATGCACTTGCAAACCCAGAAACCGTGGCTTAGTCAGAACAAGCCCAGAACTGCTCTCGACCAGGTTTTTAGCCCTTCATAACTCTATTAGGACCAACTTTTCCCCTAAGGTTTTGTGCAAAAGAGCATAGCATCAATGAAACAGAACAGTATGTAAAAGCCAAATAAATTCCAGAGATTCAGCTGATTTATCACTCACTTCTTATGTATCTGAAATACATCACCTGACTAGAAGCATGGATAAGGGAGTCAAACGTCTATGCAAATCTGGTAAAATTTGAAAGAGTCTTCACCCTTCTGTCACATTTCTTCTTTATATAGGTGATGACGCATGAACCTAAGCATTGTATAGAGCTAACAGGATTGAGCTGCATGGAAAAAGTAACATTTCTCACAGGAAAACATAAGTGCAGTAAGAGGAAATCAGCAAGGAGGAGCTTAAATATGCCATTGTTAGCAAAAGCGGGGCATTCGCTCCATGAAATCTCAAAACATTTGAATTTTCTTCCAGTTTCTCTGCATGTCAATTACATAATATTAATTTTTTACATGGCAACTGATTGAAAGAGCATCAGTACAAAGGAGTCCCAGCATAATGAAATACAAGTTTTGCACTTTACATATCACTTCTGAATTTGGATTGCCATTTATAAGGCATGAATACTGTGTAAAGAGAGAACTTGATTCTCCGGATTCAGCAATTTGCACATGCCTTTCAAAGCAAGGTGCCCTGCTTTTAAATAATCCAACTAGCTCATTGTCTGAGCTTTTTCAGGACCCATAATAAGAAGTGAAATGAAACAAGCCAAAGAAAAGGAACTGCTTTGGTCATGACATTCAGAAATAACCACTCCATAGCACAGATTAGACCAACTTCTTTTAAAGGACGGAGTTCCTGGAAGCTGTACATGGCTGCAAGAGCAAATAAATTAGGGACAAAATTACCAAAAAGAAATAATTCAAACATTCATTTGGATATTAAAAAGAGAAAATCGAAGCACTTGCAAAGTTTAGCAGGCTTTACTCATAGATTAATATCAAATGCAGAACTGTGCTCATCAGTAACGCCACCTAAATTTTGCCCAAGTATATGTTTTAAATAAATTAGATAACTATTAATACCTAAATGAAAACATTAGATGAGCTAGAGCTGACAGTTTTGAAGCTCTCTCTAATGCCAATAAAAAGACAAGGTTAGTTTCTGAGCAATTTAACTAAGACAGCATTAAAATAATATACCAATAATTCAGTCAAGGCATGGGGAAGTGTTTTATTGCCAGAAGCTCTGTTTATTCAGGAAGTACAGTAATCTGTAGGAAAATAAAAGGTTTCAGTGACAATTATAAACACTATTACAAACACTTTCTAAATCTTAGGAAAAACAAAAGCCTCTGAATGATTATCTGGTTTGGATTGATCTCAAAAATAGGTAGAAATTACCATATCAATATAAGAGAAAGATCTGTGATCAAGTTATTTTGCGAAAAGAACTCAGTGTCTTATGAACAGAAAGGTTTATATTCATAGAAAGATGCACAAACCTTCTCCTAAAAATCAGTCTGCACTTTCTGGGGGGAGGTCTCCTTTAAATAAAACTAACCATTATCATCATCATTAGACAGCTGACTTCAGCTTCAGACTCAACCTAAGGAACAACTGGACTGTGCAGATTTAAGTATTACTTCCCCCAAGAAAGGGGGAAGTTCCCCCCAAGAAAACCACAGGAGAACCATACGTGCTGACATACTACCATCTTCCCCAAAATGCGGCTGTTTTAAGGTAAAAGATACAATATGGTGAAAGGTTGACATTCATCTTGTTTGCACACATGAAAGATATTATGGACATTAGTCCATTCAGTGATAAGATAATTTCTTATCTGCAGAACACTGGATTGTAAAAGGCCATCATTTAAGAGAGGAAAAATTATCATCTGCCAATATATTTGAAAGCTGGGATTGTACAGTGCTCTTAATAGAAAAATTGTTGAGAATTGCATTTGGCATCTTGATGAGTGTGGTTTGAAATAAAAAGATGGTTCATGACTGGGGGGGGGGGGAATCTACTTAAAAAAGTCCATTTCAGGCCAAAAGTGACAGCAAAAGAAAACAAATGAAAATTCTATTTTTTCAATCATCTGTGGGGATCATCTGGACCTGTTTTTGAGACAAAAAAGTAAACGTATTCATCAACAACAACTTAAAGAAATAAAAGAAACACTGTGTAACTCCCCCTTATCCAAGCTTCAGGAAGGAACAGAAATAGTCACTTCAATGAACCTTCTGATTGCCTCTTCAGTTATACAGAATATCATTAATTTAGTTAAAGACCAAATCACTCCCAAAAGGAAAAAGAGACATTTTTGGAGGAAAGTTCTCTTTGAGAAGGGGTCTGCTTCCCTACTTTACCACAGACGCAGCCTGTTTTCTGGTTGTGTGTGTGGAAGTTATCACAAAACACATGAGACATCACTCGATCTTCACAAAACATCCTGTTTAACATCTCACAATGCAAAAAGTACAAGGTATTTGACTTGATTTTACAGCACGTGCCTTTAAATGCCTAAGTAAAAAGCATTGGAAAGCCACTGTAGTCTACTAGACACGCACACATATACCATCCAGGAACAAAGAAAACTTCAGGAATTTCTAGGGAATATCCCTTCAGACAACAGAAAACACTGGAGCTCTCTTTGCAAATACTTTTAAAATTTTATTTCTAGAAACTATAGCAGTTATTTTACCTTATCCACTGAAGATGACCATAGTAGAGCCTTGAAGGCTACCTTGGCTGAACATAGTATCTTCCTTCTATTAAGGGATTTAAGAAAAATATGGCCTTATTGTTTTTTTGAAAACTGTCTAATCCTCTGCTGCCTGTCTCTAGCCCACTTTTGTATTTTTGGTTGAACACAATATTCAGGGTACTATTCAGATATTTTAGAATAGAATGGTATCAATCATTTGTGTGTGTGTGTATATATATGTGTGTGTGTATATATATATATATATATATATATATATTTACTAATAACTGCGAGATTTTTATTTTAAAAAAGCATTTCCAATTACTCCAGGTGAGTAAAGGTCATTGCCACTCACTGTCCCCCCTTCCCCTATCGTGAGTGAAATAATTAGCATTTTAATATAATAATAATAAAAAAGCTTTCACTCTCACAAAACCTAAACATTAGAGGTAAAGGATTTTTTTCATGTCTAGGAACTTTTCCATTGTTACAGCTACTGTTATTATTTTTGGTGATAATCATAATTACCAGCTGGCATTTCAACCCTTCCTTTTCAAATACGGTGCACAAGAAGAAACATTCATTAATATGTGGCTGTTATCTGAATGCCAGTGAATAACTACCACTTCTCTATATACTCTATATAGAATAACTACCAGTTCTTTACCCCGAAATAAAGCAAGCCCAAATCAGTATTAATGCATTAGTATTATTAATGAGCTACCGCTGCTATTATCCATCTTTCTATAAATTGACTAATCCCAGTATAATGTGGTTTCTCCACATCACCTGAATTTCCATACTGCCACAGCCCCAGTGTAGAGCGGGCTCAGTGCTGTATTGACTCATGACAAGCTCACACGAGGCAGAGGCATCAGTGCAGATGTGGTTCAGTTCTCCTCTCAGCTACTCCTCCTTGGGATCAGTGGAGATGCTAAGAAAATCCTCAGTGTCGGGGAGAAGATTTTGCTCAAGAGAGAGCAGTGAGCTGCTCCTGGTGCTGAACTTCAGCTCCAAAAATATCTGAAGCATCAGCTGGGATGGGGCTGATCCTGTTTCTATCAATACCCAAGAGAGGGCAGTGCACCCCCACACAGCCCGCTTCATTACTTGCCGCTAATCCCCGGGCGAACATTCATCAAGTGGACAGGTTGCTACCTACAGCCTTTTCTCTCTGCGGCCCAGCTTTGGCAGAAGCCCCATTCTCAACACTTGCTCACCTTGGATCAAACGTGAAAAGATCCAAAAACTTCTCGCTCCATTAAAGGTGAAGCTTCCACACTTTTTTTTGCATGCTGCTGAGTCACTGCCTGTGAGCTGGATTGCAAACAGTGAGAAACCTCAAACTTCACCTTCCCAAGAGCTAGCTGCAATCCCAGCAGCCAGGGGGGAATTCTTAAATATATTCCTTTGCTTTGAGGTAGCTTTTAATTAGTGGAAGAGGAAAAGAAAAAAAAAGAATAAGAAAAGAAAAAGAAATACAAGAAGCAGAAGAGTCCCTAAAGATTAGCATTGCATTTTTAATTTCAGCTTTTTAAACTGCACCTTCCATTCCCATTACTTAAGAATTAAATAAGAAGATTTTACGTTGTCCTCACATCTTAATGAGGACTTAAAAAAAAAAAAAATCTCATTTGCTCTACCCTCACCTCATTCAAAAATAGAAGCAATACTAATAATACTAAAAACAATAAAGGAAACAGTCCATTGATGCATCTTATGGATTACTGCAGGATATGTCAGAGCCACTTTGACTTTGTACAGAATTATGAAGTGATTTAGGTATGAAGAAATCGCTGGAAGTCATTTAAGCCTACCTCTGGCTCCATGCAGGACAATGCCGTGTCTTGTCTTATTGATTTGGAAATACTTAAAGGATGGAGATTTCACACACTCTTTGCGTAATCCTACCTGAAACTGTTTAGTGTTCATCCAAGCGGTAACCTTCATTTTAAAGATCTGGGGTTACAATGCTAATTTTGGAACAAACTGAAACACCTTCAGTTTTACATTCTTCTTAACTAAAAGGTCCATCTTAACTTAGTACAAACTTTCCTGAGGTGATTTATGCTTTTCACAAATGTTCTAGGTGATTATTTGGCAAAGAGTTATCTGCCTCATTCACATTCTAACCACAAGAAGAACTCATTTTTACAAATAATAACAACAATTTCCTCGACTTATGTGAGAGTTCTTGTTTCTTTTATAAATAAAGGCAGTCTCTCATATCCTTTCTTGTCACTGATCACACATAAAGAAAAGGTTTCATTTTACAGAGCCCTGCATGGTTAGATCTGCTATTTCTCATGCTAAGAGAATGAAACGATCAAAAACTCAAAACTGTGTCTGTTTTAACAATAGTTTGTGTTCTCTGAATTTAAGAGATAGAAATGGCATCCTATTCTGTTGTCGGTGACCTGTGCATAAATTCAGAAAAGATAAAACTTTACTTACTGATTGCTTGCCAGATTAAAAAAAAAAAATCTGAGAAACTTTACGCCATGTTTCTTTGTGGTAATGGCTAACAGGATTTTATTCTGAGACCACTTCTCACAGTTTCAGTGTTTTGTTATTAAATGATAGTGCACTTATAGGAAGAGGTCAAGATAGAAGTTCCAACATGCTGGATGCTATAGGAAGGTATATTTTCAAGTAGCAATTGTCTTGCATCAAAATTACATCAAAATCACCACCACCACCACATTTCCTGTTCTCTTTTCACTCCCAGTGGCTGTATTTCTGAACTAGTTGTGGTATGCTAACCACATTAGACTCTTCTGAGGACTAAGGTAAAACTTAGGTGTTGCCCTGTCATGACTTTGGGACACAAAAGAACAGGGGTGACACCCGTGCACTTACCCATCTGGTCAGCGTACACATATGCCATGCAAACATTCTGCTCCAAATTGCACGGGACCAATGGATGTTGCCATTTAGATCACAAGCTTTGTGGATTTTTTTTTTTTTTTTTTTTTCCATATTTTACCCTCCTTTTACACACTGAGATAAGCAAGGTTAAGCAACTCCAGTTGCCTCACTGGATTCACTTTTCAGCTAAATCACTCGGTTTCAATGTTGTTTTGATTTGTGCATCCTGACATGTATGTGTGAACCCCTGTTTAGACAGTGTACGGTCTTTGAAATAAACCTGCTTTTCTTTACTTTCTTCTCACTAACCCTTTAGAGGTTACCTCAAGCACCACGTATGAAAGGATAGTTTTTAGTTTTGGCTTTGCCACTGGAAAACAGGCAGGCTATAGGAGTGCTGAACACATTCTAAAAACTCTCTATAGAGGTCCTCCAAGAGCATCTTTTCCACATCAGAGGAATGAACCCATACGTCTTGAGACATAACCCAAAACTTTTATTTCAAAATTTGCCTTCTCTAGCACCCATAGGGAAGACTTCTGCTGGAAACATAAAGACATAGCAAAGTACCTTTAGATACAGTGGAGTAAGGGCAGCAGGCTAACCCTTTTAATTAAGACATCTCAGAACACACATTTGTGAGCTGAGATTGCCTTTTCTTCAGTTTTAGAAGAAATCAAACTGATACTTATGGACTCCCAAAACCCAAAGCTCTACCATAGCTACGAACAAAGCACCACTTAAAAAGCCCAGTGAGGCTTATAGAGGGTTTGAGTGATGCTGAAGTGCTGTGCAAGACTAAAACACAGGAGTGTTTCACCTCCAGTAATCCTGTAGCCATGCTGAAAATAGAATTCAGCGGGCTTAGTTCCTAATCACCCGATGTAAACATCAGCTCCAAGAGCAATCAGTTCGGAGGTAAGGAACATGGAAAGATTAAGCTTCTCATTTTTTCAGCTCTCCCTTAAATCCAATTCTAGATTCTTATCTCTTCATTCAGCAGCCCGTTTATATCTAATTCAATAGCTAGATATGGAATCAAATTTTCATATTCCTGTTTCACTATCATTCCACAGTATTTTCTTCTTTTACATATACTTAATAGAAAGTATCACCACCAAAAACAGACTGAAAAACTATTCTTAACAACTGTAATAAAGTAGAAACTTGCAATCTGAAATAAAACCTGAATCAAAGCAATGATTGAATTTGATTATTATATTTTGAGAAGAAATTAAAAAAAAATGACAGACAACAAAAATATCAGGAAAACTACAGTACTGTAGGCATTCTATCTTAATGTGAACAAATAAAGACTCATTTTTTTATAATTTGTTCCTTTGCAACAGATGTTCTGCATTGTTCTGAACAGAAAAAAATTCATTTTTGTAAGCTGAGACAGTCTTACTGAATCTTGCTCAGAGGAGAAAAGAAACTACAGCTTTGTAGCGATCTGGAATGCGTTGTGTTCATACATATTGCCTGTATTTTGTTCTGTTGCTCAGTAAGGCATTCCTTTCATTAAAAAATCTCCTGAGATTAATTAATCTTCACACTAACATTGTGACAGAGAAGGGAAGTGCAGATATTAAGAGGGAAAACAACTTGGACAAACTCTTTTAATTAATCAATAGCAAAACAAGAAAGAAGTTACTTGTACTGCAAGCGTACTACAATAATATCTTCCAGCCCCAAACACCGAGCCTAAGGGTTGCTATTCCTACAAAGCAAAAGGGGATTCTTGGCCTAAAGTACGCTAATCTAAGCAGAGCAAATGGGACAGGGAAAGAAGGATGCCAAGAGAGTAGCTTTTCCCTGCAGGGTAAGTCAGTGATAAATTAACCATCCACATGCCTTTCCTATTTCTTGTGCATATTTGAACATCAAATGATTTCAATTTCACCCTCAAAGACACTGAAAAAAGCACAGATGACTGATACTCCCCAAACTGTAAAGTTTGTAAGCAAGGGTTCACTGCATATAGTCATTGTTGGGGTTAAACATGGACAACTTGGAGCAGGACAAATCTCTAATATATTGTGAAGATGGATGAGCTGATGGCCAGGCAGCTGCTCCATAGCTTTCAATCCTATCTACAGGGAAACAGGAATTTACATCCTGTTTCCAGGAATTCATCATTTCAAGAATTTCTGGTCTGTTTACTTTTATTAAGCCTCATGAACACTCAAATCTTTCTGTGCATCTTTCATCAAGCCCACAGGGAGACTAGTCCAAAGTGAATAAAGCTCATTATAAAAGAAGCTTCTCATGATATTCATCCTATATATCCCTGTTTTCCATTTGATGCCTAGTTTTTGATTTCCCTTAGTTGCACCTCTTTCATACCACCACCATGCCCTCCATAAGGTTTTCTTCTTGGGACAGAGAGAACTCTCAGAGGGTTCATTGCCCTCAGCTGGTCTGTCCCAAGACCCCATACAGAATGCTCTATAAGAATGTTGATAATATGCTCTATAAGAATGATGACAATATCTCTCATATCCATATGGAGCAGAAGTGTGCGTCATTTTCAGTCTTTGATATCTCGTTAGCTAAACTCTGTGCTTCCCTTTGAACTATCTATTTATTCTTACGGTGTTTCAGGGCAAGGCATAAATAAGATTCTTCACAACTGAAATGCAGCAAGGTCCTTTTGGCCTTTCAAGTCTCTGAGTGAATTGTTTGTAGCAAGTTTAGCCATTATCCACATTTGACATCACTGCTGACTCTCATCTAGCAAGCTAAGAGAGAGAAGGCAACGTTAGCAAGTTTGACTCTAACTCTAAGTAAAGATGTACAAAATACCTGCCTTTCTAGTCGTATATATTCCAGTGTAGACATGCAAAATGCCAAGGAATTATTATTTGGTTTAACAAACCGCATAAGTACATGATATTATAAGAAAAAATATCTGATATGAATTAGCATGTGAATTATTTTCTGCCAACCTCTCCAGTCAAAGCTTCAGTTTCTCTGGCCTTCATAGGATCACCAATTGAATTACAGACTTTAAGTGTGAATCTGAAGTGTATCATCCTTAGCAAACTTCCTGAAAAGGACCAACAAGCACCAAGTTTGAATAATCCTGCAAAGCAAAGTGTTGATAGCCTACTGGGGCAAACCACGCTCAATCAAAATGCTTCCTATGGCTCGATGGCATTAGACAAGGGGCTCATCAGTGTAGAATACAGCCGTGCTGTACTCGGTTGCAGAGGTGGCACTGGCATCACATTTCTACACAATGAGTCTGGGTCTCAAACATTATACCTAGGAGAAAGCAGGGGGTTAGTTGGCAAGAGTGAATCTTGCAGTTTGGTTCTGGACAAAAGCTGGATTGCACAACTGACCTACTGGAAATAAAAGAATGCTGTTTTAAAGAGATACTGGAGAGTTGCAGCAACTTGGAAAGGTGAAAAGAAAAACTGATGGAGGACTGGAGCTAGTGCAAGGGTCAGGTTGCACGGGATTGCCTCTGAGGAGTTAAGTTTTGAGACAACCAGGTGATAATGCTAAGGTAAACACATCATTTTTCCAGAAACAGAATAGAGATAAAGACTACTAACTGGGCAAAGAGAGAAGAAAAAATTCCTACCTAGCTCAGCGTGTGCCAGACTTCCAAGAGACAGACAGCACTGCAGCAGGAAAACTGTACTTGAAGGATTTTTTAAGGGTCATTTCAAGAACAGACTATGATTTTCAATAGTCAGTTCTACTGAATCACCTTCTTCAAGAGCACCAGAAGTATACAACTAGAAAAGAACTCCAAGACAATAAATCTCATCAACTACTCAGGGACCCTCAAAGAACAAAGTGACCCTGGAATATACAGAAATACTCTGCAAGTAGTCTGAGTTCTACTGCGAATAGACTGTGAGCCAAACTGTCTGCTTGGAGAAACTTTATGCTGAAGAAATAGATTTAACTGTACTAAATGCAGAAGCTCATTCTTTTACACACTAGAATTCACTCATACATGTAATACATGGAGAACACATGGATTAACCTTGACGTACTTAAATCTGTTGACACGCACAACTATTGCTGTAAGGAGGAAGAAGTGGGGAAAAGGAAGTGAAATCAGAAGAAAAATAATACCACACCACTGGAATGAGGACAGAGAGCAGGTATGGAAATTGTACACTCTTTGTCCCTTTAAAAATAGAAGAGTAAAGCACCTCCTGCATTGGTTGGGGTAACGATGAGGGTGTTACACTCTAGTGCTGCTACTGAATGTCAATGCACGGTCTCTTATTATGTAAAATCTGCAGCCTACACTGCCTCACACTTTCTGGCACAGTGAGACCCTTGCACCCCCAGAGTTATTTCAGTGCATGCAACAATAATTAAAGACTTGTTTCAGCTTTTTCTAGCCTTCACCCTACATCAGTCTCTTACACATAACACTATTAACTCTGCAGAGCCTCTTTCCTTGTCGGATATTTCAGAAAAGCCAGAGAAGAGATGGGAACAGTAACCAGATGCAGCCATGAATTTTAAAACACGTTAACATAGGAAACAATTTTAAATAGCAACGTTGGCCTGTTGATCATCTCTGCTATGTTCCAGCTACGCTGATCTTGGACAGATGGACGATTCGCTAAACACTTTGTTCCATATCCAACAGCTTCAAGCCATGCCACTTGCCTCTGGCCAGCCTTGGCACCTGCATCGCACCGTGCTGTTTTATATTTCAGAGACTCTTACTCTTGCTAGTGCTTCCTACCATATCCAAAGTGAAGAAGTGACAGGAAGGGAACATTGCACAAAATCTGCACTTCAGACTGGGGGCGAAGGTGCTCTGCTAGTTTCAAAGAAATAACTATTTCCTATGATTATTATCTGTACCTGCTCATTTCTTTCTCTAGAAAGTCATCCCTCCAGTCCTTAGAAATTCGCTTATCTTACTTCACTGAAAATTCACCCACTGAAACTTCTGGAAACATGGCTGATTTTATCCAAAGCACATGAACCAGTCCATTAGTTTTCAGGTGGTGGCTGCAGACTCCAGAAAGAAGAGTAATAATGAACAGCTGGAACCTATCTTCAAATGGCAGCTGCTTGAAGGGGTAGAGTTGCTGAGAAAATGTTGTTTTTTTTTTTTTTTTTTTTCCTTTGCCTGTTTTGTCCTTATCCCCAGCAAAATTCTTGGGATTAACTTCATTGCCACTGGTAGCATTATACCCATCTAAGGCAAGTATCAGCTCCTTTAGTATCTGCTGCTTTTCTGTTTTGAAAGTAAGGGTGAAATCATAGAAAAATATATCAATAGTTATCAATCCTTTGACAAAAAGTAATTAACACTAAAGACTTCTTTTTCCCAGAAATTATAGGAGGCTATTTGAAAGAAAATGAAAACATAAATACAGTCAAAAAAGCAGCAAGTTTACTAAATTGTCTGCAAAAATAAATACTATTTTTCAGCTAGAAAATGAATTTTTCCATTTCTTTTACTGCTGCATTTTATAAAGACTTGGACAGCATTTTCAGATTTAACCACAAAGAAGCATGAAGCTAACTTCAAAGAATCATTAACAAAAATCAAATGTAATTTAGTACTTTTGTTTACCTTCTGGGTTTTCTTGGGGAGGGAGGAATTTTCATTAGGTAATATTTACATTACACTTTAAAGCTTTTCTGTGCAACTCTAAGGTCTAGAAACTTTATTTTAACAAAAACTTATGTTCTTTTCATTTTAAATTGATTCTATCTGCTGACAACTTGAGAAAAGACACTTTATATCTTAAGACTCTTGCCAAAACTATAAGAATTAGGAGTGTGATTTTTGTACTCAGAGTTACCTCTTGGGAACTGGCTATACAGTCTAATAGTTCTCAGTGATGTTTTCTGACTAGATTTAAATGGAATTGCTTTCAAGTAATTATCTTTCAACACACATCTATGCAACAGATGATGATGCTAGTCAAACACACATTTTCTGGATCAATATAAAGTAAATTTTGGCATGGTACTCTTCAGCCTGCTACCTTCTGATTTTTTAACTGCTTCCAGGTGCTGAGCCAAATACACACACACACACACACATGTACATATATATATATATATATATATATATGTATATATGCATGCAGGGCCAAGAATTTAGTAAGGATGAAAAGTTTCTTACCTCAGGCTGCAGATCAGGTTACATTTCCCCACCCCACAACAGTCATCAGAGCAAGGTAGGGACAAAGAAACAGAGGCAGGTGGCTTTGCAATGAGCTCTCCGGCAGCCATGAGTGACCTCAGGAAGGAGGAAGTGTTGAATGGAAAGTACCCATTGGGCTCAACAAGAGAAAAGGGCTTCCAGGCTCCCTGTTCCCTTTGCTCGTCTCTTCCCTTTACCAAGCTCAGCTGCCAGTGGTAAGAGGGTGAGAACAAAAAGAGAAGGAACATCTCCGGAGCTCCACGGTAGGGTGCAGAGTTGTATGATTAGTAAGTCACCCAAGTATTCACACGACTTCGACAAACCAGTTCACTATACCAGAACAAACAATTTCAGTATATCACTGAAGACTTCTACAAAGAAGTCTGTGCCAAGGACGGATGGTAAACTCTGGCTCCGGACCGTGAATGAGGACAGAGGAAGATAGACTCTCTCTCTCTCTGCTCACTACAGTAAAGGAGGCAAGCATGCACTTGAAAACTCCCAAGACAGCAGTCTCCCATTCTTGTCTGTCAAAACCTTATTTACCCTTTTTGTTCTCACAGTTCAATATAAAAAGGCATACTGTCCTGTCCTACCACCTACCTGCTCCTTGACCTTAGAGTTTCCTGCTCTTCACACAGATGTTTTTATCCAGGAGATGTGCTCAGAGAACTGGAAAGTCTTCCTTACTCACTTCAGTGATTGCCCCTTTCCAAACAATTCAACTGACAACAAACTTTCTAACATGTTTAATTTCAAAGTCTAGCAGCATCTCTGTTACAGCTTTGCTGAAGCTCCAGGCTTTATTTCTTTTTACACAGTAATTCTAGGATGTTCTTTAAAACTTCTCCTTAGCTAAGTTTTAATATTTCCTTCTGAGAATAAAGCACAGTTCCACAAATTATGTTTATAGCTAGTTCTTATATATGTTTATCTGATTTGCATCTCTCCAAAGTATATTAGTGTATTAATTTTACAATTGCTTCAAATTATGTTCTATGTTCCATGAAAAACTAGGGAATCAGCTGCTTACAAGTTGTTGGGTTGTCTTTTTATTTTGGTAGAATTTTGGTATAACAGTTGAATTACTATGTAGAGTCTCTGTGTAACATATTCTTACATGCTGTTTCACATATGGACCCACTTAGCAGCTATGTTAGATTTTTCTACTATTCTGTTATCCCCCGGTTAGCATAATACTATGTCTCTGGAAGCAGAAAGTCTCAGGCCACCTGTGGTATCTAAGCATATTTAATGTGAGCATTCAGGCACTGTTACTCAAATGACAATGACTCAGTAGATTGTTTTTCCATGAAGATGACTTCTTGAGCCAATTAAGATATATGTACCAGAAAGCTGTTTTGGGTCACAATGCTGAAAGAGCCTAAGGGATAAAATATTCATAAGAAAATGATGTCCCATGCCTTATTTCATTCCTTGCATATCATGTCTTGTCCAAGACTGACAGTGTAAAAAGTAAATATACTACTACTACTCCTTCTAGACCTGCTGAACCTTCTCCTCCTTGACCCTCTTTCTTCCATGTAACTTGTCTACTTCTAAATCAAGTCATTTGCTCAAAGTATTTCTTTGAGAGTTTGAATTCTCGTTCTGTATCATACTTGGTGTCAAGTGTTCAAGTGTTCTCTTACCAATCTCCAATTAATGGCTAAGGCACTAATGATTTCAAACAGTGCTATTTACTTATGAGATGACAAAGGAAACTTAGACCCAGCCTGTAACGTTTTAATGAATTCAAAGAGCTGGAGATGTTAAACCATGTGATAAATCACTCTTAACTTTGGACAGTATAGAACTAATTTAACTCCATCAACTATCTGACTTTCAAGATGGAGATACACTTTTGTTATCAGAAGCCAATGATCATATCAGTTTCAGCAGCGCAGATTGAGTCCTCGCTGGCAGTCAACAGTCGCTATCAACAACGTTTCTAATGACACCATTCAGACTGTGCTAGGGCTGCTTCGGGTGACAGGAAAAAGCAGTCAGAAGCATTTTTGTCATCAGCTACTGCAAATTCCAGTGTTGTCTATTTCTTGCTATTCTGCTACTACTACTGTCAAATATATATTTCGAGTTGTCTCTGCTCTGTCAAACCTTTAAAGACACTGAGGATCTCAGTGAGGGTTAGATGCTTACAGCTTTTACGCAGCAGGACTCTGAGCTGCTTATTAATTATTTGCTATTTCTATAATGTCTAACGGACACTAGGTGAGAGCAGAGCTACTGTTTCTTACTATTCAGGCAGTCTCGAACAGAGTCACATCCACCCTGAGTTTTCCTGCACTGCTTCCTGGAGATTATCCTTCAAATTCAGACGTGTTAATGTCCAAGTCTTTCAGTTGCTCAGTGATGCAGACAAGATAAGTTGAGTGGATACTCCTAGCAACAGTTCTACATTTGCACTCAACACATAAGGCAGATTTTTCTTAAGCTTTTGCTGATCATTTTTATTCAATTTAACAGCAAAAAATAAGCAAGCCATTTGGGCAGTACTATCCACGATGTTGCAGGAGGCAGTAGCATAATCCAGTGCAACTGATTTCTTTATAAGATCTTTCTCGCGTAAGTTAGAAAAGTGCTCCAGCCATGTCATTTTAGATGGCAATGTGTTCTACCAGTAAACAAACAAACAAACGATACGATAAGCCAGTGATGGAAAAAGCATGTTCCAGACAGATTGCAGAGAGATCAAATGAGCACAGGAAAAAAGCAGAAAGCTGAGGGAATAAGATCTGATTGCTTCAGTACAGAAAGGGCTAGGTGAGCCAGAGACCAGAGAGAAGGACTGCACTCTGAAGTGGAATTTCAGAAGGCTGAGACTCAGTTACAGTAAAGGTACCAAGCTGCATGCAGTGAAAAGCCTTTCACAGTGAATGTGGATAGTGGGTAAAATAGAGAGAACAGAGATGAAGCTCAACCACGTTGTAAAGGCCCTACTACACTAGGTGGTTTGGTGTCATAGCTTGGGTCATGAAATCGTCAATTATATTTTGTCCATGCATTTCCGGTGCTGAGATCCCAAAACAGGGATCACACAAATGAATCAGTTCCGTTTCACCACGCATTTTTGGGAAGATAAATAATACATATGAAGGAGACTAGGAATGAAGTGAAAACTGGCTATCTCTATAAACCAAAACTCCTTCGAGGCAAGACAAGTATCCTATGTTAATTGCCCATGCATACACATTTCTCCTTTTTCACTGAGCAGTAAGCACCAGCAAATTTATCATAGCGCAAGAGTGAGCACACAGACAGTTACTGTGAAATGGTTAATGGGTTAGAAATCAAAAGCCCAGTGTGCTTGCTGGTAACTTGTTCATGGAGCCATAGCCTGAGGTACAAAATGATTGAAGGACTAGCACAGTCGGATGGAGCCAGAGACATGCACAAAATTTAAGTGTTGACTCCTTGATATCCAACTCTGACTGTGACCCATGCTCATCAATAGGTTACTAAGCCCAGTAGTTACAAATTAATGGATCATTCAAAAATTTTTCTTCCTTTCCTAGATGAAACACTAACCCTGGTAAAGGAATGCCTTGGCTCTGAATAAAACCAAAGTAATCAGAGAGACAGAGTTAAGACTGAATTTTCTGCTTTTCTTAATCTACTAGCAAGATAAACCTTCTCTTGATGCTATGCTCTTTTCTAGGGGAACAAAAAAAACTGCCTTAAATGAAAGAGACACTGTTGTACCCTGAACATCCAGCTCCCCAAAAATGAAGATGTCATAGACTTACATTGTCATGTCAATAAACTAAAAATTCTTCACAAAAGACCGACCTACTATAGTCAGTTTTATCAGCTAGTGCTTGGAAATACAAGTGGTGTGATTTTGTAATAATTATTGAATCTGGTGAAGATGACCTTTTCCATATAATTGCTTAATCTTCTAGAATTTCCAACAAGTCATTTGCCATCCTCAACAGCTGAACTGTCACCACAAAAACTAGAATGCATTAAATTAAAGCTACGAACATGACAAATAGCAGATTTTTCTGGGAATTTTTATTAATTTATTTGAAAAGTATTTTCTTAACCAGCTCTCAGGGTAATCCTACGTTGTTTTTGAGTCATCAAATACGTATCAGAGATGTCTATTTTCCCAAATTTTAATAGATGATGTGCCCAATTGTTAAAATTAAAAAGCAGAGAAATGATTAACATTTCTACAACTGATTGCTGAAGTTTAAATTATTTTTATTTTAAAAATAATTGGCATCAAATTTACATCACTCTTATGATGATAATTACATCTATCTACCAGTGATCTCCAGAAATTTTGATTACTTCATATTCAGCAATCCTTTGTAAATCATGGTAAGGCAAGTGTTCTTATCTTCACTTTTAATCATGGAAGGATAAGGCACAAAGCAATTAAACAGCAAATTCATTAAAAGACTCAAGAAAGCCTGTACAAGATCCAAGTGCTAAACCTCAAATTCTTGAGTGCAGTGTCTTTAACAGAGGAAAGTCTTCTGTTTCCTTGTGTCTTTGTCCATGAAATTTTAACCTCTTTGATAAATTTCTTGTCATTTTGTTAAGTTTCAAAGTTCCCGAACAGGGACGTCCACCGTCTCTTTTCAGACGCTGCCATTGTCAAACAGCTCTCACAACTTGACACGTGCAAAGCCTTTCTGAAGTGCTCCTAGAAACCAGAATCCAAAGGATCCTGCCCTTCCTCTGGTGCCTGATGCAAAGCTCCCGGGAGTCTACAGAAATCTGTTTAGAGAATTCAAGTTCCTAGAGGCCTAATTTCTTATTAATTCACAGAACATAAAACAGCCAAGGGGCGTACCCTCCTCTCTGTTCAAGTGCCTTAAACGTAAACGCAGACAATTCACTTCAATTACTCACGTAGCTGTTGGCCGACATAAGCAGCCTGACAAAGATTTCTAAGGCCACTAATTCATACAAAATGTTATTAGTGATGACATTTCTCACTCTAGTGCTGGCAAACTTACTATGTAAAGCCCAGAAGTAAAGGCTGGTATGTCCTATTCTCAGTCCTCTGGATATCCCTCTTCTCTGGAAGAACTCTGAAAAACATTTTCTCCGCAGCCTAAACCAAAATTCATGGCAACCAACACTCATTACTTTATGATAACAATTAATTGTTTTTCTTAATAAGCCAAGATTTACTCCTCCACATACCCTGACTCTTTTATTAAGCTTGAATAAAAGTTGCATACAGAAAACTTAATCAATGACTCGGACAAAAAGTCACTAAAGAGAATAATATTGTCCAGCATCCAGCCTTTCAGCTTCGGTTTCTTGTTAGGTTTACGGGCCATTTGCAAATCTGTTCTGACAGAAATACTAGGTTGCTGTAGAGCTGTAGCTATGGAAAATTCACCAGAGATTTTAAACTCCAGTGAACATTCAATATTTGCATGGGCCCTGGATGAGGTAGCTTTTATATTAGCACTAGGCTAGTTCAAAAACCTCAGCCAGCTTTTCTCACCCATTAAAATTAACTTTAAAAGCCTCACAAAAAAGCCTGTGCTGCATGTTAACTAACTCTCTAGGAAGTTTTCTATCTGATTATATATACGCTCCCTCAAGTACACAATTAAGTTATAAGTACGTGGTCAGGCACAGCAGCTGTGAACATGCCGGTTTTTCTTCTTAATCTTGTAAGAGCACATACAGAAACAAAGGTAAACTTTACAGGTTTACAGCTTTGTGATCCTACTGACACACTTTTTTGTGGGCATGCATCTGAGGTAATTACATGATTTTTTTTTTTTCAAGCTGACAAGTGAAACAGATGTCTGATTCAGGTGCCGATCTGGCACAGCTTTCATCTTTTAGCATACTCAAGTCTGCCTCCTCCGTGCTCTCCTGCAACATAAAGTCACTGGGACAATTTAGAAAGTGAGTAATATGGCACAACTCCAGAAAAGCTAACATTTTAATGTTTTCAACCTTCAGACACCAAGGCTCCAAGAAGAGCAAAAGAAAGATTCAAGCATGAGAAAAGTAGCAACTTCCACATTCAGCTGAGCTTTTCCTCAGAGGCACTGGCAAACTACACCGACTTCTGTGCGTATGGTTGCCAGATACACTCTTCTCTCCAGAATCTTTCATGGTGATAATTAAGGATACTCCAGCTCTGTGTGCCCTGCCCTCATTGACATCCATCCGTTCTAGTGTTCTCTCAGCAATGAAATCAATTAACAAGACAGAACAAGTATGGAAGAAGAATAAAGAAACTTGAATCCTGACTTTATTTTGGCTTGGTTGCCTAGTTCTCTGGCAGGAGGTGGTTGGGAAAAGAGTCATATTGCCTCACATTAGACCTTATATCTGTGGACCCTCTACACAGTCAGAGGAGAGGCACAGTTTCATTTTGCTTCCCTTCCCCCCACCCCGGTACGGTTTCGGAAAATCTAATGCCAGAAAAAATCTACTTTGATGTAAATCACAGCTATTAGTATTCTCCTGTCTCCCCTACCTCTAGCCGCAGATTTTTTGTGCCCTTTCTCTTATGCTGGTATAGGCACTCATTCAACTCAGTCTACTTTGCTGGTTTATCAGGCTGAACTAGCTCACTGCCAGGGCACACAGCCCTAACGCCAGCACAGGCGGGAAACGCTACCAGCGAGCACGACGTGTGGGGGAACATGGGGACCTGCAGCAGCCCCAACAGCCCAGCTTCGGGCAACGTGGAAATTCACCTTTTGTTAGACTGCTGAGCTGAACTGTTCTCCAGATGAGTCTGCCTTAATTATGAGAGGGAGTAAGGAGGATAACCCCACAGCTTTGGAACCTTAACGAAGAGCTCGCAGAGGGCCTGTGAATGTGCTTTGTAAGACTATTTTGTCTCTAACTAGAAAGGTTAATATCTAGCTTGATTCACATCAGACAGAGGCTTTATTTGGATGATCATCATCATGTCAGGCTGCATTGTCAATACCACTTCACCCTCCCAAATTCCTTTTCAGTCCCAGAAGCTTTTCTGCAGATCAGAACTAGGGGCTTTGAGATCCAACCACATTACCTTCACACTCTCTATCTCTCTCTCTATAAACCAACAATCAGACTCTCCAATATCAGAAGACCTCAGATTCAATATGTTAAGCTCTGACCAGTGCCAAAAAAGCAGAGCTATTCCAGGGGGTAGTGACAGATTTAGGATTTGATAGCTCATAAGGGCTCCAGCCTGGAAGTAAATGTTTTATATCTTTAGAAACCTGGAATTCTCTGTGTTCCAATCAGAGAATTATTTATACAGCCCCAGAGGCACTGTACTTGCAAATAAAATGCAAGACCCTTGTACCAGAGACCTAAAATTATATTCATACTGAGAGATGACAACAAAGGCACCAACAATGTTATGCAAGAACCAGTACTGAAAAAGTGAGAGATTGTTAGAGATCTTTAATATTATCTTCATACCTTTTAGATTGCTATTTCTCATCTAGCTTAAATTCCCATACCCTTTCCTGCAATTCATGAAATATAAGATCTTAAAATTCTGCTATCCTGAAGGGAAAACCATATACTCTTTGCTTTAACCTGGCCCCATTTTAATGGTCCATTCTCAAGGATAACTAGTTATACTAAAAATCAATGCTTCATAAATCCTAGTCCCAATTTTCATAGTACCTTAACGAATCATCATCCAATTTTGATCTTGGTTACACTGGGACAAATCACGAGTAAATCTTCAGACTTGCAGTCAACTCATTTCAGCTTAAAAAATGTACTGTGTGTCAGCTTAACTGTCTGTGCACATACTTTTAGCCCTGTGTGCATACAGGATAATTAGACTTGGTTTAAACATTTTTTTGCTTTGACCTAGTCCAAGTCCCACTACTTTGCACTGCCCAGAGTAAAAAGGACACGCAAGGATACTGACGCCCATCCATTCATTAGCATTTCACCAATTAGCCCAATAAATTCTTTGCACGTAATCATATATCACAACTATAATCAGTATAGTCACTCAAGTATAAAACCAGTCTAAGAAGTTAAAAATCAGCATGTATAGGAGAGGTTCAGGTGGCAACCACTGTGGAAGTTAATTGCATACTACCTGTGACTGTGTACTGGCAGTCACATAGCTAATGATCTGGCCCTCCACCTCTCTCTCTCTGATTTATGAGTTTGGGTTACTAAAAACTTTGTTGAGAGGAAGTCAAACTGGTCTCATTCTTTAATCATTTAAAGAATCACAGTATTTTAAGAAAAAAAATATTAGTTTTACCAATTGGCCCACATTTTACCCTGTAAGATTTTCTAACTCGTTAGGCCTAAAATGCCTGTCTCAGCCAGTATTAGCAGTTGCAAGGCAAGTGCACTTTTTCTGCTTCTTTCTCTTTTTACTCTCTGTTTTTTACAGAGGAAAATAGATGACCTTTCAAAGTTAATGAAAAGAACCGCTCCAGCAGCAGGCACTATTTGCAGCACTGAGACATTCCCCCTAAGCATCCAGCTACTGAAGAAACAGTTAATGGTTTTGTGTATAAGCAACACTGGAAGACATTAAATTTAATTCCTCTGAGAAATTCCTCCAAGACTACCTAAAAATTAGCAAGACTAGCACTTCACAGACCCTAGAATGACCAAGCTGCATTTTAGCTATCTATTTTACTTTATTTTTTCTTCCTCCATTACAACTTCTTCACATGCCACCTGTGTCCTCAGACAAACACTAAACACCCCGTATAGCTTCGACAGGCCATGTCTAGATGCACTGATGAATCAATAAACAGAATGTATTGCCTATACCCTTAAATTGGGTAGAATTACAAAGAGGAGGTGAAGGATTAACACCAAATCCAGGGTGGAACAAGGATTACATAGATAGCAGTTGAAAGACCTTGTAACAGTCAGCTGTTTGACTTCACTTAACAACAAATACTGTTAATAAGTTTTCACAGGCTACTACCTTTTTTCAAGCTGCTATTCAGAACATCTGTGGGAGCTAGGAGTTTCATTTGTCTGTTTGCTTTTCCTGCCTATTCCTTCTACAATTAGCTGTACAAGGATGAAATCAGTAAGGATATAAGACAGAAACTTGAGAACATACAATCCTCCTGACAGAAGAACAGTCTCACATCACACAACACGGTGAATTACATATCATCCTTCTATTACAGCAGAGCCACATCTGCTCCTACACAAACACAAGTCTACATGTAAGGACAAGAGCATCTGATAAATAAAGTCACCAAGTAGTATGAAGATACACACGATTTCATGCAGAATGCCTATTTGACTTATTCATTATTAGTTTATTCCCTATTTAAAACAACTCAAAAAACAGAGTAATGCCACATTCCTAAATCAGCAGCAGTAAGAAAGCAAGTAACTCGTTCTCAAAAAGCCACCTGCAGGACATGGTTTGTTCAAGATATCCAAGCAAAAGCTTATGGCTCACAAAAACACTGACATATAGTCGTTCTGTTTTCAAACAAGCAGAAAGAGGCTTTTTCCAGGTACTGTGGGGAGTGGAAGAATTTTATCTATTCCAAAAAATGACATTTCAGAAGGAACACACTAAATTCACTTATACCTTCAATTTTGGAAACTACTTTCAGCTGGAACAACCTGAGGGGGAAAAATATTAGAAAAACTCAGGTGTTTTACTTTAATCATTTCAAAATGAAACATTTTTAAAAAAGCATATCCCAAACAATACTTTGTTTTGCAAATAGTCACTTTTTAATAAAAAGGAATTTAAAAATTCCTAATTCTCCCCTGAACAACTGAAGCCCAGGAGAAAATGAAACGTATTTTTTGACCCTAAATTATGTTTGCTCCGTATTTTATTTCAGAGAAATGAAATATCAACCTTCCATGAATGCAATGAAAAACAGAAAAGAGAACTATGGCCAAGCTCCACAGGAGGCTAAATATTTAAGTCCTAATTAGGTACACAATTCCCATCACAGTCAAAAGAAGAAAAGAGTTAGTGCTAAATCTCTTTGTAGACTTGGCCCTAAATTCTTCAGAGAATTTAATCCTCTTCAAATAAAGAATTTTTCAGAACTGTAAAGATTAAGCCAGAGGGCCTGGGAATGTTATGCAAATGATTCAAGGCATTGTGTGCCCATCAAAACAAAAAAAAATCACAACTTGCTTTGCAAGAACCCCCTACCTGTGATTCTGTAAATCCTCTGTGGTTAATCCTATCAATAGTTCCCCCATCTTGGTTTTCTTTCCTTTTGCCTCCTCTCTCTTTGATTCTTTCACTCATTATAATATCTTTTTCTCTGATTTTTGTTCAGTAGATAGATGATTGGACCGTTTCTCCTCCTGGACTGTTTCATAACTTCACATAGCTCTTTCCAACTATAAGATTAATTATTTGGATTATTTTACCATTTCAGCAGCCCAATCATAGTCCAGGACTCTGTTGCTCTAATTTCCATGCAGATATCAATAAAACACTGATCTTTGCCCCACAGAGCCAGACATGGTCATGGCCAGATGTGAGAAGACAGGGTGACAGGAAGCTCTTGACTTCCCAGCAATGCTTCCCCAAAAGTGACTGGGATGACAAGTATTTTCCAGTCTCATTATGGAATGAGGAAACAACAGCAAAATGTTCTGATCAAAATAATAATAATAATAATTGTAACAGCTCGCTTGACTACAGTCCACTGTGACTAGAGAGGAATTTCATTTCAACTACCCCTAAAATTCAATCAGAGACCTCTAAGGTAGAATATAGCAGCTCTATAATTTTGGCCAAAACTAATACGCTTTAGCTGCTCTGGGGTCTGTAAAAAAAAATCCTGGGCTGTTTTATAATGGTAGATTAACTTCCCATCCAAATAATAGTTCTTGCAATAAAATATCTTTGGACAATGATTGAGTGCCATCTACTGAATTGCCAAACCCACTCTGCAGTACATGGAATATAATTTCCATGTATACAATGATAACACTAAAGAGTCTACAGAAGAATCACAGTCCTGTCATACCCGACACTGCACAAACACCATGGCCCTTTCCTCAAAAAAATTAAAATTAAATGCAGAGAAAAGATGGTGAATAGGGATAGATCAGACTGAAGAGAAATGCAAAGGTTCTTTAATCTGCAGGTCTTATTATATAGGATGATAATCTTATTCAGTTGGCTTATTAGGTTAATTATGTCAAGTGGCTGCTTTCCTGTAAGTAGCAAATGTTTGATGAACACAAAAATCTTTTTTTCTCCACCAATTTTTGAGCAGTAAATAGATGCAAAATTAAATAATTGTGATTTCACTAGAAGAGTTCAATTAGAAAAGCAGCAAAGCTTCAAAGTGGTTAGAAGCAAAAGCACGTTAATTATTTCATTTCATAACTCCTAAGTGCAACATTGTCCTCAACAACAGGAAAATCACTCCGTGATTATTACAGAAGCCAGTACATTCTCCACTCCTGCCCAGACATCATCATCTTGAAATCCCTGGTTTCCAGAATGCTCAAGCAAATCCTTCAGAACTACGAGATTTTCATCCGGCTGGCATGGTATTATACACGATGATCTGCTATTGGCTAGATTTAGTTCATCTTCTCTGTTGTATCATTCTTATTCTGGGAAGTTTTTGTTGGACCAGTTTTCTCTGGTCCAACCTCTGCCATCCAACTCCCCCAACTCAGACTTTTTGGTCTACAGGGCCAGGTGTCTTACACTTCTCTGCTCTGAGATAACATTTCAGCAGGGTATGGGCTCCTTGGCACCCCCACACGCTCGTCTGTAGTGAGCCAGCTAGCCTGTTAGCCTCTCTACTACAGCTTCATTAAATCTCACACAGGCTATATTGCCACAAATCTTCTACTTCAGATCTGCTTAACAATACGCTCCCAGCATCTGCTGGGCTTCTTTCAATGGTAAATTCATCCTGTTCTTTGTTTTACTTCATCGGGAGACAATAAAATACGTCATCCAATTTGTAACTTCTTTCCTCCCCCTCTAACCAGAAAATTGTTTGCACTGCTGCTCTGCAAAGACAGGGAAGAAGGGAAACTACGTATTTCCTTTTGCTGAAGATTCACTTAAAATTTAAAGCAGAAGTTATCTTTCTTGATCTGCTTGAACAGTACTTGGCACAGACTAACCTAGATCCACAAGCAGGATTCCTAGAAATGGCAAGATACTGAAAGTTTCTATTATGCAGTAGTTCGACAAAGTTAAAACTTCTGTTGCTCTTCAGAAAAAAAAAGTGAGTGTACAGCACACTCTAAATACTTGTACAACATTCTGGAGCAGTAGCTCATGATGCAAGTTATTCTGTCAGGCTGCTGTTATTATTATATTGCTGTTATTATTCAGGGTAGGCAAGAATATTTTTGCAACTATTCATGCCTGTAAGGGTTTAATAACCATAGTGAAGATGTTTCATTTGAAATTCTGGACTACTAATGATGATTGAATCTGAATCCTCACATAGTCTTAGAGGTGTTCACCTCAGACTTCCTTATTTGTAAAAAGCAGAATAAAAAAAAAAATCCCAGAAGGGATTCTGAAGTTACCTCAGTAGCGTGGGGATCCTTAGATGAAAGCTAGTTAACAATAAAGCATTGTTCTGTTTATCCAAAAGTCTAGCTTGTTTTTCAAAGAAACTTAAGTTTAGCACACTACAGTGGAATTTAAAGTCACTAATTTAGGATAAAGCCTAGCATGGCAAGAAATCAGTAAGCATCTTTTGCTCAGTGTGACCACTGAACTTGATTTAAAAAAAATCAACAGGACAATGCAAGTTTCTGAAAGTTTAAGTACAAGCAAACGCTCATCCTTCTGAAAGCCTGAGAACAAAAGCCTGTTGTATATGTTGCCAGCCTAGCAGAAACAGTATGGGCTTGTGCCACCACCACCTGTAGATTAGAATGAATTTTACAGCCCTTAAACATTTGCATGAGATAGGAAAGGCAGGATAAATACTTCACAAGTATGCAGCTTCTAGTACAGCCAGCTACCAATACAAAAAGTTTGTTATCATTCTTGCAAGTTGCACCATTAACTACATCATCCCAAATACTCTCTTGAGCTGAGTTAGGTAAGAACTAATCCATGATTTTTAATTAATGAAAGATTTAAGTGCAAGGTATTGTTTTCACATGTCTTTCAATCCAATTACAAGCCTGCCACTTTCCTCTCCTTGGCCTCCAACCTCCTCCTATATGCTGATGACCTTCCACTGATTAACCAGAGGTGCATATCATCTCTGCAATATTTCAGTTGAATCAGGAATCTTCTGAAGAAAGAACCTTGCCAAATACATAGGACACTAAGCTAGGGCATACAATGGCATTCAGATTTCCATTTCACCAGTGGTCTTTCAGATTTATACAAGTTACCTAGTATTTTTAGATCTTTTTACCTTTCCCACTGATTGTCTAGTCTTGATTAGACATATATGTTAAGGCTAGAAGTGGCCATAGTAGTTCTCATCTAATGCATAGCATAGGATGTAAAAGACAACAGAGTGTTTGAACTTGAGACACAGAATAACAGAGCCAAATTTCATCCAGATGTACAAAAATTTTTAAGTACACATAAGAAAACAAAAATTGATACTTAAATACACACATGAGCCAGTAAAAACTATTTGTGCAAATGGACACACATGTAAATGGGATAATACAACCACTTGGGTGCAGTTACTTGGCTGGCCAGCATTTTAAAAGCTCTTACCTCACATAGTGTTACTGGTATATTCTCTAGAGCATCAGCACAGACATTATTCTGCAAGTGATCCCAAATCCTTTTTGCAAATGTTTTCCCTTGACTAAGTTTTATGGTGAATGTCAGGTTTAAAAGAGCAATCTAGGAATGATATACAACATATTAACTGATGCTGACTGCAATATTGGTTTCCTGATATGTGTACATTGTTGACTACAAAACTATCAGGAGCATTTTATATATACTTCATGTTATTTTTTAAATACAGTAGACCATGTGCCAATCTGGCAGGGAATCGTTGCTGGAACAAGCAGTATATGAAACTAATATATTAACTAAATGTTAACTATATGAGCTCACATACCGAACACATGTAGAAATGTGAGTGAAACATTAAAAAAATTACACCTATCAGGTCAGCCTCTTAGACACACATCAAAGATTAAGAATTTCTAATGCATACTGAAATGACACATCAGAGGATCTGAGGAGGTCTGGTACATTGTCTGGGAGCTCAGCTTGTCCCCAGGCCCATAAGGAAAATATCACCACCATCCCAAGCATTTTGCAGTGCTCTGGGGTTCACGATGTCACAAGTGGCGGATCACTCAGAGGAAGCTCTTCCGATGATCTAAATACAGCTTTCAAGACTCAATACAAGAAATGGCTTTGCTAACTGAACACTGAAGTACAAACAAATTGCCCTTTGAATGACTGCAAAATGTACTTGCCTTCCCCAGATATCCTAGCTGGATATATGAGAAATATACATATTTATTTATTTATTACTGCGGGCTTCCAGACAACACTTAAAACCATTGCACTGACCATTCACATTCATTAAAGTTCTTACAACACTCTGCTCAGGAACGATGCTAGCAATTTCTATTCTCTCAGGTATATTTTAGCTTGGCTAATTACATTCTCTCTTCCTAAATCACCCCAGCAGCTTCAGCAAGAAATTATTTCCTTATTTCTTTCCTCATATAAACATTTTTGTAGTTTCACTGCATGCTGTTAAATAGGCCCAAATACATTTTGCCCTGCAAGATGATATATTTCAGGTAGAATGAGGAAAGGAAGGGGAGATTTTTTTTTGTTTGTTCAATTCCCTGCTTCATAGAAATGTTCACAATTAAGAAAAGAAAACTCTTCCCTGCACTGGAAGAAAGAAAAGTACAAGTCCTTAAAAATTTTTTACTAGTGTTAGGAAGACATAAAATACATCTACCCTGTATAAAATCCACAAAGCAGTTCAGGGAGGTGGATTTGACATTCTCTTCCCTTACGACTATCCTGCCTACCAGATCTTTCAGGTTCCCTCCTTCTGCTTTTAATCACTATTTCTATCCTGTGATGAAGTCCCCTTTCCAGAAGAATGTTACATTTCCAAAGGTGTCACATTTTCATCGTCCATCCTTTTCCTCCTCCACTAAAATGTCCTCTAAAAATATTGATCAATTCTAATTTCAGGTACAAATCAAGTAACTCTTCAACATACACATTTAGATAATTAATCTGTACAACACTTTGTAGGGTAGCTAAGATTCTGGCTACCAGGTGTTTTCAGATCTGTATGTGCATGTGTAGGGGGCAATCACTGATCAAATAAAATGTGACAGTCCAAAACCCTTCTGCAAAATCCAAGCTACATACACTTCGAGCTTGGCTGCTCAGTGCCAAGTCCCTTTTAAAAGTGTTAGCTACTTGGAGAAATTTTCAAAAATGACAGTCAAAATTAAGCTGAGATGAGCTCAGCCCTTTACTTATAGACTTTTTTTCCTTGGTAAGTCTTTGAAGAGAGGAGCAATTAGCCATTAATAGCTGAGGTAGTCAGCTGCTCAAAAAGCCTGGGCATTTTTTTTCCTCTGTTCCCTGAATGATGCCAAGATTTCCTCCCTTGCTTGCAAAAGAAAATCTCCAAGACCATTGAGGGGGAAAATAAAACAGGCACACAACTGGCTAAGCAAGGTCTTGAGGGCAGTGATTACCCATGTCTGAAAAACAGAAGATTTGAAGCTCTACTTCCTCTTGCACTTAGGGGACACAGGGGGCTACATAAAAGGGGAGAACTTAGCATTCTAATACAAAAAATGAGTTTTGGGGACCAGCATGGTGGGATGGGCCCTTACCAACAAGCATGGTTGAAAGACAGGCTGGAAGAAAAGATTTTGAAGAACATGCATGATGAATAAAAAGCCTTTGGAGCTAACAACAGCATGTGGCACTTAATAATGCTTCCAAGGTCTGTAGTGAAGGGAACAGTCATTTGCCAATTGTTTGAAGGCTCATGAGAAATAATTTAGAAAAGAGCTTGAATCTATACTGCGCATATGCCCATCACAGCACCAACCTGAAGCTGAGAACTGAACAGATGATGCAGCTTAGGGCACATTTCCCTGCCAAAATTTTTTGAGATGCTTGTCAGCAAGTGCAAAATGAGTGAGAGATGGAGGCTGAGCTTTCTCTGTGAGCACAGCACTGGGACTGCCTGCAGATCTCCTCCCTGCCTGCCCTCACAGCACAGAAGGGAGTGCGTCCAGGAGGCTGGAGGCTCTAGGCTGGAGCCTTCACTGGCCTGAAAAGAAGGCAGCTTCAGGTAGGGTGAACCTAACTCATTACAGTACCTACCATATCCTCACTTGCAGGAGACAATAGAAGCCTTTTGCCCTGTCATTGCCCTGCAATCCAGTGATGATCTGTTTAACCATCAAATTCACTGATTTTTCTGGCCCCAGGCACTGCCACCTACCAGGTGGAGTTGCAAGAAATGCTGTCCAGAGAAGCAAGCAAAACAGAGGCAACCATGTAGAAGGCAAGGTCAGTTTAGCTCAGAGAGATTCTTTGCTCACTTAGCCTGCTAAAGCAGGAAGGATAGTCAAGAAACCCATGCTCATCTGCTGGTAACTGAGAGGGTTACAAGTATTCATGTACTGAAAGAGGAAAGCAGCTCTTCAACATGTTCAAAAAGAATAAAAGCTCATCTTTGCTGCTTCCTGCAAATCAATGACCTGGAACATCTTACCTGGATTTGAAACACATTAAAAGGAGGACCTGCCCAGAGCAAGTATTTACTGAAGGCAGAGTTGGGTATCTGCTTGGCCCTCTGTGTCTCTGAAAAGGACTTCTGCTATTATACATTCAGCACCGTTAATGCTGAGTCTGATCATGACCCCTTTGTCCCTGGAAAACCCCTGGGAAAGGACCCGTGTGGGATGAAAGTCTGACCTAGCAGGAAAAAACATGCAGGCTAATTTCACTTTAGATTAAACTCAAGCTGGACCAGAGCAGACTTCAGTGTGAATGATATGATGGATTATCAAGTAATATTTTATGACATTTAGGAATAGATTTTTCAAAGGGATAAGACATTTATTTTTTTTCTGAGCTTTTGCATTTTAAGAAGCAAAAAGCCCTACTGCCACACAGAATTTGAAGGCAGATAATCTAGACAGTTGCTGTTAAGGGGCTTGACTTTTGTTTAAACTACCCTCCATCCCAGCACAGATACTGTTGTTTTCTCAATCTCCTTCTGATGAATCTGCACACTTATTCATATTTTCATAAAACATTTATGCATCTAGCTTAGGAAAAGTCTTAACTGAAAAAAATGTTTTTCCCATTTCTAGTGGTATAGACAGTATATCTCTCACAAAGCAATAATGTACTAGAGTATATAGTATAATGTAGCACCTATTCATATAATTCTAAATAGAATCTATACATGCAGCTTTACTGTGGCTGTAATTTAGATATATAGAATAATATAACATTTTTTATAGTGGGAGCCTATTTTTTATTACGCACATGAATTGACTATTAATAAAAATTGTTTGCACTTAAGCAGCACCTCACCCAAAGAAATTCAAAGCATCTCTTAGTGAACTACACTTCTATTTTGAAAAGGTAAAGAGCTAGTAGTTGCATGTGGGTAAACCAAGGCACAGAGCATTCAAGTGACTTCCTCAAAATTATGAGGCAAATTGGAAGCAGGCACAAGAAATAAATGTAGATAAAACAAACAAACAAACAAAAAAAACTTGTTCTTCAAAGACATTGGGGATGTAGCCATTCTGCCCAGGAGTGAAAAGGAAACCTTATGTAAAAACAGGTGCATGTAGCACAGTTAAGTGCTTGACATGAAAGAAATGTAGACTGAGCAATGGTTAAGTGCTGGAAACTGCAACTCTAAGAAATGACTTAGCCATCTTAGATATTTTTTTACTTACCTCTGTACTCATGACTCTACTAAAGCTTTATAGCTTTTTTTCTTTCCTAGCTTTTGTTCACCTCTGTAACCACAACCTCCATCTGAACAGCTAATGGCATAATCCTAATTACAAGGCCAAGTAAACAGGCAGGTTGACACAGCTAATAAAGCAATAATACATACACCATTATTATTTTATTGCCTCTGGGTTTGCAAGTCTCTGCTGTGACAAGCACAGTACATACAGCTAACCAGTTAACATATACCACTTGATTATTATCATCCATTAGGAGAGAAAGAAATGCTTTTATCAACTTTATTTTGTTGTTTATTTAGAGGATGTGGGCTGCATAGATATTGTGGGAAGGAAAGTTTCTGTACATCTATCCACTGTGACTAGCGATCATACCCACAGCTTTATCTGTACGCCAAATTCACCTCAGATAGTTTTCACGTCCTGTTCAAATCCTGCCCTTAAGGATGATCCTACCAACCTTATTTTGCTGTAAAGGGGAAAAGTCTTTTGCAATATTGCATGTCAGATGAACTGTATGCTGCCACTTGGGAATCAGCGCTCTCAATAGCTAAGGAGCTTTTGTCTGTTCGGGTTGTAGTAAAGGATTGTAAATCAAGTCAGTAATTCTCCAAGTTATTGTTCTGAGCACGAGGAACCGGACAGAGCTGAAAGAAAGCAAACGCATGTCCTAGCACTTCCTTATTGCCAAGACTTAGGCCTTCTTTTTCAAGACAACTGGCCCCTATCAGCTTCCTAAAACATCATGGCCTGGAGTCCTTTAAGCCTTTTGCGTAACAATCCAGAAAATTCCTTCTCTGGTTAAGGACACTGAGCTAAATGGCAGCAAAAGAACCTGGCCCTCAGAGCAGACAGAACGCTAACCCTAAGAGGGTTACCTATCAGCCTAGGTTTGGAGACATCGGTGACTTAACAGCATATACCTGCACTGATGGGCAGGCATACGGTTAAAATAGAAAGGGACTTCTTAAGCACAAGCATTGAAGCTAATACCTCACTAAGATGTACAGGGCAATTCTTGTACTACTTCAGAGTTAATTTTATAGTGTCTCTGAAAAATCAGAAAAACAGTACATACACAGCTAAGCGAGACATTAAAAAAGTTTTAATGGAAACATTGGTCATGATTTAATGCCATGAATCCAAGAGTTGAGCCCAAATCCCTAGCCTCTGCTACTGCCTAATTCAGCTGATGACACCTCCTGTCACTGCCTGCGAGGGTACAAGTGGGAGATTTCTCAGAAGAAGGGAATTGTTTCCAGAGAACTGTTACACATCGACTTTTCCTAACTGTCAAAGCAGCAGCTTGGTATTGTAGAAAACAATATGGATGCTAAACAGATATCCAAAGTTAGACTAAGCAGCTAGCACAGCTTAAAAGAAGATGAAGACATCATTACTTCTGTAATTCAAACATGATCAAAAGCTTCAGGCTAAAAGTCAAGTCCTCTTTGGACACCAGTAATTTCAGGACAGATGCTACTTTACCCATTAAGGTCTATGACATACGTTGTTCTATTAATGTTCATTAGGAAAAAGGGTTCTTAGGCCTTTCTTACCTCCACCATCTACAACGGCTCTCTTCAGCTACAAAGGAAACTGTTTTAGCAAGTGAAAAGGCTGGGACAAGTTCTACATCTTTCACTTCTCAGGCAAGCCTCAATACTTTGGTTTCTCATCTTGATGGTTATAATGAATCACAGGGTTTTTTTCCCCCCTCACATATAAAAACCTTCGTAATTAACTGGTGTTGATTTGGATTTCCAATATCAAAGCACATAATGGCACAGAAGATGAGTTTCCTCTTTGTCATGCAAACGTAGCAGGCTCCTGCTGGCTTCAGATGATAGAAAGTTTGCATTCATCCCTGGGGGTTGTGTCCTAAATCATAATCTTTTACTTACCTCTTCCAATGGCCAAAAGAAGAAAAAAAGATAGGTAGGGGTTTTAGTTTATCCCTAGGGAAATTTCAAACCCTTCTATAAAATCCTTTTTATTTTTACTTTTATATACTTTTTATTTTCCCCATAATATATGAAATAGTATCTAGAAGGGCATGACAAATCTGTTCTTGCAGTTAATTCAGTCCTCAGTTCAGAAAGTTTTATTTTTCCAGGTTTATGAGACTTTGAAAAAGAAGAGAAGAAGAAGAAAAAAAAAAAAAAAAAAAAGAGAGAGCCTGATTCACATCTAAACCAACCTTCTAGAACTGGCAAAAGCAAACAAAAAGAGCATTAAAAGGGCAGACAGATGGGTGTAAAGGACTCGGCATTTCCAGCAATTGGTAGCCTTGTTCTAGTGGAGATATTTAAAAAAGCAGCAGTTTTCCAAATCTGCAGATAGCTAGGAACCTTAAGATAGTAATAGGTATGCAACCAACCAAAAACATACATGCAACTCTTGCCTAAGTACTGGGACCTTCCCTGCACCAGAGGACAAAGATTTATCTCATGTAGTTCCTTCTCAACAATGAAGCTGTCAGCAGCTGTCAATAGGCTTGGTTCATTTATCTCCCATCTACTGGATAAAAAAGGATAGCTTTGAATAACTGTAGAAAGATGTAATGCTTTGTTAAATTCCATTAAAGGAAGAATATGGGCCCAAGAAAAGCACTGTCTGTATTTCTAGTTATTTGAGATGTCTCAGAGTTTTGTAGGTGACCAAAAATTAATTCTTGGTCTTAACCACGCATATCTCTAGACCCACCTTTGTGTGACCAACCGCAAGGTTATTTGGTGCCAGCTGATAACTGAAAGCCTTAACTGTTATCCACCTTGGGGACGAACATATGGAAATTGTTCTGTACAAAAACGTCAGTCCACTAACTTGCCAAAAAATTAGGAGTTGAGCTGAACACAGATCATTAGCATCAAATAAGACACACAATAGAGACCACTTTATATGAAAACAGAAAGCAAAAGGAACCAGAAGTGGCTATATAGCCAGACAAGGAAATAGCAGCAGGAATTATCCCACCTTATACAGAACATGGCTATTTTCTTAGCAAGTCAAATTCTCTAATGTAACAGACAGTTATGCAAACTGATAACACACTGGATTTTTCAGAATCTTTCATGATCGTGGTAATTCAGAAACCTTTGGCAAGCTTACCAATATCTAGTTCATAGCTGACCATTTATAGCATAATCCATCTTAAAACAGACTTGCATTCTTCGATAAATATCAAAACAATACATACTATTATCCGTAAGTGCTGAGGGTTTGGCAAAATATTGAACGTATAATATTGAGACAGCCTCAAAGATCCCAAACACAAAGAGATGGCAAAAAGTAAACATTTGAACACAGTTTTCAAAATCCTAATTCTTCACAAAACGTTTTGATAGATGTCTGACTAGGGCTCCAAAGAGAGGTCCTCTAAACAGAAAAACACCCTCCAAACCCAGTCAGCAGTCTCTCCTACCCTCACACATTCTAATCGAAAAAAGAAATAGAAGCTAGTGGAAAGACTTAATAAGTATCAAAACACATTATAATTTTACAGCAAGAATTTTAACTGAAACCACACAGTGTTGCTACCAATAATGCAGTATTAACAGTGTTTGTTCCTAGCAGTTTGTGGTACAAGAAATGACAGCACTGAGGTCCTATACACTTGACACAAACACAGCCTTCTACCATATTCCCCTCCACGTTCAGAGCACAATAATTAAGTCTCAGCAAGACCCACATCACATTTGCCCCGCAATTGCTGACAAATCTGTCACAGAATAATTGGAGCATACTAGCAGGAAGAAGAAAACAAGAGAAGGAAGAAAGCAAGCCATGCCATCATGTGAAATATATCTACTATTTCACAAGGATTTTTTTCTTATATCCTGATTACAAGTTGTTTTTTTTTTTTTTAACCTAAAAAAGCTTCATTAAAATTATGGTTTTTCCCCAAAGCATATACATTCACTTTGCAATTTACACTTTGTTATCTTTAGCAAAGTTTCAGTAGTAAAGAAAAGGAGACAAAAGCCCAGCAAGTTTTACCTGGCAAACAGCCAGAGCTCCAACTGCAGCAAGCACTATGGGAATAAAAGTAATAAATTTTAATTGGTGCCCAAGGGGAAAGGTCGGTGTCCTTGGCACAATGGGAGTCTTTCACAGTAACTGATTGAACGCACCCATGAGAGCTTGCAAATGTCAATAACCCACTTGAAATGGTGGCAAAAAGCAAAGTCCTGGTTCTCATGGAAGACTTTTACTGGTGGAAGTACTAGAGAGGGTGGTAGACCACTTCAACAAGGAACATAACTCGGAACGTAGCTCTCTGCTCCAAGGTTTGAAGTGTCAGACACGGTTCAAAAGGTGCAAGAGAAAAAATATTTATGTTTTCTCAAGATAAAGTAAATGCTGAAGCTCACACCGGTGTCAGGTACATAATGGCCTAGGGCAGCAGATGGATTGTGAACGTTGCCCATGGCTACATTGGTGGATTGAATGCTTTTTCTCTGATTTAAGCTTAAGACTTCTACCTCTTTGCAGCGGCCTAGCACCTCTCTTTTCTCAAGTGGTCTTTGGATGATGTTTCCTTCTTTCCTTTTGGTTATTTGTGGTGAAGGGGGAGGAGTTTTTGTTTTTTTTTTTTTTTTTTTTTTTGGTAATAAAAATGAAGTATAGAAGCTTGCATTGATAGTAGACAATTTGGAATTCTATGTCCGAAAGGAAGAGTATAAAAAGAGATCAGATCCAGCCAAAATCCTATGTTCAATTTCTATCTTTACAGCTGATGATTTTCTAATCTTAGCAATACATACACTTGTTCTCATTTATAAACTCGAAGTGACAGTATTTCCCAATCTCTCAAGCATCTATCAACACAAAATCTGTAAGTGACTGAAGATCTCAAGAAGTAGGCAGAGAAACTGTTGTACTTTCTTCCCTAACAGATGCTATTTGGCTGCCGCTGGTTCACCTCCAAGTGTTCTTTATGGGAGTTTCACAAGATTACTTTAGAGGCAGGGCATATGGATACAGTTTGTATTTCTTCCCTAAATGCCAAAAACTAAGCACAGACTGCTGTTCTTCAGGCTTATACACTATCATATTTGTTATTTATCATTAACAGTAGCAGTAAATGGGAGATTAATTTGTGCACCAGCAACTTAAAGAAACAGGTGCTTTTCAAATATAGAGCAAAATTTTGACCTCCAAAGACGTTAACTTCTAAATAGGATAGAAGAGGATTGACGCAGAAGGATGAGTTATAATAATAAGATATTAAGTTTTCAGGACTGCATAATATCCATAAACAGCTGTAAACTCATTGTCATGCTTCAAGTCTATTATTAAAGAATTTTCTCCAGCAAACCGGCTTCAATAGAAAGCTATGTCCATAGTAAATAACATGCTTAAGGCATGAAGTTCACAGAAAGCACTGAACAATACAGCAGTCAGACAAGGAGAATACGGTGCGCTCATAGTTAAATCCTACCTTCCTCTAGAACGTATTCTGGATGCAAAGGCAAAACAACATTCAAACTTCATAAAATTTGCAGTGCAAGGGACCTCTAAAACACAGAAAGGTGATTTCTTATCTGGTCTGCTTTGGACACATCTCTTAATTCTGGAGCAAGATATACAACCAGAAATGAGGCAGTTTCTGTTAACTAGTTTTATGGAGAATGCATTCCTCTGTCTGCTGTCTATCCATATCTTTGGTCTGCTTGTACTCAGCTGAATATTGTTCGTGTATCTAAACTGTAAATTTGAAAGAACTTACTCATAAGCTACTCATCATTCAAGAGAAGAAGGAAAAACCTGAGAACTGCCTGCACACAGGGAGTTTGAGATACAAGGACCAAATTAATGTTTATTCCCATGTTCCTTAGTGCATATTCCTGAAGATTTTCCTCCCAAGGGACTAAGGAGTAAACCTTCTTTTTGCATTCTAGATTGATTAAATAATTTAAGATAACTGAGCAAACTACTTACACAATATTTCTCTTCTTTTCCTTAATGATTTTTTTTTGTCTACTGAACTCCTTTCCAGCTCTCATTATTTCCATTTGTTTCATTCCCTCCTTTGATGAAGAAAAAACCCACCCCATGTGTACACAGAAACATACAAAGGCCTAAATACATATGCATAGAGGAAAATTCACAATATTCTCCTATATTTTAAACTGCTCAGGGTAGATTTTTAACAGCCAAAAGCTCAAAATGATTAAAAATGTACTTAAATAGCATTATTAAATTTTATAGATTTCAGTGGGATTTACCTTGATAAATCTTAAAGGCTTTAAAGGTTGAAACATTTCAACACAAAATGATTTTAACTTTTCACCACAAAAACATTTTTCAGTTAATGTTAATCTCTTCAAGAGAGAAGAGCCTTGGATGACCTGAGCAGAAAAAAAAAATAGGTTTGAATATGAATAAATGCTTTCAATAAATGCTTTCCTGTCTCTAGGCAGGAAAATCCATTATTCATAATGTTCTATATACACAATACAACATATATAAATTTCATTTTTTTTAACAAATATTTTAAACTTTTCTTGTCTTTTGGCAAACCAGCTCCAGTCTAACTACACTGACAGTTTAAGAAATAGTACCAAAACAATGTGTTGGCTCTCAAACTTATGGGTACAGCTGGCCATTTGCAAAATTTACTACCAAATATTTTTCCCAAATCCTCACACGTAGTGAAGATTACAGAGAATTGGAAAATGTAGACAAAACCACCGCGAAGATAAAAATATGCTGCCACGAACATTTACCACAGACTCATTGCACTCCTGTGTCGATGGAAAAACATTTAAGAAACATTGATCCACAGTATTAGAGTACACGGCAAGGACACCTCTGGTAACCTGTAGGAACCTGATTTGCACTTCTCACTTAACATCAGTTTGACTACACCACCCTCAACTCTAGTCTGTTGGACTGGATGTGATATAATCTCTAAGATTACCAGTGCTTCCAATCAGCTATAGCAGTGTCTCCTCCAAGGAAAACTTCACATAGCACATTCTCTGGGTCTGTCTGCATTTGTAGGAGATCCGCACCTGAGCAACATTCAAGTCCAGGCACACCAAGAAGCATCTGTTCCCAGGCCTTCCCTCCCGATCTTTCTCTGTCTTTATTCTCCCAGACATAGGCATTGTATTCTTCCTGCTTCCCAAGTTTTATGCCATTGCTAAATGTTTTTATTTCTTTTTTGGTACTAAGGAGAAAGAGGTGGAAAGGTGGGAATCAAAGTTCTCTAAGCTCCTGGCACGTATCTTCTCTTGCCAAAGGGGATTTCACCTGTTCCAGATTATTTTGAAAACCTCTGGGAAATAAAAAAGTAAGAAAATTGAAGGGCATATAACAGATTACCTTGCAGAAAGTTTAACCGTCCAGTTTGTAGAAAAGAGCTTCCCTATGGAAATAGGTCAGAATGGAAATAACACATTTGAAACCCTCCTCAGTTTGGGTGAATCCTAGATCTAAAACTGAATTCCATGGCTAATACTTCCTTATCATTACTTTCAACATTTAGTGTGTGTCCTTGGAGACTTCTGTGATATACAAAGGGATATTGTAGTAGTACTTTGAGTGGGAAAATGTCAAAACTGCCACTATTTTTGATAGCTTTACAAGAGCAGGAGCAAAATAAATGGGCTTTGATTTCCCTTCATATCCAAGAAGAGATATGGATGTAGAATAATGGCAAGGGCTTTGAGTTTAATGGCTATTGTGAGGGCTGTCATATACTATAGGCATGAATCAAAGTTCAGTAGTGAATGCTTCCAGACACGCATCAAAAGTCAGAGTATTCACTTTGAAAGATAGGACTCTGCCTTCACTTTGTTAACACGGCTCAAGTTGCTTGTTAATTATTGGTTTCCCATGAGCTCTGTATTAAAGTCTAACAATACAGGGCCAACTCTTCAGTCACTGACACTTTACAAAGCTTCAGAGAGTGAAACTCTACCATATTTGCAGCTGCTTCAGATCACATCTGAAAGGTATGAGCAGCAATTTACCTTTTAAAACTGAGAATAAAAAAATTTGGCTTTACCTCATTTTCATAAATGTTTTCAACTTTCATAGTTCCTGCTTTAACAACAACTATCTTCAATATTTAAAAAATATGTATCAAAAGACATGCACACAATTCATTAAGGAGGGATGGAGAATCTGAAAAAATCAATCTTCTGAGGTGGAAAACAAACCTATTCTCAGTCTGTAGTGAGCCTCTGGTACACAAGTAGAAACATTATTTTTGAGTATAAAGACATTCCAAGTAGAAGTGAAAATTGTACTATACGCACTATCAGACAGGTATAAGACTGTCTGGTGACTACTGAGTTTGAGTTTCCACAAAAACATCTTATTTGGATTAGTTTCACTGAAAATAACAGTATTAAGGCAGCTTGTAGCCACAACAGATTTACTCCATTACACTTTTCAGAAATGTAGAAGATGAAAAACTTCTTAATTTGGGAATTAAACATTTTCCTGCACATAGTGACCTGCTACGTTTCTACAGTATTAGTTTGTTAGAAACCAAATGTACTGTCCCTACAGTCCATGATCATAATTCTGACCCCAATAAGGTCAGGACTCCAGCTCTTCTCTTAAAAAGGAGATGAAATCTTAAGCCAAAATTGTCTGAATTAAAGAGGTTTAGACAGTTGTCCTTGGAGATAAGATCAAGTGAGGAAGAATCCTGATGTTGGAGAAAATCACTGGAAAAGAAATATATATTCCTATCTACCCCAAACAGACAATCAGATCAGCAGAATGATAAAAACAATCAAGCCCTCCACTGACACCTTCCCTCCAAAATGTTCTCTGAAGGAAAGGAAGAGGCTATCAAAAATCATTATCCATGGTCATAACCTAGGAAACATTTAAGTAAATTCATGGGGCTTCTTCACGTATGTTTCTGTTTTGTGAGGTTTATGCTACACAGAATTTTTCATTTGATGTAGCTTCTGTTTCAATCTGCAAAGCTTTTCAGCACAAGGTAGCTCCTCCCCTTTAAAAAGTAAGAAAAGGCCTTCTTAAACACCTCCTTGAAATCTCCTGGGCACTAAGTCATTAAAAAAAAAAAAATGTTTCCATCTGTGAGAAAATGCATTTTAGGTCTCTTACAACCTTCTCTTTGAAGGCTGCACTCATAGCCTGCAGCTAACAAGGAGCTTTCCTTCCAAATTAAAAGAGTAGAGCACTGGAATAATTGATTTTATCATTGCAAGAGCAGACTGCAAGAGTAGGCTATTGGCATGAGTTGGGCAACTGGCATGACTGATTGACCATAGACCCTAGGTCTGTCAGTCTTTGTACTAAGATTTATTAAGGTCTACAAGGAGACCACCACTGGAAAGAATTGGTTTTGCTTGAATGCAGGATCCAGAGCCGCCATCACATCAGACTTCTGAAAGCTTCCATGGTGAAGGTCAGAGGTAAAGCTTTTAAGTAGCAATCCCAATCTACTTTCAGTAACTGAGGGTAACAGCTTCTGAAGAAATATTAGAGTCACATGGAGTTGTTCATCTCTCATAGACAAAGATGCTTCCCCCAAATCTCAGGGGAGCAGAACTAAGCTGAATACAGAAGGCCAATATAAAGCATGTAGGCTGGGGTTTGATCCTTTATACAGCTGTGCAGTTTATGTTCCAAAATCAGAACTTCTCTAAAGCAAATGAGCCACAGGAAACAAATTAGCACTGAAATGTTCCCATACAAGTTAATACAGGTTAATTTTGTGCTGTCTTGATTGAAAGATAAAAACATTTACTTTTTTTTCCCCCCTGTTTTTCCTGCTAGAAAGAAGGCTGGGCCCCCATTCCTTTCATTTAAAACTCATTAATATAAACGAATTTGAAGTAGTTAGGGATCTAGCCAGCATCAAAACCCATGCAATTATATTTACAATAAATACCCGTTATCTTGGAGCTACATACACAGCAGGACAGCGCTTAACATGCTGTGATAAAGGTGTTAATCGCAACCATTAAATATAAAAAAAGAGGACAGCATCTGTAATTCATTCATCTTCAGGGAGAGAGAAAAAGAGGACACTGTACTGAGTAGCAATTAAAATCCAAACAGCTGGAGGAATAAAGGGAAAATTCAAGGCAGGCCTGCAGAAAGAAATGGCTAGAAAAACAAAACAAAACAAAAAAAAAACACACAAATTCAAACCCACAGGAAATAAAATCTGATGAGATGCACCAGTCCTATTAATAGCATAAAAGTGGCTAGCATATACTATCATCTAGCATTTTATTAACTAACTGGAGATGCACAGATACAAGGGTTTCTGAAAGTACAAAGAAGGAAGGGGCTGCAGAAATTGTCTCTTTGTAAGAACCGTGTGCTCTGCACAAGGATACAGTGTCTAGAAGAGCCTGCATGGTTTTTCTGAGTCAAAAAAGAAAGCAAAAAAAAAAAAAAAAAGAACCCTCTAGCTAACCAATTGTAAAATCCCCACCACCACCACCACCCACTTTTCACTTCCATAGGTCTATGATTTTCTGTGCAATGCTAAAGAGGAACCTATCTGAAAGGATTTTAGGAAGATTTGAACAAGTGTGCGCGTGCAACACAAAAGATGTGTGTGCAAGTTTGCATGAAACTGAATGCCAAAATATTGCAAAAGAAGGGGTTTTCAAGATCTTGACTGGGCTCTCTTTTTTATTTTAGTGTTTTAACCTAACACTGCCTTTTTCCCACTCTTTCTTCAGGTGGACACCTTTAAATCATTTTACTTCCCCTCACAAAAGACTGTATGCACTAACAAATAACCAGTGCTGACACACATAAGCCCAGGGATCTATTGCACATCAGGGATTTTCTCTTATGGAGACCAGTAGACAAAAACTCAAACAGGCTCTATGTCTTTAGAAAGATCTGTGTGTTCAGGTGTTTTTTTTCCTCTAGTCTCTGTCATCAGTCATACAGCCCGATAGTACAATAATTTAGTGAGATGACAGAATACTAAAAAACAGGTCTTCCACATCCCTTATTATCAGTGTTTATACATGGCTATAACACTATATTACCATTTTCTGTAATTTCCTGAAGAAAAGCTGTAATTCAGAACAATATCAAGCAACAGGAATAGATCAGCAGTTTAAACTGTTAATAATGGCACTCTGATCTTTATTTCCATAACATGTTTTTGTAACACAACATTACTCCTAACGCCTGGATAAAGGATTTAGTTTAGCTGAGTAAAGAGACAAGAATATGGAAGTTCTTAGAAGAAAATTGTCATTCATAGACAGTAGGAAGCGCTGCAAATTCTGTATACTTACATTTTTTTTTCTAGAAAGAATAAATAAATCGTAGCAAATAAATTATTTAACACACGTTGCTGTTAGTTCTTTTCCAAAAAGTGAATATCATCAGAAATTCATGAACAAATATATTAATTATTTGAATAAATCCAATTATATGCATTCTACAGTTCATTGTTCCAACTGCACTGCTTTGCAAGGAAGAGACAAGATTACGCACAGGGTATACTTGGTTTTCTCACTGGAAGCAATCAGTCTTGACTGAAGCAAAGCTCAAGTGTTACATTCTGTTTCAATGGGATGATTCCTAAAAAGTTAAGCACGTGCTAAAAGGATTTGTTTTTCATTAAGCAGCAGCTACAAGTGCTTACAGTTAATGTATGCTGACCCCATTACTGAAACAAGGTCTCTTGTCCAATAACTTTAAGATAAGAAACACACCATTTCTTTTCCATTATTGGAGGAGCTTTTGTTTCTCTGCTAAGAAAAACATAGTGGAAGGAGAATATTGACAACTGAGGGTGTAGCCAGAGAAAAAACAACAAGCATTTAGGGAAAACGCTGTTGGCATTTGCTCAGTATTAACAGTAGCAGTGCAAAAACCCTTCTCACACTGAATGCAAGGTTTATAAAATTCATAGATTTTAGAGGAGTAGACACTTGGGGGGAGGGAGGATGGAAGCCTGTTCCCCGTCTGGCCCCCGTCTGGCCCCAAATTTTCTACTTTTAGAATAACCAGCACTTCTCACAGTGTGTGTGGGGGGGGCGGGGTGTGAACGGGGACACAAGCTTTTGAGATCCAGAGGTTTTTTACTAAAATATTCTTGGTGGCAAAATTTGTAAATATTTTTCCCTTCTGCTTTCCATTCCACAGCAGATATTATAAAGACCTCAAGTTTCTAGTATTTTTGCTTTCCCTAGGATTTTTTTTTTTTTTTTTTTTTTTAATCACAGAAACACCACACAGCTCAACACTCATCCCCATGCTCTCTCAACCATGGGGGACTAGCTGTAGGCTTAAAAAAGTTAAATATATTTTGGAAGAACGGCCAAATATTATACTGAAACATACAGCGTAAACACGGCCTCCAAGTGTTCTCCTTGATGGCCTAATTTTGCTCCTGCTGAAATAAGTTTTGGAAAATTCAATCTTAGACCTTTACTAAGGTCCTTTCATGCCAGGTGCTGCAGTTTTCCTCTGGCATGGTCCCATACTGACTGCGGGCCAACTTTAGTGAAGTCTACTGCCAGAACAGGCAGTTCCACACCTGAAAGATTTTTCCTTTTGTCTGTTTGTTCTTTTGAGTTGGAAAGCGATTAGTTTGCAGGCAGATTAGTCCCTGATCCAGCTCACCAGATGGCTACCCAAACAATAGCAGCAATACAACAGAGGGAACGAGAAGGTGCAGCCTGCAGTGGTGGAGGATTTTCAGAGCCACCTTGCACTTAAGTTGGCTCAACTTATTTGCAAAACTCGTAGCTTCCACTTAGGTTTCTCTGTGCCACAATAGCTAAGGGTTCATACAGATTCTGCCCAGCTAAAATCCTTCTCTAAGATGACAACAGCGTTTCTCTAGAGAATAGTATTATTATTCTCCAACAAATATCAGGCATGATTATAAAGTAAACCCTTCGCACTGCAATCTGTGCCACAAAATGAGTCTTTCAGACCTCAAATCTGAAGGACATTTGAGTGATCTGTTAATTTCATTCTTTCACTTCTAGTGAAAAGCTTCATATCTTCTTTATGTGCCAGCTGCAGTTTCCACCATTTCTCCATTTACACTCAAGACCCTTCATCATACCATCAGTTCTGCTTTCTACTTGTTTGGCAACTGAATCCAAGCAATACTATAACTCTTAATTGGGAGATGTGAGATGAGGATTGTCCAGAAGTGGTTTAATTCTCCAGTAATTTTCAGGCTGACATCAGGCTTTGGAATAAAAAGCATTAGTTCATTTTGGTATTATACTTACAGTTTCTCAGGGTCTCTGCTGTAAGTTCTCTTTACTATGAATAAGTGATTGTGGTTTGGACTAAGAACTAGTTCGTGTCTTGAACACAGTGGGGAGGGTAATGGTACAAGATTGTCATGGTTCTCCAGACCCTCATTCCAGATCTTGCCTTCCTTACACACACACACATCAAAATAGGAGATCTGGATATTCAAGGGGTAGAGTTTGGGGTATAGATTATCTTATAAAAGGTAGAATATCCTCCAATAACTGTAACATGAGATAAACAGCCCTGGTATTGTGATATGCACAGCAATATAGCTCCCTCCACCAGGAAAACGGAGCCTTTATATTGGGAAGAACTGTGCACTGTCATTCTATTATGTTCCCTCCCAAAGCATGGCAAACTGGACATCATGTAATAAAGACATCTTCAAATTCCCTGGGCATTTGTGCAAATCCTGCCCTGAGACTGCATGACAGAAGCTACTACAGGCAGATGTAGCCATGGATGGAAAAGCACTATATGGTCTTCAGCTGTATAAGTCTCCTGTTATTGCACATTCTTTTTTTTTTCCCCCTCAAATATACTGTTTAAAGTTCAAAGAAAGTCTGAGCTCTAGGAATGCAGTTAAGTGTGTCCTCTCTCTACATAGAAAATACATATTTTGACACAAAAATGAATTGTGACAGGAAGCAGTGGTGATCAAATACATTGCAATAACAACTTTATGGATTTTCTGACCATTGCAGAGATCTTTATTGTCCTGTTCTGAAAACAGATTTTCAAAAGGCAAAGGAAAGCCTCATACCTTGAGCTAAGTTTTCCTCATGCTTACATTTAGAAATAAAATCTCTATTTTAAATAGCTGAGGTCACTTCTTTGCTTTCTTAATCCTTTTATCAGAGAAGTCATCCATAAACCTTTTCTAAAGCCTTATATTCAGTCTATAGAACTTTTACAGGATTTTGACCCTTCAGAGGTAACTTAAGTTTGCAGAAAGGCATGCAGCAACAAATTAGGTCTAGACAGTTTGCTGGAAACAATGTGTTTTGAATTGTAGGTATAGGAAATCATCAAAGGTACCCTTTGAGACAGTTTCTTCTTGTTGTAGGTTTTTGTTCAGTGAGGAAAGAAAGGGGAAAGGTTGTTTTTAAGTTGTTACTTTGGGAAAATGGAGCTATAAGTAACAAGAATTACATCCCAGAGGTGCTTAGCAAATACATAAGATAGCAAACAAAGATAGAGTTAGTTTTCTTAATGGTTAAAAGTGAAAAATGGATTTATCTTCATTAACTAAGGTGTGCTACAAGGAGGATATGATAGCTAGAAATATCTCTTTGAGGAAAAATTCCAGAAAATTCTTTAACTTGCTTCTCATTTTTCTATTTCTGTTGCCCTATGACTTGCTCTAATACCATCAAGTGACTAGTGAAAAAACAAATGCAGCAAAACAACAAGCTGTTAATTGGGGACCAAAAGCCTGACTTTCATCAGGAGACTTGAGCACTCTATCTTTTTTATTTTTATTTTTTTTTAATAATCAAAACTTCATTTACCTCTTCATACCTCAGCCTTTTTTCAGGCTTGCATAATCATAGCAATTTAGGCAGGTATGAGGAATCAATCAGCTGCCAAAATAGTGGCAGTCAATCTTTTTTTTTTTTTTTTTTTTTCTGATGCTCTTCCAGCAAAAACCAAATTCATCAAAAATAGGGAATTACTGTAATACCGTAACTACAAGCCATTAAATCATAATATGACTAAGGGAGCATTTGATACGTGTCTTGTTAGGACTATATGAAGCAGCTGCCTGTTGCTGCAAGGAGGTGGAATACACAATGCCAAAAGTCACTCTGGTTTTACGTTCCAGTGTTTGCAGATTATCAGGAGAAGGAAAAAGAGTCCTTGAATATCAGCAAAAGGTTCCTTGGCTATGAACACAACATTGCTTGCAGACTCAGGGAGGAATCAGCTATATCCTGCCACCCGTCTAAACCTCAGCTGGTGGTATTGACTTCCTTTACAGACAATTGGGAAAGAAGTAGGTGACATTAAGACATGGTTTTTCTCATCCTAAAGTCAACTTCTTAATAGGTCTAATGATTCATGCCAAGTGCTCATTTCTTTTGTTAATTAAACATGAACTACAACGCAATGAAAATAAAGCTAAGCATTGCCGTCTCTGATTAGGACAGGTCTTTTTTCTTTCACAGTCTGTCTTAAAGAATACTTAAGTGTTTTAGTGTAATGAAAACAGCATCAATAGTAACCTCAGTTGTCCAGATAGAGTCTCCTTTGGAGGTCAGTCTTCACTAGCACTACTAAGGCAAGTCAGTTCTGCCTGGAACAGTCAAACATCTACCCTCTGCGACAGAAACAGAAAGGCAACTAATCTAGCCAGGTTCACATGCCCCCAGTAGAGGAAAGAGTTGGACCTGGGCCTTCCACATGCTGAGCAGGCACTGTAACCTCACAACTAATGAGTCAAGAGGAGAAGGATGTCACCACAGCTTTATTTAATCTTGCTTTGATTTTTTCCTTTTTTATTTTTTTTTTTGGGGGGGGGGGGGGGGGGGGACACGACCAACATATTGGGAAATCTGAAATGAAAACATCAGCAATTTCTGGATGAATTAAAGTACTTTTAAGTGTCCACATCAAAACATCAGTAGTAATAATTACTTACCACTAAGACTGTTAAATCCTTTCTTAATTGAGCATGTGAGAGAGGCTCTTTAAACAAGATCACTTTTACAAGCACATCCGTATGTGACAGTAAGTCTTTATCATCATCAAGAACTGTGCTTCAATTCTTCTTATTACATATCTCCACATTACACAAATGCAGTCAAAATATACATGAAAGAAGGCACCAACTACCTTTTATGAATATGGCAGCATTCTAAATTCTTGGTGAATTGTTATTCAGCAGGGTGCTTGTCTGATTAAAACCTTCTGGGCTTTGGAAGGCATTTTCTCTGCAGGATTTTGTTAAATCCTGTTCAGTTCACTATTGGGAGCACTTAAAAGACAAATGTTACATGCAATCTCACTGCTGTAGATGCATTTCTGTTGTTTTAACGAGTCTCTCTCCCTTTCACACAGTGAAATTATCACCAGCCAAAAGGTAAGCAAGTGATCAGATGTATAATGCTATTATGCCTGTGCATTTCATGGCCATCTTTTGCTAACATATCCTCAAAAGTAAACTTCCAGGTGGTACAGATCAGCGTATGCTACAGTGAAGCAAAGTATTTCTTGAAGAGAAATTTCCTCTCTCTAAATAGCAATAGATATTGGAGGAATACACAGAGATGAACAAGACAGAAATCTGACCATAAAGTCAAAAGAAATCAGCTATATTACCGCTTACCTTACGTTTGTTTGTTGGACAAACATACAAGTAGCTCAAAATAGTCTTCAGGCCAACTTTATCATTCAGTTTCTCATATGTTGTCCCATAATCTGTTGACCTATAATTCAAAGAGATTTCATAAATACAAATACTTAATCACAAAAACACAAGCCATTTGCCTGCTTTCCAATGTCATTTTTTTCAAGTCATGTTTTACATAGCAAAATGGCTCTCTGGAGCTTTTTGAATGATTCATGCAGTATATAATGATACTTAATTATATACACACAGCATCATGTGAGTCCTTATCATTTGCATTTAAATTAGATTAGGAAAAATTAAACCAGCATCTTAAAGCACTTTAAAATAAATATGTACAATAAGAAGTGTTAAATTCTGCATGTAGGAGATGATGATAATGATTGTCATCAATATAATATAGCAGGTAGCAAGGAGCTAGTCATCATTTTACTGTATGCTCCAAGCTTAGACTAATTTTTTTTTTAAAAAAAAAAAGTGAAGTCTTTTCTCAGTATATCCCATTGAAGCTACTTCAGCCGAGTTCATTTTTCTGTGAAAAACTTTGATGTCCTTGTGAAAACATATCTACACAAGCATTACAATTTATATGGCTTAGCACATGGACCAGCAGACTGTATGGACGAGTGTGGTTTTTGCCTTGTTTTGACAGCACCATGCAGTAGAGAAAGTAATACATTTTTGATACGAGCACTGCCTGTAGAGACACTGACTACATGTCTTTGGGACGAACAAAAGAAGAACAAAAAAGACTGTGAAGTTCCTGTAACATCTACTCTAACTTGACTGGAATTAAGACCAATTATCAGCAGAGGTTTTGTTCCTCAAGCAACTCTTGTTTGCCTGATTATGTACTAATAACCGGGGGATTTAGATAATCAGTCCAAACCTAGCACAATTGGTATCCATAAATTACAGGAAAATTACACTTATCTGGGTAAAAGAAACATTTAGAAGCATAACATGTACTTCCAGGTAATTAAAACTCCACCTTGCTATTAAAATATACAAACATGTCAATAAAGAACTACCCTTGCAAGCAATAATAGCAATAGGAAAATCTGTAATCACTGCAAAGCCCAATCATTCCAAAGCCATCCATAGGCAGCCATAATTTCAAGTTTCTTTCTTCTACCTAGGAAACAGCTGCCAAATGCACAGAGGTATTTAAGGCACTTAACACGTACCAAAATCCCCTTTTTTCAGAATAGGATTTTGGATCAGGTTCCACACCTACAAATGACTACATTCATGCCACAGCTTCTGGGATTTCAGATTTTGCAGTCAATACATGAACAAAGTTTATTTTTTCACCCATTAAAACGGATTGCATCAAAATGTCATTTTGGATTAAAGTTGAGTCTTTCTATTCAGGAACTTCATCAAAGCAAATACAGGTATCTGTCCCAGTTGTATAATTGTTGGCCTATAGATTCAGACTCTGGCTTTCGTTCCCCCTCCAACAAACATATGCGTGTGTTTATATGTGACCTTTGCTTGTTAGAACACAAATATCCAATTCTTATTTACTGATTGATCTTTCCCTTTATAAGGTCATCCCTCTTGGAAGCACACAATCTAACTGAGCTGCTTTGTCAGTGGACTGAGGAGGATATTGTTACAGTTATTTCTATTATTCAATGTTTCAGAGATGTTCTGGTGTTTAGAGTGTAAAGGCTGAATCTGATCCATGTAGTTAGGAAAAAATACATACTAATGAAGTAATGCAGCTTCTCTCTAACCAGTGATCCTGATTTCAAAATGGGAGCCTTCAAAGGGCATAAGTGATGAAAGTTTGATTCAAGTTCTGTTATGAAGCTGTTAAAGAAAAAACCTAGCACCCCTATCACAACACAGCCAAACAGATGTTGCAAGCTTATTGCAAATAATAATCTTAGTCAGAATTGCCAGCTACTTTTTACTTTAAAACTCTAGGCAATTATTTTGCATTCACGGCTTTATTTACAGGTAATGTTATCTACAGATGGAAGCGTGTGCTTCTGTCAACATCCATAAAAGCAACAGAAAGATTGGAAAGCTTGAAAAAACACGCAGATGAACAAACATGCAGGTGATCAAAGGTGCTCCTGTTTGATCTGATTCTTGGTCACTCTGTTCTGAATTACTAATAACAGTCCTTTCAGCTGCCCAGCTACAAGCTGTTGTTTCTCTCACACCTCTCTATGGCCACCCTTAGTTTTAACAGGGAAATAAATGTTATACAACAACAGATGGGAACACAGAAGTGCTTTAACACAAGGAAATGGCTACAGATATACACACGCGCAGAGCAGTGGAACGAAAGGATCATTTCAGATGAAATACTGAGTACACCTGAAGGCACCACTGGGCTATAACCCAAGGGGTATCACCAACCTGGGTTCATCATATTCCTATTGCATACAAAGAGGCAGGACAGATATTGAGCTCTTCATTTTTTCTTATTAAGTGGTATACAAAGCAGCACGAGACCCCTATCCCCTGAAAACTCACCAGCCCTTTGGCGATGCAGGAAGCCACCCTACCCTGGGTGTGTTTTAAGAGACATGTACCTCAGCAGGACGTAGGCAGCAACGAGCGTCAGATCACCAAATTCAAACCCAGCTATGTGAAGGGGAACAGGTACATCTCAAGCCACAGCTCCCACTGCGGGTGGCAGGCTGCTTCTCTGAAGCTCCACAGAGAGCTCAGTCCTGGTGCGTCAGTACAAAATGATTAGAGCAAGCAGGTATCTGGCTAAATCACCCGAAAGGGCAAAACCTGAGACCTATAGAGCTGGAAACATGGATGTGAAACTATCGCTTCTGAACCTTCTGGGGAAATGCCAAGCTACTGAAGTAGCTATACATAACTGAATGAACAGTAACTCTATTTTATTAGGTCTTGGGCAGGTGTACACGTTGCAATGGTTTGTCAGACTGGTTTTGGGGAGTGTGGGGGGTTATTTTTGGTTGCTTTTGAACATGTTTAAACAAACTTGTTTAAATGTCCGTGTAATTTGTTCTGTTTCAACTTCAGAATCTTTAGGCTGATTTGTTTTGATTTGACTGGGAATAGTCAGAGGCTAAATCCAAATAAGTCCACTTAAGTATGAAATAGGAAGGTCCACAGAGAGATCTGAGAGATCTGTGAAAGCATAACTAAACATTTGAATAAAATAAAATGTGTGTTAGCACATTGTGGATGTTACTGAAATGCAGTTGATAAATAGTTAAAAGTGTTACATTCAGAAAGAATATTTTGCTTTGATTCTGATAATTTCACACCTGTTCTACCATCTTGGTTGTAATTACTTCCATTAAATCAATCCCAAATTTTACCAGTAACTGTTCACAATCAAACCTCCTACTTTGTGTGTAAATCATACTGTTTTCTGCTAACACAAGGTAAATATTTTAATTATTACCTGCTCATTTCACAGTATAAAAAGCCAAAAATGTGGGAGAAAAACTAAACTTTCCTATATAATTGAAACAAAACTAGACTAAAAACATTTAGAATAATTTATATTTTGCAAACTGGTTGCAAGAACGTTGACATTTAAATCACTTCATTATTATTCATTGACAAGGCTTCTCCCTCTCCTACTGTCAGGGTAAATGACATTTCTATTACAGTATTATAATAAACTTCTGCACATTTTAAATAAAGTCACTGAATTCCATTAGTCCACCTACTGTCATGAATATATCTCAATCCATTCCTACCAATATTTCAAAACAATAATAGGCAGTCTGAATTAACCAGTAACATGAACCCTATGGAAATTATCTTTCTTAAGAACTGCAGATCGAAATCCAGAGGACTGTCAGTTTGAATGTATAGATTGCTTTCTACTCTCCTTTCTTACAAATTAAGGTTGTCTGTACTTATTTTATCTAAGCTGATGAAGAGAAAAAAAAAATAATTAAATATAAAATCAAGCAACACTTAAGGTTGGTCAAAGGGGTTTTTTTTTGTTTGTTTGCCTTCCCCCCCCCCCTCCTCTTCAAGATGATCTTTCTGGAACACTCCCATGAGAAAAAAGAAAAACATTATATCTAGACTTTAAGCTATGTAATATCATCTCTCTTGCCTGTGAGAGTGCAGCCTTCTCCTCATAAAAGGCATATATTAATACACAAAATTCCTTCTTATAACTCATATTATTAAGAAGCAATAACCTTAATTGACATCAATTATGCTTTTTTATTCTTTTGCTACCAATTTTACCTAGTTTTCATATATTGACTTGACTGCCTTTTTTTTCTAATATTTTTATATCATGTCGTCCTTCCTCCACAGTTCGAAGTGCTGCTTTGCCTGCTCTCTAAGTGACAGTTAACCCCAGAAAGCAGGACTAGAAGCACTTCCAACATGGTTAGGGAGCAGCAGAGCAGGGCCAAGACCTGGGTCTAGCAGGACCAAGAGCAAGGCAAACATAGGGGCTTCTACTTGCTTCTCCTTCTGTGGATGAATGCACCCCCCAGCAAGAGTCAAATATTTTGAGTAAGAACCAGCAACAATTATTAGACCATCTGTTCTAACCTCATGCCTAACTAAGCTTGCCACATGGCAAATCTCACTGGCCAGCTGAGCACAAGATTTGCCAGCTACCATCACATACTTCCCTATACAAGCAGATTTTGAGGTGGCTTGCAGAAGGCAAAACTATGCAAAACTATGGCTTTCATTGAGTAAAATTTTGCATAAAGGAATAGTTAAGACATTAAAAGTAAAGATCTTCCATGTCTTAACATGGAAAATACTGGAGCTAGTAATTCAGGAGCACATTCATATTCCTATGTCTGATGTTTCAAATATGTTTGTAAACTCTACTGTAAAAATCTTGACTTTTGCATTCTTTCTTTCTGGGATCTCTCCCGGTTGAGGTGCTATTCCCCCATCACTTAAATTGAAACTCTTGCCTTGCAGTTTTATAGCCAAAGACTCAACTTTCCCATTGATTTTTGTCATCCTGTCGTGTTTTAAAGCTAATAACATCAAAGAATTCTCCAACAGCTAACCATTTAAGTTCAGCTGTTTTCCCCATTAAGCCTTTCACAAGCCATTGATAGGTGTCACTTTTGACCTAGTGCCTGTTCCAGCTCCTTCATGTGTAACCCTATCTTTTCCCCCCCAGAAGATAATGCCTGACCTCAGTTTAGAATAGAGCTAAGTGCATTTTTTCCCCTCTCAACTTTTTATCTCCATAGAGAGTTACTCTTGTTTTACAAAGAATTACCTTGTCTCACCTGAATGCCTCTCGCCACTGAGTCACTTTCTCACCAACTCTTTAAGCACTTCCCAGAGTCCCTGCCTGATGTCAACAGGAACTACTTGCCTAGTGCTGAGACTGAGACATGTTGAGGGAAGCTGCTTCCACTTTGAAGAGAACCTGGAAGAGTGGATGTAAACCCTGTGAAAGTTGTGTCCTTGGACTTTGCTTGGACGCTGTTTCCATGCAGCAAGCAGGCAGCCCAGGCCCCCATATGTTTCTTCCCTGCTGTTGCTCTCTGAGCAGCTGCTGTTCCCCACCACCACACAGGCCCAGCTTAGCAGGGTAGAAACTTTGGGATATTTTCCATGTGGACTTTATAAATAAAAAGCCTACCTTCTGTCTTAAGACATCTGTATCCCACTGAGCAGCCAGGTGTTCTCAGCACTGAAGCGGTTCCCATCCCGGCAACACTGCCTTGCTGAAGGCCTTTCTCCAGCACGAACCAACCCTATGGTGCCTTTATGCCTTCCTGACCTCCTCTTCCTCACTTGACTAATGAATCATGGGTGATTTTTAGCTGTAGCTCATTTTAAGCTATGACTAAGCTACGGTGAAGCTAGTTGAGACAGTTTCATTTGCCTTTAGCAGAGTTTGGTTCAAGGGGGCAGTTTTATCCAGCGGCCCGACAGCAGTGAGAGCCCAAACAGTTAGTTAACACTTCTTTAAATGTCTAATAGCACTGCTCCTGTCACTAAAACATACCAAATTAAGCCTGACAGGTTGAAATGAACTTTTAAAGACATCTATAGGGTAAAGAAAAAGAAGGGATTTCAAAAACACACGGGATCCACATGGCTCTCACTATATAAACCCATTTCACGATTTTCCTTCACCATGAGGTCCTCACTCAGCAGGCTGGAAAGTATTACTGTTCCCACTTTATAGATAAGGAACCTGAGGGAGAAAATAACTTATCCTTCATTGGAAGGAAGTCTGACAGGGCAAAATCCAAGTCTCCTCAGGCTCCAGGGACTTCCCACTCCATCCTGACAGCACAAATTTTCTGATTTTTTTCCATGTATAAATATGCATTGAAGAGCCTTAATAAAAACAGTGAAGAAATACAAAGTTAAATATAATCTAAGTATACATTTAAACACAGAGTTAAACCTCCATTTTGAAAACATCTCATTTTGAGTTGTGACTGCAGTTTTTACTACAAATAACGTTAAAAATTTTTGTATGACTTCACTGAAAAAGTTTTCTCATTGCAAAATAAAATTTCTCACCTAAAAAAAATTGTTCAAAAAGCTCTTGCTGAGGGGAAGAATTTAAAAGCAATAGAAAATTCTAAAATTGACATTTCGCTGCATAATCAGTTAAAAAGAAGAAAATTGAATTAATTTAATCAACTTTTATTTAGAGTAATCTAAATGATCAGAAATACAAACTGTCAAATTCCTTGCAATTTTTCGCTTAATATAGTTCACTTGATTATTGCTATAAATAATTTAAAGATGTGACAAGCAGGAAAAGAATCTCATGTTTTATTATGCAACACAATTTATATATTAGATTGGATACTTATTCAAAATTTTACCTAAATCAGAGGAAGGCAATGGGCAGGATGGGTTGAGGGTGAAAAAGAGGGCAAGGGGGTGTTATCTGCAAGTGACCGAATGAGTTATTTTCCCTGAAAATAACGGTTGAAGAAAGATAATTTAGGTTAATTTGTTATTTCAGCTAGAAGTTAGTAACTCAGACTAGCAACCTAAGCAGAGAATCTCTCTCCCTTTCTCTCAACACAGTAGCTGTTTCTCGTGGCTGTATGATATCTGAAGTAATGATCATCTGTTCCTCCGGTACAGTGCCTGCTCGAATCCACAGCCACATAGCTAGACCTGCATCTGCCTAAGCAAGCTCTAGTTATGGGTCACAGTTTCACAGCAGCCCACACTGTTGTCACCTTAGCTGTGCTGAGCTGAGCACATGAGTAGGGCTTCAGGACAATCCAATCATTACAGCTTCCCCAGGCAGTACCTTTCTCCATGCAACAGATCTTTCTTACCTTACACAAGGCAGACGAAAAACCCTTTGCAAGTTGGAAAGCTTAGGAAAACAAGTAGTAGTCCAATACGTCTGAGGCTTCAAAGCCCTCTGTTCAGTTTAGCTAGAATTTGCTCAGTGGGTTCCTAAGTCATAGAATGGTAGAGGATGTTACAGATGGACAGAGAACAGGGGCTCATAAGGTTTGTCTCCTTCGGGAACCAAGCTAGAGATCTACAGATCTCCATATGAGTTGAACAGGCAGCTAGAAGTCCTGAATAGGAGGCTATGGACTTAGCTGCATTTGACAATCAAAACCCTGCACTGAGGACGCTTCTCCAAAGTAAATTGATAGAAAGATTTAAAGAGATACATTCCCTCTAAACATGTCAGACACTCAGAGTTACCCATTGCCAGCTATATGAGCCAATGTTGTGTAGGTACACTGGTCTTCCAGTCTTTCTTCACTTTCTATGCCATGCCATTTGGGGATGACTTTTCCCTCAGGAGGTTTTAAGAGGCAGCGGCCCTCCTGTTTGGGATAGAGCAGCGGCTACCATTAAAACCTTTTCTAGAAGGATGGAATCAAACAAGAAAAGGACCTAGCCCTTACCAAATCTTTCACTGTTTCAAACACCCAGACTGATACAGTCTTGGAAACCAGTACCATTCTACTGAAAACAAACAAAACCAGGTAGTATAGGACAAGGGGAAAATACTTAATCAGGGTCAGCTTTTTTTTTTTTTTTTTTTTTTTTTTTTTTTTTAAACTCTTACCTGTGTAAGTGGAGAGGTAAAGAAAAACTGAATCAATCATAAAACTGAAAAGTACAACGTTCTTTGGTGTAGAACAACCATACCTATATAGTCTACAATTAGTAACCCTCAAAGAAAACTAATCCATGTGGCTCTCCTAGCTGCCTCTTGGAGAAGCTTAGTAAATTCACTGGAAATGAAAACCTCAGAAAGAGACAGTTTGTGGTGTAGATCATCTTGGTGAAGAGTAAAATGGAGGAAAACCGAAGCAGCTATGTAGACATATCTACCAGCTTCAGCTCTAGTGAAACATGCATTCTGTTGTACAATGCATCTTCAGACCCTCACATCTCAGTGAACTGGCCGCAGGGCAACATAACTCATTTCAAAACTGTTTAACAATCCAGAGGCATCTTGTGCTTGCAAGGTGGGGCTTAAAGACCTTTTTTTCTACCCCCTCTTTTCAAATACTAGATTCTCTTACCACTTTTTAAACAGAAGTAACAGTGCAATGTGTTGTGGAGATCAGATTTTTTCCTTCAGGCTTCAAAAAAAAAAAAAAAAAAAAAAAAAAAAACACACAGCCCAAATGTTGGATTACCAAAACAAAGAGCAAGATCAGATTCTTTAGTGGACAAAATGTAAAATTTGGAATAGATGCGAGTGAATCACATTTTTTCCCTTTGACTGCTTCTCTAATTTCACATGTCTGCCCCATCTCATTTGACCAACGATCCTCCTTTCACTGTACTGTACAATGATTTCTCCTGCCTTCAGCCTAAGAACAGAAGACACTGGCAGTTCATGAAATCCATACTCAGATGCCACAATCTTCCTCTGCCTGCTGATCATGGGTCAGATCCTGATCACTCCCTCATATAAATCTGGAGAGTATTTCCTATGGAGCTGCATCATTCTAAAACTGGAACCAGGCAGACAGCTTCAATGATCAACTCACCCTGGCTTGGAAGCAGCTGCTTCCAAGAAATCGGAAGAATCTTTGCTGTCAGAATACAAGACATGATGGTTTTTTTCCAAGTGTACAATTTCCAACTTTTTGTACAAGAAATTATGCACAGTCTTAATTGCATTGTAGCCTGAAGGAGTTTTCAAAGCATTACTTGCAGAAATTGATTGTAAATCTAGGATTTGCTGTGGACAACCCCATTTTGGGGCACTATAGCTACATTCAGGAACACTTTTCAAACGGTGCTGTGCTAAATAGCCACTGCAGGGTTAGTTTTTGGAAATAAGATAGGATACCTAGGACAAGACTGCAACTGCAGCAAAATAACTGAATTTATTGCCTTTCTGCCCAGCTACCAGTCATACCGAAATTTAGACTGCCTGCTGCTCCTGAAGGCACGGTGAGGCAGATGTGGAAGGAACTGTAGTTTTCACCTTCGCTGCACAAACAGCAGCCATGCAGCTGATTCTCCAGAGTTCTCCCCCTCAAATCTCCATCCCAGCTTCTTCATGTGGCATGAAAGGCTCATTTGCAGGCTCTCACTGATGGAAGCAGCAAAAGCCAAGAAGAGGGGAGGGAGCTAGAAGTCAATCACTAACTAGTCTAACTCAACATCTAGTGCAAGCCCAAAGTGAGAAACAGAGAGCCCTTGCAGGGAGACCTTCCCTCAACCCTCTCCAGCAAAGGCCTGGGAGATAGTACTGGCTGTGCTCTGGCTGAAACACTGGTGCAGTCTCACATTTTTCCTACGAGTTATTCCATTTGGATGCAAGTGGAAAGGATCAGTAACTATGTTTTGTCATAGGTCAGATCACTGATTTTTTTTTTTTTTTGGACCTATTTATATATACCAGAAGTTGATATACTATTCACACTTGTTCATGCTTTTCAACATATTTCCATTTGCAGTCACAGCATTCTTGTCAGTGAAGGAGCGGGCCCTGAAGCAGAGAATGGAAGTTCACTGGCAACAGACTTGCTGCTCCTTGTTACCTTAGGAAGATTTCTTGCAGTTTTTTTCAGGATTTGTAGACTACAAGTAGAAGAGTGTTAGCCCAGAAGGTCTCCTTGCCCACTGTACCTGTTCCTTAAAATAAACATGCAGGCTAGGATGCAAACTTCCACCTTCATTTACTAGGAACTTAGAAAGCATTCTCTACCAGGTACTACTGCAAATAAGAATAAAACTTAGTCTCATGGGCCTAGCCTGACTCAAGGCCATAAGGTCATCAATACAAAATCCCATCTTAGCTATGATGGATATTAAATTAGACCCAAGTTGTTCTTCCTTACATTTAAATTAAAAGATGCTGTTTGAATTAAAAGACTCCTGACAGACTAATGATTTTCCTTGCCATTTGATTTACCCTGGGCACACTGACATCACTGCAGTCTTACTGCTGAGGTCCTGCTTATAAAGTGGTTCTTCGAGTGTTGCATCTTCCCATCGCTGCCCCACTCTGGCTGTAAATCACATAAATAGCTAGGATTGTAGCCCAATAATCATCCAACTATTAGCTTTCTAATTGATGGTAATGGCCAGAATAAATTTCAGGCACCTCAATGAGTGGTTAATGGATTTTGTAGCTTGGAGGCAGAGCAGCAGGAAGCTCTTCTGTTAATCAGTGAGATGAGACAATCATACATGTCCCGCACTCCCCACTGCTATCATAACATTGAGGTGGTAGGAGGTTTGTTGCAAAGGTGATTGTTGCCAGGCTAAAAAAAAGAAACCCAAACCAAAAATATCATAGCAGGCTGAGCTCAGTTACAGCATTTGATATACTAGCTCAACAGAGCTATATTTGCATCCATAGTCACATTATCCAGACAACTATTTTAGCACATCTCCAATTAAGAACCAGGAATTTTATTTTGTTATAAAACCACCGCAGGTCTTCTATGGCTTTTAGTAACATACCTTGCAAAGGAGACTTCCTAGCTAGCATCATCCAAGCATTTGCAACAAAATATGCAATCCTAGCTCTATCTTGACAGTACAAATAGCTGAAAGGCTTAAAAGGCGCAAAGACGTTATTTTCATAACCATCAGTATATCAGCTAATATACTGGAGTAACACCACTGACTCCTAAAGATCATTTTAAAAGCAGCCTAGAAAGTGCTTTACACAAATAAATATATACTAAAGCTTATTGTAAGATGGAATTCCCTTCCATTGGGCAATTCTATCAGAGAAAATTCTGTTTTTATCCTGATTCAAACCATCACAATTCTGAAATCTAGAACAGAAATACAGGGGGGAAAAAGAGATTAAGTCAAAAAAGAACATTTCAGAGTGTTTCATCCTACTCATACCAGTATTATCATTATCTATTCAATTGAATATTCTATTCCCTTTCAGATGAAACCTAGACTGTATTATAAACACAAATAAAAAGGAGAAAATCAAAATGAAACACTTTGTTTCAAATCATTTCAACATTTCCTCTCGAGATTTCATTTTTAAAATATTGCAGAAGATTTATCTGAATAATCCTGCATTTCCCAGATGAAAATTACTCTACTGAAAAGGCTTCAACCAGCTCTGAGTTCTAGCAGTGATCAGGCTGAGGTATTAGCTAGACTGTTAGCCTATTAACCACATAAATAAATAAGATCTGTTGCTCCTGGATTTAAAGGCTGTGCTGCTGTAAGCCCTAGGTTCTTTGCAGTATTCGTGTGAGATAAGACATGGAATACTGCACCAAAGAATCACTAATTACTGCTTTAAAGCATGCAAATATATATTAAAAAAGAAAACATTTAAGTGACACAGTCATATAACTTCTGTGCCAGTTTCAAACAGAATATACATTACTCATAGTCACAAAGCTTTTTTTTTTTTTTCTTGATTGGTAGGAGTATATTTATCACTATGTATCTCAAGGATCAGTAGGGTTATAAAGCTTGGTATTTATAGCTACTCTAGGGGTATCGAGCAAATGCCAGTAATTTGTTCCCTTGACATCTAACCTTAGGTCAACTCCAGTAGCAGAAGATGGATTTTTACAGGAAATGAAACGCAAGTACACAGCAGAAGATTAATATAATTTCCTAGGCCTGAGGAAAATGCATGCTCCACATCACCCCGCAAAAAAACGGTCAGCAGCAATGTGCTATGTATTAAGTAGAGAGCAAGATGTGGTCAAGGTGAGGTGTTCAGTCTATTACAGAACTGATTCACTGGCATTTGTGCATGGAGGAAGCATCAGCTGATAGTCTAGAAATGAGCTCAGCTTTTCTGGTTCCTTGATTTTGAAAGTCATCTTTGAAAGTCAGTGCCTGCTACAGATAAAATAGCATCTTGCTTTTATGTTACTAGTAACTGATGAAATATGGAATTTACAGCTCAGCTTTAGGTGTATCAGAAACATCTTGTACAAGATGAAGCTACCATTTTGCTCAGCATTACAAACCCACACTCTTTAATTATCTTTTTCTGTCTGAGAGAAAACAAAAACTACAGATTAGAATATTTAAAGATTCCTTGATATTGAAATTCTCATTGATGAGCCACATCCATCTGTTACTCATAATTTGTACGTGTCTCAAAAAAAAAAAAAAAAATAGACCAAAAGGTTTTTCCCCAAATAGATCTATTTTTAATTTATTCAGATTTAAAGCAATAAAAAAGATCTTTCCAAAGCTGTGAATGCCCAGAGACATTAATTATACAATCCAGTCATTGAAATAATATTTCCAATAGGATCAGAGCCTGAGAAATCCTATCTTAATAGATCTATTATCCTCAGCCATCACCAACTCTCTTAAAGTAGGTGCATTTTTTAACATGCTCAGAAAGGCAGCAAATTTCAGCTTGTCTGGCTCACCAATAAGAATGAACTCCACAGTCACCAAAAGCCAGCTCTATTTAATTAGTAAACAAACTAATTGCAATACAACGATAATTGGCAGTAACTTATCTTATGCAACCTTGAACAACTTCTGCCAGATACCTTTCCTTAAATTGTGTAGAGTGTCTTTTTGTCCCTAATGGTCTTTTCTCAAACACCACAGTAGCCCCCTTCTCTTCCTTTTTTACTCTCTCAGCTAAATTGGCATAAACTTAGAATAGCTGCATGTAATGTGGTGGTGAGTCTAAATACATCTAATCTCAATTAGTCCACCATCTCTGCACCAAACACTGATCCCCGCTTTGCCTACCATCTATATCCAGCCCCTTACCCTTAATAAATTTAGGGTTCTTTCCTTTTAAGGAAAACCATCTGCCCCTTGCGGGAGGAAAAAAAAAAATCCACTTCTCAACCCCAATCTTAGACACAGCCACACAAGCCACGTAATCTGCTAAACTTACGTTTAACGCCACAGCCTGCCTCTAGCAGCATCTGTCACTTCCAGATGCATTGCTCTCCACTAACACAATCACACGACTGCTAGGGGTCAGGACTTGCTCAGGACGGATATGTTCACGCTGACACGTGCGCCCTGTTGGACATTGGCAGTTGGTGGTGTATACTATACATACCTACTTACATTCTTCTGATAGGAAGTGGCATCAGTGAAAACAGAAATAATCTAGCATACTCTTGCCAGATAACATCTTAATGTTTGCTTGCAGGTTGTGGGCAATGCATCTTACTGAGCCTCATGCTGAGAGAAGGGATTATCTGCATATATTTATGAAGCATTACCAAGTACTGCATGGAAGTACTCCGTGTCTCAAAACAGCCAGCTAAAGTCATGCTAATTTCACCTATGTGAAAGCCAAGTCTAGTAGAACAAGAGTTATTAACAGTAGGTTCAGATTTGCACTTTGAATCACAGAGGTTGCACACTGTATGAAGAAAACCACCCTAGAAAAGAGCCTTCCTAAGTCTCTGGCCATTTGTCTGGGAGATGCTTGCTAAGTAACATCCCTCTGCTTGATGGAAAGCCACTGATGAAATGTCCACAAATTAGAAAGTCTTCAATTTAGTTTGGATTTATTAGGGCCCACTTATATCGGATTCTCATCAAAACAGCCAAGCACTGGAACTGTCATAGTGGATTGTAAGAAATGAAGAGAGGCGGGAATGGGTGCAAGAATTTAAATATATAGTTCAACAGGGCAACAGTCATTCCTGGATCACAGGTGTCCCCAGGGACCCATTTTCATCACTACCTAGATGCACCCACAGTCCTCTGTCATCTATCAGACAGGCTGCCAGAACTCTGATAGCTTGTTTCTTGAAGGTCTACCAGCAGGTGAAATAAGACTAGACAACTGTGACCAATTCTTCTAGCTGTCTACAAATCGAGCCTCTGCCAAAAACTGACTAAGCCCCCCTTCTTCTGTGGCTTAGAACTGGGGCACTGTAAATATAAAGAAAACTGTCAGTGCTTTTCACTGCTTCCAAAACAAAGTTTCTGTTTGAGCCCACCAACTTCTTGGATGGATAAGACACCTTAACCTTCACATCATGTGGGTTCCTCCCCCCCACCATCTCCCTCCTCTTCCCCCATTTTAAAATTTATAGTTATTTAGCCTGATTTCAATTTCCATTAATAGAATGTGCAATTGATGTACATTTAAGTGAATTTAATCATGTTGTAGTGACAGGTTTAGCTTAAAGCAGGGCTTTACTTAGAACTATCAAGTAAATTTCTCTTGAAAAGGTCAGTTTAACATTTAACAGGAGGGTCCATTCCAGACAAATTAGAATTCGCTTCACTTGTTTCAAGTACAAACACTTTTGAAGCTGCCTTCAACAGAGGCACATCAATCAAAAAAGAAAAGTGTCAAGCACTCAAGGGAGGAGGTTTGCTGATGCCTTCATACACACCTGGCCCAAAGGCTGCTCAGAAGTGTGGGCAAAATTCAAATATTTCTTTGTTATTTAAGGGCCAAGTTTGGGCTGGAGCCAGACCACACCACAGAAAGGAGGGAAGGCAGAGCAGGGAGGCCAAGACAGGCCTCTGACAGGTCAGACTTATCATTTCTAATGGCTGCAGGGGAAGAAAGGGGTGAAAACAACCTCGTGTGCTGCAGAGAGGGGCTACTGTCCACATCCCTCAAGAAATTATTGCTCCATTCACTTCTGCCACTTCGCCAGAGGCAGCTTGGCTTTCCAGGACTGTGAAGACTTACGCAGAGAGGCTACGCATGCATCGCTGTGCCAGTGGCACCCTCAGCAGTGGCCTAATTCCTCTATACCAATAGCTGGTCCCTGCCTCTATGCCAGGAAGAGAAGTACCCTGCTGCAGTTGCCCAGACAGCTTTTCCTCAAAACACACTTTATTAAAAGGTTTCACAATAGCATTACTGCAAGCCTAGGGTGAACAGCATTGAGCAGGTGCTGCTGCTTAGTCCAAGCAGGACAGAAAGCCATTACCCAGGTTTTGTGTTTAGATTTCCCTGTGGTGCCTCTCCAAAGTGTTGGTCATCCCAGCACTAGAAGGCAGGCTATTTTTTTTGTTTTTAGCACGCCGGAGCCAGCCTCAGCAGCACAATCCCACAGCTTTACGTAGCCTTTGCCAATGGAATGCCTCATAAGGTCACAAATTCCTAATTTATACCACAGCAACATATAAAGTAAATTTCTCCACCATGGTCTTAAACTGCCTTTGAGTTTAAATTGACAGTAACACAGGCAATTAACACACATCCCTAGTATCAAGTTCTAACATATCCTTTCTGAAATAAGATGGCCAGAACTGCATAGGGCATTCACGTTACTGCTGTATGCTGTTGCAGGACAAGTAATGCCCTAGAATTATGGATCTGCTTGTGGAATCCAGATTCCAGTTCTCAAGATTGTGTCTCTGCTTACTATAGCTCTAAGATGAACCTCCTGTCATGGGAAAAGTGATGCATAGCCACTTAACTGATGTGAATCACACATCCGAGCTTTGAAGTTGCTCAGCGAACTCTAAAGATGCCTGTTCCCATCAATTCACCAGAATCATCTTGTGCTAAAAGCTCATGTATTCACACCTGCTAGGAGACAGCAAGATTTGTCCTGCTAGAAGGAAGAAAAATATACTGTGGGATCCCAAAGCAAGTCTAAGCCAAAAGGGAAGAAATTCAACCTCTTTCTTGCTCCTTCCCTGTGCCCCACAGCTGGTGACAGCTGGCACCATCACAAATAATAATAAAAAAGTAAAACTGCAGCATATGGTTCTTTGAACCTGTACCTCTAGGGAACACATGATGAAGTGGGACCTTGTAGCTTCTCTGCATTGCTGATGGAGCCTCTCATTGTTGACAGTCACTGAGATTAAGGGCGCCTGTTACTTTCCCATCCATACAAGGATGTAATGTGTCCTAATAGACTTCTTCATTGAAAATAAACTTTTCCCTAAGGATCTGTTTTACATCAGGTGACAGTTACTGGATAGAATTTAAACAATTCTCCAGAGATGTCTTGACACTTTCTAGCCAGCTGGCTGAATGCTCGGCAACATCCATTTAGCAAGAAATTTCATAGTCCTTTTCCCTGCCACTCATAACCAAAGCAGTTTCAGAAATGCAAAATTCTTCAAACACAGGAATTCTTCCAGACAGCTGAGTAGTTTTATCATGGTGTAAATTTCCCTGTCACCTCCCAAGCTCTCCAGGAGTCCCAGAGAGCCCTCAAAGACTATCTTTGACCTGTGCGCTGTCACTGGCTGAACAACCTTCATTATTTCACAGGCTGGTGTTTTTGCCTCGAAGGGGCAGCTAGGAAAAAAAAATGTTGAAAGGGCAGGGATAAAACTGAAATTCAAGTCAGTCATCTGCAGGGTTACTTGGAAATGTTTCAGACATGTTTTCACATTAGAAAATGCCAACCTGTCAAAGCAAAACTTTTCAAAAAAAAAAAAAAAAAAAAAAAAGCTTCTGAACAGAATTTCTCTGCAGAACATTAGCAGGAGCAGATTAGTTAGTTCTGTCAAGATATCCACCCGAGATGAGAAAGATCCAGGCTTCGGTGGAAAAGGAGGGCAGTCTATAGTAAAATAGCCAGCTAAGATACTGATTCTTCCATAGCTGCCAGAGCATTAGCACAGCAGCTGAGGCCAATTTTGCAGCTACCACTGATTTACTGAAGTGATATCGAACAATCTGAAGAACCTAAACTTAGAAGCTTCCTTCTCTCCAAGAAGGGCTAAGCCACTGGGCTATCATGGGGCTCTCTCCTCCAGCCCTTCAATCTCTGCTGGTATATAGGACAGAAGAAGTGTTTATAATGCAGCTGCACTCATGACTAAGAAAGAGTAACAGACTCACTGCCAATTTGGATAATCAAGACAAACTGATTGGGTTCAAAGAAGGAAAGATTCTCCCAGCAGTGGTTATTAAACTAAAAATATACCCTGTACATTTTCAAAGTAACAAAAAAGATTTACTGGTTCATGAAAGAGAAGGGAGCAGGAATAGCCTGAAAAAGCTCAACTATCAGTAAGATAATAAAAATCAGGTATAGGATGCAGCTAAGACTGAACTGGCTCTTTTAGCTTCACTGCAGATGATCAGCAAAGAACATCTGCAAAGAGGTTTTTGTAAGGAAAACCATTGTGCCAGAACCACCATTTAGGTCAGGCAATTGTAAAGATCTACTGAGATGAAGGTTTTCTTGCAGCAAATGAGCCAGCAATGGTTCTGAGGAAGGGCCATTACAAATCAAAAAAAAAGGGGAGGGGAGGCTAGAGTTTCTATGCATACGGTTGCAGGAGAAAAAGACTACCTCAGAAATGGAAAGCAGGTTCACCCACAGGAGACACAGCAATAATCCCATGAAGTTATCAACACTGCATGAGGTTTCTGAGAGAACAGAACTTGGTGGCAATACAACAACTATTTTCAAAGGAACATTTTATTTATGATAGTAGAATAGAACCTGTTGGAGAGTCTGAAATACAGCTCCTGTGATTTTTTTATTTCATGTTAAGACTTAATGGGAAAAATCCTAAAATTATTAGTGGGAAAAAATAATACCATTCTTATTGGATTTCTGGGCTGCTAATGGTTTTATAAAGAGTAGTTCAAAATGATGTTTAGAGGACATAATAGATGTGGGGTGGTTCTTTACCAGTATATTATGGCTTGGCTTATGAGATGTTTGCTCCAAGAGAGATTAGTGGTATTTAAGAGAGAAGCTGCTAGTGAAGAGAATGAAGGAAATAAGCAAGGAGAAGAGGAAGGCGCAGGAAAAGCTATTGCTTATGAAGGGCACTTCAAAGTCATGAAAAGGACAGTAACCAAATCAGGTAGAGGAAGGATTCTGACCTGGGAATGTAAGAGCAATTGGGTCTGCAGGAGAGGAACCGTAATACAATCCATCAAGCTAGCTCAGACTACCCTCAGAGAGGTATCCCAGTGGGATAAATATTCCAAAATAAAAATACTGTAAACTACAACCATCAAAGAAGGGATTAGTGTCCCAAGACTGGCTTTAGGACCTGGTCACTGAAATGCAGAAAAGTGAAACAGGGATTCTGGGAGAGGCACACAAGAAGGGAGAGAGGAAAAAAGTCTGCATACCCCCAAATTTCTTGTTGTAACACCAGATACAGCTACAAAATGTTATCCTGAACTACTTTACCATTGGATATGCCAGGCATGCTTTCACCCTGAGATTTCAGTGTTTTTTCTAAACGTTTTCTCTTACTGTTTGAACAAAAAACCTTTAGTTTAAGGAAGCTGACCTTTGTATTCACCAGTGGTTGTGAACACTAAGAAAAGAGCATGTTACCAAGATTTCTTCAGCCACATTGATAATCATGGAAGAATAAAATGTCACCATTCCCAAATGTGGTGTTACTCAACTATCCACAAGTAATGGACAGCCAGGGTCAAATTCATGATTTTTTTTCTACCTATATGCTTCAGCCTGAAAGAACTCTTATTTTCTGAGGATTGTGGGAAGGTGAGCAGGAGAAGGAACTGTACTTATTCTACATGGAAAAAGTAAACAAGGGAAAAGGAAACACTCTAGTAATCGCACTGTCACCCCGAAGTGTGATGTCTTTTTTGCCTCCCTGAACTAAGCCTACCAAACTGAAACAGCAGCTGTATCGTCTTTGTCCACTGGACTTCCACACAATGGTTAAATCCTAGCTCATCTAAATAAAAACCTTCAAATAAAAAGCTCCATGGGGTATTCAGGAAGATATCAGTTCAGCTAATTAGACATAGCTGTCAGAGCAGCTAATCAGCATACCTGTAGTCATCCCAGTGATTGGTATCAGCTGGGGAATTATTCCAAAATGAACCAGGGGACCAAGAAAGCCCACCTTTGGGAGCTATTGGAATATTTACCTTTGGCTGAAGGAGAGAGTAATGCAGAAAACGAAACAGCATCTGAGAGTAAAGTTTCCTTTAGAAAATTAGGAGTGAAGATGGGAGGAAATGATTCTTGTGGCAAACGCTAGGCAAGTTGATCTGCAACACTAGTGGGCAATTCAGCGATAAAGCGCCTACTTTAGGGCAAGCACTGATAACTGAGCATAACAAATTATTAATTGCAGACAGTCAGCCTAGAGTACAGCAAATTATAGTCCTGGAACACAATGAGCAAGTAACCAACCTATACCCCTGCCTGAAGAACCAGGACTGGAGCTGTTCCTTCATCTCCAGACTAACTCACACCTAGTCTACTATTCTAACTAATGGAACAGTCTTTTTATGCTGCATGAAGGCATTATTACTTGCCTTCTCTGTGACTAGCGGAAAGGTAACTCTAGCAACTCTAGCATTACTGTACCCCTGAATATTAACCCTAGCTGATACTGCTGACAGAGAGATTGTCTGAGTAGGAGGCCAATAAATTTAGTGTCTCCAGTGGAAGTACCTCATTTTCATAGAGCACTGTCAGTAGAGAAGTTATACTGCCAGCCTTGCTCCCATTTCTTATACAGAGAAACTGGACTTCTAGTTGGCAGTTTATCCCAATGTTTGCATTTGGACATTACAGAGTAATGTTTAAGAGGTAGCTGAGTTTTTAAGCACACTCTTCTGCAAGTTCAATGAATTAGCAACAGCAAGCTTGTTTCTTTTAGCAGGACTACTGTCAGCTCAAGATCTGTGCAGACAAGATTCATCTCCCCAATATCTCTCCCCTACCTATACAGCAACATTACAAGTTTTCTTCTGCCTCTCGAACCCATGCATCAGGGAGCTTAAAATGTAAGGCAACCATCAGCACCCGCTAGGCAAAATAACAGAGCAAGAGAGAGGCCATGGCACCTAGCTGCAGAGCAGAGCTTGAGCTTGGTCGGGGGAATCTGAACGTTATTGTGGGATGTTCGATGATTTCCCCTGTTATCTCCCAGAGAGCACAGTGATCCCAGTAACACAAAGTTAACAGCCTTAGTTGGCCATTGATTATACTTTCCCACTTGCACCCATTTTTATGCACAGCAGCTGCCAATCACAGGGAAAAAAGAAAAGAAAAAAAAGATTCTTTTGCCCTTGCTCAAATTCTTCCTTAGAATTTGCCTTACCATCTCCAGTCCCCTGGGCAGTGAGCGTATTCACACTGTTGAGGCATCAGAGTTTGTAAGCTCGGAGACTTGTAGGTTCACAAATCTCTATTAACTTTTGCCCCTTTTCATACACTTCAAATCTCTCCTAAATCAGACACCAACAGCAGACAGTGTGAACCCCTCCCACCAGAAGTAAGCAGCAAGCTGCGTCTCATTGCCTGATGTGCCAGCCAAAAACTTCTCTCCATTGCATGGGGCTCACCTGTCTGCTGTATCCACCTGTGTTACTACAGATACGTGGGTACAAGGGCTACCTTTGAAATATATGTAAAACTGGCAGATGCCACCTAAACAAAGAAACATACTATTTTACAAGCAGTAATTCAATTTACATATTTACAGATGGCACAGAAAAAGCAAAATAGAAAACAACATTTCTTCTCTTTGGATGGGAAAAACTAGTCCAACCAAAGCTTACTGCATTCTATAGCAGCCTTTCCAAAGGCAAAAATGAGAGTCTAATTCTCATATATAATTACAAGAAAGCCTGCTAGAGGTTTACGGATTGAGAAAAACACTTTCAGCATCTCTGCATTCAACAAAGTTCTTATGCACGTAAGAGCATATAAATTTATTATGCAGCTTTCAGAGAAAAGCTTAAACTTCTTAAAACTAAGAGAGGAAGGGACAGATGTAAAGAGAACAGACAGAAGCAGCATTTTGGAGCAAAAGGGAAGAGACAAACCTATGGGAAAACAAGATAATACCCGAACAGTGGGGTACTCTTAAGGTATATACATGATGACTGTCAGGTGTAGGTCAAATACACATGTAAATTAAGGCTTTAAGACATCTGAGATTTTGATGATACAATCAGTATCCTCCCCCCCTTCCTGGATGGATCCGAAGCTCATTAACTGCAGCTGGAAGACATTAGCTCCTTATGTGCAATAGAACAGGTGCCAAATTGAATGGAATGATGCAGCCAGATTTACACCACATGTCTTATGTCTAGTTTCTCTATCTGCCAAGACTGAGCTACGGCCTTTTTTTTTTTTTTTTTTTTTTTTTCCCAAAGTAACAGAAATCCTCCCATCAAGAGCAGATTTTTAAAGCTACTGATATTGGTGCTGCTGTAACAATCCACTTCTGCTTAATATTAGGGGGAGGAGGGACTTCCTGCATAAGGGCAAGTAAATAGGAGCAGTATTGGTATTATGCTGTGTATGACATTACCTGAAGCCACAGAGAATAATGATGGTAAATAACTATGTGTTCCCCTTTCCCCCAGCTTTCTTCTCCATCAGTAAAAATATATTTTGCCACCAATGGAGACTGACTCGGAATTAAAGGCTCCACTCAGTCAATAGGAGCCCTTCTGTAGATTCCAGACTCCCCAGATCATAGCAGGGGTGATCTAGTCACAAAATGCAAAAAGCCTGGTTTTGAAACAAGACAGATAGGCAAGTTTGGGGTGGGGGGAGGGGAAGTCTCTGCTACAATCAGCCTCCAAGCCCCTCTGGTTTCTAAACCCACTGAACACCTATACTTGGTCCTTAAAACTCTATAGATTTCAAATTCACACTTCCTCCTCCACACTCCCTTCCAGCACAGAACCACCCTACTCTGAGGAGCAAAATGCCTAATTCCTGCCTAAGCTCCTCTGTATTCCAAGGAGGAATTCTCAACTAAGTTCTATCCAAGTCCTTGGGAGCAAGATCAGAAGAGTTCAAGTATCCCCTGTCCAACCTAGCAGTGATCCCAGCACCAAGTAGAGCAGTGACAGACATTTTCATTCAAAAAGCAATGTATTTCCTAACGGTTGGAGCTTCTGACTAAGGAGTCAGAGACTTGCATTCAGCACCCACCATGGCCTGAAGGATTCCTACCTTGCTGAAAGAGGCAAGATGATACAAGATACAAGGTGGGAGATCCTGACTTTGTGGACTAGTCAGGCATTTTGTTTTGCATCAGTTAGCACCTAAACATCCCCCATGCTTCTCGTAACCAGGTCATGAAGAGAAATCTACGCTTCTATTTTCTCAAAGAATGTAGTCATCAGCCACAGTACATAGCACTGATCCTCACAGTGCTGCATCTTCCCTGGCCTTTCTTGGACAACTGCTCTAAATATCATATTATGAGCTACAAGGCTGCCAGCATTGCATCTGCCATGCTACTCAGACCAGATCCATTCCACACAAATCAATGCAAAACACAGAGGCCGAGCTGCAAACAATGAAACAACTATCATACAACTCAGAGGTAGTTCTGTCTGGCATAATGCTACTTTGGAGATTAAGAAGCCTAACCTTGTCTCCCGAGCAAAGTGGAGAAATCCCTACATCTGACCCATCCTATCAGACAGTGAACCTGTGTGTTCTGCAGAAGCTAAGTCTGTCTCTCAGATTTCATTCACAGAACAGAGGGCACAGCTGCTAGAGCTTTGGCATTCTCTGCTTTTTCCCTTTCTGACCAAGATTCCTACAGTGTTAGGTTTGGGGTGAGGAGGCTACTTTCATCTGTTATTGCCAGAAGTCTCTTTGCTATTTAATTACAATCTCCAGCTGCAGGACAACTTTTCCCAACAGTTCCTTAGTTCATGAAAAGTCAAATCTATCAAACAGGGAGGGATGAGGTAGATTCATCAGATTCAATCAGAAAAGGGCACAGCAATCACAGCTGAGTTCCATTTTGACCTTTAAATTAGTTACCAAGCAAAGAAGGTCCCTGTTGTAAGTTCAAGCACACTAATGAAACAGGAGTCACTGCTGTATCGAATCATCGGTCTTCAGAGCCAAGATCATTGCCTTCTAAGAAACATTTCTGGTACAACAGGGATATAGTCAGATTGGAAACAATGCAGAGCTGAAGACACCCAAAAACACAGCTACTTTATTCTTCCATACTAAGTCTTAATTTTCAGTAAGCAGCATAGACAGCCACACAAGTTTACAGAAATTTACTAACAAATTTATCTCAGTAATATCCTAGTAAGCTAATATCTAAGCTTCGGAGCTTTCCAAAACCATCTCTTTTAATGTATCAATTCATTAAAAGGCTAATGCAAAGCTTAAAAAGCGATTAATAAAACTCAAAGACTCTCTGGTCTCCATCTGCCCTATGGAGCTCTTTGCCCTAAAAAGTACACAAATGCAATTTTGTGCCATTTGCCTCTTTTTCACTTCCATAGGGCACTCAAACCAACACAACAACCGCCAAGTTCATTTTATAAGATAAAATATAGCTGGGTGAATTTGCATTCATCACACAGTAGGACTTCACAAATATAAAAAGGTGTAAGGAAAAGAAACTAGATGCCTGAAAGGCACTGGACCCTTTCACTTCTCAAGCACTAATTCAGCCCCGCCTGCAGCTGACACAGGGCAAGAACCACCACGTGCTTTTGAGCTGTCTACAATTCTGGATATTAAAGGTCTGTATTGGTTTAAAGGATGGATATATTTAGAGAAGAAAATACAAATGCCCTCAAATATATTCATCAAGGTTTAACACACACTTCTATTAGATCACTGTCTTTTTCAAAACAGTTCTGAAGCCAGAGATCACTAGCTGGAAAGCTACATGAGAAAAGTATCATCACATTCTTGCCATATTCTTACACTTTTTCTGCTGCAGGTTCACACTGGAGACAAGTAGCCCTTCTTATAACTAAAGCAGACTCTCCTTATGCAATGAAAAATTCTTGTCAACTCAGTGGGATTCTTCATAATAAAGCAGCTACACTGATAGCTATTATAACAGAATTAAGAGCCTCAAGAACTTTCTTCTGCTAAATGAGGCATATCTGGATTTTGGATTCAGTTCATAGGTTTGCACCATGCAGTTTCTCTGTTGTAAGACCAGAACCCATCAATAATTCTAGATTTTTCATTTTATTCCATACCAAACCAAAACAGACAAAACAACAAAAAACAAGAACAACAACAAAAAAACAACACCCCCCCCTTCTTTTTCCCTTTCTTTTCAGAGTAAGGAAGTCAAAAAAACATTTCAAGTCAGTTGAAATAAACTATTCTGATTTATATCCTTTAAGAATTACAAATAAGTTTTAAACATTTACACACACAAATCACTTTTGGAAGGTTCATCCCAGTAAAAACCCAGTCATCTCTTCAACATCATGAAACATTTTGCTGTTAAGAAACTTATTTTTGAAAATAAATTCCACAGAAAACACTTTTTTTTTTTTTAAATCCACAGCACTCAAGTCAGTGACATCCTACAAGTTTTACAAGCAGAAGAGCTGACTCCGCATGCAACCTCTGCAACTTTAACCATGTGTAAGCTTCTTTGCCTCAAAAACTAGATTTTTTTTTCTCCTGCTCTTCAGTACTTTTCCTCCTTTTTCACTTGGTCCGGGCAATCTTTTGTTCACCTTATTCCATCACTCATCATATATTTTCTCTTTCCTGGTTTCACCTACCAAGGCACCATTCTTGTAAACATGCACTAAACTTGGCTCACCTGCAATTTCAAGCATTTACTACGTACATGACCCGAGGGATACGTTTAATGCTGTAATGTCCCAGAATATCCTTTGAGATCATTAGGTATTCATACAATTTCAGATCAGGACTTTCAGATTCAATGTAATATTTTAGTCCCATTCTTTAATTCAAACCACAACATTTTGCACAGGTAGCCTTAAGCCAAGTTGAATAATTTGGAATGAATATAATTATCTTGGCAAAATATAAATGAGCAAATTTAGGTCTGAAATGCAATCAAGTCACAGCAGGAACGCTTTCATAGAGTCAACTCACCTATACAGAGTTCTCTGCTCTCATAACTATATCAGGGTGGGCAACTCGTGTCAGAGCAGAAATACATTTAGCTCAGTACACTTTCTGATGATGGTCAACAGGGACCCGCGTAAGACCTCAAGAAGCATGAAATATCCCCACTGAATGTTTTCCCAGCCTCCAACAGCTTGCATTCTGTGACTTTCTGGGCCATAGATGGTGTCCTTAAGTAGCCACATTCAGAATGTTTCCAGTACATAGACACACTTTAACCGTGTGATGTAAGTATGCCTTCAATTTCTTTTCTGTCCCATTCCAGGTGTACAGTTTGCTAGAAAATATGTTGTCATGGAAAGTTTTTCATGACAAGTCAGTGTGTTGTAATTAAGATAAACATTGTCTTGTAGTTTTAAATTCTTAAAAATTCATTTCCAGCTCCTTAGCTTACATACCCCAAGAATTAAAGCAGTATGTTTTGATCCCTTCACAAGGGAACATAAGTGTTCAATTCTCTGCCTCTTCCAGCTCCTAGACACTGTTTGGTCGCAGCTCTTTGCTATGCTGTAAAGATGAATGTGAGCCCTTATCCCACTATTATGCTTAGTTGGACTAAAACATTTCTCTGAATAGGCTCAGCTTACTATGTAATCCATATTGCTCACTAAAACTACCTCAGATCTTCCCTGCCTGTCTTAAAACTTGGAAATTATAGGAGATTTATTACTAAAGTCAAAAACATCCTATATCACTGCACCTAGAACTAACCTTATAGAATGTCATTAGAAATATCTTGCTAGGAAAATGTTGCTTGTAGCTGACTTTAAAAAGATACACGAGTTCAGTGCTTCTCGTTTACACCTAATCAACTATTTCACCATCTTATAGCCTGATCCACAAACCCATCCAGAAACAGAACAAGTCTCCCAATCCCAGCTGGTATCCTGTCCTCCGAACCACGCAGCTCTGTTGTATCACAGTATTTCGTTCATACACCTACACGCTGCAGTCTCAAACTGGGCTGATTAAGTAGTAGAATTCCTGTTCTGAATACAGTGCTTTTCAGCCTGAGCAAGCAAATTATTGTATTAAGGGGAAAAAAAAATAATCAGGAAATAGAAAATAACTCCTCCAAGTCTCTCCCAAGACTGCAGTTGGCTTCACTGTTGTGCATCATCTTAACAAAGCACTTAGGGAAATAAATCACAGGCTATTAAAACACTTGTGACATTACACTTATTTGAGTAACATCCACATTTTGAATTTACAGTGCACACGTGCTGAGGAGATGGTGGACTTTGCAGGAAAAGTATATTGTCTTCTTCCTCCTTTAGCTCCTTCACCAGAGATAAAGCAGACTCAGATTGTAATGTGCTTTTCCTACAAAACAGCATTGTGAAAGCTGCTAACACACACAGAGAAATTACAAAGAATAAGACCATTTGCCTTTGAAAAGGCAACACTTAAAAGGGAAATTTACTGAGGTTTTCTGAAGTCATCCTGACTAGTCTCTAAATTCTACGCTGCCTCATAAGAGAGCACATCCTCACTCGAACATTGGCAGGGAAATGAAGAGAAACGATATTTTCACAATGCCCGTAGTCAGTTCACACTGCTCAGAGCAAGAAAAGGTCAGAGTCTCACAAACCACAGATGTGTTTATTGGAAAGGGTCAGGTAATTTTATAGCCTATATTTTCTTACAGTTACACACATTAATATGGCAAGTCATCAAAACTGATGCTTCAGGGCATAAGTTTATTTCTCTAGAGAAAAAGAGTTATTCCAACAGCAATAGGTTTGTTTTGAGAGCTTAAGAGTGATATTAGCCATCATTTATCTGCTGCTACTAGAGGCAGGCTAGTAGAAACAGCAGGCCACTCTAGTAAGCTCTAGCTAGCAAAACCAAGGAAAAAATCATGCAAAAAATTCACATTCTTACCTAGTGTATATCATGGAAGGATGTTGCTGCCAATTAAGCAGGGCCACCAGAGAGTAAGGAAAAAGAAGGGCTGTGTTTTTGCCTCCCTCACCTCCCAGAAATCATAAAAATAGAGGAGCCAGGGAGAAGATAAAAATACAACTAGGAGATGAAAGACGTTTCATATCTTCATAATGAAGCAACTATTAGAAGTGAGGTTAATAGAGACTTTTTTTGCTGCCATCTCTAGTGCTTCCCCCATATCCCCTATGAGATGACACACAGTTCATTACCATAAATCCACCTTTGTGTTGATGATCATCCTTCCTTGCAAAGAGATGGATTGACTATTAAAGACTGGTTTTGAAACACTTTTCTTACCCTTGTACAACAATTAGCTTCCTTTAGGGCAGAATTTTACAACTGAAAACATCAGTATTTCACCCAAAGATGGCAACTTGCTGAGCACCCAAGGACAACCAAGAGTTTCTCAAGATGGTCTTAGATATTAGACTAGATATACCAATTGTTTGGCTTGATAAAGCATAGGCCAAATCTCTGCTAGTCTTCAGCTATGTATGGATGAAAACTGTAAGCGCAGTAGCTTTTTTTCCCCCCCTACTCTAAGACTGGTATTTGTAAGTGAGTTTCATCTAAAAGTCTGTCCATTAATGCAGATAGACAGGTAACAACCTCATTTTCCACACATGATACAGTGAAGGAACTTGCCTAAAGCTGTATGTAGGAAAACCCGGACTCACAGCTGTGATTCTCAATTCCCAGATCTAAGCAGAAGTTGTGTTGTTTCCTACAAGCAGAAGAGAAATAAATAGAAGAGATTGAAAGTGTTTTTCAGCCTCCTACATTCATCCCTCCCATCTGAGGGGGGCAGAAAAATGTAAACACACTTAAACTATCAGCAACACAGTGACTCATTGGCAAAGCACAATAGGATCTCACACTTGCCTACAGCTGCTTTTTATCCTCCTGTCCTACAGAGGAGTTTCCAGCATTCAGTTCTGTTGGCCTCCGGCCTCCCTTTTAGTTTACTTTTAAAAATTTAGTTTTGTATTCAAATGCAAAAGGACAATGCAGGCCCAATGTTGATGGCAATCTCATCCTCCTCAGTGCTTATAGGCCCTATCAATCTGGCAGCTGAACACAAGTCTGTTTTAAAGCCCGCAACTGCAAAAAGCTCTCCAACTCTGCCTGCTAGTGAAGACTGTCAGCTTTTAATCAGCAACAAGCAACCTGGCATCCCCGCAGACTGCCTCCCAGTTCATGTGTGTCCTTGCCACCCCAATATGGTTCTCTGCCGGGGATGGGCAATACCTGGCTCCCAGTTTCACTCCAGAGGGATGAATGTCTTCTTTCCCAGTCTGTTAGTAGGCAGAGCAACTTTGGAGCATTACCAAAAGGAAGAGCTGGAAAATTCCAGTTCTGTAAAAAGCCAACAAAATTTGTTTGTTGTCCCTAGCAGAACAGAAAAGCTTTTTTAAAGCCTTCTTTGAAAGTAAAGGGAGGATCAGACAGTGCAATCATACAAGCCAGTAACCAGTGCATTCAAGTGGTTTGTAAGCAAGCCAGGCTCAAGGCTGTGCCTGGCCTGAGCACAGCCTCAATCCCAACATGTCTTTAAGATGAAAGCCAAGCACCTGCGCTCCTAGTTCATGGAGAAACCTATCTGGCACAGAAAACCTCCCTCCATCCTGATTAGTCTTCCCAACAAATATATAATTACTAACAAGCTCCCTTAAAATACTTGAGCTTAAAAAAAAAAGTATCAAATCTTTTTCAATTCTGTTCTATTCTCCAACATCAGTGATTCATATATCATAAAATAACTGCCAATTTCTTCTGATGTTTCCCTCATATGTACCCTCCCCTACCAACTTCAAGGAAGGAAGAAAAATCTCAGGTAATAAGCTTTCAGAATAAATGTTTGGGATTTCCCCTTTTGCTGCTAGGTGAGTGGACAGTGAGGTGGACTGAGAACTGGCTGAAAGGCAGAGCTCAGAGGACTGTCCTCAGTGGCGTGGAGTCTAGCTGGAGGCCTGTGGCTAGTGGCGTAACCCAGGGCTCAGTACTGGGTCCCATCCTGCTCAACTTCTTCATCAATGACCTGAATGAGGGGACAGAGTGCCTCCTCAGCAAGTTTGCTGAGGATGCCAAGCTGGGAGGAGTGGCTGACACACCTGAGGGCTGTGCTGCCATTCAGAGAGACCTGGACAGGCTGGAGAGTTGGGCAGAGAGGAACCTCCTGAGGTTCAACAAGGGCAAGGGCAGAGTCCTGCACCTAGGGAGAAATAACCCTAGGCACCAGTACAAGCTGGGGGCTGACCTTCTGGAGAGCAGCTCTGCAGAGCAGGACCTGGGAGTGCTGGTGGATGACAGGTTGACCACGAGCCAGCAATATGCCCCTGTGGCCAAGAAGGCCAATGGTCTCCTGGGGTACATTAGGAAGACTGTTGCCAGCAGGTCGAGGGAGGTGATCCTGCCCCTCTACTCAGCCCTGGGGAGGCCTCATCTTGAGTACTACGTCCAGTTCTGGGCTCCCCAGGACAAGAGAGACATGGAGCTACTGGAGAGAGTCCAGCATAGGGCTACGAGGATGATCAGAGGGCTGGAGCATCTGCCCTAGGAGGAACGGCTGCGAGAGCTGGGCCTCTTCAGCCTGGGGAAAGAGAAGACTGAGGGGGGATCTGATCAATGTGTACAAGTACCTGGAGGGAGGGTGTCAAGGGGACAGGGACAAACTCTTTTCAGTTGTCCCATGTGACAGGACAAGAGGCAATGGGCAGAAACTGAAGCACAGGAAGGTCCGCCTGACCGTGAGGGGGAATTTCTTCCCTGTGAGAGTGAGGGAGCACTGGCACAGGCTGCCCAGAAAGGTTGTGGAGTCTCCTTCTCTGGAGATCTTCAAGGCCCGCCTGGATGCAACCCTAACATGCTCTAGGTGATCCCACTGAGCAGGGAGGTTGGACTAGATGATCTCCAGAGGTCCCTTCCAACCTTACTGATTCTATGATTCTATTTGTATAGCAGTTGGGAGACTTTCAGTTCTGTTTTCACTACACAAACACCAAGAAGTTGTTTTTTCTCCCACTACAGAAAAGCAGAGATTATGAGCCTGACACCAGGATCTCCGGCTGAAGGAAAAACAGGAGGGTATGTATGGGAACAAACATACGCAGAGAATATGTACATGGCTTCATTGTAATAGAGTAGCACTAACAAATTAGCAGAATTAACACCACTATCTTTGTGCAAGCATTTTGCCTTTAGGGAAGATCGAATATCAAAATCTCTCCATCTCTCCTTATGAAGTCATTTAATACACAATACATGTGGCTTCTCTGTAAATTCCTATTACTTTTCAATTCAGCATCTCTCATAGATGTACAGTCTATGTAAGTAGTAAGATAATTGAAGAGAGGTTTTATCTTTATACCCAGCAGTAAAATGTATGTTAGGAAAAAGTTCATGCAACTTCCTTACAGAATAAATTTATTTGGGGTTGGAGGGAATAAGAGGAGAAGGAAGATGTTTTACCCCCCCACACACACACTGATAATGCAGTGGATCAGTTTAGAGTGTAATTGCTTGTCATCATCCTGATGCATCTTCACCCACTACTTAATGAATCTCACCAGCAAAATGACTTAATGCAATAGCAGGGGGAGGCACTGAGCCAAGTAAGAAAAGTTTCCAAGTACCCTCACACCTCCCCAAACCTTCATACAAAGAAGTAGAGCTGTGGAAGCTAAAGCCTTGTTCACCAGGGATCAAGTCTCCCTCAAGTCGTCTGTTGGACGAGGCACAAACTTTCTCAGCACTGAGTGCACTAAGGACTTCAAGGGTACAAGATGAACCTGCTACAGTCAGGACATCTGCATGACATGAGGCAAAACGAACCTTCCTTACCATAAACAGCTCTAGCTCCCTGCAAAGCACATTTAGTAAAAATGACTGGTGCTCACAAACAGATCTGGAGCCCCAGCCAACGTCCCCAGAGGAAAGACTCGAGGCCTTCCTAACGAGCAGCACAGAGGGAGAGGTTTCCCTCACTAAGCTTCTGAATTAGGAAGACCAGCCCACTGCCGCTAAGCATGACCCTGTCTTCTAAGGCACAGAAGCTGCTGGCAGGATAAGGCTATGAAGCTGGCTTTGCTATCAGTATGGAAGACGCAAGCTAACTGTGGGCTTTACTTCTCCTGTTGTGTTATCCAACTCTCATCTGGTAGGTTAGAGAAATCAGACAAGGCCACTTCTAAGCAAACCACTATGTTTTAGAGAAAAAGACTTGTCAGTTTATACTGCATAGAAAATGGCAAAGTTGGTGCATATTTAAATATGAATCTTTACAGCATAGGATTTCCAGATGTTTCACCACATCCTCTGAGAGGAAATTAGTGATACATCTGGCCCTTTCTGTAGTAATAATAATCTTTGTCCCAAGGCACAGATACAGAAATACCTGTGCCACATACTTGACTACCTGAGGGATCAAATTTCAAGGTAGTGTAACTAACTTGAGTAGTTCAGATTTACCCAAGATTAGCCCTAAATATGTCCTTTTCTTTTTGTAATCAGTGGAAGATATATCCCTCTGAAAAGATAAGCACAATTTTGCCCAGCTTTGCAGAAGGAGAGACTGCACAGATTCAAAAAAGATGGAAAAGCAGAACACAAAGGATATTTTGTTCTGTGCTTAAAAACCATTAACTACTGTGTTACTTGTCTTTCCTCTTGCATATGAGCTCCTGTCTAGCTTGCCAGTATTTATTATACAGCCAGAACATATGGGTGCACCCCATGCACCAGAGTACTTCTGCTATGTTTTACCAGTATCATTTCTGAAAACAAGCACAATCTGGGAAACAGATGTGTGAGTTTGTCTTCTAATTTGCAGAAGAAAAATTGACAAGTTGCATTTAAAACACTATGTGTCTATAAAGCGGCATGGACATTGTATATCTGTTATTTAAAGGATATTATATATTAATATTCATTATCTTGATTTACATGTTGATTTTTATGTAGCAAATGAATTGGGTTTTGTTCTTTTTGATTTATTTGGTAACACTGCTATGCTACATTTCATGCCTGGTTGCAACAGAATAGATTTTTAATATGCTTAATAAATTGCATCTTCATTAATGTTGAACATTTTATGCATGCAGATGAGGCCACGAGAAGCATATCACTAAATCCTGAACTAAATTTGATCCTTTAAAGTATCAAGGTATGATCCTTCCCTGCCTGTTAAGGCACAACTCATTCGCTGTTGACTAAATGAAGACAAAAGCCAGGCCCCAAAATGCAAGAGTTATACCGACCCTCGTTCTTCAAGGGAGGTAAGAATGGGATAGAATTCAGTAAGATTTAAATGCCTTGCTAATTTGAGACCTACTGAAGCATCTGCTACAATTTATATTTTCTAGGTAGAGTTCCTCCCTAGCTTTAATAGAATTCTTTTTGATAGCAGGTAAAATAACCAAGGAAAATTTGGCAACCAGCTAGAAGTTGTTTTAGCTGCACTAGAAGTTTACTGCTCTGGTGACTAACAGCAACACATGAGCTCTCTCTTGTGAAAAAAAAAAAAAAAGGGGGGGGGGGAAGGAAAAAAAAGAAAAAAAGTCAGCCATAGAAACTATAAAGTCCCTAAAAGTTCTGGGGGCTGAATGCAGTGTCCCATGCAATACAGAAAAGGCTGTGGCTCTGATCCTCATTCAGTCAGTGCATGAAATCCATGTTCTAAGCCTGCCTCCAATACAGGCAGATCTCCCACTCCAGTCATAAGATGCTGCTGCTTCCTTCATGAATAGCTGAGCATGCAAACTCACTCTTCTTCTCCCCTGCCCCCAAACGCCTTCAGGCACCTATATAGAGAGCAGCCAGTGGTTCATACGTTTGCAGGAGAGAAAGTGCAAATAAATAAATAAAGACAAGGAAATGTCACTGTTACAACTTCAGTAAATGCCCATGGGAGATAATCTAACTGTGTTTATCAAGCTCTGATAATCAGTTAGGGAAAGTGACTTAGTCACACAGAGCAATTGAAGCATATTTATGGATAAAAGCATTTCAAATAGTTCTTTCAAGTTTCCTTTCCTACAAAAATGCTGGTTAAGTTGTACTTAATGACTTTTCCTCCCCCTACTTTCTCAGTTGCTCTCATATGAATTTGTTTCTCCTACCTACTCCAGCTAGAAGAGCTGATTTTTTTGCTGCTGCAGACTATGCTGTGTCACTAAGCAATAGGTTATGACCTTATTAATGTGGCTCAGCAGGTTGAAAAACAAAAAGTGAATTTAGAACAGCCCATTTACAAAACAGATACGAAAAAAACAATGTGGGAGAGCAATGGATACAGTAATAAAAATACCCTGGCAATTCTCCGCAAAGGAAGCAAGAAAATACTGCCAACCTTTCAAGTCTCCTATTGTAAGAACCCTCAAATCTAGAGAAAGAAAGTCTTTAGAAACACAACAACAACAACATTGAATGTGACATGGGCAGCTATAACCCTGATTTGAATGAGGGTATTCTTCCATACATAAGCAGGAAAATTGCGTGAACAAGTGTAAACATGTCGGGCTTCAAAGTATAGATCTATAAGCACAGAGCTGAGGTAAACAAAGACAAGACAAGTGGACTTCACAAACAGAATTCAAGAGACAGAATGAAAGGACTGACAGATACGTTCAGGCTAATTTTATGAGATTTTTATTCAGATAAGCTCCTCAGTCTACACCTACCTCTCCCAAGGCTACTCCCGCTATAGCGGCTGCAAGGGAACACATTCCAGTTACTCCATTTATCCCTTTCATAGTTTGACATGTTAATGCAAGCCTGTTCCCATCAGCAAGTGTTTTCTCCAAAAGGCTCTTGTGCATGACAATGATCAAGAGACTACTCATCATGCAGACATAACACCACTGGTAATAGACCAAAGGTCTACCTTAGCCCAACATCCTGTCTCCAATGGCCAATAGCAGAAGAGCACAAAGCATAAATTGTCACCCCAAATCATATTGTTCACAATTACTTGAGCAAGAGGTGGTGTTCTTGCACTTAACACTCAGTGAAATATTTACTTCATCAAGTTCTCCCATGGTAGAAATGAAGGCTGTTCCTACACCAAGAGACAGAGATGCTCTGAGGGATCTGATTCTCTTCTGACTTCCATGCCTAAGTTCCCTTCTCAAAGGGAGAGAGATACAGGATGATGTCCATTAATGGTGTTGGAGGGTGGGACAAGTGCATACATCTAAATCTAACAAATTTACCACAGGACATCTAGATCCCGGAGAAACAGGACAGAAGAAATCAAGAGATAGTGACTACTGATGAAAAGGGAGGACAATCTAATATCTCTGAAATGACAGGAAGCATTGCATCCAGCCTTCCTAGAAGACAACTGTCAATACAGGAAAAAGCTATAAACCAATCTATCACTACCACTTTTCTAAACCCCTCTGCACCTCTCAAACATCCTCAAAACTAGAAAGCAACCTGCAGTCCCAGAAATATGTCTATCTTTGCCTCTCTCCAAACTCAGCATCCTGGGGGGAGGGTCAGGGGAAGACCAGTTGAAGACTCTTCACTTCTGATACCTTTTTACCCATGTTCAGCAAGGTGTTTATGAAACATAAATTTACCAAGTCTTAAAACAAGCCTCAGGTGATAAGTAAATATTTGCTTGGCTTCACAGCTGAATAAACTGACAGAAAGGTTAAAAGAATTACGTTCAAGTTTACACAACAAGGCCATGCCAAAACTAGAAACAGAGTCCCGGAGTTCTAGAACTCCCTTGTTTCAACATCTGTAATATTTAGCACCTGCTGATCTTCAAAATGTTGCAAATACCTGTTAGCTAAATCCACTCAAAGTCTCCAGAAAAAATAGGAAATATTAACATCTCCTGCTTTATCTATGGAAAGGTGATGCTAGATCTGTATGAGGTATAGATATTTTTCAGAGTCCTTGAGATTCTTTTATGGCATATGCTAAAGTTTCCTTAGAGAGGAGAGAGAAAAAGGGAAAAAAAAAAAAAAAAAAAAAAACACAATCCCTAGGTTAGAAGAGGGGACAGGCTGAAAGTGTTGAGCACTCTTGAAACAGGGATCTCACAGTATAGGCATATTGTCAGAAAGAAGAAGGACCATCAAGAACTTGCCAGAGCAAAGCAACAAATCTGGGTTTAGAACATAAACGATCAAGCCAGGCAAACTCTATGTCTTTCTACTTACTAGCTCAAAAGCAAAGTCTAATTATTGCTCATTTTACACTGTTGTGGTCCTGGCAAGTTCCATGAAATTATTCCTTCCTGACTAAATACAGAACTGTAAGAAGGCATGGAGGGAAACTGCAGCACTCATTGCTTGTCAGACCTTTTCCCTGAAGTAAAGATTCCTGCACATCTCTCCAGAGCAATCATATTTACATAAATAGAAGGGAGAAGAAAAGAATTAGTTCTCCTCCACCTCTGTCTGTGGCTCATGGATACCATACTTCCAACTCACAGCTTAATCCTCTGATCTGCAAGATATCTTGGGGAAGAAAAATAAAACAAGCATACTCAGTTAATTGCTCAGTGACAGAATCTTTTCTCCACCTTGTTTTCTTTCTTCTCTATAAAAAGAGCAAAAAAAAATCCAGAACAGTGGAATTGGTCTGCTGAGATAAGTGTAATTAAAACCAGGTCCACTCTGATGAGAAGTCTCATTTAGTGCATACAGAAGTAGCATCTCACTTGCCACCCAAAAAGCCTGGTGAGCTCCTGAGTCTCAGCTCTCTAGAAGATTGTAAATATATTCTTTTCTCTTACTGAATTTTATGCCTTCATGTCTGCCACCAGTGGTCTCTTAATTCATCGGTATTTTTGGAAGGATGATCTCCGTCCATTAGCACTGCAGCCAGCTGGAGTTAAACTGGCTGAAAAATTACAAAGAAACACCATCCTAGCAGGAAGTAGTGTGTTTATAAAAAAGATAGATTCGTATCTTGTAGGCTGTGGCATAGTTGTGTTATAGATAGTTACAGTCCCATCAGTCATGGGACTGCTTAAATCACCCAACTACACCTTCAAATGACAGATGTGCTTATAACCAGCTATAACACAAATGACTCGTGGCTGTGATATGCTTCTAAACAGCCCCTCATCATTCATCAACCCTTCTGAATGCACTCTGCACAGGAGGCGAGAGTGGTATTTCTTTGTCATATATTTAAGCCAGAGTTTCCTCTTCAGCTGTGGGTACCTGCAGAATTACTTTTTTCCTCCATCCTTCAGAAACAGAGTTCTTGACATCAGAAATCAAACCAGACATGAGATCATGCTTTCTTCCATTCCCCAACAAACCTTCAGGCATGAAATAAATTAAAGGGCAGAATATATTTCTCCCCCTCTCTCAATTCCTCCTTTCTATCCTTTTTAAACAAGCAGAAAGATTTAAATTAACATGTCACTTAAACAGCTAGGAGAAGCCAAAGCCAATAACCTCCATCAGGTGCATTAAATAATAAGATATATCCATCTTGTCATTTTTTTTTCTATTACACTAAGAACAGAGTAGCTGTCCTGGTATCTTCACAGGGATATTTATTAGTGACCCCAAAACATGCCCAAATATGCAGGGGTATCAAAGCAGATCCAGACTCAGGATGGAGCAGAGCACAACCACCTGAAGCTTATGGAAGACAACAGGAAGAGGAGATTGATATGAAAATGAAGTGCATCAGCAACATTCACAATCATGAACACTGAAGAATGGATCAAGAAAAATAGTGAAACAGTACAAAGATAACTGGGTTGATTTTAGTTGTCCTAGTTCTTCCAGTCAAAAGTATTTACCTAGAAATTCAGAATGCCCAGGCAAACAGGTGTAACAAAGTTTGTCTAAAAAGTGATGTGCGCTAAGTGAATCTGGAGCTGATAGGTTCAGAACAAACCAAATAGTTCCTCAAACAATCTGAGGAACTCCATGCTAAAAGACATTACAGGTGCTAAATTGTTTTTGAAGGCTCAGGGAGTTAAGGAAGCTAGTTCATGCAGTAAAAAATCCTAATGCATCCAAAAAACATAGAAAAGAATTAGGACTTAGATAAAAATTAAGCTGAAAGGTGAGGAAGGACCCTAACCTTCAAGCTTAAGAATGAAGGCTAGAAGACTACTAGGAGGAAGTATCAGATATGATAATCCTGTTCATATTCTTCTTTAGACTGCTTTGTTGGAGATAGGATATTGAACTAGAGAAAACAACATAGTTTCTCCTATATTCTTAAGCACATTCTGACATTAGGACTGTCTAAAGTCCAGAAAAGCATGTTGTACTCACTTGCTAGACCTATAGCTGTTTTTCCATCAAGGCCTTAGCTTCTGATACATCCTTTAGTGACATCCACAGCTCCTTCTCTTTAAATCAAGAACAAGATTTAGGCCACTGTGGCATGCTCCACAGAAGCCAGTTTTGAAATGGGCAACAGCATAAGGCCATCAGCAGAGTTGAGATGTGTGAACTTGGGCACAAAACAAGAGATGTTGCCCACTCTGATTTGGCTGTCCTGTTTTCAGCCTGCAACCAGTATTTCAGCACAATCCTACCTCACATCAGATAAGCAAAGTAGCTCTATCACTGTCTGCAATAGGGAAGGAGGCACCTCCATATGGTGTAACACCAGGCCTTCACCAATGAAGGATGAAACAGTGAAGAAGATATCCCAGGGTGAAACGACTGAGTGTGGCAAGAAGAAAAAAAAAGTGATAGATTTTACGTTTACAAATATTATCTCTCAAAATCATTGAGAAATGAAGCATCCAGCCCAAAGCTCATTGAAGAAAATATTTCCAAAGCCACAGCCCTGAAGGACTCCAGGCTGAGCATATCATTATTAGTGTGCATACCATAGCAAAGACAAAGGCAGTAGAGGCAATTGGATCATTTTTGATATCCAGTCCTAGCAGCAATATGTATTAAATGGAAAGATCTAATTATCTCCAGAGCAAGATGAGCAACAGCTTATCCAGTCCCACAAAATACTGATACTTTTGAGGTTTTGCTGCTCTTCAGCATAAACCCTAGAAGTTTTGAAGTTTTAGTTTGTTCTTTTTATTTTTAAATTTCTCCAGGGCTGGGAAAGATGCTGCTTTTTCTGCAGGCTTGTGGGTAGAGCACATTCTAGGTTTTGAAGACATTCCAGGTCAAATCCCTCCTATGCCCTTAAACCCCTGCCCAGTTCCTTGAATTGCAAGCTTATTCTCTACTTCTGACCCAAAATTCTTCCTAGCATCTGAGAAATTTGTTTCCTAAACAAGTCTGTCATTCTCACAAGTTCCAGTTTCAACATATCCAACATTTTCTTGCATCAAGACAGTAATCTGCATCTCTCTAGTGACATGCATACAAAGTTCCTGGGCTGCCCACAAGAGTTTAGTAGGTATAACCACACTCTACTCAAATGTCTACTCTCAAAACCAAATAATAGCCTGAAGAAATAGATCATGGCCCAATTCTTTCCTTTGGTTCACACAGTGCATGAGTTGCTTTGAAATCATTGAAGTATCAAAGCATCCCCTATAAACCACTGCAACAGACATAATCACACAAGTGGAAATCAGTGAACTAGTACCAATACCAACAGTCCTGAACAAACAGAAATTTACTACTCATTTGAGCAAACTTTATTCACAGTACTCCCTCACAGTCATAACACTGACTTTTCATAAGGACTGTATGAGACAGTAGGGCAGTCATGAGATCATTTATTACAAACAAGGGCCTAAGGCTACTAGGTGCTTCTGAAAATAAACTAATGGGTTGACTTGTTTCTGAAAAAGATGATAAAGAAGAAATTAAATGACAGCAGGCTCATGAAATATGTTATCTAGATGAACATGACAATCAGACTTCAGTCTCTTCATCCTTGAGTACAAGGAACAGATATGAGACAAGGCTTAGCTACAAACCTTCCAGTACAAAAAAAAACCCACACAATTAAATTCAGTAAAAGAATTGTACTGGACTGTTCCTATTTAAGTAAGGTGGTAATTATTAACTCAGTTTATCTTCATACCTCCAAAGAGAGCTCTCTGTGATGCTTCCCAGGTTGTAGTCATACAGCTTTGTCAGAATTAGAATTACCTGAAGGCAAAAGAAGAAATCATGGTTAGTCGGAAACAATTACAATCTCATAGAACTGAAATGACCCCAGGGAGAGCTTAGGATTCCTTTAATGGGTGCTCAACATAATTGAATGAATTGTTAAAAGCATTTGCCCAAACTGACATGGGATGTATTTGCAGAGGTGTATGTTGAACCAATCAGACCTTTCCCTGTTCAACTTCTCTGCACGATGCTGCCAACAGGTTCTTCATTTTCCCTTACCTAGGAAGCAGAGTAAAGTGGGAAGAAGCTGCACGTTTGACAATACCACAGGATACAAGATGGGATCTGCTGTATACAGTAGAAATGTTGACTGTTTCCTAAGCGCTAAAACTGTTTATCTTTGCAGCAGTGGCCCATGCATGGATAACCCATTGGTCTGTCTCCAGTTATGTCCCTCTTCTTGGAAAAAAGGCGAAGAACACTGCAGATGGGCAGCCATCCCCTAAAGACTGCAATTCACTAGAAATATTCACTAAAAATCATTTGAGAACAGCTTCTACAGTGAAAAATACAAGATTTCAAAATGCTGCCCCAAGTTTCAGTTAGATCTCTAAGCCACACACATACAGGGATTCCTTTCACTGTACTTTTGGCACATCCTTTAATAAATTAGGTTTTCAGTACCAAGCCCTACAAACCTGAGATAACCCAGAATGGAAAAGACTTCTTGCTTCTGTGTGTGCATCTGCACATGCATGGTAACACTGCCAAGCAGTGAGCCCCCCTCAAAGCAATTCCAATCAAATGAAACTAACAAAAATCATAACACTATTTTCAGCTCTACTGATAAATACATAGCTTTTAACAGCTGAAGGAACAGAATCTTCCTTCTGGATTCTCAGAAGAGATGTGAATGCCCTTTTCCTGCTACGTGTCTGTATTAGTTTGTGAGATTGTGCCTAGGTTTCCTCACTCTCTCTAAAATACTGCCATCAGTTGGACTACTGAGGCTCTAATCACTAGATCTTACTGCAAGGAGACAGGAAAAGTGACAATGTTTTGCTGACCACAGGTCAGAAAAGCAAAGTCTGTAGAGGTGGGCCTGACACTATTGTCCTTTCTCTTTCCTTCACACAATTTTCAACAAAATCTGAATCACACACACTTCCACCAGAAACTGTCCAGCTACTGCCTCCAGCTGAAATCAGTGTTGCCTTTTACCACCCCTCAACTGTAACAGAAAACATTAATACTATCCTCAGACACCAAAGCCTCAACAATTCTTAGCTAGCTATATGCATCTTCCAGCAGAACAGAATTTAGTACAGGTAAGTACTCAGAGATGGGAACAATAACAGAAAGCTCATTTTAAAAACACACTGATGGTGTAATAGAATGGGCATCCCCACCTGAATTTCTACTGAATTTTGGAAATAGTTCAAACTCTTGTTTTCAGCCTCCCTTGAAATCTGAAAAGGACAGGAGATCTAGCAGGCTTTTGATTCATTGTAAGGGCTGAATAGCTGAAATACAAATAGTATAGGCAAGAAATGAGGATCATGCACCAATCACTAGGGAAGAATTTAAACCAAGCTCATTTTTTGGCTGTACAAGCTTACATCCTGGATTATACCTCTGTATGTCTGAAGCTGCCCATCACTATCAAGCAGACATCCAAACAAGGGTGTGCCTTCATGCACAAACCTGCTGAGATGGATTGAAAACCAGTAGGACTGCCAAAGAGTAACAATCAATGGTTCAACATGTAGCTGGAAACTAGCAACAAGCAGAAGACCAAGGGTTTATAACTGGGACTAATATTGTTCAACATTGATGAGATACTAAGAAACTTTGTAGATGATACCAAATTAGTAAGAGGAGGGAATGACCAGGAGGCACTCAGAACAGGAGCCTTGAGAAATTTGAGAATTGGGTTAGCAGAAACCTCATGGAGCTCAGCTACGCTAAGTAGAGAGTTCTGCACCCGGGGCAGAAAAACCCCTTGAATCGGTACATGCTGAGTGTTAACTGGCTAGGTATTAGTCATGCTAAAAAGAACCTGGAGATTACAGTGAATGCCATGCTGAATACAAACCAAAAAAAATTCTCTCACCACATATAAGGCAAACTGCATACTGGGCTATATTATCAAGACCATCACTTGGAGCTCAGTGGAAGTTATCCCCCTCTGAGGGCCCATCAGTTCAAGAAAAATATGGAGAAATTGAGGAAGAACTGACAGGTGGAGGGCCACCAAGATAGCAAGTACACAACCTACAAGAAGAGGTTGAAATCCGAGTTTTTCTAGTCTAGAAGAAATTAAAACAATCTAGAATCAGCCCATAATTACTTGAAAAGAAGTTACAACGATGAAGTCAAATTATTCTTGGTTGTGGCAGTGATATGGGTAGGGTAAGTGATCACAAGCTGTGTCCTGGGAGAGTCAGACTAGACATTAGGAAACAGGTTACCTAGAAGATCTGCAGAACCTCCATCTTTGGAATTTTTCCAAATCTAGCTAGATAAAACCATTGCTGACCTGATATATAGATGATCATAGCTCTGCCTTGAGTAGGTGGTCAGACTAGGGACCTCAAATTCCACTTCTAATCACAATTCCTACCACTTCAATGAAAAGTTTTAGCTTTAGTCAGAATGGAAGTGTATCTAGGTTTAGAAGTATTATTAGTTCTTTTAATAAACAGCTTCTCCCTCCTGCCAATACAGACACTTCCAGAATACAATTACCTTGCGGGCAGAGAGGTACAGGAAAGTAATTTTAGCAAAAAGTTTCCAGCAAAACATTTCAGCCTGCTCTTTTGTTAATGCCTTAAAAAATAATTACCAACTTTCAAGATGATGGGCTCCTTTAACAACTCCTACATTTGGGACATAAACCACCAGACCATTTCTATTGCTACTAATTTATTTTGCATTTCTCTGTGCCAGGTTGCTGTATATTTTCTCTTCCCCTCTATCCCATTAAAACTGCAGTAAATTAAAAAGGCACAACACTTCTTACCTGACAGAAACACTGATCTATATACCTCTGCGTTATTATTTTCAGCCTGGGTTCCTAAGAAACAAGGCTTACAGATACACCCTCCTCCCCAGCCGCACTCCCTGATAACTTTTGCATTAATCTGTCAATTCCAGTCAATTTGGAAAAGCAGCAAAATGCTGGAGGAAATTCAGGTTCTATAAGCTCTATGAAAGTCGGAAAGACAGAGGAAGAACGCTTAATGAGTGCTCCCGCTGGGAGAAGGAACAGAGCTCGCTGCTGTCATTTCCAGTGGCAGAAGCCAGCTTACCGCCGCCAGCCGTACCAGGCACTACCCCTTTCCCCAAAGGCTCAGGACGTAAGGTAGACCAGAACAGCACAGCAGAGCAGGAGCTGAGGATGTGAGTGAGCACGCAGTTACTGCAATAGCGGATCACGTGGGGGACAGGGCACACGCGCATCTCGCTGTCAGGTTTCTTCATTTGTAGAGCACAACTTTAAATCCCTCGTAGCAGGGCAAGAGTCTGTCCAAAGCATTTGCTATTTGCATAAGTGACAAGTCACATATGGCTGATGGGACAGATGGGAGAATTGCCCCCAAAAAGTGGCCTACCAGAGCGAACCAGGCGGTTGGCAGTAGTTCTGGCACCCACACCCGTGTCCCATCTGCTCTCCTTGCAATGTGATCCATCACTGAAAACATATCCATCCGATGAACAGCAGCCTCCCTTACTACCTGCTCCCATTTTCATCTCCCCCTCCTACTGTCCATCATGCCTACTTACTGCTTAATGTCCAAGCTGAGGGCCTCATCCTGCCATCCCACGGATAACTGGCTACAGACTCCGGCTGTTGAAACACGAACCGTATGGGGCAGAAGACGAGTGCAGAGGCCCCATCTCTGTAGCTTGGTGACATTGTACAAGTAAACTCAGAAAATCAAAGATGACATAAGAGTCTCCACATATTCCTGCTGATCAAGGCAAGGAGTATCAGAAAAGGACAAGCCATGCTTGTGCCCAGACCTGAATCTTTGGCTGACTTCAGGCCCTGCCCCACCGCCATGGCCCTGCCTGGCCACCACAGGGCCTTGCCCAGCCCATGATCCTCACCAGGCATGGTCTGGATCCCAACCCATGCCTGACTGCCCAGTAGGGCCATTGCCCATCCCTGCAGACCTGCCTCCAGCTGCCCTGCTCCCTCTTTGGTGGTGGGACAGGACAGGCCTAGCTACAAGGTCCAGCCCCTGCTGCCATAGGGAGCCTCACCATGATGCCTCCTGTCCTCCCTCCTCCAAACACAGACCCCACTGCTGTGCAAGAGGTGCATCCATCTAGTCAGAAGGGTCTCCAAAAGGCCCCCTTTGGGGAGGGGTCTGATGTGCCAATTGCCCTGCTGACAGGTCAGGAGGCATATCTGCAGAAGGCACACATACTAACAAGGACTTGTGCCAATTAGTGCTTTATAAGTGCTAAATTTCAATCTCCACCCTCCCAGGAACGCTTATCAGCAACAGCAGTGCAGCTCTGCACTGAAGATCGCCTTGCCGTTATCCCTCACAGTTTCTTTGAATAGGTCTATAAATCCCCTACTTAAGAAAAATAAAAATTGGGGGGTGGAGGAGGAGGAGAAGAAAGGTTTGTGTGTGTGAAAGAGAGCATAAAGCATCCCTGAATAGCTGTTCTCCTGATGAAAGATAGTAGTAAACTAAATAATAAAGTTCAGCCACCAGCCTGTGTGGCTACCTGCCCTATGATGCAGGAATTATAGATACCCCAAGTCCCAAGCCCCCTTTGAATCTGGGAAGCAGCTGGGCAGAAATCACAGTGACAGGAAAGTTGCTAGCAGCTTTTCCAAGCTTTGCTGTCCCTCTTGGCCCTCTTCTCTTCTGCTTGCCAAAGAAATCAAACGTAAAAGACTGAGAACAGTCGGTCAACAGGCTCGGGTTTTTTAAACAGCACTCCAAAGCAGCAGCTGGACCAGCTCACCTTTCACTGCACTGATTATGGGTGGGTTTTATTCCTGAGCATGAATTTCTCAGACCCAGTTTCCTCTGATGAATATTTTGATGTCTAGTAGTTTTAGATGCAGACCTGAAGGTAGCAGGCAAAGAAGAGTAAGGAGAAAATGTAGGATTTTTCCCCTTCACTCCTTGCACTAGTTGAAATGATCTTAAGGAAGATCATGTAAGAGTCTCAAGGAACACACTTTCCTCATCTGTAAAACCAGGGAATTATAATCTGCTTTTATAGAGTAGTTTAAAATTAGCAGAATGTAATTAGTAATGCTGAAAAGACTGGGATTTTTTTTTCACAAAATACACAGATTGACTGTTTCAGTTGTGAGGAAAGTTCACAAATTTCAAAACTCTCCATGAAAGAAAATCTCCATTGATAATTTTAATCTCTTCAATTGGAAGAAAAAAAAAAAAATCTTGTACCTGACATTTCAGAAAGAATATGAAATGACAAAAACTAAAACAATGCAAGAAAATCAAAACGTTATGCAACTAGAACTGAAATGTCTCTTCTTTCTTCTCCCACAAATTTCAGCAAAACCCACAGTCTTACAGGACACTAGTTCTCAGAGAACTGATAGAATATATGGTTTAACTTTTCCCATGATATTTATTTCAATTTAGCTCTTACGATACTTCTAAAATCAGAGGTATCCCCAAACCTATCAAAATACCGATGCTAATTCTGGACAAGCTACCCCTAGAACCCAAAGTAGGATTGTTATATCCTGGCTTCTTAATCAGGGCTAATTAGCCTGAATATAAGGATAAAATCTCTTAATATTTAGCGTTTCCTAGCTAGTACATATATTTGAAATCACATTGTGGCCTGTATGTGCACCAGTTCATTGGGAAATAGCTTAGATAACTCCATATGGTGCAGATATTCTGCAAAGATACATATAAGAATTTCCTATAAAAAACCCCATTTTCATAGACCTATATTGGTTCCTTAGTATCTTTAAGCCTATCTCTAGTTTCAACAGTCTCCTTGCATGATTTACTCCAATTCAAACACTAGTAATAGATCTGCTCAAAGATATATGTGCAAAACAAATAAAACATTGGGCAGAAAATTAGTTATTTCTGCCCAGAATTCCATATTCTTTTTGTCCCTTTCACAATGTTATCTGACTAAACCATGCATTTTGGTTATTTTTACTTTTCTGAAAAGATACGTTTTTCTCCTTTACTGTTCTCATTTTGCTGTTATTTAATCTGCAAAGGTTACTACATGTTTAATACCTTTTTTCTCTTCTTTTCTCCTCTACAGCTTTCACTATATGTTACCAAAGAATGCAATGAACAGAGACATGCATATTACATTGCTCTAAATGTCAGAATGTGGGCTGTGAAGGAGCACAGTAATGAAAAGAAAAATACTATCTCACCATTTGTTTTCCTCCCTTGTTTTTTTCCTGAGTGTGTGGCTTTCCCTCTTCTTTACTACTCACCAATCAATACAAACTAAAAAGGCCAAGAAGAAAAGAACAAGCAGACTACAGACACAATGAAAAGGAGCTGAAAAATCCAGACTTATGCCAGCTCTGCTGTGAATACAGATGGTCTTTCCAATTGCACAAAAATTCAAGACTTCAGAAGGTCCATTCATTAGGATCAATATTTGAAGTGGGCTATTTTGCTCTATCAGATATGGAAGACACAGAAAGAAACCTTCACTTCTGAGCTAACAGCCAAGAGCAGGAGAGATCTGATCCCAGGTTTACCACATCCTCAGTGAGTGCACTAACCATGAATTAGTTTTGAAAAAGTTTTCATACAAAGTAGAAAAGCTCCAGAAGAGATGGAAACAACGACCTTGGTGCATTAAGCTCATTCAGCTGAGAGAAGACAGACCAGCAAAACACGTACTTAAACCCGGCTTGCCCAGCTCCCAAGAAAAAACAGGACCCAGTGTCTGTTCTGGGAAGGATAGAGCCTTCATATCTCAGAAACTATTAGGTTTGATTTAAACCAAAACAGCATCTCCAAAGAAAAGCCAATTTATCAAGCATTCCCAAACTATGATTGCTTTTCCAAGATCTGGGATGAGAAGGGCCTACTTGTAGATTTCAAGAAAGTCAGTAGCTGCACATAAAAGATTACTCTATGAAGCTGCCAGTTCAGGCCCCAAGAGAGTCCCTGTTGTCCTAAAAGAAATTCTAGGGCAAGTATGGCTAATTTTTCCTAGACCTAGTATACTAGCTTGTGTTCAATTAGTCCATGCTGTCTCACCCTATATTGCCTTGCACATCTGATCCAGGTTTAGGACTGGCTTCCGTCTTTTTATCCCTTTATACTTCAGACATCCTTTAGGCTGCAGACTTGTTTTCAACTATTCTACAAACGACTCTGGCAAGGTTCCTGCAGGGTACTGGCCAAAGCTCGTCTTTTACGGCACTGCTAGTTCCAAATGTAATGCAAGGATTATCTTAACATGACTTCTCTCCTCAAAAAAAAAAATATATATATTTTTTATACATATATACACACACACACACAGTATAGTCTCACCATAGATGGTGCTGAAGTAACTGGCCAGGAAGTTACTCTGAGTACCTTCTGCATCACTGCTGATGATCAAGTTAGTAACAGTGGGAAGAAAGCAATAGGCTACAGTCTGTGGCAGTGTAACTCATCTGCTAATGATGCATGTCCAGAAAGAAATCTAGCCCACACTGACCTCTCTTCTGCCACAGCTACACATAAACCATTGCCCGAGTCAGCTAATAGTATACTAGGTCAAGCATCTGTAATACTTCACACCATTCACTGACCATTGCATGCTTACTCCCAGGAATGCCACAAACACAATGTTAAAATGAGACTGTACTTAAGCAAGGCTAAGCAAGGATATGGACTGGAACAACTTTTATTTACAGTTTAATCACCATTATTAAAGAACCACTGTGCAAAATGGTCTGGCAGGTATTCCAACACAATCTCTTTCATACTAACACTACTCAACTTGGCTACATTTTATCAGCTGTACTCTTACCACCACCCCCAGGTCCTCTCTGCAAATGCTTTCCACTTTACACAGCACAACAGGGTACTAAACTCAAACAACTTTTATAGCTCCATGGTAACACAGATTTTTCAAATAAAACAATCAAATTTTTTTTAAAGTGTTTGCTATAACTTCTCAGGCTCTGAATTTTACAATGTTATCTCTGGATCAACTGAAAACTGTGCAAAAAGATTGGTTCTACAGGTTTTCAAATGCTGATTTCAAAGTCACAACAGGCCATTATTTGTGGAGGCACACACAAACAGCTTTCATGTTTTCACACATCCATGCTACGTATATATTTTGCACCTCTTTCGGCCAACATTGCAGCTGTGCTAGTGTCAACCACAGCATTAAAAAAAAAATTTAGTCCTACAGTTGCCCACTTTCCTGACTTGAGTGCCATCACCTCTCAATGACACACGTGTGCATAAATGCTCTTTAACTCAACATTTTGTTGGAATTGTCTGAAAGTGACAGAATATTTCTATTACCTGGCTGCAAACCACTTACAGCACATTCTTGAATCACAGTTTGAGAACCCCTGATTTCGGCTAGTTTGCTGACAGGAAAGAAAAAAACAGTGAAGATCTTGCCTACTATTCTGTCTGCAGGAGTGGGTCATAGTAGACGCTCAGAGAGAAAGCATTAAAATCTGGCCATGTAGAGGGTGATTCTTCTTACTAACTTTCAACAATCAGCAGGTTACTTTCTTCTTAAATCAACAACTGTATCAGGGCTGCTGTGCTTAAAGGATCAGAGAAAGACAGCAAGGATGATCAAAGATACAAAACAGCTCTGACTCAGTAAGCTAAGGTTCTTTAATCTGGGAAAGAAACAACCAAAGGGATATGATAAGGGTCTATAAAATCATGAGTGTCCTGAATTGACTGTTCACTGCTTTTCAGTGCACAAGATCTAGGACAGCAACTGAAGCTAGCAAGTTCAAAACACACTACATATACACGAGCTATGAAACTCCCCACTGTATGTTGTGGCTTCTGCAAACTTAGGTGGGGTCAAGGGAAAAATTGAGGTTTTCAGGGAGAAGAAATGCACTGAGGTCTATAAAATACAGAGAAGAAATATATGGCACAATGCTCATGCAAGTCCTGCACACTTCCCATATGTGCACATTTAGCTAGTGTTGGGGAGGGGCTATGACTACAGCTCTCACATTCTTACAGCTATTACACAGTGTTAGCTTTCAATAATTTAAATTTTTGTATTTATTTGTATTTCTGGCACATTTAATAACCACTTGTAGGCAAGAAATTCAATGTTTGCCAAACATTGATACTAGTATTTCCTTTCTTAGTCTTGTATTTTTCAGTCAGAGGAGAAAATAAACAGTTTCTATTATGTTCAGTTTATAGGGGTCCCTTGTGTGATGACAACTTTTAGAGGAGACCACAATACAAACTATAATAAGGAAAGGCAAAACAAGGTCTCTCTCCCACAAATGCTTTAAAGATAGCCCCAGTCTTCATGCTTTTCATCAGGATGAAACAGAAATTTATGATTAGAAAAAAGAAATTTTTACAGCCACCAAAACATAAAGAATGTGTTTCTGTAATAGGTAAAGCCCAAAGGTCACAGCACAGAGTTACCGCCTCTCTTGACTCCCAGTGGGACCTGACTTTTGTGGCTGTACCACAAATACCCCACACCTTAACCACTGACACACTGACTAATTTGCAATGGGGATTTCATTCTTTCCAGAGAGTTCCAGAGAGTAAATTACTATAGGAACAGAAGTGGAGATACTCAGGTTCCCAAGTAAACGTAATAGATTCTGTTCCAGTGGCAGGAGGAGGAAGGGAAGAGGGAAAGGAAAACAAAAAGCAAGGGATAAAATAATGCCTGCCTGTCACCTTGAAATGTTTTAATACAAAAGCAAAGTTTTTCATTTCAGAAGACAAAAGTTGGTGTGGAGAGAATCGATTGCACATGGTAATTGCACTGATGCTTAAAAGCCATTAGCATGAGCGCTCTGCGCATGCTTCAAGAGGGAAATGCAGTCTTCTGTTTATTCATTTCACTGAATACCCGCATAGGCCTCTGGGGGATTATTTGACAATTAAGAGCAGAGCAGGGTGAAGCCCTAAACTACTTGGAAGGAATTTTTTTCTCTTACACCCGATTACATTCTCTGACAATCAGCAGCTCTTACTTAAGTATGCAGTTACTGCCAGTGATTTAGAGTGGACACCCAGCAAGGGTGAAAAGTTCAGTTGCAGAAAAGCACTGAGCTGTTCTGTGCCTGGCCTGCTCTTGGGCTGGCTATTGAAACACCCACAGCCATTCAGGAGTCTCTGGGCTTTGCCAAGGGACAAAGATTTGAAGTGCTGAGAAGCCACTTCTGAAGCAGTTTTAGAAAGCCTGTGTCCACAAGTGAAAGTTTGCTTCTGAGGAGCTTCTCAAACATCTAATTTCACATGCAAACTACTACTTGAGCATAGCACTGGTAGCTAGCGAACAGCATACAACCTCCTCTCAGAAAGTGAGAGAAAAGCCTTTATGAAAACACACTTCTCCTTTAGGATTCTGCTTTGCCAGCTATATTTATGATGGTGCCCTCCTGATTAAGACCAAGAGGTTTTTTGAAGGATTTAGAAATACCCATAAACTCCAAACATGTACACTATTTCCCAAACCAGTAATCCAAGCCTCCACTTGAGCATAATTCACCCAACTTTTTCTGAAGTAACTGAAAAAAAATAATATTACAAAAGGCAACAAAGTAAAGAAAGGCTAAAACTAGAGGTCGATCTCTGAGAAAGGAATTTTGTTGAGGCGTGGTGGAAGGTGGTGGACGAAAATCTGTTATCAATGTGGTACATATAATTCCTCACAGATTGCTTATCCTGGAGATCACTGCAGCACATAAAAGTGAAAAATTAGCATGCAATGAATAATTTATTTAGCACTTTACTGTTGTTTAAACAAATCACTTTCATGAAAGCAATGTGTATTCAAGCAATAAATCACTGTTTAACATTCTGTCGCAAGCAAAAGATACCACTTGACAGAATTATTGAATGATGTTGCATGGCCACAAGGCAAATACAACAGAGATAAGGGTGATGTCCTTGAATAATAGACTTCCTTCTCTTTCCCCTCAGGAAGAAACTGAATCTTTAAAGTAAAACTTTCATCCTGGGGCAGCACGGATGGTGAAACTTATGAACGTAAGCGCCTTTCATCTACAGGCCCCAAAAGTGCCCTGAAAACATTAATTGATCATTCCTAACAACAGCTCTGTGATGTAGCTTGGTTTTATTATACGCAACAAGCATGCATAACTTGAGAGTTTGTTATGAAAGGGAGGGAGGGAATACTTACTCTGATGAACTCCTAGCTCTTATTTCTTAAACTTGCTCTCCCCTGTCCCCTAACACATGGGGAGACGAACTTCAGGAGATCCAGATCTACTCTTTAAATCACAACTTCCCACTGCTTAGTTTTACTGCAGCAGGAGATAAATCCAAGTCTTCTGGTCCACACACTGTAATATCACGGCCTGTTTGCGTGAACATAGATAGGAATGCATAGTGTTTCTACTGATCTCCAGTGACTGATGAACAAGGGTATACTAATAGACACAAGATATGTCCCCCAGAAACTGGGGAAACAAAAATCTTAGTATAACAAAGAGGTAATTATTTATCACAGTCTTTTGTTACAGTGTTCCGGTGACATTTCTTCCAACTATCATTTCCCAAAAACCATCTTTCTAGCAGTCCCTGGGCATCTTATGCTAACAAATGACAATGAAACATGTCACTACAAACAAACACATTGGGTCTCCTCTCCTTACGGCACCTCTTTGTTAATTGAGTTAGTCTTGGAATTCATTTGGCTCAGGACTAGGATTCAGAAAGTGTCTTATGATCTCTGTGGCTGCCAACACTAATTCAGCCTCTTGTTACTCCTCTACAGTGCTAAAAAGAAAAGACGTGGAATCAAGTCCTTGTGTACTTGTTCTCAGCTTCACCCAAATCAGCAGAATTCTCAGAGCCAAACTCAGCACAACACATGCCTGCGTGTTAATCATATGAACAACAACAAAGCAAGAATTTAGCGCCCTCAGTTTGCCATAAAAAAGTGAGACAAACCATCCATTCAGCTTGCACTCACTGGCCACCACAGTCAAGGAAGTGGGAGGAATAAGAATAGGGTTTTCTAGCATCTGTGAGCACACTCATTGCCTGCTCTTATAAGAGATAGGAGAAAACATTGGTCACCTTTTACTAACTGGATGGCTTTATTTCATTATCGAAAATTAGGTGACCACAAATTCTAGAGAATTAGGCCCAGTATTAAAAGGAGACATTCTAGTCATCTCTAATCAGACAAATCTTGGTGAAGTGTGCGAGATGTACTTACACAAGAACAGTTCTTCACTTCCTTGCATTCTTTCACCCACTCCAGCTGCAACAAATATGCCAGCAGCAGCTGTTTGTAATAAGCTAGAAGGCATCCTGAGACCAATTGTAATGCAAAAGTCATATTTTCTGAGCTGTTTATAGATGGCAATTTGTAAGGTTGTAATGTCACATGTTGTCAATAATTCAAGGTGGGAAATTGCAACAGTTAATAGGTCATCAATTCTTCACTTCACCTTAACTCTTTCTTCCCAGAGAACAGTTAAGCCATGTTTCATCTGCACATATTCCCTGAACCTCAGGCTCAAAGGTTTCATTTGTTTATGGAAGGAAACTTAGGATGGTAAGATGTAAGTAATCCCTTAACAGGCACACAGGGATCATAACAAATATGAAGTGCACATTTCAGACTTGGGATATAAATTCCTGTTAAAGGTCTGTTCTCACTGGGCCTCTATATTCTGAAGAGCAGGTTGATGCTGCCAGAATGAGAACTGTTTTATTTCAGAGAGGAGAGGACTTGGTCAAAAATAACTTGTTAAAGTGAGATTTCCCATGCCACCCCCACCCCATACTTTTAAGAAAAAAAAAAAAAAAAAAAAAAAAAAAAAAGACTCTTCTCTATTCTTGCTTTCTTTTCCCACCTACCCACTTCTCCCTCCACCTGATTCATGGTCACCAGCTAAAGATAAACCAACTCCTACCAGTATCAAACTCTGATAGCCAGCCCTGGTGACCTAGTAATAACACATTCTGAAGCATCGGTGTGGTTACAGCAATGTATTGAATTTGCACCTTGGAAACTTGTTCCCACTGAGTAAGATACTGACCTTCCTTGGGACTTCTTGCTGCATTGCCACATAGGATCTCCATGAAATTAGCGCTGGCAAAGCAACACTCTGGAAAACTAAGAACATCTAGTGACCTGCAGGACTGATGCAAATTTCCCGTAGAAGCAAATCACAGAATACCTTAAAATGGAGCTGTACAGCTGTGCACCCATAGAACAATTAGAAATTGTGTCTATTATGCCAAAATAACACAAGTGTCCCTGGTCACAAGATACAATTCACAATCCATCACATGATGAGAGGCCTGAAACTGTCACTGTGATGGGGAGATACATTATCCACCTGGTGGTGAAACTGCATCCAGACAAAACTCTCAGCTCATTCTACAAATGTAATTTATAGCATACCACAAAAAAAAAGTTGAAGAGTATTACAGAGGGTTGGAAGGCTGATAGAACTGTGTGTGAAAGAAAACCTTTTACTGATCCCCCAGTCAAAGCATCAAATCAGCTTTGAGAGCTAGCTGAAGAGTTCTCTCTGCCCGCTGCAGTCCCACCAGAGCGAGGTGTGACACGAAATGCTCATATTAAACCACACCATCCATAGATAAAGAGTGTTTCCCCTCCGTGGTTCAAAGCACATTCAGCACCCAATAGAAGCCACTGATTCCAACCTTTAACGGGACCTACTATTTATAACATCTATAGAAGTCAGGAGATGTTAACACTAAATATATTCAGGAGAGGTATTAGGCCTAAGATACTTCGATAGCACTATAGCCAACATGAAGCAGTCCCCTCAAAGGGATTTCAACCATGCTGAAGGGGAAAGAGGAGATTGAATCTGGCAGAAAGCACCAAGCAACAAGAGACAGGAACTGTGCCACTTTAGGAGCCTGAACAGCACAAGGAAGGATGAGGAGGAGGGATAGACCATTTGAGATTCTGTAATTACAGGACTTTCTGACCTGGGATTCTTCCTATCTCTGTTAGGAAGGAAGCTTGCTAGATCTTAACTGCCTCCTAGCTATAAAATAAAGGTGGATGTATATCTCCTGCAGATGGTTCATCTCCTAATTTTAAGTGGCAGAATGGTAACTTGAACCTCACTTCAATAACATCTCTTCTTTCCCCAGCACACTTTTCATCTGCAAGCTGCCTAACTCAAAAGGAGAGGAAAGCCAAAGCATATTATAAACCAACACATAACATTTCAAATCTTATTAATGCACTAAAATGTGCAACTAAGACACTATTATCTGAAGGATAACAGATCTAAGCTGGCTTCTGCCTATATCCTTAAGGCTTTGGCAGAAAGCACAGCAGAGACACTATAGTCCCAACTGACATTTCTTCTCCTGCTCCTTATTTACTGTCAAGTGGGAAATAGGAGGGAATTTTCTCATGCTACATATATAAACCATTTCAAGTTCTGGAGTTTTGCTGAGGTCTTTGTGGACAGAAGAGCCAAGTCATGCCCTGACTCACTCTCTCTCAATGGAGAGGGTAAAACCAAGAAAAAAAGGCTGCTGAGCCTCATTATCTGCACTGCAGCATCAAAATCACTGACAAGTTATTTATTTTTAGGAAAACTGATCAGCACTGCCTTCTAGATGAAATAATGGCAATTTAAAAGCTTCCTGTGGAATCAAAAAGTCCTTTTGGATTCCAAGACAGGATGATGAGAAATATCACCGGATTAGTCATTCCCATTGCTCAGATTCTTTGTTCACTAGAAAATGAATGCATAAGCTCCCTTGTTTGTTTCCCACTTCTTTCATGCATTCTTTTGGCCAAATCTCCAAACAAACAAAAACAAACTAACATAGATCCAGGATCAAGATCTCCTGTGAGGAAATCCTCCCTGCAACCAGCCCACGCATCTCAACCTCCCGCATGGTTTTGCCATAACCCTTACTACGGTTGTTAAAATGGAAACCAGTACATTGGCCATCATTTTCAAGATGTTGCCATTATGCTCTGCATCTCTTCTGACCAACAATCAGAATAGGCAAGAAAAATGCCATCATCTGGTGCAATGAGAAAATTGGGAAACCTTTTGTCACAGGATGAAATAGATAAAAAGTTAATACAGGTTCAAAAATGAACTGGACTAATTCACAGGAAAAAAAACTATACAAACACAACCTATGTCTCATAAATTGCCTCCACTACAGAGCAGCTGTTAGAAAAATATTTTTTCAGAAAGATTTTGTATATTTGCTTACATTTCCACTTCTCCCTAGACATCTGTTATTGGGCTTTCCTGGAAAAAAAAAAAAAAAAAAAAAAAAAAAAAGATAATGGCCTAGATAGATCTAGGATTTAACCCAATATAACTTTTCTTCTCTTCATCTGACAGAGGGTATCATAGGGTGAGAACAAAAATCCTATAATTTTTCATTAAATTACTGTTAGTGCTTATTGAAAAAGTTAACTATCCTACCTGAATGACATACCGTAGAAAAACAGCCCAGACTGTCAGCACACTGGCAGAGCAGTGTATTGTTTCATTGGCAATACCAACACAACAGTAAAAGCTGGAAAGAGAGAAGACATTTTAAGGTCTTTTGGGAATCTCAGGCTGCAAAGCACAAAGGCTTTCGACTTAAGACTTCAGGGTTTCAGGATTTCTAGGTGTCCAGCCACATGATGTTAACAGTGTACAAGCTCCTCCCCACAAATCCAGAAGTACTGATCCCCAAGCTCGAGAAACAAGATTCATCCATTAAAATCGAATGAGGGATCCAGAAACTTTAAATCCGGGCAAGTCACAGACCATCTGGGAACACCAGAGTATTAGCTTAGAGATTTCATTTGAAATAAATGAAAGCTCTTGAAAAGTATTTCTCCATATTGAGATACTCATTTTGTACACAATAAATACTCCATTTCTGAATGTAAACCTATGGCCAAATAAGTATCTCTGCCTCTGCCACATGGTTCTGATTTTCCAGCTTGGCACCCCCAAATTCTAGTCTACTTATCTTTCCACTCAACCCTATTAAACTTCATCCTGCAGTAAACCAACCTGCTCTTGGCCTCAACTAAGATGGGATTTTAAAGCTAAGAACTTCACACTAAAGGCAGACACTGCTTTCATTTCTTTCATCTCAAGTCGCACCCTCCCCCCCCCCAAAAAAAAGACCCCTAAAGCAATATCATTGGTTCACTTGTGATAATCTTCCTGAATTATTTCTAACAGAAACTTGCAGCCCTGTCACCAGTTCACTGCCTCATCTACTAGACTAATTTGCCTTTTACTTATGGTCAGTCATTTATCAAGTCACAGGTACAACATAAAGGGAATGGAATATAAAGCTTCATGTTTTACTTTTGACACATATGCCTCCAGGGAAGCATGTACCATTTTTCCCCACCGTAACCTCTGCTTGTTCAGCACCTGTTTGCAGGAAGAACGGTATTATTGCAGTACTCTTGCCTTTGGGGTGCCCAAGCAAATGAACAGGTCTAATGGAAGAAAAATATTCCCATCGTGTCACCTGCCACCTTTACCCATTTCACAAACCTCAGTAGAGAAACTAAACCATTATTCTTGTTATTCTATAACCGCTGTTAATTGGTGTTGTACCACAAGCACCGCTAACAGTGTACATTCCCCAAAGAGATTACAGTTATAAACACAGGAGACAGAAATTGGTATCATTTTAGATGTTTCCAGTGGAGCAGTAGTAATTTCCACCAGTTAGAGATATCCTTTAGGGAAGGCAAAACATACTGAGAAATTCCCATAAGCAGGGATAACACACACTGAGGGTCAGATTTATGGCCAGCAGAAAACAACAACATGAATTATTGCCTCTAGTTGCCTTCACTTAAAGATCTGCCTCACTAAGTGATAAAAACTCCGGGAAAGCCCACATGAGAAAGGATGGCATAGCCAGGGGCCACACTCTTCAGCCCAAACTGCACTAACCCCAGAAGAGCTGAAAATGAGCAGCTGCAGGAAGCACAGCTCTCCAAGGGCTTCCCCTCCACTCTTCTCCACTGCAAACATGGGCATCAAACTATCACTGAAGCCTACCCCCACCCTGATTATCCACATGGGAAAAGTGCTCTCTAGCTTTTGCTGAGCCACATTAACTGGGCTAGTGAGGCAAATACAGGTCATCTACTGCCGTCATCTACTTCTGACCTGGTTTGCGATGCATTCACTGGAAATGCAGCTCGTACATCTATCACAGCAGAACCTCCCCCACCTGGAAACCTTCACTGTGATCTGTTACACATCTTCTTGACTTGACACCCAGCTGGCAGCTATGCCCAAGGCATCCATATTTTCATGGAGGAAAAAAAAAAATACTTTGGAATTTGTTATAGTTTGGGGATGTTATTCTGTCCTTAGCAAAACAAGAAATTCCATTAATATTGAACCTGAAAAATTAAATTTTTCAGAAAAAATAATTAAAACCACTTCCTAATTTGCAAAGGACAGACTAATGCTATTCACAATATTCACAGACAACACACATCTGATAGGGGAAGGTGACTGGGAAGCAACATTTTTCATAACTTCACTGAAGAAAAGCAGTTTTAGCATGGGTCTTGTGATGTGTGTTATGTTAAAAGCCCCTACTGTAGAATGTCAGGCGATTCTTTCAGTGCAACTTCAATGAAATAAAATTTTAAAAACCTTGATCTCCCATTTATGTTTTAAAAAAAGACAGAAAAGGACTTCAAAAGCTCAGAAAGCAAACACACCTTTCATTTGGAAAAAGTCTTATGATCCTAAAAGCTATCAGTATCGTTCTTTTGAACAGTGAAGATGCAATAGAAGATACGGTATTACCTGACAGTGGCCTCTTCGCTTTTCTAGTCTAAGTTACAGCCAGTGTGAAACAGTTTCAGCTTTACAGATTTACTTGTAACAACTCAAAATAAAATTCAGCTGTAAGTGATACAAGTTTTCTATCCTTCTAGAAGGAAAGACGCTGCATGAACACAGTTAAAGATTGAAGACTGCACCAGCTGTAATGGTAACTGACATATTGTTAAACCAGTAAAAACTTTCCACAGAGACTGTCTTATTCTTTTTAAACCAGGTTAAATTCAAACAGAAAACAGAATGCTTTAGCATTTTAGCAGGTGATTAAAGCAATTATGGCCTGAAAAAGAAAATGTCATGTTATTTTCCCAACGAATGAACTCAAGTCCTTTAGCTTTAATTTACTTCTGTGAAAAAAACATTATTTAGTATTAGCTCCATGTTAAAATTTCTAGCACAGTTTGAAAAGGTGCAGAAAATACCAGTGTGAAATGAACCAGAACACTTGGCTTTGAGAAGAAATAGATGAAGAGGCAATAACTCGGGCTCACTGATAACGGCCTTGCTAAGAAAAGGCAGACAGACACCCCAGAGTCAAGTATAGCACTAAAAAGATGTTTGGTTTTTTCCATAGTTTCCCCCATTTATTGCTCCCTCTGTATGCAGAAACCAACGTGATTGCTTGTCAGACGAGGAAAGGAACTCTCTGCCCAGCAGAAAGGTGCAAAGCAGACCCCACACTCTGCAGCAGCTGCATCCCTAACCCATGCAGCAGCAGCACCGCGGGGCATGGGATGGTCCAACCACCAGCACGACCCTGTAAGCATTGCTGGGGCAAGAGACAGCTGCAACGCGGCGTTCGTCTTCATTCTTGTTCAAGACAAGGCATTAACACACCAACACGGATCACAAGACAGAAGTTACACGAGCTGGAGTCCCACAGCACGCCGCCTCCCCGTTGTGGGAGGGTGCATGCAGACACGGGGAAGGGTGCAGAGTGGCTCCTGATCTAGCAGCACTGACAATACCAGGGGAAGAAACTCCACACACCCCCACCCTGGCCCCACTCAGCCACCTTTTCCTGCCCCACTGCTCACTGTCCCCAGACTTCAGGGGACACACAGTGCCACAGCAAAAAGCCATCCATCCCACTTAGCTCACCCGCACCAGTTTAATTATAATGCACAGTCGATATATGCTGCAGGTTGTGCAGATGAGGAAAGCATGTCATAATTTCCACACCCAATTATCAGCTTTGCATTGGCAGTTATAATAATTCTATCCACTAATTAGACATGAAGCTGTGTGAGCATGTTGTTTATGTAGTGATCAGCATTTCAGCTTATTATTTTAATTCTAGCTCTAAAGCTTTAAGTGCGAAAGACCAGTGGGCAAGAAGGGTGGTACAACACAGGAGATAAAGAGCTCTAAATAGATTTTTTATTATTATTTTATTTATTAAGAGATGCATGTTACTTCCTGGAGATACAACTGTTCTGCTGGATAACAAAGAACCTCTGAGTATCAAGGTCCTGATTTCTGCTTTCAGGGGCTTTGCTATCTATAGACCACATTTCTCAATGGAAACTGGTCTTATAGTGACAAGTATCTCGCATTAGTACAGCATCAAGCTATTGCTTTGATCCTGCATAACTACTGAAGCTGGTTAATACAGTTCCTTCTTCCTTATATGCAACCAACAGTTCACTGTAAAGTTTTCAGGGTTTGTTGTTGTTGATTTGGAAGGCAGGGGAGAAAAGGACAAGATATGATAAAACAAAAATATCAGTTTCATTACTTAGAAAAAATAAAAAAGCTTTATTCAGTGTGTTTCATCCTTTAAAAATTTTCTACATCATGTGGTGGTGAAGGAAAAACGAATAACCCGTACAACAGGCAGGAAAAAGGCTTTCAAAAAAAAGCATTGCAATTCAAAAGTGAGAGGATTTGGGGTTTGTTTTGATTTTTATGCAAATTAAAACACGTATCATCTGAACTTTGATTAAAATAGTTTTTATAGAAAAAATACCAGTGAAAATAACTACTTTTCTCAGCTTAGCTTGAGCTCTAGTCCAGAGTTTCAGACATGTCTGCAACTGCTTGCCTTCTGCTTGCCTGCCTACACTGAGAACAGGGATGGGGTCCTGCATGGATAGAGGTCCCAAAGGAAGCACTTGGCAGCTCTGCTGATTGCAATGGCAGAACATGTTCAAGGGATCGCAGGATTACTTTAATAGTCATGCAAACGGCTGTTTTGTCAGCACAACTATATGCATGAGGAAAGTGCTTTGCAAGTATGATATATTAACACATGTATTTCTGCAAAGGACTTTATATAAAGTCCTAGTTTTGTGAGTACCCTATCAGCAGTCTCTATATTTTAAGGGTATTTGCAATTAAACACACTACTTTTGTTTTTTAAAACAAAATGCAATATTTAATTTCATTTTCCTTTTTTTTTTTTTTTTTAAAAAAGGAAAGACTATTATGATGGCATGCTCTTAAACTACTTTGAACTGCTGATAGTTTGGCTGGAAGAGAAATAAGAACTCTAAACTTGCTTCAAATGCACTGTTCAAGCTCAACTGAACTTGTCTATTTCCACATCTTAAGAGTTTCATTCATGTTCCCAAAGAAAATCAATTGAATTATTCATCAGCTTTAAAAATCTCTGAACAGCTGTTTTCTCCACTTATCCTTTTTCTTTAGAACAATTCCATCCTTATCTGGAAGGGTTTACCTCCCAAAGCAACAGAACATGAAAACGTACAGTGACATCCCCTACAGCCAGGGGTTCAAAATCAGTTCTCCTGTGAGCTATCCAATTCTTAGCATTTCAAACAGTTGTCTACTCAAGTATCATTAGTTACTCAAATCACCAGAGACAATGACCCTCAGTGGGATTTTGGTCCCTGGTTGTCACTGGAATCCTAGTGAATTAGGCAATTAAAAGCATTTATGAGTGGAAAAGAGACTTGTCCACTTCCTTTAAGGTGTTAAATCAGAAAACGTTATTCTTCCCTGCTTTCTACTTGCAGGACTAGTCATCTGGGGTTTTTTGTAGGGTACTACAGAAATAAAGAAAATTGCATTGAAAAAATAGGTTCACTTTTCTTTCAGATTCTAATGAGGCAATGTCATTTTTTCTGCCCAAATCTAGCTTACAGTTCTGGTGTTTACAGTTACAAGTCACCCTGTTTTGACAGCTGTTGTCTGTCTTTAAAAGTAGGAAAGAATGAGGTTCCAAAAATTCATTTTCCCCAAAGAAAAAAAGTCAATCACTTTTTTCTTTCCCTTTTTTGAAGTCATACAGCCTTGAATATCCAGAGCCAAAGAGATGGAGCTGTCCATGTGAAAATACAAAATGAATAGGAACTGGGCATATCATCTCCTACGTGCCTTTGAAACCTTCAGGCATCACGGAAGAAATAAGGTGAGACGAAGAGTTTCTAAATGCTACTATTCAAAGAAAACAGAGGCAGCAACATCAAACAGAAAATTAAACTGCAATTGTAGACTGCTTGTGTTTCTTCCATGATATTTTCACTGGCTATAACATTGACATTTATTAGCTCTAGGCCTGTAAAGGAGACACAAGACTTATCACAGTCCTAAAATCAGGTATCAAAAATAATTTTTCCCTCTGGCTTAGACTGAAATCACCTGAGTATCTGTATAGCAGCACCAGAGCCCCCTCTTATTCTGAGAACAAGTTTTGAAATGTAATTACTTCTAGGAAGTAAACAGTCTCCAGACCTGCAGCATCATTTACAGGGCTGTTCGAATAACACAACCCAAGGATGCTAGTCATCTCTATCACTCTTTTCTTACTTCATTTTCAGGCAACCTTGAAGGCTAAAAGTATTAAGCAACGGATACAAGTGTGATCCGTACAAAATCAATGGTCAGCACCATCAGTTTGCACTTCAAATCTCCAGTTTCTGCCATCCTCTTCTAACAGGATGCCCACATGTATCTGTTGTCATTAGCTGAGCCACATCATTTGTGCATTAAGATAGATAGGTGGATTATTTCCATTAGCCAGCAAAGCATTATGTCTCATCTGGAGGATTCAGTAGAATCTCTAGTTTGAAATGCAGTAGTCGTTAAAACACAAACCTACGATTCTTAGGAGAGGCTTTATACCTCAGAATCTCACCAGACATTTCTGTTTCATCTTTATTGCCAAATATATTTTCAAATACACATTAGCAGTGCTTAGCCTGGGTTCTACTTCACAAGCTATAGTTTTAAATGCACTAAGCGATAGAAAAATCTCCTAGAAGTTTTAGGAAGAGCAGAATTTTGCTCCTTGAAAACCTTTGCCTCCTATTTTCAAGGCACAGTCTGGATGCAGAAGTAATTCTCATGCTATATTGAGCAGGACAAAAAAAAAACCCAAAACCTCTGTCTCTGTTCATCAACAGTTTAACCACATCAGCCTCATTTTGCTTATTGAAATAAGAGTTTGCATTCATTCTTGTACAGCTTGAGGCCCTAGCAAGCTCTGCTGAGATCTGACCTTACTGATTTCCTCTGAGCAACCACGAGAGAGAAGCTGCTGATTCTTCGCAGTGGCTGCATCATGCCTGTCGTCAGTGCCTCGGGGAGCCTGTGCCTTCTAAACCACCACCCTGCTTTCCACACCTTGTTTCCATGCTTTATTTCATGTGAAAGGCACATGGAAACGGTGCTGGTTTTGGGGGTGCAGCCTGACGCAGAAGGAAGCAGGAATTGTGGAGCTGCTCAATCAGCCCACTGTCACACTTTGTACAGACATGGCACCTGCCAACAGCGCCCAGGTTTTTTAGACACCACAGTGCAAAGCAGCATAACATCTAGCTATTCATTAGTGATACGAGACTTACCGGAGCAACAACTCAGAAACTTCATTATAGACTGGAAGACTCGGACAGAGCATTTGCATTCCAAACATCCTTAACCACCCAACCATCCCAATTCTCACAGCAGCAATAACTTTCTGCAGTTAGGCAGTTCTGCTGAACAGGTGTCTCTTACTAATCAGCTTTGCATCTCCCGTGCATCTGTTTCTTTGCCAGCTCACCCTTATACACATTATCTGTTATTGCCCTTGCCAGGAAAACAGCAACACCGTATCTGAATAGAGAAGTCCTGTAGAGTTTTATAAGAACAGAAATGGATGATTTCTAGAAATCTGAATACTGTGCTATCTAAACAAATTAATTTAAAAACCCATACAAATTGAAAAAGTTGAGTTTTTGCAACTATTATAAAAATACTAACTACATGGGCAAAATTTAATACTAAATTTACTTAGAATGCACATTTCTGCTTTGATATCTTTTCTTTCAAATTTTAATACTTATGAATATGAGTATATGTTTACTACACATGCAGAGTAAGACTGACGACATCCAAGAATCCGTTCACTTGCCTTTAAATGTGCAAGTTTTTTAAGTGCTGTGATAAACTAATTTAAGCAACATTGCTTAAAAACAAGCAGAAAACCCCTACAAGTTGTTTTGTTTGGGAATGAGGATGAACTACTGGGCATTACATTAAATAAAGACAACAGCAAAGACGCAGTATGATGCTATGATCACAGAGCAATCATGCAACCAAGCCCTTCCATGCTTTCAGAAAACCACATTGTTGCAGGTAGAAGAGGAAAACAAGTCCATAAAATAGTAAGAGAGTTTAACACATGTATACAAAAATCACATTCAAAAGAAAGGCTAAGTGTGGATATAAGAGGAAGGGAAAAAAAAAAAGACTTAGCTAAGCCTTCATAAATTGCCTTTTGCCTGCCATAGCAGCAAGCCAGCAGGAGTGTGGAGGCAACAGCAAACTGCAACCAGTATTTTTTACATCTCTTTAATAACCTGCTGTTAATAGAATAAAGGTGTTATTAACCTCAGATAACTACTCTCATAGGTTCACTTATAGAAGTGACCTCAAGACCTTCACAGCTACCTGTAGAACACCAGCTAGGGGGCCAGATTCAGCCCTCAGAAGCACCAGGGCATGCTGACATGCTGGGGGCTTCTAGGCAGGGGTTCCAGAAGTCCTCATGTTGTTTCCTCATGTATACAAGGATACAAGGTTTAGTAACCTTTGTCTGTATATAGCAGCCATCACCTTCTTAGATGAGGTCCAATTTCTACGACCCACTGTTTACAGCAGGACATGCACGTGGCTTCACATGGGTTCAGCAACATCTTGGCATTCCAAGTTGATCAGTTCTTACTGATTCAACAGGACAGACCAGAGACTGCAGCTTATCTGTTCTCAGGAGATTTTTATGCAGTACATCTCACCACACACTCTTCAGCCTCTGCTTTCTGGTAGCTATTTCTCCATCTGCACAAAGGTATTTATGAACTCATTCACCCAAACTTCCAGAAGGGGCTTTTGTGGGAAAGCAAGAATATATTGCTCAAAAGAACAAGTGTTTTTCACCAATAGCATAGCCCCTGCTTTAGTATCAGAGGCAGAATTTAATGCCTCATTTGACAAGGAAGAATGATGCAGTCACCCAATATTTATCAGAGAGAAAGTAGCCCCAATCCTGGAAAGGGCAAGACAAACTGACACGGCAGTGTTGGGATGCGTGCATCCACGCTGCTTCTGTGCTAGTGCTGCCTTGGAGGTGCATCCTAAAGGGCTCTGAACAGGCTCTCAGTACAAGTTGAGAATTTCATTGACAACTTTTTCTGGACCAAGGATTCAATGACAAGGAATTATTTCACTGATCCATGTTCAGCTGAACTGTTTGTTCAAAAAACAAAAAGAATACTAGAACTATAGGAAGGATCCCATGTTTATGGCTTATGTTGAATGCATATGTGTGGGAAAAGGGTGTTGTTTTGTAATAGAAATGATTGACTTGAAAGCTCAGTTTTATGAGTACATTAATAAATACTTTATTCAGTCAGATGATCAGATGGTCAGATGAATCAGATGATCTGGATCATCTGATCCATCTAGGACAGAATGAAGTAGTATCAGGTGTTTTTAGCAAAAGGATTATTTCAGCCTTTTAATGATCCAGATCATCCCTCTTAGTCATTCCAGACAATGCCCTTCTCCCCTTTTGTTTTCCAAAGGGCTACCAGAAGTGTCAGTTACCTATACAGCTGCACATTAAGGTGGAGCTCCCACTGCTTTTTGGAAAAAAAAAAAACAGGCAACTTCTGCAGGTTGCCATGGGCTATGCGCCAGCTCGCTTACTCACTGCAAAAATAGTTTGATTTCACTCACTAGAAGTACATAGAAGCTTTTATGGAATACAGTGTCCCTTCAAAGGGATTAAGGGGATGAAAATATGGCCACAATTTTGGATTTAAGAGCCTAATTTTAGATACACCAGTTTGGGAAAGACTTGACATAATATATAGATACATGAAACATATGGAAGCCCTTCAAGTTCCTTGAGAAGAAAGGAACAGTTTATTTATTTATCAGTGACACATTTGCAACCATACTGCATGCTGTATAAAACATTACCCTAGGCGCATTTAATGTGCAAGTTCATTTGCCTGACTTCTGTGTAACTTTACTTTATAGCAAACATTAGAGAAAACTTTGAGCGAAACAAAAGAGCTTAACAAATTTCCTCAGCCTTGACACTACAAGATGCAGTTTGAAGGGCCAAAATCTGTAAGGTCACAACATCAAGGACAGAAGGAAAAAAACAGAGGAAAAAAAAGATGGTATATCAAAGTATTTGATCACCACAGGATTTCAATAAAGATATCTCTAATGGAGCACAGCACTGCCAAAAGTAATTAGCACTGTATCTGGAAAGTGTGTATTACCAGCAAAAGATCAGTGATTACTTTAGACAGACTAATGTGCTTATCCATATTCCAATTCATTTCTAGTCTCCCCTATCCAGCTTTATCAGCACTGGGATTAACATCAGTAATAGGGTTGTGTACATATTTACACATTGTAATTAAGTGCTGGGGGAAGAAGGAAGGGAGCTCTTTAAGAATATTTATTAAAATGCAGCCACACTGCTAGTCAGAGCCAAAATTCAGGGAGAAATTTTTAAAAAATAAAAACCTACTCCAACGTGAGAGTACAAGAGTTCTTTGAAGCCCTCCTTGAGTAGACAGATTAAGCAATATTCACTGGCCAAATCAAAGGGACTCTGCAGAAAGTGCTAGAGTACCCATCTTGAATTCTGTTACAGTTAAGGGTGGCTCAAAACCTCAGTGTTTCAAGGAGAGCAGTAGTAATTCACCTGGTAGATGCTTCCATAATGTCAATGGAAGCTAAAGATCTTGGCTGTTATGGCCTGGATTCAACAACATACAAACTCATTCTCTAAACTGAGCATCTGCTTGATACCATCCCTATCTGGTGCATAAAAGCATGCTTAATTTTGAGTGCAATTTCAATCTCATTGAGAAGAGTCAAGCTTCTGCTTAGCTTGATCTGATGCTGAAATTTAGCACTGCTGACCACATTGATACGTGTAGGACTGTTCGTCAGTGGGTCTCTTCTTACTGTAGATTCTTGTTGGCATTGTAAGGCAAGTAATCCACATACAATATGTTTTTCTCCAAAACTTCACTGTTGAGCAGTTTAGCATAAATTAGTTTTCCAGCAAGTATTCTGAAGGCTGGAGGATTATATTATGTTTCACTAAATTCGGGTAATTGATAGAAAGTTTGGCACAGAAATTCAGATAAGAAAAGTCTTCTGTCCTTTACAGCCTGTTTTACACCAAGTGTTAAGTATTTGTTACTTATCTATTGACAGCACCTGTTCCCACTAACTTACTGTAAAATAAGTTTTTTCAGGTCAATTATGATTTCATTTTTCTCCCAAAAAGTTAGTCAACCAGAAGACCAGACTTTGCAGTCATTCATATCCACAAGGCTTTGAATGAGCCAACTGCAATGTCCCAAAGATGTCTTACTACTCTCCTAGAGGGCTAATTTTTTCTTCTCTCATCACAAAACACTATCAGCCTGCTACATTACTATTTATTCTTCCTTTCCACATAGTAGTTACATTTCAGCAACAAAGACAGTACTAGCTGCATTAATGCTTTAAAATCTTTAGTGATTAATTGCATTTATATAAATGCTAAAGAGTTTTACGCTTCAGATTATGTCTTAATACCCTTGCTGCTGGAGTCAACCTTTGCATGCCACGTGCACATATACACACACAAAATCCAACACCCAGATATAACTGCACTTGACAGAGCTACAATCTCATCAGGAAAACCAGGCACATTACTAACATTACTTTCAGCCATGTGCCCTTCTCTAAAGTGGGTAATTACTATCGCTGTTTAGCACAAGTGGAAAAACTAAAGGGGAATTGCTTGCCCAGGTCAAGCAAGGTGCAGGGCACCATACAGAGGTTTCGTAACTCCAGCCCTGCATTCTAGCCAGAGTGCCAGCTGCATCTTCAGTGTAATGAAATGACTTCACCCCTGATGCAAATGACTAGCAGAAGTCAGTATGACAAGAGCAAGGCTATAGTTTCTTCCTCAAATATAAATAACAGGTCCATCTTCTCACTCACCTACTTTTAGTACTCATGAATATTCAAATCAGTTTATTTCAGAATGCTCCAGAGGAAAAAAAATAATAAAATCTAATGACCTACTGCAACTTTGAGTCACTTCCTGTAATGTGATTAACCACTTAAGTATACAGCCCAAAAGGCAACAGTAAAAGTCTGTGGATTGGGTCCAAAGTGAGCAACCAGGTTGCTGTGATAAAGGGAGATCTGCCCAGAGTAAGTAGGTTTGAACTGGCAAGTTGACAGCAGCTTAAGTGATTCACTTCATTTACATATATATTTGGATTTTTTTTTCTTTTTGTAAATTATAAACAAGCCTAACTTCCTTGCTACAGGAATAGAAGCAGTTTGTTAACTGATTTCATCAACAATAAAAACCTGCAAGTGATCATTTCCCTCTGTACCTCAGAGTTACAAGAAATAGTTTAGCTGATGGGTTAATTTAGTCAAAGAATAAGTTTATGACGGTAAAAGCACATTAAGTGAGGCATCACCAGCAGAGCTCATCGCCAGACTCCAGCTCTGCCTTCATAAGCTAAGGCCTGCCCAAATTAAGGGGACGAGAGCAGTTAATAGGAGTGAAGCAGCTCACTCTTCACAGCCCTGCTCCCTCCAGCATGGCATTTCCATCCTGCCTGTCTCAGCTTCCTCATCTGGTAAGGCAGAAGGCACTAAACTTTCATGTGCCCTGGTTGCTTTCTGGATAAAAACTGCACTGAGCTCTCGCTGTAATCACTATAGGAAGACAGAGCCTGCAATTATAACAGCAGCTCTGCCGCTAAGTTTCAGTAGCCTCAGAAACCTCTCTTCACATCCCTGTATCACTGCCTTTTCCCTTCTCTTTGACTTCTCCCTAATTAAGACATACGCTCCATAAAGAGAAATTCCTTCCATTCCAGGCTTCTCAGCACTCCTTGCAACTATTTCTCCCTGTTGCTGACTCATCTTTTTCCTGTAGAAATGCTGAACCACACTCACCTCCCTTTTAAATACATAGCTGGTCACTAGTTTTTTCCCAGGCATTGCATGAGCATGGCAGAGGGGGCAGAAGGTCTGAGATGCATGTTTGCTTTCTTCTCCTTATTCCTCCTGAGCAGCAAGAATCCAGATTGGTCTTTCAGTATGCGAGCTCTTAGCCACCTTCCAAGAGAAGAGACAGCTACAACCTTAACCTGGCATTCAAAACATGGAGACAGTCATATAGACCTGCACAGGAAAGGAAGAATTTGTCTGCTATTACCTCTGATAACTGAGCTGAGGCTCACTCGTTGCCCCTCCAGCAGTGATTCAGGAACATGGCCATGCCATCTTGGCTCATTAGTCTCCACTAATGCCTCTGCGTGTAGAGCCATTTCTTATTTACAATATATCCTTGACACTATTCCTATTTACATTGAATAAAATTAATCAGCCAGGCATTCACCTGAGCAATGTATGTAATCCAGCTTGGCAGCATGACATTATCACTACCTAAGCAATATTAGCTTTGTATGATTATGATCTCCAGGGAGATCATTCCACAGGAGGACTTCAGGTGCTGCAGTCATAAACCATTATGCTCCCTCCCAAGGAGCTGTACAACAACCTCTTCCAAGGACAGCAACAGAATGTGGAACAGCAGCTCAAACCTGATTTATTAGTGAGAATATCAAAGGGCATACAAGTTCCTAAATTATTAGCAGGAAATCCTATCCCCATATTAACTGTTTTGGTAGGCACTGAGTGCTAGTATCCTCACGGCCTATCATTAGGCCTCAAACTTCATCTACAGGATACCACGAGGGCTATTTTCATTAGCATGGCTTTTTTCTTTTTTCCCCTGCTTATTTTCCCCCCAATCCTCAAAACTGCAGTTCTCCAAACCTTTGATGCAAATTATCCATGTGTTTGCAGACATTTCAGTTCCTTCTAGTCTGAGTACAACCTTGCTTTGCTGCTCTCAGGATAGTTGCACAGGCTGGACTACTGGGGATTGGCTTGCTGTGTTAGGATTGCCTCTAACATTTTCCAGTGACCTGCTTGCTCACTAAGAGCTGGCTTAGGAGTCTGAATGCACAAGCATGAGAGATTGGATGGGGAATGTGCTGCTCAGGACTCTACCTCTGCTAAAAAGGCAAAAGTTCAAGCTAATCTGTTCACTGGTAAATCCTTTAAGAGTGCCTTGACTGTGCTTGTGGTTCATCTGCCAGCAGGTTTTGTGGGGGCTGCCTTGGGTTAGAAATAGTTATAAATCACTGTAGTTCAGCCACACAGAAATGGAATAAGGTAGCCAAGCTGCCTAATTGATGGCATATACTGGAAACATTAGGTCAAAGCTATCTTCACCTTAGTGTCAACTCTCATTTCCCCCCTAATCTACCATCAGCTGTAATCCTGAGTGTTCATTCAACATGAAGCTGTTCTCTTCTCCATCTAACCTTCTGCTGTCCATCCAGCCTACAGGTATACACACTGTCCACTACAACCTTGCAAATCCTTCCCAGGGTTAGGAGAGGCTTCATCATCCCATTTCCTAGAAGAACTTTCCAGGAGTGTAAGATAGATACCTGTTCTCTTCCTTCTGTTGTTCTTCTCAATGGCTGGCCAGAAAGTCATATTCCTTCAACTTTTGTTTGCTGTGAGACCACAGCAAATGGTTACAACAGTCACAAGTCTTAGTCCTATTCAGTATTTAATGAAAACTTCCTTAGAAGAATATGCTTGCTATTTTGAAAGATTTTGAAGAAGATCCTTTCTCCTAAAAGCAAGGGTTAGTGTGTCAGCAACTGAGTTCAGCCTCCAGCTCTAGTAGATAAAGTCAAGAACAACTATCTTTCTTACAAGAAAACTCACAGACACTCCAAACACACACTGCCTGTCAAAGAGGAACTGCCCTGAACATCCAGTCACTAGCAGATGGTAGCCTTCAGAAATAGCCTAAAAGATTCCAGAAAATTAATTCTTGAAAATTTTGAATGCATCATTGACACAGCCACCCAAGTTGGGAAGGATTTATGTTTCTGATGTAAGCCAGTATCACTGAACCCAAAAGCCATTACCAACATAATGAATTCAGTCACTGCTTTTACATCCACCAGGGGAAAAGATATCCTTTATACAATATACTGCTTCACAATTTGTCACAGGTTTTAATCACAAAGGTAAGTGCTGTAGTATTATAGCAAGAAGAACAAGTTATACAAAAGGGAAACTGATTCAGATGTCTCCTGTGTTTGTCAAAGACTAGCACAGAATGAAACAAAAAGATATAAGTTATAGTGTTTTAAAAGATGTTTCCTCTATTTTCACTGCAGTGTCTTGAATAGGCATGGGGACCCATTTAAGAAATGACACAGGTTATGACAGTCTTTGCATTACACACCAAGAAAAGCAGATTGCCCCAGCTACAGAAAAGGCTGCTTAAAGGTATGTTTTTGCCACATTAGAGATGCTATCATACAGTAAATAGAATCAACTACACAGACTACAACTTTAATGATAACTCTTCCCCTCTACCCCCTTTACTTTCTCTGTTAGCCAAAGAACATTTGCACACTTGTTTCTGTTGCATCACATCTAGAGGCAGACTTTTAACTAGGATGATCTCCCAGGAAAAGAGCAAAGCACTTTAAAAAACGTATTGCTTCTAATTTCAGTGCAGTCCAAAAAATATCCAAAAACCCAGGCCTGATGAGGCATTAATCTTCCTCTTAGCAACACATGCCTGCCTCTTGGCCTGCAAAATTATTAGTGTTTTTTTTTTTTTTTTTTTTTTTAAGATACAGTTTATATATACAGGCTTTCATTAGGAATTTATACTAGTGTGTGTAAAGAAGTCCTGCTAAATTAATGTAAGAAAGTGACATTCCCCCTCATTTCTTCATGTATTTTAGTGAGGCAGAAAGTTTGAGTGGGAGTAGTTTGCCCACCTGAAACTAATTTTCCCCTTTTACCACATTTAACACTGAAATTCGTTTTAAAGATACATAGTTTTTGTTTTTGTGTGTGTGTGTGTGTGTGTGTTTCTCTTCTTTAAATAAAAATTTGGCAAAATTTAAATGAACTTGAGAAACACTTGGAAGTTGTCAGGTCAGATCAACACTATTCTTGGAAGAAAGACTGAGGAAAATAGATACTTTGGATGAATGGTTTTCTTCCAGTTTTACTTGGAAGACTGATGCTTCATTTTTTGAATTAGTCATATTGCAGAACGTTAGATTAGTCACAGGAGCTCCTGTGAATTGCTAGAAAAAGCCTCAAGAATTTACTACTGATATTACACAAAGTTTCTAAGAGGATTAGGAGAATTTGACAGTCACAGTCTATATATTATGATACTGGGTAAAATTCAAGATATTACCTGTGATCTTTAAAAAAAAGATTACCTGAAATATAACTTGTTTGAGAAAACATTTGCTAATTTGAATTAAATTCAAAGGGAGAGAGATGTTAGAAATGAATTTTTCAGCAGGATCTGAAGAGGAAAAAGAGAAGGGAAGGACCAACCACGAAGGTAGGGGTAGCTGGAGGGGAACAGAAGTAACAGGGATTTACTCTAAGGCTCCTCTTCTAACCTGAGGTAGATCTGCATGAAGTTTTCCATGTTTTCGCTGCTCTCACAGGACTATCAAGAAAGCAGTAAGCTAGTGGGCTTCAGGCACCCTAAGATAATGAGTTACAGAAAAACAAAAGCAAACCAAGCATGGGTTATAAATCACTGCTCTCCTCAGGAAACATGATACACAATTAGAAAGCAGTTAAGTATCCTTCCTTGTGGCACAGATGAAAAGTAAGAAGCGATAATAGCAAATGCTATTATTCTTACTACTAGACAGCTCAACAGCAGGACCAGCTGGGCAGATCTTTCAGATCTGCCAGCAGGAATGGCCATGGCTATTTTCATGCATGTTTAATCATAACAGACATATGGGTTTTCAATAACACATCCATAAGCCTGAGCTGCTGTGAAAGAACAAAATGTGTCAATGCACAGTGCAGTGACCAAGGCCAGTTAATGCAAGGATTAGGGAGTAATGTGAATCACTGATCACAAACTATGCTGAGAACATCCACATTTCACCTCCTGTTTCTACCAGATTACCTGCACCATAATAGTCCATTTTAGACTTATTAAGAAAAGATCAGTGGGGTCATGAACATTGTCATTTTCTTCATTCTCCAGGAGCTCAAACTTCTTCCTCTAGAAATTATTATTATAGTATCCTGTGCTATTTGGCATCTTACAGTGCTTAAGATGTATTTCAAGAATAAGCCCACTAATACCACTGAGATCACTTGTGCAAGCAGCTGTGGAGTAGTGAGTTAAGGGAAGGCAACAGGTCCACAAGTGAACCTTTCTCCTTTCCTTTAGGAAAGGCTTCCTTTTTGGAGTCTTGAGCTATCCATTGCTGACTCTGCCTTGTGAGCGATATAATTCAATAAACCCAGTGTTTAGAGACCACATATCTTTAAGATATTTTAATATCTGTGCCAAACTAGAAAAGGACATAAACACTCTACCAGATCGCATTCAATCTGGAAGAGGAAAGAAAACAAGTTGTTTGTCCTTACTACCAAGGAAAAGAAGAAATAAGTGTGGCACATCCCAGGCAACTGCAATTCATAATCTCAGGCTTCATTTTTGCAGCAAAAGCAGGATTTATGCTGATTGATTGAAAGCATTACCTATGTTTGCACTATGTTTTATTTATCTGCTGAAGGAGGAGGCTTAGTGCTCGTTAGGTATTTATTGCACTGACCAGCTTTATCAAGGCTTTTGAAGTCCTGTAAAGCAGACTAATCAGATGGCCAACTTTCCTATTCAGGTTTACAGAATAGGTTACAGATGGTTACAGATGAACTGATCAAGTCCACAGAAGCTTTCAATAGAGGAGATTTTGCAGTCCAATGCTCAGAGAAGCTGAGGCTCTTCTATGCATTACCTACTTAGAAGGACATTACACAGTACAAAAAGCAAAGCTGCTTAGCAAATTCGTTTTTCCCCAGTAAGCGCTGAGAACTTGCAAAACTCCAGGGCAAGGGTGGATCTCTAAACTGCAGATAGCAGGAGGAAATTAGGTTTTGTATTCCATCATGTTGATAGAAGCCATTTCTAGAGCCACAGAGCATGGAGAAACCATAGTTGATTACTTCCACATCAGCAACTATAAACATGACCAAGTTCAGCCACATCTGAGTATTCAGACACAGGATAAGTAGGGAACTCTCGTAAGTGCACGGCGCCACCACCAGCCCAGTCGCACATGCAACTAGAACATGTTGAAGATGGTTATAGATGGAGTGATCCTTCACTTTGCATACCCTTCTAATACTCTGCAGCGTAAGGACAGCCAGCAAAACTTATCTGAAATAGAACAGAGCAGTTTTTTCATCTAAGCTGACACTAAAACCAAAGCATCTTATGCAGTGCTTCAGGAGTTGCTATCTTTCAGATCAGATCAAAACCAAAGTCCTAACCTGAAGAATTATTAATGAAAAAATGCAATAGGATGGATTTTTAATGTTAATCCCAATGACCTTGGCCAAATTCCCATCCAGGTAACTATTTACTTCTGCAAATTCTTCCTTTTAACAAAGCCTAGTTCATCCCTATGTGATACCACCACCCCATTTATTCCATTTTTCCCCAGGTTCTCTGCGTCTTGTACTGATGCATAGTTTAACTGTACCTCTTAGCAGCATAACTACATGCCAAAACGGATTGCACCAGCCAGTGCTGAAACAAAATAACGTGAGTAGAGTAGAAAGAGGTTTCCCTGGGAACACCTAGACTGTCATCATCCTAGTGCTAACAATTCCCTAAGTGAGCTGAAACAGGCATTATACTAAGCCAATTCTGTATCTTCCTAAGCAGAGTGGGGGAAAAAGCCAATGTTATTTTTAGCAAAGGGATTAAGGAAACAACCTACTTGGAACGACTGATGGACTTATACTGCAGACACCAGCCTCTGCCTTGCGCAGGACTGGCACCATACACCGGCTTCAAAATTTAAAGGATACTTTCTCCTTGCCATCATAGCTTTTAAATGGAATTATTAAATTTCCAGGAAAGTTGCTAGTCACCAAGGTAGGCATGTCTTCAAAATTAGAAATTCTTAAATTTTAAAAAGCTAGACTGGTTGCCCCAACTCTCTGAAAAGTAGTAAGAGAGGCACTCTCCTAGGGAACAAACATCCATTCTTAGAAAAGCATCTAAGCCATCTTGTCTGGCTCACCCCCTGGAGGTTGGCTCATCTCTTCACTGATCAGGGGATCTTAGGTACTAGCTTTGTTGGAAGGCAGACTCGTTTCGCCTCACCCTAAATACAGGATCATAGAATGGTAAGGTTGGAAAGAACCTCTGGCTATCATCTAGTCCAACCCCCAAATGAGTAGCCTGTACAGGGATTGAACCTGCAACCTTGGCATTAGCAGCGCCACACTCTAACCAACTGAGCTAAACTAACCCCTGTAAGTATTTATTCAGGGCAAGTGTTGCAGACACTAATCTCTCTATTCTCTGGAGCTAACAGCAGTCTCTCTCCAACAAGCACAGATGTGGAGGGTAGAAACCTTTAGCCAGCTGCACACAACACATTGCATGAAAATGTATTTATCCAGCTTGCAAAAATACTTCAATCATAGCAAACAATCATTGCATGTACTTTCAAATGATTTAATCACACATTCCTGCACTCCAGGTTCTCTAGACACTGTGTTCATCAATTGCTCATCTCAAATGTCTATTATTAAACACAGAGTAGAATGGACTTTCCTTGACTTTTTCTAATGACACAAGGTAACCATCAATTACTATATGAAAATTCCAAAATATCCAAAGAATAGAGGGACAAGAGACGAAGCCCACAAGCTGTGACCAGTTAAGAGGATGCTGGCTTTTCTTCAAATTTCAAAGTCCTTATATACATGAAGTTTTACTCCCCCTTGCCCCTTTAGAGCTGGCACAATCCAGAGAACACACACCCTCACCTTCTGCTCACGAGGCTGCAGGTGCCAAACTTTTCAGTTTCTGGGCAAGTCACAGCTCTCTAATGTGCACACTATGTATTCAGATTGCTCAATACATAATGAAACACTTTTTTTTTTTTTTTTTTTTTTTGACAACCTCTCATTAGGTAAAGGAAGGACAAGTTTAAGGAGCAATAGGATTTTTTTTCCCTCCCTCACTGGTGAGCTAGCATGGCTAATGTATCATCAGTCACGTTTTTCTCCTTCCCATCATTGCTTGTCAGTCAATTAGAACTGCTGCTCAGTTTCAGGTTGTAGTTTATGAACAAAGGCAACTTTGAAAAACAAAAAAGCCAACTTCAAACCATTTGATCTCTCCTTTCATCCCCAGCGAACAGCAAAAAAACACTAAACTACAACAAAAAACAGATGTTCACGCATTCAACAGAAATAATCAGTGTGTCACTAACTTAATCCAAATATTAAAAATGCAACAATCAAACTGAGGAATTAGGACAGTGCAAAAGGACTTAACAGTGAACTCAGAAGTGTCTCTATCATTACCTACAAATTATGACATTCCATTGTTTGTTTTACTGTTCATGTCAAAGGTTTAGGATCAGATCATTAATATGATACAGAGCAGAGATTTTTCACCAAGAAACATCTACATGTTGCATGGTACTAACCTAGCCATAAAAATTATCAACATTTTCTCAAGATTTATAAAAACCAAATTCTTCACTGCATATAAGTGACCAAATGTTCTGCAGACCAAATGTTACAGAGATAGATAAAAATATTCATGTTCATCAGATATTAAAAGTAGCAAGTGAACCTCAGCTTTGTGCAGGATGGGTAGAAAAAGTACTGTCTCTTTAATGGGACTTGTGTACCTCACTTCACCTGAAAGCACTCATAACTCAAAGGCAAGATGACAACTTGCTTTCCATCAATTCTTATGAGTGATGAGACTATAGAATTAGGGGAAGTGACTGACAGTATATATGGCTGAAAGGTTGCACTCAGCCCCACAGAAATGAGTCAAGTTTAACATCAGTCTTAACAGAAGATCCAAACAGGAACCATGAAGCTAGAGAATAATATCTGAAATTCAAGTTGGACAAAACCCTACTGTTTGATGTAGCTCAAACTGCTTCTATACTACTATAGCTGTACCAGTTTCAATGAATTATTTCTGGTTGATGCTGACATAAATAAGGTCACAATCCAATTTCAGTTGCTTCCTCCTCCCTCTTCAGCAAGACATTCATCCCTTCAGGCACCAGATGTAGTATCTCAATTTGGAAAGAAATTAAGCAATGAAAATTTATGTTAACGATTACGGAAGTTTTCCATCCCAAGCAGTGACCTTTAGGAAGTGGGTTCATCTCCTAGAAAAACTGGCAGAATTTTCATTATTTGGATTATTTAAAATTGGAGGAAAATAGGAATCAAAGATAGATATTTTCCAGTTTGACAGTCTTTTATTGCCAGAAAGCATAACTTGGATTTTCTACTCAGAGCAGTGACCCTTGTTGTAAGTGGTTGAGATCTGAGGTTTGCAAGCCCTAGAAGAATTATCCACAATTTCCCTAGGAAGACACAGCAGAAAAAATTGAGATTGAATTACTTTAATAGCATTGCTAGTTCCAATAAAACTCCAGGACTTTATAGGTATTTTATTGCCTCATGTCAGGAACAATGAATGAACCTGTTTAAGAGACTTCTTTGGACATTTTTCCTTCTGTCCTTTCCCAAGTTACAGACTTCAGAAATAGGTAGTATACCCAGGACATCTTTGCTCTCCGAAGGGATGCAGTTATTTCTTGCTAAGAACCTTTTCCCTTCCAACCTCTCATTTACTCCCCTAGGCTCTCTGTGGTGAACTCAAATTTGGCAGCTCTTGCTTAGAGGTAGGAGCTACAGAAGATACAATATAGTCTAGAAGAAAAAACACCAGCCTAGGACCCAAGAGACCTGGCTTATCATGAGCTCCATAACTACACTCCAGTATGCCCCCTGACCACAAGGCACCACAGTGTGAAGTTTCCATCCCTTAACAAGAAGCCTAGTAAGCAGAGGCAGGCTGGAGAGGAGCCCTTAGACTATAACATGAAGCAATACCAACAACCTATAGAAGTTTGTCAGTGAGGCTGGAACTTCAGGAGCAAGTGGATTTTTGATTCCCTCTGCATATTCCTAATTGCTGTTTTACTATCCTACCAAAAATCTCAGTATTTAACAGCTCTGCTTAGCATTCTTCTGGTCATTTCTCAAGTCACTAGTGCCTTTGTGATCACTGCATACTCTAACAAGAATGGGACTAGCACATCATAATAGAACCTAGCTACACACTTGTAGGAAGTGCGTCTATAATTTTAAGGTCGTAAATATTCAAAATCTTAACTCGGAGAGGAAAGAAATACCTTCACTTCCAAAAACAGAAGGAAAAGGGAAAGAAAACCCACCCACAAATTCCTTGAAAGCAAGTAAGCCTTGATGCCTTTGCAGTGGCCAAGAATTCTGGGTCACCACTGTGCTGGTGGCAAGCATTATTGGAGGAGATGCTGTGTATGCCTGCCATTACCTACAACACCATTTCACTGCAGCTGACATGTCTGTAGCAAGGACCTCCAGCTGCTCATGTTTACTGAGCTGAAAGGTCAGAGAAATATAAGTGACCTTTCACGTGTGCCTGCTGGGTAAACATGAGGCACTGCTAGGTTTGAAAATGGATTAAGGTGGGGGGGAGAAAAAGCTATCGCGAGAGCCTCCATAGGTGAAATCTGGCAGCACCACCACTCCATCTAGTGAAATCACAACTGTCAGCCCAGTTCATTTAGGATTGGCTTCTTTGGCTTTCAGGGTGGGGGCTGATGGCTGAGCATGTCGCATCCAAAAAAAAAAGAAGTGGTCTACGCAAAGATCAGAAAAGCTCTGGGTCAGGGCCAGCGCCAGCATGTCTGCACCTTGTGACAGTCAGCATGCACCTGCCAGAGGCACAACAGCATTGGTTTTATATCAGGGCCTGATTTCCCACAGCACTTCCCTTGGAGGAGAAAGGACTTGGTCTCTTAAGGTTAGGCACACAGGCCCCCTCAAGTGGTTTTTTTTTTTTTTTTTTTTTTTTTTTTTTTTTTTTTAAACTAAGCCTTTGCTAGGGACCTCTTTCCACATCTCTTTAGCAGTCAGTTACACAGGCAATAGTTCTTTTCAGTCCTCAATACCGTATTATTTCTTCTGCCCTCTGCAACTAAGACATCATAAAAAAAAGTGTCAATGCAACAGCATTACAGAAAATCCTATTTACCAGCTACACAGAACACAATGGGTCCATCAGCAAACATGTCGCTTCGCTAGGTTTCTAGAGAGAGTACCGCCAGAAAGCTCCAATTTAGAGGCAAGCTTAGAACAACCCTGAGCTTTGAGAGATCCCAGCCCAACAGTTAACACCCACATTTTCAAGTACTGAGTACCAAGGCAGTTCAGACCTTTGAAAAAAAATCCATCTGCAAGCAGCATGATAGTAACTGCTGGGCAATAACCTGCTTGAAAATCCTGATCTTACTTAGATATTGGGAAGAGAGCAGGATGCTGGGAAAGGCTGGCCTTGGCTATGGAAAAGACTTGCTCTGCACTTTCAGGAACTTTGCCTCATTACCTCCAGACCATACAGGATACATGTAGGGTGGAATAAAGGTCCCCAGGCAAACACTGGTGGCTGTCAACCACCCTGCTGTGAAGCAGCAGGATCAGCGCTGAGCTAACACAGACACTCTGCGCTTTTGGAACAGATGTAGAACTTTTGAGGACAGTTACCTGAGTTCATGTGGTCATACCAGCCTGCAGCAGGTATTGTGAAGCCAATCATGGACAGCAGCTAACTTATTAAAATTCTTTTATACTTTATAATAATACTTTTAATAGACCAAAACATTAACTCAAAAGATTATTCATCATAAATGCACCAGCCTCTAATTTTATTGTATTAGAGGCTAATACAGCTCTATAACTTAATAGCCCACTGATGCAGAAGCGACCATCACCAAGTGAAAGGCACAGAGATAACTCCAGATAAAGCAGCAGGAAAATATGGGCTGACCAGTAACACATTCACCTTTACAACTGCCTTGCCGTTTAGAGAGCATATCCTTTCAGCAGGCTAGAGTAATACTTCCTTTTGTTTTTTCCTAGCACATTCAAGTGCATCTTTAATGTATTATTCAAACACAAGCAATGATTAATTAATCAAAATGCCGCTGTATAGGGAAAAGAGAACCGGGCTCTTGTGCAACACCCGGCCAGATGCTCCAACTTAAAGGGAATCATAAGGGAGGATATGTCAGTGATACTGCTTAATTATGCAATAAAAAATGATGGGATTTCAGAAATAGCTTTTAGGGGTTGTGGCATCTCTTTTCAGAGTTTCACCATATATAGGCTACATGTCTCCTCCCATACCCCATCAAGAGTTACTGCAATGAAGAACGCATGCCCAGATCTCATGCAATTTGGCCTGTACAGAAGAGCCAGCACCTGGGTGCAAAGCTAACCAATGGACTGCCCCTGAAATAGGTTGCCATAGAGGACTGGGGTCCCTCATGTCTCAGTACTCTACAGATAATTGAGATAGACCAGTCTGACAGAGGCAGAGAATCAGATCTGGAGTCAGGAGGGCTTGTCTCTCTTGGTTTTGTTGAGCTATACAAAGCCAGGTAATTTCTTAGTGCTTTTCTTTCATCTCCCATAAACTTGGTCTAAAAAGATGCATTAAGACCTCACAAGGACTTTTTTGTGCAAGTTGATTGATATCTGGCTACACGCCCCTTATACTGTTGAATTCATGCAGTCCTGTTAGACATCTCTAGACATAATAATACAAACAATATTACTCTAATACTACTGTTTTAGACATTTTACTGAGATATCTTGGGCCACAGAAATTAAATAAGCTCACTTGTCTTTTAATTAAGCCACAGTAAAAACTTAAGTCATATTTCACAATGGTTTGTGCAACACAACATTCTTGCCTTCCAGTTGGTATTTCCAGCAGCCCCAGAGCTCAAAGCCCAGCCCCATTTGACTCTAACCACTGTCTTTACTCCTCCTCAGAATCACTGTCTGAATCCTTTAAATTTGCAAGAATCACTAACCATTTTTCTATAAGTGCAGGCAAAATCTGAGGGATCATTTTGAAGCTTTATATCTGACTAAACACTTCTGAATTTCATCTGTATTTCTTTGCCCCCATCCTATTGCATCCTACCCAAGATCACACCTTTCCAACTCCAAGATTGCATCCGTTGTGAACATGTGGCATCAGCACCAGGCAGTGACATAATGAACCAACAAAAGGGAAGAATTAACTATCTAGGAGAAAAATGCCACCACAGCAAAGATGTAGAAAGAAAACTGCAAGAGTCAGAGAGGCACAAGACAGAATAACTGTAGAAAATGAGAAAAAGTTTAAGCTTTAGTCTAATACTACCTCATCTTTGAATCAAAGAGCCTGTCATTCCAAAAACCTTCATACCCCCTTAGGCAAGTTCTCAGTTGTTTAGCACTGGTCACCCAGAAGGCTTCACTGAGGTTCTCACCATCTATTGATCTATTACAATTTAATCGGATCTAAAGTCTTTAAGGTTATTGAAATGGTGCTATCTGCCTTTTCTATAATACAGATCAAAGAACATCCCTGAGACTCTCGTACTAAACCCAATAGCTTCTTCGGCTGGAAAATCCCTTTTAGAGAAGTATCCAGTCTTGTTGAAGACTTCATGAGATGGTGAATCTACCATGTCCTTAGATAACTTGTTCCCATGCTTACTTACCCATATTGTTACACTCTTCCGTCTTGTTTCTAATTTTGCTACCTGAATAGCCAATGGTTTTGAATATGGTTTTCGCTTTTCTCAGGAAACTGTGCACACCTGTGTATGGAAGTAGGCCATTACCTCAAAAAATTTAAAATAAATACTCAATAATACATGATAAAAGCAAAGGTAGCTGCCTGCTGGATATTTTTTACAGCTGGAAAGTATTTGGCAGAAACAAAATGTCTCTCACTAAAGATGCAGCTAGTTGTCTATCCTGAATTTAAAGCAGCAAAACCCAAGAGAGTTGCAACAGCCAGTGAAATCCATCTGTAGAAAAATGAAGCTAATTACACATTGTTGTTTGTGTTTTTCCTGAAGGCTGACAGTTGCTAAAGGCCAATCATATGGACAATTGCAATCATATGGAGAACTCTGCCTGAATTAGCCCATATACCCATATAGCCTCAGGTGAAAAGAAGGTAACTCAGACTCTGAGAGGGCAAATAGCCTCTTTTTACATGAGTCTACTCTTTGGCTAATTGGGCCTTATAAGAAGCAGGAACAAGTAAGGTAATTTGGATAATGTGCTATCAAGGGCACACTGCTGCCAGGTACCTTTCCATGACACTGCAATAGGTGTAGGCTGGGAGCCAGAGAAATCTTGTTCTACCCTGAGCCTGCAACATGCATCTAATATTGACCCTGGCAAATTTTTCATTGCTTTGAAGAAATTTGATTTCCTTGCTTATTGCTGATCCTTTCCTATTTGCTTTCTGTTTTATAAATACTTTAAAATCTACATCACCACACTTCGGCTAACATGTTTCCCTCTCACCACCCCCCCCCCCAACACACACACCCCTTTCCCTTAAATACTCCCACACTGACTACATAAGGTGGTGTAAACTGTATTATTACAGCATCCTACTACGGCTGGTTAGTACATGCTAGCTACAGCTACAGTACTCCTAGGTTGCCTGAACACCACCATGCCTTACCCCAGCATGGTTAACAAGTCTAACTTCCTGAAGTTATTTAGCAGTTGGGGATCTTTTCTGAACTTCTCCCTTTCACTTCCCCGGAAATAGAACCAGGGACACTTGCAGAAAAGCAACGATACTAAATTTTAGAACAAAGGTGCTAGCATTGCTCTAGGACACCTTTGACTTCCTGGTGTGAATGACTCCTGTACAGTTCAGTAGGTTAGGAACCTCTTTCAACAGAAGTCTGAATTCAGTATCACCTGCAAAATGTTATCTGCAACAGCTGTAAAGTACAGCTCACTTCTGTTTCCCTCTTCATGAACAGCTACCAAAAAATCTCATTTACCTAGTAAAACATCTTGGGCTGAGCCTTTTCTTACAAAAGTCCTGGGAACATTCATACAATTAAATCTTTACATTTCAGATCAGAACTCTGCTTCCTGGAGTCTTATTTTATAGTCAGCAGAAAAAAACATATATATATATATATATATGCCTCAGCCTGAACTGTCTATTTGATATCCCCCCACCCCAGGGTTTTCCCTGAAATGCCCCCTTCTCCTCTCATTTAGAATATTCCATTTCTTACCTGCTGGCTAGGATCCAGTGAGATTGACACTATCAGCTACATTTGATCAGCAAAATATTTCATAATGTTCATATTTTGTAGTTTGTGTTGCCCTCATCCTCTAAAAGCACAAGTGAAATAAAGCACAAAAAAAATCCCCCACAACTCATCTGCCTCTGAGGAAGAAAATCAGCATTTTATACACCACTCTATGAGCTCACTTTCTCTCTGTGCAATATCCAATCTCAGCAAAGAAAACTGGATATGGTCTTGCTCAAAATTTTTTTAAAATATTCTCCTCCATCAGTGGTGTGTAAAAACACAGCCAAACCATGGAAAGGGGCTTTGACCATCACAAGGCTCTCCTACAGAAGCTTATTAGAACTGCCCTAACCTTGTTCATTATCCCCTCGCCCTCATTTCCAGTGCATCTGACTGCGCCACCTCTTCAGCATTTAATTATTCCCTTCCCCACCCAAGACTAGGGTTTGGCCTTGTACCTCTTTGTCTGCTCTGCAGCAGCTCATTAAAAAGTTGGTGTACTATGAATGCCAGGGAGAGAGGACAGAGCAGGAGAGGGATAGGGGTGATAAAACGGAGAATGCTAAAAAACACTCAGCCTATACAAAAAAACAGGATCACTGTTTATTTCTAGCTCTCCAGATTATCAGTTTGTTGCCAGCTATTATGTTAGTTATGTTGTGTGCGGCAATACCATTCCGCTAGCCTGCGGTATTTCATGATCTCCCTATCCATCTACCATAGGAAATCAAAGAAGCCAAGAATATTTCTGAAAGGTTCCCATACACACAACACACCTGTCAAGCTTTTCTCTTTCATTTTCCCCCATTTTCCATCTGGCAATGGCAACAGAAAACTTGGATACATCTGAAACGATCAATACAGAACTTTCTTAGCAAGCATTTCTGTCACACCAAAAATCATCTTTCTGAGCAGAGATCATTCATGTTCAAGGATAAAAATATCAAAGTGGGAACTGAATAATCCAGAAAATCAGGATACATCCTATATTGCTTTTTTTTTTTTTTTTTTTTTTTTTTTTTTGCTTCTGCAGGGCACACTTTATTGTTTGTAGCTAAGTTTTGATGCGAAAGTAAAGCTCAGTGAAGGCATCTAAAGGTCTCTGAATCACTTTTTCTTTTCTCCCTGTTACTGTTCACCATACAGAGAGAGACTCTGACATTTCCACATATTCATATCAGGGTTTCAAACACGGAAATCAAGGGTTTCAGATAACCCAATGACAAAACATTCCATCCTGGAATACTCCAGACTGGGTTTTCCATTAGATGGGAGACAAGCACCTAACCTACTTATGACCTCGTTAAATCCCAGTCACAAGGGGCATAACAAAACCATCAGTGCTTTTGGTCACTGCGGGCAAGCAGGGAAGTGCTTTTGGTCACCGTGGGCAATGTTCTTTGGGTGACTTGGGAAATTTTTAATACTTTATAGGCAAGGCTATTACTCAATGATAAAAAGTATAGAGAAGAATAGTTATCAGTTTTCCCTTTATGTGAATATAATCATTCATTTCTAGGTAGAGCTGAACTCTTTCAATTACATCCTCCCACTTAAGACAGAGGTCCACTGCAGAAGCTGCAACAGAAGTGAATCAGTTTCCGCTCTGTATCAGGGGTCAAATTCACTAATTTCTGCAATTTCTACAAGTCTGCCCACCCCCTTCTTGGAATATGCCCCCAGCTGTCTGCAGCTAGCCTCTGGGCAACCTTCTCAGTTTCCCTTGTTTTGTATTTTGATACATGATTCACACAACATATTTACACCTTTATTAGCTTGCTTCAGGTAGAGATGGATGGACACTATCAGGTCAACAGCATTTGACAAGTTTGCTTCCTTTTGTTTGAGCTAGTCAGTGAATCAATATTCTTCCTACTCAACCAGATCTAGTCTCAAGGGAAGTCAGATGTTCATGGCCCTGACCTTAGACACTGGCCCTTAGCCCATCATTTAAAATGATGGGCAGTAATTACGGAATTGGTGGACAGACCTGTCAGCTCAGAAAGAAATAGGGAAAGTCAAAGATGAGTGGGGAAAAGAAACATGACTAAGTTCAGATCTGGCTAACAATCTCACTCAGAGGGCAATATACTGTGGTTTGCCTCTGATGTAACAAATGCACTGAACTTATTTTGAGAACCTATGCATGTTTCAGGCTAGAAATTCTTCCTGGAATCGCATCTAAAAATCAATCAGACTATAAAAATTTCATTCAATTGCTTGCATGTGAGATTATCTTTCTCACTCTCCTCTATTGGAGAAACCCTCGAGGTCTCAACAGCTGTTAGTGGGGTACTGCTTTACAAAGTGTCATCAAGAAGCATTGCTACTTGTGGGCATGAGTTCAGACTTCATTCTACCAACATCGTAACACCTTGCAAACTAATTAGTTATATAGTCTTAGTTTCATTTGAGGCTAACAGGACTGTTTTGTTTTCTCCTGGAATAAAGACTCTAGAGTGGTCACATGAGCTCTTTGATATCACAGACATCACTGTCTCACAGGCTAAAGTTTTCAGAAATCTTTACTGATCCTGGCTACCAACATCGTTAAAACCTGAAAAGGATAAGGTCTGCAAAGGGTAGGTTCTCATACCTCCTGAAAGTCACATAGCTCAGCTTTCTTTCCATGCCTCCCATCTTTGCTTTTCAAAAAAAAAAAATAAAAAATAAAAACACAGCTACAAGTTTTTAAACCACTTTCCATAATTTCTCCACTTGCTAAAGACTTTGTTGGCTCTGCAAAGGGAGACCTTAATTCATTCAGCAAAGCAAAAATCTATGCCTCAGTACTCCTGAAAAGTACAATGCTGCTATAGACATTTTAAAATATAGTAGTTCCTATCTGTTGCTACCTTCCTCTGAGACTAAAAACTTCATATTTTGATTGATTAGCGTTCTGGGTCCTCCCTGCCCCAGCCATGTACGCCATGAAACACCTTTCATGTAATACCATCTTTAACACAGCAAATAGACCCTTCGTTTCCTATGGGCCTGTCAGCTTACCGTCACATCAGCAAGTAAGGTTTTGGAAAAGTATTTAAGCTGGAAGCAGAAGCTTTAGAAGTCCTTTAAAGCATTTGAAAACATATCCCATTAGCAACTTGTAATAGCGTTCTTTCAATTGGAAATGACAAACTTTCTTCTTTCCATAACACCATGAAAGATAGTTTCCTAAAACATCCCCTTTTCAAAACACTTTCTGCACACTCAAGAGAGTCTCCTAACAAAAGCAATTACTTTGAGATCAATGTGCAAGGCTTAGTAGTGTTATTCCTAGTCAGAGAGTAGCACAGAAAACAGAACTCAGGTGACAAAAAATTTTGAGAACACAATGAAAAGATGACTAGTTTTATCTTAATTATATATGTTTAACTGGAAGCAGGGAAAAGGTACTAAGCCTTCAGGTATGTCTGAAAAAAAATTCTGGTGTTTCAGCAAATTTTTCCAGCTCAAACTGGCACATTGATTCTGATGGGTTTTCACTAAGCTTTTGATTGTGACATTGCGGCACTTGCTCCATATGGACAACACAACCTCACAGGTCTGTCTTTACGTCCCACGAGCAGGTATGTGCAGAAGGCGCCCTGGCAATTAAAAGAACTGAGTATAAAGCCCTAAACACTTCCCTATCCTGCTACACAAGGAGACTTTCAATGAACTGAGCTGAATTTGCTTAGGTGAGTATGCTCAAAGTGAATGGAGGTTGACATGGTGGCGGGGGGAGGTATTGCTTTGCTGAAGAAGGCTTTCCCAAGAGCTCCTTTGCAGTCCTGCTCTCTGCTCTGGAGCAAAGCATTCAACACACTGCAGAGACAGCAGCGATGCTAAAGCATGGTAACTTCACTGACCACTTCAGCTCTTTCTAGAAAAGAGATTTCTCATGGGCCTTTCCCAAAGGGATCTTCACCTACTTTTTTCATACTTTGTGAGTAGATTAGTTTCAGGTATCACTTGTGATGGATTCACCAAGTAGCCACCAGTCCTGCAACTATAAATTGCTACCATGTGATTTATCCAGAAGTAATCAAAACCTGATCTGAGCACTTCTGATTGGGCAGACTTGCCCTGTGAGCACATCTCTCCACACCCTTGACTAGATAAACATGACTCTTAGGTCTCCTCCACATATCACATCTAACTGTTTAGAAACTAATATAGCTAAAGCAAACAACTCCCTCTGGATGTCATTACAGCTCTGTAGAAGAGTATTTTTACTGGCACGCCTCACTCCAACACGCTTATGAAAACATACTATACTAGCAGACACCTTTATATGACTATCTCTGTAAACAGAGAAACCTGTATTGAAATACTTAGCAGTCCAGGGTGATGCCTTTTGACGCAATGCCACATTTAATACACTGTTAGAATCTGAAATAGCAAATACCATATCTTTAAATAAAAAAAATGATTACAAGAGAAGATGCCACTTATTAGTTAATTTTAAAAAGTATAGTTGTATGTACATTATACCAATCAAGTTCTTAAGTTTTCTGAATATAGTTTTTTTTCACCTGTGATTAGTGCTGCATTAGGAGTTACCAGGGGAACACTTTACTCAGTCAGTACACAGTTACCCTAGGAAAGCAGGAGGATTTTCACAGCTAGTCTGTGCTTTTTTCTAAGCCTTTGACACTTGTGACAAGGTTTATGACAGCTCCTTTTTCTCAGCAGTTTTTTGATTCGATATCAAGTAAAGTCCATCACAGGTCAGCTCAAGCATAGATTTGCTTTTAAAAAAGTGAGCAAAAACTACTTACAATGCATGCTAAGTCTATTTCAAGTACTCTGAAGAGTTGTACTTTTATACAAAAGTGTATAGGACACTGGAAAAGTACCATTACTAGTCTTAAGACATATATAGTCTATTTCTGGACACTTGTCAGTCTCAATAAGGAGCATGAACAAAAACCTCAAGAGAATGGTAGATCTTTGAGACACCTCTCCATCAGTTCAGAGGCAAGTGGGTGGATTTAAGCTGAACACAGGTGCAGAAAAATCTGCAAGGATCTACATAGAGTGGTGACTAAGCATTCTTTCTTCCTTCTGATCAAAGAGCAAAGTCAAACTTTCTGCCTTTCAGGGGGTTAATTTCCCTCAGCTACATATTGCATAAATTAAATCTTTGAAACAGCTGGTCCCAACGGAAGTACATTTCATCTGTCAGAGGAAATGTAGGAAGGACAGGTCTCCAGACTGCACAGGCTTTTAAGTGTTCACAAGCCTTTTCTACAAATACGACAACAGTATTCTCAATTTCTGGATCAGACTGCTGCACAGAACATTACTATATGAAGGAAATCATACCTGTAAATTTCAAAAAGTCAACCCTACCCTTTTAACTTGGGAATAAAAAAAAGCCAGTATAAAACTTCAGCATTAACAGACTCAGCGCTACCAGTCTAGCTCAGAGGACTGCATCAGCAATTAAGGGAGATAAGTGCAGACACAATCTTTAAGGGGTCCTAGGTCATTTGGAGCACATAACAAGTAGCATTTACTGTGAAAAATGAGTAGCAAGTTATTTAAGCTTGAATTCATCTAATTCTGTTGGTTGTCCAACCCAAACTCATTGCCTGGACTCTCATACTCTACGCAGAAAGACAAAGAGCTCCAAAGGACTCCTTTAGATGCCTGTGCCTGCATAGCAACTGTAACAGATTGGATGTTGCCCAACCTTCACCTAGGTGACTCTCGCACTTCCTAGATGAACTGATATTTCTAAAATAAAAATTAAAGTACTTTTGCATATCTATATTTGATAGTTGTATTTTACAGGATTAACTGTTCAAGAGGCATTACTGCTTCAGCCAGCATGCCCTATGCCACGTGAAACTCAAAGCTAGCTGAACCTGTTAGTGGAAGACAGCAGCCTCAGCACAGTTTGGTCTAGCAACAGCATCTGAAGATCAATGAAACTTCCGAGACCAACTGACAGCCTGGCTGGGCCCAGCATGGGACAGGGAAACACACTTCTGGATTTGATCTCAGCTTGCTGCTCTGACAGCCTTGGACAGCTTGGCAATATCAACATTGCAGGCAGAAGCACAGTCAGTGAGGTGCCAATGTATACAAGCTAAGTCTGAGAAGAACTCCCAATTCCCACTGATGTTACTAAGAAACTTCTCTTACAAGGTTACCTTTACTGCAGCACCTAACTGCAGAGAGCAATGTTAAGGCCTCATTACCTCGACTGGAAAGCTTTTGCATACCTTTCGCTTACTAATCAACATAATGGGGACAATTACATTTACTTCATGCTTTTTAGGGTGCTGTATGGAGTCATTAACTGCTTTTTACTGAGAAAGAGAAAATTGCTCTGTGCCACTTTACATTACAAGCATGAGGCCAGGCAGTAGCAGCCTTATTTAGGACAGCTGTAACTGGTCAGAGCAGATTTAAGAAGAAGCAACCACCTACTGAATTATTAAAACAGGTGCAATACACACAAATCTTTGCAGAGAACAAAAAAGAAATGGAGAAAAGTCATAGGAACAAATAAAAAGAGAAGCCAGTCTTGTTAAGTCAAAAACTACATACTCTTGAGAACACAGCTGCAGGCTTTGCTGTCAGGACTTGGCTAATCCACCTAATTTTCCTGTTCCACCATCTGTTCCAGTCAGGAAGACAGCACTGTCCTTGGATTATCTATGCCACAGGGTAGGATAAAAAGCCCAATTTTACATGAGCTTGGATACTCATTGCAATCTAGCAGTGACCACCCAAAACTCCACACAGACTCACTTTCTTGCCAAGAAACTCTACAGTGAGGGTGCAGCTTAGCTTTTTTCTTTCTTAAAAACACTCCTGGAAGAAGGGAGTCCTCCCCTGGTAGCTGCAGAACCTTGCACAAAGCTTCATGTGTAGAGGAGTCTAGTCCACAATCACCATGCAAAGAACAAATCCTACTGACAGAGGCCTTCAAGCACCAGGATTACAAAGAAAGTCCTTGAAGAACGTATGCATTGTAAGAATAATGTACTTCCATTCAGCAGAAGCTAAAGAACAAAGTACATTTAACTCAAACTTGGACAGAAACTTGGACAAAACCTTCCATTAGAGGGACAAAATAATTTTGTCCCACTTTGCTCCTATCACTTCTGCCTCTGTCAAAGCTGATTCCTTTAAAAAAAATTTCTCATGAAAGGTGTCCACTCTAAAGTAATTTTCCCAAGCAATAAATTACTAGGAAAGAACTTCCACTAATATTTAAAGCTGGAGAAATCTTACCACAATAAAAGAGAATCAAAACCTACTGAGGACCAATGATAAATTTAAATAGTCCATCATGGACTAACATTAAGAGAATGAAGAATTATTTCTAACATGTGTCAAGAAAGAGTTCCCACTGAAAAGCGATCACAGTAATGTTTCGTTTAGTCTCTTAACCTAATTAAGGCCTGGTCTAAAGCCCATTTAGCATCCACAAAAGTGGATTAAACTCAGTCTTCGAAGGAAAACACACCTCTTTACAGCCACATTTTAGATTAGCTAGGGAAAAAAACATGTTGCCATCAGTATCAACAGTAAAGTTTACTCACTTCAGTGAGGACAGGATTTCAAAGGGATGTTTATCCTCACTCCAATTTCAGATATCTTCCTGAAAAGACAGAGGTGCTGGTAACACCTGTTTCACCACAACACTTGCACCAAGTAACTAGCTCATAGAAACACCAGTCTCTTGATAAAAAGTTATAGCCAATGGCCATAGTGAGGTTTAGGAGCACTAGGAATTCCTGCCTAGTTCTTAGCCCTAGGTAACATTAGTGGTAAGTGTTGGTATTGGATGAAAGGAGAAGGAATTTTCTGTGTATGCTGCACTATAGGAAGATAAGGCCAAATCAAGAGCACATCCAAAGGCCTGGATTTCAGAGCACGGGAACAGGTTTCAGAGCCTCCTTCTTTGGAGGCATTCAAAACCCGCCTGAATGCAATCCTGTGCAACATGCTCTAGGAGACCCTACTTGAGCAAGGAAGTTGGACAGGATGATCCCAGAGGTCCCTTCAACCTCAACCATTCTGTGATTCTGTGAAACTCTTAAGACACAAGAAGCACTTTGTCATCCTTTTGAATTGAACTATTTTTGTCAGCAAAAATATCTGAACTCTTAGGCTGCTTAGTTTTTTTTTTTTTTTCCCCTAAGCACTATGTATTTCTTTAAGCTAGTATTTTTCATATACACTGAAAGAAAAAAAAACAAACAAATTTAAGAAATGGCTTTGTCGAGCATCCAGTGTCCCTCCATCATTGTACCGAGCTCCCTACTATTGCAAAGGCAGACCTGGTTCAAAACCATTCACAAAGCAGTGTTCCTGAAATACCTTTTTTGCACATTTCCATGCACAGCAAGTCCTTCCCTAGTAAAACAATCCAGCATGCGATGCGTTCTCTGGGCTTACTGTTCTCAGCTCACTTATTTGCTGTTTTAGCATTATTCAGCATCTCTCACTAAGCTGCCCTTTCTTGCTGTGAAGTGCTGCTGGATTTGTACTGCAGTGCTATTGGCTTTCCAGGTAGAAAGAAGAAAGCGTGTGTGGACAGGGTCTATTTTTAAACAGACATGCTGCTTGTATCTTCAGAGAATGTATGCTTGAAAACCCTTAGAAGCAGGATTGTGATTTGCTTTTTAAACATAAGAATATACATCTTTTGTCAAAGTTCAGAAAAAGGATTCAGGGTCACCATCATGAATGCAAATAATTGCCTGGCAAACAAGACAGACTTGGCCCAGAATAGGACTACCAGGGAATACGGGGCTACTCACCACTAAGCAGTAACACGGGTACATTTTTCTCCTTACACTGCACTCCCTTTGTTGATCTCATCTGTTCTCTCTCCAGGACAAGTTGCCTGGTCTTTGCATTTTTAATCACCTAGAGGAATAGTTAGTTTTCTAATCTGGTTCTCCAAGCTGTTTAAAACCCTACCAGCAAAACCCTGCCGAACCTCAAGCTAAAAGCTTGAGCAGGCTGTATTCCTCTGTGGAGGTATCTGGGTTAGGATCCCTCCTTGTCTCTCTCTTCAATTTTACATGCTCCCCTCTTTCTTCTGGGCCTTTCTTCTTGCTCCTTCTGCCCTCTTCCTCTGGCAGATTTCCCTAATCTTGCTCCCCTCAACAAGCCCTTCCTCTTCCACGCCACCTCATCACACAACATACTAGGCCACATATCCCTTCATACCTGAAGTTTCCTTTGCTGGGTCTGTGTGGGCAGACCCGGAGGCCAATGGTTAGGCACAACCCAATCATGAGCCCCTGTAGATCACGCTCCCACTACATAGACTGCTCCTATTTTATTACCAAACATGGCTTCCTTTTAAGTGGCTCTGGCAGCTAACCTCCAGCAAGCTAAAATTCCATCTTAGACAGCAAAAAAAAAAAAAAAAAAAAAAAAAAAAAAAAAAAAAAAAAAAAAAAAAAACATATTGCAGACAGCATCTCCAAATTCCTTGTCACATTCAGTAGCTGATATTTATAGACCAATTTTCTGAGCAACATTTTATGAAGCAGGTTGTACTTTCAGGGTAAAAAAGCAGCACACACAAATGTTGCTGTCAAAGGCTGCCCTAGTGCATGCTTTGGATACAGGAGTTGCCAGACAGCTGCAGTGGTGACCTCTGCTCCTTAAGCCATTAATGCTGCACATGCAAGAACAGAGTCTACTACCAAGGCCAAGTCTCCTGGAGCCAAACTGGTACCACACAAACACCAGGTGGGATTTTCAACAGTTTAGGATCAACTAATTGAAGGTTTACTTTGAATGAGCAGAGTTTTCAGTTTGGAAGCGTTAAAACCCAAGGAGACATCGCAGGTTGTCCGACCAAAACTCAAACTCCTAGCTCTTCAGGTCAGATGGTCAGCACCCCTATCCAGTTGCCTCTGTATGGATAGCCATACCAAAGATGCAATCTCTCCTACTCCAACCCATATGGTGATGTCTTACCCCATTGCCTAACAGCAGAGCTGCCCTGCAGCATGAGGACTCAAGCCAGCTAGCCCAGCTTCTGCTTCCTGTATTTACCATGGACACAATGCAGTGCTTCCTTAAATCACTCTGCTTTCAGCCTGCCTTACAACAACTGTCATTACAGGCAAACACCTGATGCACTACTGAAACCAGTTCCTGAATACCACAAACTTCCAGGAGCTTCCAAAGAACACTTAACCCTGCCAAGATTGTCACAGCAATGGTGTCTGCATGCAGATCTCTCCTGCTCTGCAAGTCCATGGGAGCCAGTATAGGGCCTCCATGCCATTAAAAATAGCTCTCTAACTGTATAGTTCAGTCCCTAAAAAGGACTACAGTGATCAAGAGTGATCTTTCACAAATACTAAATTCAGGTGAAAATACAGAGTACCCTGTTCTGTTCCTAATCATGGCTCTTCACTTAGTCTCAATATACCAATGTCAGGTCACAATGGAGAAACTGAGGCAGAGATATCAATTTGTCTTACGGTATCAAATGCATAGAACTGAAAGCAAGGTCTGCTATATTAAAGCTCCATCCAGCAGACACTGCAGTATTTCCCAGAGCAAAATAATTGTGTTTCTAGAAGGATGGGTATTTCTACCACTCAGAGCCACAGCAGAGGCATTTCTGAGTGGTCTTGACCACTTTCTAACAATGACCTCCATTTCTTTAATAGCACAGCAGTAAACAATTGGTGAGTTTTCTAATTTAACTGGTTAAGGTTTTAATTTTGTACATTGCGTTCAGAAGCGTCGCATCTGCAGGAAATGCTGCATCCTCTCTACTTGTTAGGGGGATTTATTTTAATAACAGAACAGAGCACTTCATTTTCCCAACCCTATGCAAAATGAGTCCTCCTGTTCTCCCTCTCTCAGGACAGTCCAGTAAAGAAAATGGATGCTGGACAGACTTCTGTCCTATAATGCTTTCTACTAGACACCTATCAGCTATGCTGAATGTTTCCCTTCCTTATATGCAAGGGCCAACATGCAATGGGTACACAACTGAGCAGGAGGCCACATGATAATCAAGAGCCCACAGCACAGCCAGGCTATTACTAAAATCTACTGCTTCATGTCAGGCTTTCAGGGTACATGTCTGACCTTCTTCCTCATGACAAGATTAGCTGCTGCAGCTACAGGAGCTGAGTAGACACTGCTTGCCTGAAGAGGGGCAGCTCAGTGCCGAGATGCATGAGGTGAAGGTCTGCCAACTCGCACAAGCGTAGTCCATCCCAGCTGGCTTTCCGGCAAAACACCAACCATGGACCCCAGGGCCAGCAGAGCAGGCAAGTACAAAGCAAGGCCTTTGGGGCTGTAATGCAGCTATAGGCTAGCTTCAGCATGTGTTTTCCTTCTCCAGAATATGGGGCAGGACATCAACCTGAGCAGGCAAATCTGCAGGGAACCACACCGATTAGGTCAGCCTGGGCAATCTCTGATCCACAGGCTATTTCTCAGGACAGACATACCAATCAGCATCTGTTTCCCACTGCTAAAAGCCCACTGGTTTGTAAGGTGACTGCCCTCCCATTGAGGCAACCTGAAAGTTGATAATGCAATTACAAGGTGCAAAGCACTTGTTTGCCCAGAAACTGTCAGAGGTTGCAATCTGACCTCATCTGGTTTCCTTCCTAGCAAAAGTGAAAACAGTTCTGAGACAACAGCCAAAGCATCTGACTAGCAGCAAGAGCTGTTAGATTAAGTGTAATTATCTAAACAGCTGCACCACCCCAGCACACAGGCCAGGGCCAAGGCTTCCCTGCTCCATCAGCTCAGACTGCCTTTTCCAAACCAGCACAGCTGGCATGAAGCCGACTTTCACAGTTACATTAACACAGCCAACCAACCTACAGGCTATTGAGTTTAGAGAAAAGACTCCCAGGTAGATGTACAGCACTGAGCACAGTGGAGCCCTGTTCTGAGGCTTCTGGATATTTTTCCAATATAAATAACACTGCCAAATGCAGCTATTTCTACCCTGAACATGACTAAATTCAAATTAATGGAGAGTGATGCCTGCTACTTCCAAGGTAGAGACACTGCAACTAAGTCAGAAGGGAAAGTTTCCTGCCAGCAAGTTACCGGGTTCATTTACAAGGGAAACCTTTCTCTTTTCCTCATTCCATCCTCTGTAAGCAATCTGGCACTATCCAATCCAGCTGTCCAGTCTGCATAGCCAAGGGGAAAATTAGCTCTAAGATGGCAAATGGATTTAATAACCAATCGCAAAGGGCTTCTACCAAATAAAAGCCTACTCTTTAAATGGCTTGAAACATTTTTCATGTGCAGCTTCAATCCAGAAAATTAATCAAAACACACAAACAAAAGGAGATTCAGCTACTAAACAATAATACAAATCTATGCAGGCAATCCAAATCATTCTTGCAGCTTTAATTCCCTGGAGACGAAACTGCACATATTATAGAGAGCTAAGATATTAAAAAGTCCATGTTTCCAAGCAATGAAATTGCTGCCATAAACATCCCTGGATCCGTTTTTAGAACTACTCCAAATAGCACATCTCCATCTTCTTGCTTTTGCTGTCAGTGGGCCTCCAGCATTTTTGTCAGCATCTTGATATTTTATCTCACTTTTCTCCTTACCTAGAGCATCATTCAGGATTCAATAGGCTGGGCCATGTTTCCAGGTCTCCTCAATGACCTTGCCCATAATAGCTGTCAGCTCACTTTTTATTTTATTTATTTTTTACATGTTTTGACTTCACTTACAACCATGAACATTTCCAAGCATAAACAATCTCAGCCTAGCACGTCAGCCTCTTGTTTCAAGTCCCGAACCCTTCTTCAATATTAGTAACGCAAATCTATGTTGCGCTTCTGGCATTTCTTAAGTGTTCATTAGCACAGTACCCAGATAGTATGCAGTTAATAAAGAGCTATTATAACCTTCCTCATTGTGTATCTTGAGCCTCATTAAAGCAAAATCCTCTTTTAGGACACCTTTTGTCATTGACTGCTTTTCAAATATTTGAACAAAATTACTACCTACCATAGATGGTTAGGAATTTTGTGTCAGAATAATCTACAGGTAAAAAGACTCCTAAAATGAGTTTTCTATATATCAGTTTCAGTTTCTTTCTTTCTTTGCACCCTTCTGCATCTAAAAGGTTTATTCTACTAGGTGGGGAGGGGGTGGAAATCAAGCTGATACCTCCCTAGTGAAACTGAAAAGCATGATCCCAGTAGGGTGCCCCAGTTTTTTCTCCTCCTGGCCATGCTCAAGGCTTTCTGCAGACTACTGTGCGCCTGCTTCTGTTCTTAGCAGCTGGGCTGCAGGCTCTCCTCTGCTCCACCTTCCAGCTGCACACAGCTACTAAAAGGGAGAAACTTTCCAGGTAAGCAGCAAGGGAATTATGTTTCATTTCAGTGCACATTTTTTTTTTTTTTTTAAGGCTCTGAAAAATTCAGTCTTACAATACTGCTAATTATTATATTAGGGAGAGAAAAAGCCAGCTTTATTGGCAATCTGATCCCAAGCAGTCTCTTTACTGGCTATGTTTAGATTTTCAACACTACATCCACACACAAACCATTTGCCAGCGCTTCTGCTTGGTAATCACATTCTGCATTAGCTTAGAGAGAGCTTTTAAAGGCAGAGGCCATCAACAACCACATGAGAATATAAGTGTTACTGTGTTGTTTTCCATAATCTCCCATGCAAGAAAGCATCATCTTCTCAATAAACTACTTTCCTGTTCTATACTTTTGACCGAGATGATTTTCTAAATGAAAATGTTGACACTACATATTCATAAGACTGTATGTGTAAATAGGAGAAAAGCTGAGTAAGTACAGACCATTGGGAAGCAACTCAGCCAGCAGAGGCATTATTAGCCCCATCTTTCTTTCAAACAATGAACCCCTTAGCCCTGCAAAAAATGTAAGCAGACCTAAGTAGCCCCATTCAATCAATGGGATTCCATAAATATTTACCTCCTTTCCGAATTCAGGACCTTTACTCCAGGTATCCCAAAAGAATTTTAAAACTGCTTTTAACTAGATACATAATCCCATCTTCATTCCAGAGCAATCCTTCTAGCCCCCTGTTCTCATGAGCTGCAACTGCTTGCTGAGCAAAGGTGGCAGAATTTAACTGAATGGATTTAAAAAAGTTTTTTTTCCCTATACTGCTGTTATACAACTGCCTTGAGATATGAGCAAGCAGCAGTTTAACAATATCAACAATACAAGAGAAGCTTAAAAAAAGGAAACAATGCAAAGCACTGCATGTAAATTCAACTAGAAGTGAGACAAATACTGAAAACAAGCTTGGTCAACAAGGCTGACTTTGAGTGATCTCACATAGATTACACAGAGCAGAAAGGGCAAGCCAACCTCTTATACCATTAGTAAACAGCTATTTTAGCTTTCAGTTAACTGCCTATTCACTGCACAATTTTTTGCAACTGCAAGCCCAAAACCCAGACTCTGCATCTACAGTGTAATTCCTGCACCAGTGCATTGCTCCACCAGCATGTGATATCAGTCTGCAGTTACATCCTACAGTTAGTTTAGTTCCAGCTTCAGCCAAGCAGAACCCAAGGAAATAGAAATACAGCTTAGAGAAGTTTATCTCGTCATGCTACACCCAACATAGGGCTGCCACAGAAGGAGCACATGTGTGTGAATCCCTGAGCTGACTTGATATCAAGCTTAACCACAGTGGCAGTACTGCCTAAAGGATGTAGTGAGGTGTGAATCCCTGTTCACAAAGACAGGCCATCAGGTAGGCTCCCCATTTCCTTTTCCCCACTTTAAGCCCTCTCTTCAGCTGCCTTTCTTTGCAGGGAGCAGCTTCCCAGCTGCTCTCATGGATTTGCAAGGCATCAGCCTAATTTAGAGGGGCAACGGTCAAGGTGCATCTGAATCATTTCCAGCCTGTCCCTGGGAGTACCAAAAGCCTGTGTGCACAAAAGCTGGAACAGATGAAAATCCTGCAAAGCCCTTCCCAATCCAGCAGCCTGTCAACATGAAGGAATTAAAGCAAGGGGAGCTACAGTAGAGCTATTGACACAAGAGAGCTGGGATAAGCTAACTGTTTTTGACAGGCTCTCCTTGGCTTTAAACACTCACTGAAGAAAATCCATAAAAATCCATTTTAAAAAAACCCTTTTTCCTCACAGGAGTGTGTCTGAATGTAAAGAAAATGATTAAAAAGACAGACTCGGCCATCCTTAGGACAGGCTCATACCGAAGTAGCTAAGCAAAATGTGCAAGTGATTTTGGAGTCTTGATCTCAATGCCTGTGTCAGTACCCAAGAGAAACCTACATCCCGCTGCCTTTTGGTAAGGCTGCAGCTCCTATAGCCCAGAAGGGCTATAGGTCTGCTCTGTCCTGCTGTTTTTCACCTGGCTTCCAAAAGAAGCAAGGCTTTTGCAAACAGCCCCATGAGTATGCATGTTTTGTGTGAGCAGGTCTCCCCTCTTGCTATATAGCTTATGAAACTGTTAGCCAACTGGACCAAATTTTACAGTCACAGTAACACAAGAAAACAACAAACAGGCAGCTGGACAGAAAGAGACATCCAGGAAGCATTCCCTGGGAGTGCTGTTTCTACACAAAAGGCTAAGCTTACCCCTTATTGAACACCTGTGACTCTCAGAACTAGAAAGAAAACCCTCACCAAGTCCTGGCCCAGGAGGAAAAGCTTCAATCAGAGCTAGCAATGAACCACAGGACAGAACCATTGGAAATCAAGCTCTATTACTTCTACTGCACACAAAACTACTGTTTAAAGTATCTCTTACCTGAAAATCTTGGCAATTTAATTAAGTAAATGGCCCTCAGAGGCAGGTAAGTATCATGATGCTTATGTTACAGATGGCTTCCACTAAAGCATTGAGCAGTTAATTGCCATACCCATGACCACACAGGAGAGAGAGTTATGGAACCCAAGAGTCCTGCCTTTTTGGTCTTTTTCTCTAATAAAAGTACTCAATTTGATTCACATTTGCAAATCTTTACAGCTATCCCACAGCACAGAAACCAGATATCTCCATCTGTGAGGAAGCTATCAAGTCCTGCCTTATCCTGAATCAGTATTCCCTCCTTGGCTCACTCTGAAGACTTTTGTGCTTCACATCAAGTTTGCTCAGCTGTCCTTGTGCTTCATTTTTGCATGAAAAGCCCTGGCCATGGCCAGGCTATACTTTATGTCTGGGTATCAGATATAATACCCAGCAATCAGCAACTCACCTGCCTCTGACCATACAGGCAGGTGCTGGCAGGCTAGCTTCAGATGTCCGGGGCATGGGCTAAGGAAAACAACCTCCAGGATCAGGCTTTGCAACTCACTATGCATATAGGCAGCCAGGCTGGCCTCGGACACAGTCCAGAGTGGCTACAGTCCCTCCTGCAGACGTACCAAAAAGTGGTTACAAAAGCTTTACATCTTTCAGTCAGCTGTCCCTGATAATTAGGACCTCATTTGTTATTTTAAAAATAATTTCATCATGTCAAACTTATTTAATGACGAAGTACATTTTTCTTTTCAGTTTCCAGCCCCATCCTTTTCATTTCTTGAGCTCCAGAGCATCCAAAACTAAGAGGTACCTGAAGTCAGAACATTGCTTCCCAGCTGCTAGAGGGAGTCAAATAGCACCTTTGGGGGCAAGAAAATATATATAAAAAAAATTAAAAAGATCCTCCCATTCCTAACTTTAACATCTGTTAGCACTGGGAGATGTTAAGTGTTAGTCATATCCTGCCTTTTCTACAGCTGGATTGTGCACAAGTAAAACAAGACATCAACTGTCTTGCATGGAATAATTTCATTCCTTGTGAGAAATCAGAGCTATAGGAAGACACACCCCCAGCTACAGAACCTACTGCTCATTAAAATAGTATTTCTTGTACCATCATCATTACTGTTAAATAAGGGTTGCAAGGAGGAAGACAGCATAGTAGACAAATATGGATGAAAGCACAAAAGGAAGGGCCTGTGTTATAGTTGAGTGAGTGACAAATGATAAAGGTTAAACAGATCACATACCAAACATACACCAGGAAATGTATCTTGATTGTATGAAACTGCCTAACATTAGCCTCTAAAAACAGCCATCAATATCTTCACTGGGCCAACTATGGGATAACCAACAGAAGAGAACAAGCTTTTGATAAGCTATTCACATATCTGTGCTCCGTAATGCAGGCTCATCAGAATTGAATTTCTGGGTCCTATCTTTGAAAACTCTTCTGGAGTTGCAGGGAAATTTGTTAACCCAGAGGAAAAGCCAAGCATTTCAGCTTCACTGCTGTGTTGTCCCATAAAGAGATGGGGCTGTGTCCATCAAAAGAGCCCCATCTCTAAACCTCTAGCAGAGCAACTGTGGCATGCTGGCTTTAAGAAAAAATATCAAGTCCATTCTCCAACTTTGTATGGTTAAAAGTTTTTCTTTAATTAAAAGGCTAATAAAAAGTAACTATAAAGTAAAACTCTAGGTGGATATTACACCCATGGAACTTTAACACCACTGAAGTGTACTTAGTTCAGCCTAATACACTGGCACTAGTTCAGCTGAGAGGAAGAGACACTGGTTTCTCAGCAGCTAATTCTCACCTAGCTCAGTTCAGAGGTACAGTTAAGGAGAGGATTGTTTCTCAACCCCTGTCCACGCACCCAAAAAGGCCAGATTTTTACAGCATTTTTGAGAAAAGGAAGAAAGCATAAATAGTTTTTTTTCAAGCACTGTTGGCAAGAAATAGATACAAAGGATAATCTCCTATTATGCTGTAGCAAATATACTATCCCATTGAGTAGCTGCTGTTTAGTATCAAGACTGAGACATTTTCCAAATTATCAAATGCATTTTAAAGACATTTTGTTCAAGAGGAGAAAGGGAATGAATAAAGAACCTTCTGGATCAGAACTGACCCTGAGCCCAGAACATTGCTATTAATGCTGTTCAGATAGTGGGGATTTTTGTTTTGTGTTTGTTTGTTTTCTTTTTTTAAAAAAATACATACTTGCATTTCAAACAATGTGAAGCTGCTACATTCAAGAAGTTATTGATCTTCTTTATCAGGGTGCTCAAAGGCAACCTGGCCTTCTGGAAATGTGCCACTTGAGAAAGTTCTATTCAAACTATTTCTTGTTACAAGACCCCAGATTTCCAGTGTAGGCTGGGAACTACCTGGCTAGGGAGCAGTTCACCAAGGAGGCTCAGGCAGGGATCCTGGCAGACAGCACAGAAAGCAGAACACAGATTGACACCCCCGTAGCAACAGCCAACAGCGTTCTGGGCTGCAGGAGCACAGAGACTGAGGCAATTACCCTCTGTTCAGCACTCATTAGACCATATCCAGATACTGCATCCAGTTTTAGTACCCCTACTACAAGACAGACACTGATAAATTGGAGCAAGCTCAGGACAGATCTGCCTTGGGGGCTGATGCACTTGCCCTGAGTGGAGGCTGTAGGAACAAGATTGTCCCACTTGGAGCAGAGGTGGCTTTGGAGCGACCTCTGCACCCCCAGTGCCTACAGGGAACTCAAGATGATAGATCAGGCTCCTCAGTGTGGCAGAGACAAGGGGCTAGGCTGAAGCTTGAGAGGTTCAGATTGTGTATGAGGAAAAGAAGTCTCCCCACGTGGACAGCAGGCAGCAGGACAGGCTGCCCAGAGATGCTCTGTCCCTGAGGTTTTGAGATCTGACCAGAAAAAGCTCCAGGCTGTCTGACCTGGCTTCACAGCTGGCTCTGCTTTGAGCAACAGTTTGGAGGCAGGCAGTCCAAGTTCAAACATGTAATCAATAAAACCAAAACCTCAGAGGCCTCTTATGCTGCATATTGGGGCTAGTGGCTTCTGAACTCCTGGATGTCCTTCAGACCTGGAGTTTATTTGCCCATTTGGGTAGCTATACACCTATTTGTATACATGCAAAAGGAAGCGAAGCCATTCCACATGTGTATATTATTCATTTTAGCACAGCTGGAACTGCATGTTCTACTTGCTACAGTGCAGGAGCAAGTCTAAAGCATTTTGAAGGCTACACTTGTACCTGCTTGCATCAAGAACAAGCACCTGCAGTAGCCTGTGGGCTGGTATTTTTGCCACCTGCTTTGCAGATGCTCAACTCGTTCTTTCAGATTTGTTTTTCCACAAGTCCAAGAACTATTGCATATGGTGAGATAACTGGGCTTGATTCCATGCCAATTTTATGATTAGATGAGTGCTTACCATCCAGCTCTGGACAATACAAAACACAAAGCTTCAAAGTATGCCAACCAAAAATGACAGGTATCTTTGAAGTAGAATTGATCTTAAACTATCAGCACCTACATACATATTTGTAACCACACAGGCACACATCAGATTAGCTTGTATATATTTCATTTCAAAGTGACACCAACAGCATTAAACCTGACCAATCAGTGAAAAGGAAACAAAGCTAGATTACCTAGGGAGAGCACTCCTTTTCTCCAGAGTGAAACACAAGGGGAAATCCAGCTGTCCTTCTTCCAAGAGGCCCTCAGTGGTCAGTTTCTACTGCAAATTCAGGAGTAATCGATAACTGCAAGTTAAACTTTCTTTACTACCCAACACCTCACAGGATACACCTTCTATCCACTTTTTCAGCTGAGGTTATCCCCACTCTCAGAGCTGCCTACTGCAAGTCTAGCTGCCATGGCCAGATGGCTGATGACACTAGGGGATAGGAGAGATGCATATCATATCTTATTGCCAGTCTTTTGTCCTTCCTCCACAGCAGGACTCTGCTTCCTTCATTTCTACCTCTCATCCCATCCCTATTTCATTTTGATGGAGCAAGACTTCCCAGCATTTTAGTGACATTTATACATCAGGTGGGTTATCCCAACAACCATCAATAAATCTTATTATCTTTCCACCATTCCGTAAGTCTTGATAGCACTGAGCAATTGATGCACTAAAACTTGGTATAATCATGGAGATAAACATCTACCATTCTTCTCTGCTCCTGTCTTTACAGCACCAGCATTTTAGAAGGGACAACTCATTGTTTCACTTTTAGCACAGCTGTTCTAAAAGCAGCCTAATAATAGCAGAGGCAAGGCTGGAACATTAGTCTTTACTTCTTGGGGGAAATAATGATTTTTACAACTCTTCCTGCACCAAGGCCCCCCTTTTCTATTTAAAAGAGTGCATGGGTAGAACTCTTAATTTGGTTATTAGACAAGTGTCACACCACAGAATCTAAAGCAGTGGTAGCCAGTTTCTGGATCATGGAAAGCAGTATTCAGCAGACTGAGCCACATGAAGCAGTCATGCCCCAGGATGGGAGGAAGGAAAAGGTTCATCCACTCCAGAGTATTACTCCTCTGTCTTGTTGCCTACTGGCCACCAAGAAGGAAAGACCACTGATCCAGAGGTTCAAGGAGCAAACACTTCACAGAGAAAGCCACTTCCTCAAACAACTTGTAGTGCAAGTAGACAACACAAGCAGAACAATTTGCTAGATATTGCCCAGCACCATCAGCAAGGCTAGAAACAACGCAGGTGCCCTAATTCCACCCCTGGTGGACAACCATTCTCCCAGTTTTTAAGTTATTTGAAATCCATGATCACTTGGTCTGCTAGAGCCTATATCACCTGGCAGAGGAAAAAACCTGAAGGACATGACAATAGTCATTCTTTCAAAGCTGAACATTTGCACAGATTGTTCCCTGCCATGATGCTCCTCTTTGGCAATTTTAGATCCTGTTCAATTCATTATCAAGGGCAGCCCTCCTCATCTTCCCTGCAGCATTCAGAGATTAATTTTAAACATTGCTACCCACAGCTCTTGCTCTGGAGAAGCTCCAAGTGTACATACACACCTGGCCCTCCAACATCCTTCCTCAGCTGATTCTTTGCTCTAAGGTATGTGACAAAACATACCTGTAAATAAGAAGGAACTCAAAGCGCAAGAGGCCACATAGTGAGCACTAAAGACTACTTTATGAGAACATACTAAAAAAAGGTAAATATATTCTGCCAGAGCCAGATGCCGTACTGTCTCCCATACGATTCAGAAACCTGAAGAAACTCCACTGCAGTGCAAGCTTCTGTTAAAATATAGCCCCGCTTGGGAAATTAATTTGTTTAATCCCAAATAGGAATACTATAATGGGGCTGGAAATTGAACCAAGGCATCCCAAGTACCAGCCCTTGGAGGCGATCAATCATTAATCCATCTTCTGATTCAAAGGACAAGCACAAGAGAAGAAATTGAACAAAGTATCAATATACCTTTTCCTTCTGATAATCCACTTTGTTATTACTAATGACATTTGGTCAGACAACCTATGGTTCTTTCTTTCTCAGGAAAACACATGACAGGTAGAAAAATACTCCTTCTCTGAAAGCGTTTATTGAAATTTCTTGATTGAATTTTGATGCATTTTATTTCTATGCTAAGTTTTCCTTTGACCTTGCTTGCTTCAAAAAAAGGTTTCTTTATATTTCATTTTGAAACAACCTTTAAAGTGTATGTGGACAGCATAGAGAAGAAAGTTGAACACGAACTGGTTTTGCATTTACTATTTCTTAAATATTTCGATAGGAAAAAAGATGAACTTAACACTTTCTGCAAAAACTAAAATTCCAAAATTTCAGCACACTTTTTAAATCCCTGAAAATAACTAAAACAATTCATCAGTTCTACATGGCTCATCAGAAAGCATATGCTCAGTATAAATATTTATTTACCACACTGAAGAATGCAAAATTAAATCAATTCAAAATTGATGCCTAAACACCGCAAGTTTGCCTCCCTTTTTACTCTGGTGCTAATTCCAATATGCAAAATAGTTTAAGGATCGCACTGAAGAACACAGGAGAGCTAAGCTCAGCAGTCAGCTCACTTCACCCACCCCTCAGGCAATTTGTCTAAATGCAAAGCATGCACCAGGACAGCAGGATGCTCTGAATCATGGCAAAATTCATCTCTGCTTTTCCTCTGCTCTTGACAGCACAAAACCAGGAGATACTTGCTGTAAATTAGAGCAAGCTAGGGGCTGCTTTAACTTCTAGCAAGCCCAAGAAAAGCAGTGAACAGGGTATGTGGTATATCTGGCTCCTAGGTGATCGTTAGAATCTAGGGCAATAAGGAGAAAGAGCTTAACCTGCCCGCTCTGGTCTGCCAAACCACACTAGCATCTACTCTGAGCCACAGGGTGCACAGCTACCCTGCCAAGCTCGACAGGAACAAGCAGGGCACCTCAGCCCCTGTTTTTGAGGCACTAGTGGCTATGGGGTCATTTCATCAAGACCCAATAGGTTTGCTTTGGCATCCAAAGCAAAAGAACTTGCCAGATGCATCCTCTCCTAAAGTAATCACCCACAGCATTAGCAGAAAGCTACAATTCACTATTCCGGAATTTTATTCTATTAGTGGAAAATGAGATGCCTCCATTCATATTATAAACAAACTCCTGCCTATGTATGTAAATCCCTTTATTCTATGATCAGTACAATGGCTCTGTGATAGAGTAGGCTATAATATTAAACTTGTCCACCTGGGAATCTATACAAATCACTGTAATTTTGTCTCACTAATGTTTGTTATCAATCTTCTATTCTCAATGAAATGGGAGCAAAATATTGCCCAAGTTTCTTTCACAAAATTTATTCTTTTGTTTTATTGTTCCCCCTTCTCACTGCCTCTCTCTCGTCTGGGCTTCTATCCAAAGTCACAACGAGTTGAGAATAGGATGTTCAGAAAGTATTTTATAATTCTTTAATCACTACAACTTGACATGCTTCAGTCATTTGGGCCGGAGCATTTTGATATAAGCAGATCCCACGTACAGACAGAATCAGGTCACCAAGACGATTAATCATCTCTGCGTTTACACACTCAGCAGAACAATACAAAAACAAAAGAACGGACAGAGAAGAGGGGAGGAGGGCCTCCGCAGCCTCACTCTGATGGGTAAATAATTGGCTTGGCTTTTGCAGTCACAACAGAAAGGTGCAGAGCTCGTATTTATTAATATACTTGTACAGGCGGCCTCTGGAAACATGAAAAGTAGTATGTGGGTGGCTCAGTATCCCCTAGCATTGCAGCAGGCTGCTGCAATTTTCTGGGCATAGCTCTTCTTTTTGCTAGAACTCCCTTTGCATGGATAGGGGCTTTGTATCCTAAACCAAGGAGTTTGATACCTCAGCTTTTAAATATTGTGTACTGCCTAGGGCTCCAAAACTACATGGTTTTGTGCTTTTGTTCAATAGACTCAGTGGGAAAAGTAACATTACAGACAAGTAAGCTGTTTTTTCACAGAACAACTATCTCTCAACATACACAAACCCACACATGCTCCCCCACTTTCACTAAGTGCAAAACAATTGTACTGGTGCTTTGTTTTCAATTCTTACAAATACTGCCCTTCTGCTATCCTGTTGATCTGTTTTTCTAGCAGCTCAGGAGAAATGCTGACAAGCACCTTTCATGATAGTACCTGCAAAGCAGGCTGCCCAAAATGCTTTGTAAAAGGTCTTCAAATTAAATATCACAAAAATACTACTCCCTCCCTTTCCACCTCTAGTAATGAGATCTTGCTGCATTCAAGATTAAATTGAAGCTTGGAAAGGGTAAGCAAAAAATGGGAATCCAGCAATACCAGCAACTGATTTCCTGCTTAGCCAGTAATCTGAACCACCTCCCCAAGAGCAGAATAAATTCACAGAACGGGTAAGGTTGGAAGGGACCTCTGGAGATCATCTAGTCCAACCTCCCTGCTCAGCAGGGTCACCTAGAGCATGTTAGACAGGGTTGCATCCAGGTGGGCCTTGAAGATCTCCAGAGAAAGAGACTCCACAACCTCTCTGGGCAACCTGTGCCAGTGCTCCGTCACTCTCACAGGGAAGAAATTCCCCCTCACGTTCCTGTGTTTCAGTTTGTGCCCACTGCCTCTGGTCCTTTTACATGGGACCACTGAGAGTAGTTTAGCCCCATCCCCTTGACACTCTCCCTTCAGATACTGATCTTCTCCAGTACAAAACTTGTGGTGAGATACTCCCAGCACAAGATAGACTAAATCCCATTATGTATACCCCTTCTATACTGTAGCACTCTGTGCCATGATCCCCGCTCAGCTTTCACAGCCATTCACACCATCATCTCACTCCATGGGGCCCCCATTCTCCCTCTCTCCATCTCCAGCTTCCTGGGATTTTGTTCTGTTCACTGTCCTCAGGAGACCACTGAGCATAAAGTTCCCACAGCTGGATTGTCCATGGCTAGACCCACACCTGAAGCCTCACTTTTTTTCTAACCTAAAACTTCACCCCTTTTTATACCACCTGATTGGAATCATGGATGGTCAATGAATCTTCAGTTCATCACCTAGTACCATTTAAACACATCTATGGGTCTAAGCAAGTCTATGGGTGATTATTTCCCCCAATTCAAGGTAGACTTCAGCACACTTAATGCTTCTGGAATATCTAACCCAGACCAGGCACTCCAGAGACATAGGAATCACAGAAGATGAAGATTCTGGGGTCAGTTCTCACAATGCCTCTTGTCCACATGGCCAGAAGGTGTAGCCAATCACTCTCCTCAGCCATAACACTTCCAGTGAACACTCCTCCCAGACATTATCCTGTCGTTGTCACCACAAAACACACTGGCATGCTGACTTACAGGATATGAAAAATAACCCTCGAGAGGATCTTCCAGAGGCCAAGTATTTCAGAGGTGGCTTCCGATTTCAGTACACCTGGTCTAACGCCCAGGGGACCAGATATTTGTAGTTGCTGCATCCACATACTTCCCACTGAGCTGTGCAGACTCAAACAACTGCAGACTTGGAAAGGACTTGGAGGTCACTGTTCCTCCTTATGGCCATTGAGAAAGGTTACTGAGAAACACCAGTCTCTCACTACATTCCTCTGCCAGCTCCATGGATCAGAGAGAGCCAAGTAGTAAGTTCTCCCTAGTGCTATCACTTTACTGGTACTGCCAGGACTAAGTTCAGTCATTTAAAACTTACTTCTACAGAGCCAAGATCAATAAAGCAGAGGCAGCTCCAGCAGGCTCTCTGGGGGCATAACTAGGAGTGATGGGCTGAAATTCAGCAGAAGGAAAAATTTGGCAGAATAGCAAGAAAAATTTGCTTTGTTAATGGACCAATCAATTAGACTGAGCACACACCTCTCAAGAGAAGCATGTGGGGAGTCTTGTCACTCAGATCACTTAAAACTGGACTGGGAGAGAGCTCCAGAGGCTGTCCATACATAAGCAATTTTGCAGTTTGGGTTTCTGGAGCCTTACAATTCCCTCTAGCCTGCACCAGCCAGTGGAACCAAAGCCAAAGCTGCCCAGCTTACACTATCTGCAGAGGTCTGATAACCTTTTGTACTTGTAACCAGCCCATATTCCCAAAGGTAATGCTGCTATCTATCCTCCCTCATATTTAATCCCTCCCATAGTCTGAGTGTCATTCATCTGGCTGTTCAAATAATAAGCCATCCAAAAAATAGGCATTTAATTGTATGAAATCTAGTTCCCTCTCTACTGAAGGAAGAAACTAAAATGTGTGTTTATGATAGGAGGAATAAATTAACCTCGAGTTCTCTCCAATAACTATTCAGGGAGTCTGGACAAATAATTGCCCAACTTTTTAAACAACTAGCAATTTAGTCACCTGTATGGCATTAACTTCTTAGAATACTCTAACTCCATCATTTGCAATCATCCAATCATGTCATAAAAAAAAATTTTGCACATTTACCAAGCAAAACAGAGATAGGACTTCTTTTTCTAGAGAGGGGAAGGTAGCACAAATAACAGAGTGAAAAGCAACGTAAAAAGATCCTGTTGGCAGATAAGTAAATAAGACCTAAATATAATTAGGTCAAGCATTGAAGAAAGGTTTTTTCAACGAACACATCAGAAAGTTTTTTTGAAGTACTCTGCAGATATTGCCTTGTGAACTATTTAAAACCAGTAGTAAGACAGATATCGATCTATCAAGGAATACATCAGAACACTTTCCCACAGCAGAAGGAAACAGACCTGGCTAACTTTAGATACCTCTACTTGCTATGTTCAAGACATCTGTCTAACATCAAAAGCGTGACTTTAACCTGCAGGCATGGTGCTCCTAGTAAGAAATTACATGATCTTGAAGGAATGCCAGGAAGCCAAAAATAAGATGCAGAAGTAAGAACAGTACAGAAAACACAATGGATGAGACTAAGAGAAACAGGGAGAAGCACAGAGTATAACAGAAAATGAAAATTAGGAGATAATCTCACCCTAGAGGTCTCAACAGGGGCTACACAGATGCAGAATTTCCTGAAACATGCTAGAAAAGCTACTAATTGATCAGTAGGATTCATAACTAATCAAACCACATCTGTCTTTAAACAACTTCCAATCTTAAATACTTTCCTAAGTATTCGTCAGCAGAGGAGTGTCTTGAAATCAGTCTTCTGCTAATATAGAAATAATTCCCCTGCTTTTCTTCGAGCTATTTTTCTTTGTCCTAAAAAGATCAAAAAGGTCAAATATCCCACTCTCAACCCAAATTTCTCAGACACAGTAGTCTAGATTGACTCAAGGCAGTAGACATGCCTCTCTCTCACCGGCTGCAAATTGTTTTGGTGCTACCACTCTTGTACTATTGATGTGACAGAACCTGCCACAGCCAAGGTACCATTTTGACATTTGAATCTTTATCTGCTTGCCTCCTTTTAAATGGTTCACTGCATTTCTTGAATGTACTTTTAGAAACCAGGCACAGTCCCCCAAGCACAAACTCTAGGCTATGATAAGTTTTAAAAAAGTCTAGGCATATTTTCTCTTTAAAGTACAACTAGAAATCAAAAAAATAGGAGAAAGCTACAGGCTCTTGCATATTCAAATCAATAAAGAAACCAATACCTCTTTTTCCCCAACAGATGGTGCTGACAATTTTTCCTCAGATAAGCATAAATAAAAAAGTGGGTTTCTTTTGAGATAATGCTTCTGAGTGAGAGAGTTGTGAAGTGGGGCACAGACAAAGCAAAGTCCCTGCAGAAGCCCTGGAGATTCTCTGCAACAAAGATGTGAAAACGGATCTTGTCCCAGCTGTTCTAATGGTACCTTCTCATTTCTTTTAATTAGATTAAGTTCCTTCAACCATTGCTGAACCTTTGCGGCACTCAAACTCTTCTCGAGTAAGGCTAGGAAGTGTCAAACTTAAGGGCTTCCCCCCAACACACCTTTTGTAGAAAAAAAGATGCCAACTTTTCACATGTACAAATAGCAGGAATGACAGCTTCCATCTGTCACTCTACCAGCATGTATAAGATATCCAAGTTGTAGAAACAATTGTATAGTATTACTGGTTGTAATCACAGAGCCAAAACATTTGTTAACATATTTAGCAGTTTATTTTCAGTAAGGATTTAATTGAAGATATTTTCCCAATTTTGCTGTTAAAGTTGGAGGAAAACCAAATAGGGACCTGGTTAAATATGCATCAGAGTCTACACCTAGCAGTCCCAAGACCTAAGAAGCAAAAACTGATAAAGAATAAAAAAATACTTCCTTAATTTAGGTAAAATGCAAGATAAAATGTATACACAAGAGAAAAATACTTTATTGAGAATAATTATAATATTAGCAACTTAATCTTTACTAGCTAGAGCTGTTAGAAGAAATATTACCTTGACTATGTCCAAATATTTTTCTAGCCTATCAGTCGCATTTACCCTAACAACTTCTCATCCTAGGTTCAAGCCAGTAAGTTGTGTAAATTGTCCCAACCTCCATTCCTGAGCAGCTGTCTTAAAACCCATATTCCTACTGCTGTTTTTTTCAGCTAGCTGTAGCTCTACTACAGCTTTCCCAGCCACCCAGGCTATTCACTTTTTCCAGCACTTGCAAGCAGTGCTGAAGCAGATGTTAAGAAAGAATGACAGGGTCAAGTCATTCTTAAGCACTGCATAGTTTACTTTGCTGCTTTGGCTTATACATTAGGACTCAAAAGTAATGGGAAATCCAGGTTGTCAGACAGAGACCAGGCTTTAACAGCAGAGATGCCCAGCCTGAAATTTAATTTTCCTTTCAGGAAGGTGAGAGCAGGAATCAGGCAGAAAACAGCCCTGCAAAGCACACTGTAAACAAACTGAATTGTTAATCACTCAGGTTTTCCCCAGCACTGGTGAACAGTACCAGAGGGATCTGGCTGAAGGTCCTGGGACAATATTCATCCTTTCTTGCACTTGTTTAATAAAGGGATAAAGTTTTAATATATGTACCATGGAGCCCAAAGGTGGTATGCAGTAAGGTGACTAGTAACACCACCTCAAGCAGGAATCACTCTAGGGTTATTACTGAACCAGTTTCACATAATCACAAGAATTAGGGTGTTTTTCCAGTGCTTTGGAAGTGCCTCATCTCCCAGGCTCTTTCACTCTCCTCCCCCTGGGAGCTGTACAGCAGTGAATACAGTGACAAATACATCAGAGCAGACCCTGAGCAGGGCCTTTCCCCACCCCAGATGAATATGGTGGGCACTCAGTAGCTGGTGCTTACTGGACTGGGAAAATGAGAAATTAATGAACTGTGCATTGTAGAATGGGAGTGGAGGAGGGGAAAAAAAGAGAAAAACAGCAGACCCATGACATACACACTGGGCATTTGCAGCTCTCCTTGCAGCACAGGAATTTGCACACTCAAAACTCCACCGGCTCTCTTTCAGCAAATAAGGCTTCTTCTTCATTAAACTCTCCAAAAGATCCCTGTCTAAACAGAAATAAGCTACTGGAAGCACCATGGGAAAGGAAGCATCTCTCCCTCCTAAGGACAGTATTCAGGCTGTGAAGCTTAACTAGCCACATCAGCCCAAGAGCATGGCCCCATCAGAGCCACAGTCTCTCTTGTCCCCTGCTGCAGTGCCACCTTCTCCTTTGCTCCTGAAATGCAGCCTTCATCCACTCCTCAGGCAGGAAAATGCAGACCCAGGGCAGGATAGCAGAAGAAATCACTTAGGTAAGCTTCATGGAATTACCCCCAGAGGAAATGGTCTATCTAATTCAACAGGCAGTTCCATAATAATTAAAGAACACAAAAATTAATGGAAGAGGAGCAACATCCAAAATGAGCCTTTGGTAAGAATCTACATATGAACAGAGTAGGTGCTTCGCCACCAGGCACAAGGAGATCTTTTCCCCACTCTACCTCAGCCTTTTTGTAGTATGTTTTAGTGTAGCACAGCCTTTGAAGACATTTTGATTCTTAGGTCCCAGGAGAGGCAGAGCAAGGATTTGGATACACATTACAATTCAGAAAATTGAGGCACCAGGAGTCAAAGAGATTTTCCTGAAAGCACATGAGAAGTCCACAGTAGAGCTGACAATGGAACAGAGGTTTCCCAAGCCTCAGTTCATACCCACAAGCACATGAACTGTCCTATTTCACTTCTACCTGGAAGACTGCGCTCCCAGAGTAACTCTGCACATACCTGGGATGAAATGGGATGTAGATCCATTACTGTACAGAACAAAACAGAGCAGGTATTCTGAAATTAGCAAGGGGAAGGGGAAAACACACTCAAGCTGAAAATGAATAGAAATCAAGCTAATGTACAGCATATATTGCTGATTTTCACATGCCTGAGTCTAAGCTCTGATCCACAGAGAAAGTGGCTGTAAAATATTAACAGCAGTCATTACAGAAGGCTTACTTCTAACAGTGTGTCTTATGGTTCATTTACCAAGGAAAAAATGGATGCAATTTTAGCCAGTGTTAAGATTAATCTGCTTTTATCACAGAAAGGAAGCTAATTCCACCCACTCACTTCCTCTGTGCTCAGTTTTCCAAGGTGGCCAACACAGAAACAGTGCATCAAAAAAAAAAAAAAAAAAAAAAAAAAAAAGAAAAAAGAAAGAAAGAAAAGAAAGAAAAAAAAAACTACAATTCAGTAGGCTAAACTAGGAAAAGTCTTCTTGGGTGCCTAGATGAGCACAACCCCTTCAGGGCAGAAATCTTCAGTGACTGACCCTGACCCAATTCAAAGCAAGAGTCAACAAGAGTTGTAGCTCCTCCTTGTCGAGGGAGAAGCCAGCTGCAGTCAGAAACCAGTGAGAGTTAGAAGGGACTAACATCCTATTGCACACCTGGTATAGTCTGCATACACAATCCCCAAAGTTAGACAATCCTCCAACAACATTATTAACCCTTTTGCACATCAAGTTCACCAGTTCAAATTGCTCTCCACTAAACTATTGAACTTGTGCTCCAGCCCAGCTCATCCCAACAGCCAGCGCCCCTGCAGAGGCAATCAGCAAGGCAGGCTCCACATTTGCAGCAGCTCATGCATGACCAGCATCACAAAGACCAGGAGCTATAGCTTCCACTGATGCAAGCACCTGAGTATGAAAAGGATTTTGCAGGGAAAGAGTAGAGGACAGCAGGGCCACAAGGAGGTACAGTTCCTTCACTGATTATCAGCTCCTTACATCAGTATTCTTAAGTCACTTCATCAAATAGCCCCTGTATTCCCATTAAAAGGATCCAGTCCAGAGTAGAACCACCCCTACTGACATCACATGAGCACCTCACCTCAGTGGCTAAGCAGATCCCTCTAGTTCCTCTTTCTTCTCTTCTGTAGTGGCTTTTTGCATCCACAAAGTATTAAAGCTTAGCAGAAAAGCTGAAACACCATCACTCCTAGTCCAGGCTTGAGTGCTCTTCACATTGTTGCTATTGACAGCTACTCTTGGCAAATTATTATTTTTTATTAGTATTACTAATTTCCAGTACTGCATGCATAACAATAGCTCTCTAGATGCAGCAAATAGATACAAGCAAATGAATGGAACCATAACTGCCTCATGTCTTTCATTTAGAAGAGAGAGACTGAGCTTAGTTCTTTTGTTCAGAAACAAATTTAACATGAATTTAGAAGCTGTGCGTTGGGGCCGAAATAAATCAAGCAAATAGTAGGATAGGGAAGCTTGCCATGACTTCAAAGTACAACGAACACAATGATGGGATTGAATTAAAAAAAAAATAAGGCTGAATTTAATACAAATAGTTCCATTGTTATCAAAGGTTCTGTACAAGCTCTAATGATAATTCAATTGCATTATTCTTTGGGGAGAAGGTAGATGGAGATCATTTAACATTTTTTAATTAGCAGAATATTTCATTCTGGCTACAATTTACTTTCTGTGCAAGGAAACAGAAGTGTCAATAGCAGGTTACAGCTAGCTGTGGCTATGCAGACAGAACTACCTCCTGCATATTTGAGATGGTGGAGTTCAGGATCCTGAAGCCTGGGAAGGCTTTGAGTACTGTGTCCAGTTCTGGGCTCTCCAGTACAAGAGAGACATGGAGCTACTGGAGAGAGTCCAGCACAGGGCTACGAGGATGATCAGAGGGCTGGAGCACCTGCCCTAGGAGGAACGGCTGCGAGAGCTGGGCCTCTTCAGCTTGGGGAAAGAGAAGACTGAGGCAGGATCTGATCAATGTGTGTAAGTACCTGAAGGGAGGGTGTCAAGGGGACGGAGACAAACTCTTTTCAGTTGTCCCATGTGACAGGACAAGAGGCAGTTGGCAGAAATTGAAGCACAGGAAGTTCTGCCTGAAGGTGAGGGGGAATTTCTTCCCTGTGAGAGTGACGGAGCACTGGAACAGGTTGCCCAGAGAGGCTGTGGAGTCTCCTTCTGTGGAGATCTTCAAGGGCCGCCTGGATGCAACCCTGTCTAACATGCTCCAGGAGACCCTGCTGAGCAGGGAGGTTGGACTAGGTGATCTCCAGAGGTCCCTTCCAACCTTATTCATTCTATGATTCTATATATACCCACTGGGAAATGCTATTCAGCAACACCATGTATCGACAACTGGTGGAGTCTTGATGAAACTTGTCTATTTCTTCACATCCCAACTTTGCTTAATGGGACTGCAGGAGCATTTCATTTCTGCTGATAACAGTCCAAGCAAAGGCCGAGCTGGGAACAAGCGTCTTGCCCTCACATCTTAAAATACTGCAATTCTACTCCAAAGTGAATACTTTAGATTTATTTAAAAAGTAAGAGTTAGAGGGCAGGATAAGGGCTAACTCCTCTCCCGAACAAGTCAATTTCTAACCTTAAGAGATGACTAAGAAAGCCTTGCACCTCACTCAAACTGCAGCACAAGATAGCATCCCAGACCTCTGCGAAGATTGTCCCTTCATTCCAGCCTGATCAAAGGCAAACTGATAGACTGCCTGCTCCTTCTCATCTTTCTGATGGCAAAAAAAAAACAGCCTGAAAATCCTCAAAGCTCAAAAGAGAAATGACAAACCCCAAATCAATTTGTCTCTAAAAATGATTTCCAGGTTAGTCCAAGCACTTATACTGGCAGAGCAGCTAATGCTCCCTACTATAGCTGCAGAGCACTGTAGTATACGATAAGCTCTCCCAGCAGATCAGCTATAAGTAGACAGACGATCATTACAGCTGAGGCATCTAGAGTAGCTGCACCATTGGCTGTGCAATGTTGTGAACTATGGAAATGCTGTGCCTTCACCACGTGAGGACTTGTTGTTCTCTTAAGTGTGGGTTGATGATACCACATGCATTCTGGCACTCAGTGCTAGTCTACCAGATGGAAGAAGGGGTGGCTGGGATACCATCACCTGTCCATTATCAACCAGCAAGTGGTCATCCTCACTGCTTTTCGATAGGCACCAACATGCCAAAGACCCAGACTACACTAATAACCAGATCGAGCCAAACACATACCAGGTAAACAACACTCCACCTACACCCACCACATACACATACCAGACAGCATCCACTAAACACAAATTTCTTTTCACATCTCAATAGAAACCATGTGGGAAAACTCAAAAAGCCCCTTTTGGCCTCAAATATATATATATGAAAACCTAAGTAGAGCTATGAACAGTGCTGTAAGATCTTTCTGCTCTACTCTCCGGAAAGGAATATGCAGTATCAAGACAGAAGGTCTACTGCCAAAACATTGGCTAGAAAGAAGATACTTGTGGGTTAATGTGGGTGTTGGCAGATCTTCAAGGGAAGCAGGCCAAGCTGTACTTTACTTTCGTAAATTAGAGAACTTACACACATGAATGAGAGGAGAAAAATATCAATGGGAATGGAACAAACTACCTCTCAGAGAAGCCAGAAGCAGTCAGTCACTGATCGTGGCCTCACCAAAAATCGCACAACCCCCTAATTCCTCCCCTCCTCCCCCCCCCCCCCCCCCCCCCGAGATGACACACTCCTGGAATCTGGTGCTAGGAGCTGTTTAATGCCTCTTATAAAATACTCAGCCATTTAAAATCAGCCCTTTACCACAGCCTGCCAACTGCTTAAGGACACAAAAAGTAGTATCTTAGTGCAGGCTTCTGTAGGCAGACGTGTGAAAGCTTCAGCTGGAGAAAGCTGAGGATTTAAATGAAGTAGCTCACATTGCTACTACTTAATGAGTTGTCACAAATTAGCTGTTCCATGGTAACTGCCACACGAGGGCTCCTTATCCTGGAAGGAAACTCAATTTATCTGCCTTGCAGCATGGACCAAGGTAAATAGTTACCTCAGCCCTAGTGCAAGCCAAGAGTACAAACATTGTCACTATTCAGCTGACGAGTGGCAACTTACTGTGTTTCAGGTCTAAGCCTCAAGTCCAAACTGGGCTGAAACTATTCTGCTGGGATTACATTGCCAGCTCCAGAAGAGAGCTTGTATTTAAAGCTGCATGCTTGAAAGTCAAAAACGCACCTCTCAGAACTACTGACAGAGACCAGGGGAATCCCTTGTCCACATTAGATTTTGTCAAGATGACATGAGGGGCCTTTGGTCCTGTACGCATTTATATCATCCTTCTAAAAACATGAGCTGCTATAGTTTTATAGCCCTTAGTTGCCCCCAGTTGTTTCACCCCTTTCTGAGCTTTTCTCAACTCCCAACAGCAGCTCTCCAGCTGTAAGAGCTTGTTCCACTGCAAATAGCAAAGCCTCCACCCTGCCAAATACAAAAATGTAAACACTTGGCAAAGTGTCTCAACACCAGTCTGTGTAATTATATTCCTTAAGAAGGCCTTGTTCACATATTACAGCTGTGACTCTAAGCACAGAAATACAATTAAACCAGATGCATCAAACACAAGCTTTGAACTTACTGACCAGCTCATGCCAAACCTCCAGGTGCTAGCTGAGTGCAGGATGAGTTTTACATTCAGATGCTGACAAACAGCACAGCTTGTGCAGGGGAAGTCACAGAGTAGAAAGTTACCTTTAGGTATACTCTTCCTACCCCCAGGGACCATCTCTGCCACTCAGTATTAAATTTTGTTTAAAAACATTAAAATATATCTATTTACCTCCTTTTTCCAAGTCAGCAACTCTTATCTCCTCTGAACTATTTCACCAACAAAATAAGGTTCACCAGCACATAACCAAGGTTCATTTTTTAATCTGGCTTCTCTTTTTGCCTCTGCTACTAGCCAGTACTTGCACGTTGCCTGAATGCAAAATCCCCAACATATAAAACATAGTCCTCTTTCAAAAGCACATGCTCTCCCTTCTTCTGTTTGAACTAACCCATCAAACCATGTCAGACTAGCAATGTGCAGTGTTCTTTCCTTTTTAAAGCCTCTTTTGAGGAGCTAAAACTGGAGCTAAAACTAATCTTTTAATCAATTACACCAATCAGTAAACCCCAGCTTTGGCACTTTCTTTTCTGTTGCCTGCTTTTCCTTCTCAAGGCCATATCCCACAAATCTGGCCTTCAGATATCACCACATCCTTCTGCTCTGTCAATAAGTTCAGCTTGATGCTCCATTTCCCTGGCTTTCCAGGCACCATCTTTGCAGACATTGTATTCCCAGCCTCACTTGCTTCTGTTTTCCCAACTCTTTTCCCATTCTCTGGTTAACACCTTCATAACTGAGAGGCATCCTACCTGCTTAAGGCATGCGTTGTCCTCAGCTACTTCTCTCAGGCAGGAAACACTCCAGGTCACAGTTGTTGTTGTTTTTTTTCTTTCTTTTTCTTAAGTTGAAGAGAGTGCTCAACGCTTCAGTTATGATCACCTTTTTTCAGAGTCTACCAGCAACTATGGGTCAACTTCCCCACACAAATGCAAACAAACCTGTTCTTCTCCTTAGATACATAACTAGCAGTTCTTCAAAGGACTACTTACAACTTCATCCAGTCTCCTAAGAGACTCTCCCTTTCCCCTCTTAGCTTTCTTATCACCTCCTCCTCCTCCTTAGTCACTCATTCCTTCCACCTGGCAAGGCAGGGAATTAGAGCCACCTGGCCAGATAATGTCTAAATATACAATTGTCAATTCTTTGGGCCAGGCATCAGGTATTTCTCTGTTTTCCAAGAATTGCCTAGTATAGTTTCCAGCACTGTAAAAGGAACGTTGTCAAGGATTTGCAATTATCAGGAGATGATATCTCTTTGTTCTGTTCGCAAACAATGTTGGTGATCAACACCTTTGAAAGGGCTCCTGGACAGGTGAAAAACACACTCCTTAAGTTTTCACTTGTCAATCTGCTCAGCAGTGAAAGGGCACAGAACAGCAAAAAATAGCTCTTAGGATTTTCAAATGTTTCCCTTGCAATCTATTCTTCCCTTGAGTTTCTGGCTGGTTAAGAAATGGCTGAGGTGCCACATTTCTGACTTTCTACAGAGTTGTCCTCAATAAAGCTGAGATTGTTTCAAGAACAAAAAGAAATAGCAGCATTACAGTTATCTTTACCCTAACTTTAATGCAGCCACTAAGAATCATTTTATAGAAAGCAAAAATTGCTGGGATTCACTAGAAAACCACCTTCCGAGCTATGTTCTCTATGGGAATGGGTCAGAAGCCAGCATTTCTGTTCTGCAAGGGATTCAGACAAAATGAAATTTGGGTTCTATCCCAAGCAAGAAGGAAATGCAAGCATGTGAAATTTCCTGCAAAAATGAGTATCACGAAACTTTTGATATTAGTTGATATTCAATAACATCATAGAATCATAGAATCAGTTAGGTTGGAAGGGACCTCTGGAGATCATCTAGTCCAACCTCCCTGCTCAGCAGGGTCACCTAGAGCATGTTAGACAGGGTTACATCCAGGCGGCCCTTGAAGATCTCCAGAGAAGGAGACTCCACAACCTCTCTGGGCAACCTGTGCCAGTGCTCCGTCACTCTCACAGGGAAGAAATTCCCCCTCACGGTCAGGTGGAACTTCCTGTGCTTCAATTTCTGCCCATTGCCTCTTGTCCTGTCACATGGGACAACTGAAAAGAGTTTGTCCCCGTCCCCTTGACACCCTCCCTTCAGGTACTTGTACACATTGATCAGATCCTGCCTCAGTCTTCTCTTCCCCAGGCTGAAGAGGCCCAGCTCTCGCAGCCGTTCCTCCTAGGGCAGATGCTCCAGCCCTCTGATCATCCTCGTAGCCCTGTGCTGGACTCTCTCCAGTAGCTCCATGTCTCTCTTGTACTGGAGAGCCCAGAACTGGACACAGTACTTGAGATGAGGCCTCCCCATGGCTGAGTAGAGGGGCAGGATCACCTCCCTTGACCTTCTGGCAACACTCTTCTCAGTGCAGCCCAGGATACTACGGGCCTTCTTGGCCACAAGGGCACATTGCTGGCTCACAGTCAACTTGTCATCCACCAGCACTCCCAGGTCCTTCTCTGCAGAGCTGCTCTCCAGCAGGTCAGCCCCCAGCTTGTACTGGTGCCGAGAGTTATTTTTCCCTAGGTGCAGGACTCTGCTCTTGCCCGTGATGAACCTCATGAGGTTCCTCTCTGCCCAACTCTCCAGCCTGTCCAGGTCTCTCTGAAAGCATTTCATCAAAGCATTTCATTTTGATAATGTCAGAATATTAAATATTAATTAAAATATAGATAGACATACAGTTTCTTCCACGTCAGAGGTTTCAGGGATGAAATTCCCCCAAGTATCAGTACAGAAAAGAAAAGACTGTATTGCCTTTGAGACCATCTGCCTGCTTTCTCACTGGAGTTAGAGGCCAAAGAACTTCTTAGGATACGTTCAGCAAAAATCCTTCAGCCATGTCCACTAAAGAGACATAAGGGAAGAAAAGCTAGTTGGAAATAAAATCTCTTCAGGAGGGAGACAGAATCCATCTGTTCATATGACCCACTCCCCAGAAGGGAAGGTTGAAAAGGAAAGAGGAACAATGAACTTTTACACCCCCAGGAATGAGGTTAAGCATCACATACATAGTGTCCCATATACTCTACATACTTCTATATATTCAAGACAAAAGATATCTTTGATATAACATATCTTGATATCTTGCCATAATCTTGGTGCTAAAGCAAAAGTCAACAGGGAATGCTTCTCACTACAGTTTTTGACACTATCATAATGCAGACAATCTTGGTTGATTTTTCAGTGTAGCAAATGTCATTATATAAGACATGCCCCCAAGAAATTTTCTGATTTTGACTAAACTGTATTTTCTAATGGAAAATTATTCTGTCGACATTCTTTTCCCAGGTGGCTGTAATACTCATGCTTAATGCAATATGTGTTTCAATGGAGTTTTTACTTTACTGACATCATCTGTCCTTCGTAAACTCAACACAGAAGGTGAATATTTAAAACTGTATGTCATCTGCCTATCTTCGTTTGTCCTTTTTATGATAGACTGATGTTAACTGCATTCATTTCTCATACTTCATTATACCATGTATTTCTATTATGAAGAATTTTCATCTTCTAGCAGCTGCAACTGCATAATGTGAGCTGTATTTCTGGATCAACTGAGTAGCTTATTAGAAGGACAAATTTACTAATGGGTTAAAATCTAATTCATATCTTATTATCCAGGTTCAGATGTCAACTATAGAATTCTATGTATTTAAGCAAAAGCACTAAATTATAGGCATCTTTCTCTTTTCTGAACTCTCTCCAAAGATCTCCTTCTGTTTAATGATATAGTGTGTCTTTATTTAAGCAAAATGCTCTCTGTATAGAGGATTAAGCATACATTTCCTGAGTAATATTTCATAATGAGGTACTGAGTACTTTGCACTATATTGTCCATTCCTCATTAGATCTCTCAAGGTACCTCCCTGCCCTACTTGCTCATAGAGTTGTTCTTTGCACCAAAACTCTCCTTGTCAAAATCCAGGATTTCCCACAAATGTTTCTTTTTCTCTGCCTGGTCTTTGAATAGCTAGGAGTTAGAAAGGAATAGAGACAGGGTCTCCTTCTGTTGGACACAGACTAGCTCTTGGCTTCACCTAAGTGAATGCTGAGGTGTAGGAGCAGAAATGGAGCAGGGACCCAGACACAACATTTCTCCTGAACCACCTCATTCTGAGATGGTGCCAGATGTCACATGAGTATAGCAAGGACAGACCAACACAGGCAACTAAATCCTCTTCTCTATGTGCTTCTGTGCACTTTTCTCCTCTTTCAGTCTGACAGGAGCACTGGTGACTTCCTAATGCTTTTTGGAAGGATCTTTTTAAAGTAGTTTGGGTTTTAATTTCTTATTTCCCTTTAAAGCCAGCATTCAGATGTCTCACTAATAGGCCTGCCTTACAAACTTGAATAGCACTGAATAAAACCAGTGCTGCTGTACTAAGCGTAGGGACTGACAGTAATTTTAAGAATACATGAGCAACCACCAAAGCATAGGCAGATAATCCAGTGCACAAACATTTCCTGGAAATATTTGCTCCACTAAGCATCATTTAAAAAGTTCAAAGAAAGCTCAGCAGAATATCTTTTGTTAACTCCAAAAAAAATGTGATTTTTACCTTCACTGAAGCTGTCTTACTCCCATTGCTGTTCTTTGTAGTGAAAATACAGGTGTAATGAACCTGCCAAAATGATATTCATTCCATGAGGAGGGCTGAAAAAGACCAAGCAAGGTTAGAAGAATAGCAAAAATGTAATCCATGCTTGGGATAAGGACAAAAAGTAGAGCCTGAGAAGCAAACAGGAAGCACCAGACACATTCATTTCCTCCCTCCAAAGCCATGCACAAATCAGACATGGCACCAACAATAAAGTTATTTGCTTAATTGGATCTAATGAGTCCTGGACAGTGACAGCTCTGAAGTCCCTCAGAGCCTATCTGAAACTAAAGGTCCTGAAGGAGAGGAGCCAGAAATGGCCTAGCCAGGGTTTTTATGCACAAACACAGCACTAAACGGGGGAGCCGTGGGTCTCAAAGAGAGGCACTGGCTGTAGGAGTCGGCTCGCAGGAGCTGTGCCACCCCACAGCCAGCAACTCCAGCCAGGCAGACCCAGCGTTTGCCCCGGTGGGGCAGGAACAGTCTAATTTTCAGCTGATGCAAGCACTTGAATGGCCCCATGCTAGCTTGCCCTAGCTGAGGATAAGACGCACACCTTTGTTCTCCTCTCAAATTGTCAGGATTTTTCTTTTCTAAGTATACTTACCCAAAAGAGAAAAAAAGTTCACAATTAAATAATTCAAAGCCCAGCGTTCAAAGAGGATTGAAAAAAATGACACATATAGCAACACTGTTACACTTAATAGTGAAAGAAAAAATGGATGAGATACAAACCTACTACTTTGGGGCTTTAGACATATGATGGCAAAACTGGCACAAACCTGTTTAGTGGGGGGCTGCTGAGTTTTGTCATACCTCAGCTGTGATCCTGTCCAGCAGCTCCTCTGCTCCGGTTTGCAGGTCAGGATATCTAAGTAGCTTGTTGCAACTCAGACTCTGGGTCTAATTCTGAGCTGCGTTACTGGGAACAAAGTCAAAGGAAGCTGGGGAAAGGGAAACAATATGCTTTATAGGAAGGTTTTGAGCAAAGTGTAGGAGGGAGGAGACACGGGAACCTGTCTTCAGGAAACTTTCATGACTAAATCCACAAAGCTCCAATCAAATTGTTGCAACTGGCCAGTTCTCAATGTCCCCCCCCCCCCCAAAAAAAAAGTATTTTTCATCCTCAAAGTTCATAAGTGGGGTTTTCTTAAGGTTTCTCAACTAAAAGTGATCCATGTCTTCTTGGCAACCTGATCGATACAATTTTTAAGGTGCATTTGATCATGTTTTCATTTTTTTTTCCTGCAAGGACAAGGATTACAAATGCAATACTTAGGTTGCAGATTGAGTTCTTCCAAAAAGTGGTGGTATTTGAATACAAAACTGTGGTTCGCTAGTCAAACACAGCATGCCCAATCCCTGTTCATCAGCCGTGACATTATACTTTGATAACGCTTGCCCTTCCTCTCCATCCCAGGCAGCTCACACACTGCACAAACCAACGAGAAAACAATTTCCTTTGTACACCAGAGGAGCCTTCAGTAATGGCTGCAAAATGCAGCCATTTAATTAGAGGCAGCAATGTCAAAGAAGACGATGAACAGCTTGGGACAAACCACACTTGGTGAAATTCCAATGATATTCCCTAAAGTTACAACAAAGCTAAGTCAGGCTCTTAATATGTGGTGACTTCTGGACTTATCAGGAAGAATAATGGGGCGAGAGCCTGCCAGTTCCTGCTGGATGATGACATGCATGCTCCTCCGAATCAGGCGATGCAGTCCTACAACCATATGCGTTTCCCATCGGGGCTGAATCCACCCTGCGTACTTGTACTTACACTTGTCTGCTCCACCTGGAAAACGTCAGGAGAGAGAACAAGGGTGGCACGGCGGGCGCAGTGGTCCGAGAGAGGGCGCAGAAGCAAGACCAGCTCCAGCCCTGCCCCGTAGCTCGTAAAAGATAACAGCATGTTCAGGGGTTTTGGAAACAAATGTTTTGGTGGAGGAGGAAAAGACGGCAAATAAGAGCTGGCTGCACTGGACCCATGTCAAAGCTTCTTTTAGATCATGATCATCTGAAATAGCTATTACTACATTTCAGTGGCTCCTCTGCAGAGATGCTGGGTCTCTGCATCCAGGCTAAGCCCAGATCTGTATTCTCTACACCTCTCTAGCCAGGCTCTGCCCACCTTAATGTACTTAGGGGAGTGCGGAAACACGCACAGATGAAGTACAAGAGGTGCAGTGCAGTCCCCTCCCATGGTGCTATCCTCACCTCCCCCCAAAAATCCCATCTCAGGGAACAAACACCCCCCAAACTCCTCTAACCAGTGATATTTCACCACAGGTCTATGTAATTTAGTACTACGTTTAATGCCACTGCTGTTTTGCTGATGGATTTTTAATTACCTCTTTATCCTCCCCTATAAAAATTCTATTGTTTCATGTAATCAAAGTAGGACCTAACTTTGACTTGCAGATAACCATTCCCATGATTTGACTGTGTTTGCTATAACGATTTGTTTAAAGTTTTTTTTTATTTTTTGCTTACAGAAAAGTCATGTTTTCTTGGGAACCTGAACTAAAACTATATAGAAAGCAAATTAAATTTTCATATCAGATTCTTTAGTGTATAAAGTTTGGTTTTCACTCTACATTTGATTGCTACCCCCAGAAAAAAAAAATATTAATGCTTACATGTAAGTAAATTCTTTAAAAATAACGTCCCCAAACATTCATTTGAGTATACAGTAGAATTCACTTCTAGTTGTTTTCAAAGAATATTCAATAAAAAGTACTGTCAGAATTCTTTGTCAAGGAGGGAATATTAAGCTTCTAAAGGCTTATACTAACCCAATCACACACACACAAAGTGAGTGTATTACCTCTTCTGACTACTGAAAATGTACCTTGGATTTAAAATAAAAATATTCCAAATAAGATCTATTCCAAGTGACTAAATGGAGCCCTTTCAAATATTGCTGAAGAGTCTGCCATTGATTTTAAGCACTTCTGAGTCATGGACTTCACAATTAATTCACACACACACACACACACACACAAAAAAAAAGCACCTGAAAAAAACATACATTGAGCAGGGACAATTAGTGAAGAGAAAAAACAAGCCTAAATTTATTGTATGAAATATTTCCCTTGATTTATTTTCTCAACCTGGAATGTAGTGGGGGAGGTGAGAATGAGTGAGGAAGGGAAACATTTTGGGAAAGAAATAAAATGTCTCTGCTGGATTATCTAAATAGCCCAAGACTTTCTAGACAGCCTTTCACCTCCTCCTAAAGGGCTATATGAAAATGATCTGCAAGAGCTCCTGGCACTGCTGGCTATAAATAATCACTGGCAAAGGCAACATAAAGCCTAACACAAATAGATGCGAGCACTGACAGTGAGTTGGGACTCAGTGCTGTGAGAGATCAAGAGCTGTCATGGGTAGTTGAGCACCCTCCATCCAAAAGTCCAGGCCATAGGAAAGCATTTGCCTTGGGATGACAACTGCAAATCATCTACTTCCATCCCTCCTCCTTCATATCTTGATCTAACATACCTGTGCAAAGCATGAAAAAATCTGCAAACCAGCTTTTAGCATGCAAGAGGTGCCAAGAGGTGATAAGTAGGGCACAGGATACATTTTCCTGGTGGCAGTCTGCAAGCCGTCTTGATGAATGCATTTCAGCCACATCCAAACATTGGTCCTATCTTTATGTATGAGATGCACTCCGGCATTTCTGCCAGCCCAGCTGGTCCAAGAGTATCTGCCATTTCCTGCTGCTTCTGCATTAGCAAATATAATATTCTGGGGAAAAAAAGTATCTTTATTTTATGAGGGAGATCTCACGGGCGGTAAAGGCAGGCGGGGTTTGCTGCTGTTCTCTAGCTCACTGTCTTGTGTGTACTTTGCTTCCAGCTCATGCTGTCCCACAATGTCCTGCAGCATCTGCTGCTGACCACCTCATGGGCAGTGAATGCAGTAGGTCCTCTCCCGTGAGTGAGGATTTGGCCACCAGCCCACCCTTGGCACCCAAAACCCTCCCTGGCAGCAAAAACAGCAAGTTTGGTTTCCCATTTCCTTCCTCACACCCACAGATCTCTGCCTTGTTCCTCAGCCTTCTTCCACCCCTCTTCCCATGCCGGCAGCAGCCTTGGCGCAGCCAGCCTGTGGCTCCACTGCCCCAGCACGGCAAAAAGCAGCTTTGTGGCGCAGTGAGAAGCTCAGAGGCACTTCTGAGTCCTGAAGTATTATCACAGGAGAACAATATCACTTTCCTATTTAGGGACACCATGTGAGGTTAAATTAAGTTCTTGGAGATCCTCTAAAAAGAAATGAATTACATTTTAGGGCAAATCCTAAAATATCCTGTTCCTACTCAAAATACTTTCCCATTTATGTTGTCTAAGGAAAGAAAGTGCAATACCAACCAGTAAAAGTATTATTATGTTACCAGCACTCAGAACTAGGGATTAAGGACTCTTATGTTAACTGTTGTTTGATTTAAGAGAGACAGCCAAAAAAATGCAAATGGCACAAAAAGTCATTTTACTGCATGAACTTTTATATGCATTTAAAATTCCAAATAATTAGCCTATCACCCAATGCTGCCATTTGAATTGGAATCAAGGCCCATTTTCATTTAACATCAAAATGTCAATTAGAGCTGCGGGAGTCATTGATATTTTTTGGTTTGTTGGCCAGAGATTAAAAAAAAATGAGAGAAAAGAAGTAACTTGTGTCAGTCTGAAGTCTTTTTCTCCCCTTATGAAATGAAAACCTGAATATGGCTTTGGTTATGGATGAACAGGATCGAGTATAAGACAGACTTCAAGATGAGTTGCCCAAATATCAGCACACAGCATAATTTGAGATGTTCTACCATTCCCAGGTCTGGGTTGCCAGACCAGACCCACACTTCCACCCTGGGTAGGCAACCCAGAAGACCCACAAGAGTGCCATGCCCAGGAGCAGCAAATAAGAGGGTCAAATAGGAGTTAACAGAACCGGGTTTGAACCTATGAAATGTTCTAGTCAAGTTGTGCCAGCATTTTCATTTTCCAGAGGGAGAGATCTCTGATGGAGCACTTTCACTCATCTCACTGGAGCTCTGCACAACATGACGGCTGTGTTCAGTCTGGCACAGTAAGAAAGGCCCAGAGAGTGCAAGACAGTCCAAGGGTGATGCTCAACTTGTGGCCCTCCATAGGTAAAGTTGTATTGCAATAGAAGGGATCAGAGCATTCCCTAACCTCCAAAATGAGTTGGAGACTTCCAACCTCCTTGCTTCCCCCTCTGAACAGACCTCATCCTGATTTCCAGATCAGAGAAATGAAAAAAGTTTTGTCTGAGGACAGCAAGAAGGGGAGAAAACCCTTTTCTATTATTAAGCACAGTATTAAGAAGATTGAAAACTATAACCCTATTGCTTTATACATTTTATAGCTTCTTGATACTGCATGAAAATCAGTTACAACTGCCAGAGCTCTTCCATTATTCTCCTTAATCTCCTGTCGTGGTGGGATTTGCATATCACATCTGTCAATCCGGGTGCAAGCTCCTCACCATCTCCCAAATACTTTCACTGAGACTGGATTCTCTCAACGACAAGCCTTTCTTCTAGTCCTCACAGATTCTCTTTCACTCACCGTTTTCTCTTAATACATGGCTATTCTTAATAATCATTTCCCGTGTGTCCCATTTCATATTCTGTGTATGAAAGGCCTACGTTTTATCTGGTTAGAAAATATACCTACAGATGGATTGCAACACAGAATAAAGAAATACTATGGCTATTGACTTTTTTCCCCCACTCACAAAAGTGAAAAAAAAATTGTTAAAGAAATAAGGTCATAATTCAAAGTCGCAGTGAAATTTTCCAGTGTTTTCTCTCACTGAAGATTTGTTTTAAAGAAAGTTTCACCTCTAGAATGGATATAAACTGGAACAGATATATGATCTGTACAGTAGCAAATGTAATCCAGAAGAATAAAATTTGAAACATGGAGTACTTTTGGTAATGCTTTAATTTGACCTGATTCTTTCTGGTTTAAATCCCTTTTTTCTCATTTTTTACTCAGTCCTCACTAAATAAACTCTCATTAGCTCTTGTGAGAGATTAGCCTGAAACAGTCAGCATCTGGTGCATTGCTACTATTAATATTATTATATATTGTTAATGCAGGCATCCGCCTCAGATAAATCTTTTTTGGGACCTCTTTCCCCTGCACCCTAGGAACCAATCTAAAGACAAAGCATCTGACAACAGAGTCATTCCTTGCTATGGGTCTCACTGCACCCGCTGCCTCTGGCTTCCACAACCATATTCACCTCCTTAATTTTCAATAATACAGTTCTTTCAGGAAGAAGCTATCACAGCATCATAACACCATGAAGTCAGTTTGAGACAGGATGATATTGGAAGGTTCTTCTGTCTTCACTGGTAATTTCACGTTAGAACCACAGCACTGCTTGTGAAGAAGGGCAGAAGGTACTAACTGCAGCCAGTTTCATGAGCAAAAGGCCCCACCAAAAAAGTCTCAGGGTGAGAAGATGGTGAAATTTTTATTGTGATTCCCCATTCTAGTCTGAACCAAAAAACACCGGCAATTTAAGACACTTTTGCCACGCCTTTACAAGCTCCTTTGCTCTCTCTCTTGTAAAAGGTAATACATTCATTATCATCTGCATGGAACTGTTCCCATCAAAAGTGAAAATTTCATTCAAATTTGAGCTCTCAGGAACCCGACTCCTAGAAATTCACAGTTCACTTTCCACAGTCTGTCTTACAAGAGGGAATAGAAAGAGCAGTGCTTGTTTGATTTAGCAAAGCAGTGACTGAAAGGGATTTGTGATTTCTGCCTGTGTAATAATTCCAGGGGACTTAAGCCCCAGGGAAGGAAAATAACTCTGGAATTAAAAGGCATGTGAATAAATGAAAAAAAAATAATTTAAATTATCTAATGGCAGTGTTAGAACAGAAATTAGATAGAGATTTCAAAAAAACCTGAAGAGTAATATTGGAACAGCTATCCAGAATGGAAGAAAGCAATAGGAGGGTAGGATGAAAAAAAACTCAACTGTTTTTAAGATGGAGTATGATCACTTCAGGGCTGTAAGATGTAGTAATGCCATAGCTCAGTCCCATTCTTTAAGTTCCTAATTTATAAATCAGGTATGAACTCTTCAACTTAAAATCCAACAAGTTACTTGCAATTACTTTGCCCTGGAGATAATACAGTGCACTGGAAGTATATACACACACTGTTATTCGGCCAACCCTGCATTTCATTTGTCAATAGCATTAAGTAAGATCTTGCAAGTAATAATACCTAATGTAGAGTCTCAGGTTGTCTAAAAGTTCCCCCATAAGAGACCTAACTCTTTCTCTGTTGTCTGGTGCAATCATCCGACAATTGCAACGATGACCTTGCAAGCTTCATCCAGCACTGGACCCATCAGTTGTATTGATTTTCTACTGTGGGTGGAACATAAAACCTGTTTGGCCAGGTTGTTTTGCCTCTGGTCCAGACTCCATCTCCATCAATCTGATGAAGATCTTCTGTTATGGAGGACCTAAGAAAAGATCAGCTCTGTTCATGTAAATCACCATGCTCATGACTTGTAAATCACAGAAGGTTGAACCAGCTGTTTAAAGATTTCCTGGTCTGCAGAAAATGCAAGCACTGGAAGACATGCAAAAGCCAGTTCCCCAGTTTTACAGCAGAGTACGTGATTGAATTCTTTGCCAAACACTTTGACACCAACAGCAAAGTCCAGTCCAGTCTAGGAGAATAGAGTCTATCCAGAGCAAGGCAACTGTAGCCTGCATCATTAGCAGACTGTGAAATGCACGCTGCTTTTCTTCAGAGTACATTACAGCCCAACATCAAGCCTTCTGCTCAGATTCCCTCACCCTCTGACCTCCTCCAATTTTTCTGTTTCACCCTAAGACAGAAGCAACCCTGGTTTCTTGGGTGCTCTGAGACCCCCCAAGTTTAATGAAATCATCTATTTCCCAAGAGCTCATAATAAACCTCCTAGAGATTTGCTTCTCACCATTTAAAGCAAGACTCTAGTCTCTTTTAGCTCCACACACAAATTCCTGCTAGCTGTTTTCTCCTGCTCTGTAGCACAACATTAAATGACTCTAAATCTACAATGTTTGGATACACCAGATCAGGAAGCATGTTTGATATGTCTGCAAGCCAAGTTCCACATTGATGATGAAATTCCTCAGTGGTGCAAAGACCCAGCAGATCTCATGTGCACATCTTGTAGCAAAGGGGTCTGAGAAAGACTTTATTTGGTAGAATCCACTTCTCCAACTTCTATAGAAGTCAGTAGGAAGACTCTCAAGATGTATCAATCCAAGTAAATTAAGCAATACCAGACCAATTCAGAGATCTATTAAATTGTCAGAGCCGTTCCTGGCATGGTTTTGGCTTGGGCCAGTTAAAAACCTCCTGGATCATTCCCAGATATAGTCTGGGAGACAGTACAAGCCAAGTACCCAATTTAGTTGCAGCTGCTCCTCTCAGTTTTGCAGATTAAAAGAATTCAGGATCCTGGAGATGCCAGACCATGCCCATTGGCCTGTGTAGCCTCACTGACCTCCAGTGGAGTCAGAGAAAGCCCAGGACTCATCTATATTGTAATACAACACTGGACATACTCCAGATTTCATCCTCATCAGTCTTCTAACACTCCAGGCTCCCTACAACTGTGCTGTCCTATGGAGAGCACTTACTGGTTCCACTGGTGAACAAGCCAAGATGCACAGCAAAGACCAGCACGAATGTGAATTGTGTCCCTACAGATGTGAGCTGTCCACTCATCAAAGATCTCAGGTTTCCACAGCATGGATATGGCTGGACCATAGCATTTGGCCTCCAAAGTTGTGTGCTCAGTCAGGCACTGCTGTCAAGGAAAGTGTACAATGTGCTGGAGGATAAGCTGTCTAGGGAGTACCACAAGTCACTGATGGGCCAAAACAATCCTCGATATAAACCAATTTATGTTGGTGGAGTTATACCCACATGACTTGGACCATTATTTATTATTCTTATTCCACTTGTGGCTGAGTCCAAAGCAAACACCTCTGCAGGATGCCACAGATTAGGTGGTGCACAAACTCAGCACAAAATGGCAGCCTTGCCCCAAAGAAGCTGAAAACATCTAGAACAATTCCTTATAGAAATCAACCATCCTTACAGTGGTCCCTTCTTCTCTGTCAGAAGCACTCTGATTGTACCAAACTGAGTACAGTACCAAAATAAGGATACAGGGAACTAGACTCTGGCTGGCAGAACAAACCTCAGATGTTCTGGGTTTTGTTTTGGCTTTTTCTTGTACTTACACAGATGCTGCAAACTACAACCCCCCCCCCCCCCCCAGAGTGCCTCTTTGCCCAGGTGAAAGGCAAAAGCTGTGTAACAGCAGCACTAACGTGACACAGTAGAAGCCAACGGGCAGAAGAGGGGATGCTGCATCCACCTGCCCAGCAGGGAAACCCAGGTGGGAAGCCAGCAGCTACCTCTGCTGGAGTGCAGACAGGGCACAGGCTACACAGCATCTCCTGCAAACACCGATATCCTGTGACCCCACGCAGGCAGGACTACGCATGTTATATCCCACAGCGAGCGTCTCTTCACAACCCCTTCCCACTCTCAGCTCCTTCACAGATGAGTGTCCAAATGCCCCATGCAGAGACATTGGGTCAGTGCCACTTCGGGCAACCTACTGTACAACCGCTACTGCTTCAGCTCAGCCTGGGTAAGTCTGTCATCCATTCAAGTCCTGCTAAGGTCCAGCTTTGTTTAGCATTAAGAGGGGGGATGCGGTCACTGCACAAGAAGGCACAGCACTGCCACAGACCCCAGGAGCAAGGTAGGAGCGTAACATCCTCAACCACAACACAACCCAGAGCTCTTTCAAGAAGATAGCAGCAAAGCAGTCCCTGGCATTTAACAGTTCTATTACCACAGCAAGCAGAAACACATATACTTATACACGTATACCCAGGCACATGTATAACAAAACATATATACACATCTAACTATAATATATCTTCATAAATGTAAGGGTGAAACATACTGGCAGCAAAAGACAACGAGAACTGATGCTGTCAGGATCGCTTTTTATATTAGAAGCTTTTGCTTAACAAATGCTTCACCTTAAACTGGTGTCAGCCTCAAGTCAATCTGTATGAACAGACCTGAGTTCCTACAAGGGATTTTCTGTTACCACAACTGTACAAGAGAGAGACTAGCAGAGCTGGGATGAAAAAGGAACGGCCTTCAAAACCGAGATGACAAGTATTCCTCAGTCAATTAATTGATTAAAAAGCTCCTGATAAGAGCATAAAACCATGTTCCAATTAACTACGGCTGAACCGCACAGCGAGGTGCTTCTGACATCTACATTAATTCTGAACGGGGTGACTGTGATATACCTTAATACAATCTATACCAAAAGGAATTCATAATCATCAAATCATTATTGCAAAATGTTACCAGGCTGCTATTACTCAAAGCTGAAGGGGAGGCCCAGGGTTTGCCCAGAGCAGCCAAAAACCTCCTGGCATTACAGCTGCAGACGCCTGGGAAGAGAGGTGCCCGAGACCCCTTCCTCCACAGGGGTTGTACGGGCAGCGCTGTCGCCTCGGCATCTCCCTCTCTCCTATTACATTCTGTTTGCTCTCTCAGAGAGACAAAGTGGCAGAAGTTTGAGCATTCAAACAGCCCAATCTCCCCACTTCTGCCAGCCCCAGAGCAGAGTTAACGGTAACCTGGAGGCTAGGCAAGCAACTCTCTCAGCCAGCCCCAGGCCTCAGCCCTCCAGCTCTGAGTTATCTCCACAGCAAGGGGAAGGAGGGTGCAGAGATTAAGTTTACTTGCTAACTTCGGTGCCGTGACAGTTTCTCTAGTCTGGAAACCAGATCACCTACTTCTCTGGCTGCTTTTTTTGGGGGCGCTTTTGCCACTATTCACAAGACAGGTCTGGGTTAAAGAGATGGACAAGAACTGTTCCGTGTTAATACCTTGGAGGACAAGAGGCAGAGAGCAGCTTGTTCCTCCCTCCTTGCCCAAAGGCACCTCGGGGATGAGGTCCTGATGCCACCAGCCTATCCCAACCCGCGGGACTCCGGGCGGGAGTCCCTTGGCCACGGGGCCAAGAGGAGGAGGCGCGGAGGGGCTTTGCAGCCGTTGCTTGCGGCTGAGTCTCCCTAGCTCTCAGCTGGGTTATCCTGGGGGCTGTGAGAGATGAGTGCCCCCGAGGCCCCCCTCTTCTGCCGGCCGTGGGTGGTGGCAGTGGTGGACTTCCCCCCTCTGCCCGGCTGAGGGAGAAGGGGGACGCAAGGCGGGGGAGCTCTGCTCCGCCGTAGCCCTCTCGGCCTCCGCCGTGAGGGAGAAGGGGCTGGAGGGGGCTGTGCTCAGCGGGCAGGCGGTGGAAAGTTTTTTTTTGCTCCAGAAGAAAGGCCCTTTTGAGGCGCTTCTGCCCCACTGCACACTGCTAAGAGAAGCCAAGCCGCGGCGCCCGGGAACGGACGGAGGCGCAAAACGCCCCGTAGGAGAAGAAAAACCTGACACCTCCCCCACCCCACCCGACCCCCCAAAATAAAGGCCCTCACCCCCCCCCCAAAAAAAAAAAAAAAAAAAAGAGGAAGAAAGGAGAAGGAGGCCCCGCCGCCCCCGCCCGCTGCCCCGCGGCGGCGGTACTCACGCTGCTGTTGTGCCCGGACCAGTGCACCATGGCTTGGTTGTGCGCCGAGTCGCCGGCGAGGGCGAAGGTGGTGCTGCCCAGCCGCAGCTCCTCCAGCCCGAAGCGGGCGGCGCCGGCGCCCCCCGGCGCCCGCCCCGCCGCGCCCTGCCCCGCCGCGCCCCGCGGGCTGCGGACCGGCGGCACCGGCGGCGGCTCGGCCCGGCTCCGCCGCGGCCGCCCCGGGGGCGCCGGGCCCCGGCGGGGGGCGCCGGCGGCCGCCGAGCTCTCCCGCGGCTCCCTGCCCGCCGCCGCTCCCGCACGCTGCCTCGGTGCTCTCCAGCCGCTGAGCTTCGCCGCCCTGGGCGCAGGGGCGAGGGTCGCTGGGAGCCCAGCCGCCGCCGCCTCCTTCCCGGCCCCGTGCCCTCTCTCACCTCGCTTCTCCGCCGGGAACCTCCCCTGCTCCCCTTCTCCTCGGTCGCTCCTCAAATGCATTAGTAATCCCTGCTGCGGATGCTGCTGCTGCGGCTTCACCTGGAAATGGCAGGATCTGCAAGTTATTTCTGCACCGGTAAAGCCAAAAGTGAAGAGCGAAAGCCATGTCCAGTACAGGAGAGCGACGTGCCAGGCTGGGTACCGGCCAGCAACTTTTTCCATTGCTGCTGATTGCTGATGAGAGGGAGAGAGAAGGAGCAGGAAGGAGAGAAGGAGCGAGAGAGCGGGGTGCTGCCGATTTACCCAAACACAACCAGAACTCCATAAAGTTTCAGACGCTGCTGTGTTTGATGCAGCCGGGGAGGAGGGGAAGCGGCTTTCTTTCCCCCTCTTTCCTCCCCCCTCCTGTTTTCTTTTCCTTCTTTTGCACTTTTTTCTTTTCTTTTCTTTTTTCTTTTCTTTTTCTTTTTTTTTCTCCCCCAGGACTGGCGTTGCTGATCAGGCTTTTGATGGAAGGGAAAGCCACAGCCACACGGGGGAGGAGCTGAACTGAAGTCAGCGAGAGAGAGAGAGGGAGAGGAGCAAATCCTGGCTGGCGCTTCCCCCCGGCTGCCTTTGTGGAAGTGCCAGCCCGCCCGCCGCCGCCGCGCTCCCTCCGCGCCGCTGCAGCGCGCTCCCCTCGCAGCAGCCCCGGGGATGCTCGCCGCCGCCGCCGGCAGGGAAGGAAGGAAGGAAGGAAGGAGGATGTCCTACCCGCTCACCCTCACATGCACACTGCACACGCTCGCTCCAGAAGGACTTACCCCAACTTTCGCAGGCGCTCACACATCTGCTCCCGTCCTCCCCGGCACTTCCCATGCACTCGAACCCCTAAAACCTGCTCCCGAGTCCCGAAGTGCTACAACCAGCACGGGGGGGACGGGAAGCGAACATGTGAAGTCAAGGAGCAATATATGCATGTATATATCTGCGTACAGCCTTTCCAGGGGAAAATGTTTTGATTTGGTTAATCGAATGGCCTTAAATATCCAAGAGGGCTCTGCAATGTCCCTTCCTTTCTCTCCCCAGAGACTGAGGCAAATGCTCTAGCATTGCAGGGAATATGAAGGGAAAGAAGTGGAGGGTCAATCCTGTGGACACCTGTACTTGCTTGTTTGCTTGGAAATCGCATTTCCACCCCTCAGTTCCCTCCTCTGGCTTTGTTTCACTATACCGTCAGTTACAGTAGCTGACAATGTTTAGATAAATCACTCGGGCATGACAGAAATTTGCTCAGATAAATGCCGATGGAGACAGAGACATGCTTTTGGAAATGAAATGACAGCAGTGGGAGAGAGAGGGGAAGGGAGGGATTCCCCACCAGCCCCACCAGTGGTTTACGGATAGGAAAAAAAAAAAAAAAAAAAAAAAAAAAAAAAACACTTTCTGCTCTAGCCACTTCTCACCTCTCAAGGATGAGCAATCTCTCCCCCCAGGAACTGCACTCTCCCTCTCTCACCAGATTCCTCCTCTTTAGTTTTCACTGGCTTTTTCAGGAACTGGCCAGAGCAGATCACTGGTCCCTGATTGGGGAGGCCAGCTCTGCCTGCCCCACATGAGCCACTTGTCCCTTGCTCTGCACAGTGGCAGCAGCCTGCTCTGCAGGACGGCGGCCCAAGATCTTACATGTTTACTTATGTGGACAATTGTCCACATGCTTTAAGACTACAGGGAGTAAAAGATTCTGCCACTGGACTTTATTCCACTTCACCTGTCTGTGCTCGATCATTTCCATTTGATTTCCACGAAAGTTTATTTTCTAATTAACAATTTTAACCTTTTCTTCCTGACATGGAAGACTTTATTTTATTTTATTTTATTTTATTTTATTTTTTGGCAGACCATTTCAGAGGAAGATTTACAGATTTGTTCCACTTTGTTTTAGAGATTTCACTCAAATGTTCACTGGTTACGCATCTTGGGGTATTAGTACATCACAAGAGAAAGGAGACTCACAGTAATTGAAGCTGGGCCTAACTTCATGCTGCTTACAATAATGATGGATTGCCTGTAATCTAACCATCAGACCTCAGCTAAATCTACCGTAAATCAATTAACATCATACCTGCTTCAGTATCTCTTGTCAGTGAGAAAAATTAACAGTTTGCACTTAAACAGCTCTTTTCCTTTATTCAGCCCGAAGTTCTTCATAAAACTCAGTGAATTTTACCCTTGCATCAGTATAAGAAACTGGGTTGCAGTGAGACTAGTAGTGCAGTAAGGATTGGAAACCTCATTATCAACCCATTCCGTTTTCTTCTGTGCAACAGATTCACCAGATGGATCTATCCCAATGGATGAATTAGAGAGTAACACCTTTCTAGGACAAGTAAGTGTCTTAAAGAGGGTTTAATTTAGAAGGATGAAATTCAAAGAGGTGAGTGGGTGCAAGAGAGAAAGAACTTAAAAGGCAGATATAAATAAGAATTCAGAGGAAATTTCTCCCAGGATTATCTTTGCTTGTAATAGAGATTTACACCCCAAGGAGTGGCTAAAGCTAATGAAATAAACAATCTAGTTGTCTCATTAAGACAGATGATCATATCTTGAATGTGATGAGCAACCAGTGAGTGATATGGATGTGCCTGTTATAGCACATCTTATATACTGTGAATATACTACACTTTTAGAGCTCCTTAGCAAATGCACAAAATAGTCAGGCATAGTGGAAAATACAAGGACCACCTAACCTAGGTTCTCGCTGTAGTGGATGGATATAAAACACAGATGTATGGTACAATGCCTGATCCCCATTTCTGAAAATCCTAAGTTTAGGAGATTCCAGCAGCAGCAATTGCATCTGATCGCTAGTATTTAATAGCTACTGATAGACCTCTCTTTCTTGAATTTGTCTAATCCTTATTTATATTCTTGGTCTGCAAGGCATGCTGTGGTAGTCAGTTTTACAATCTGATTATGTGTACTTTTGAATACTCATAGTCTGTGTTTATCTGAGAGACATTTTAAATTGCCATAATCTAATCATGTGCCAACCACCTTTCAGCCATAGATGATGTGATGATTGAGCTATCAGAAGTTTTGACCCAGAGTCGTTGGCACACAAAGATTAATCACCTGTCATTTGATGTAAGAAATAGCTTTCTTGATTTGGGACCTATAGTAAGCTCCTACGCTGTCATTAGCAAGGGCTGAGTTTATACACTCAGGCAAAGAGAAGCACTGGTGTGTAGTGGCAGAACTCCAGGGACAGCTCTCTCCATGGGCCATGCTTACACAAAGGGAAAGGCTGCAGTCATGGGAACCCAGCTCTGAAGGTACACCTGATCTTATGTTGTAAGAAACGGGCTTGTTTTATGAAGAACTTTGGGCTGTTGAATAGACATTTTCACCACATTTTCAACTCCACCTGTTGATGAGAACATGTTTTTCATTAGAATCCCTATACTAACCTGATCGGGAGATTGGTCTTGAGTTTTATATGATATTCCAATATTTCTCCAAGGGAGGGCAGAGAATAAGGTCCTGGAAACTGAGTAGTCTTTTTGCAGTTGTGGAACAGGAGACAGTTGTTGGTACCATAAAACACGATGCAAAGAGAACAAATATGGGTCTCAGCTGGCCCCTTCAGCATCCACCTTTACCAAGATAGGGAGAGATCTGCACAGACATGAGAAGGTTTGGGGTTGACCAGCTGAGTTCCCAATATAGGATTGGGGTATAATTTATCCTCCTCTCAGATCTTTTAGACCGAGCAGTAAAATCTCTCTCTAGTAAATATTTTTATAATTGAGATGATGTGAATCTTCAGTCATTTTAGATTTTAAATAATCATTTTCTTCTGTAAAGACTGCAGTGAGGGAAGCCCAAGAAAAACGCTGTTCCATTGATTCCTACAGAGTTACAGCGGGTGATGTGCTTGGCCTGAGCTTGGCCATTACACATAATTCCTCCAAAAGGAATCCCTATTTGAGAAACAAATTAATTATAAATCAGGATAAAACAGGACATATTGCAATTTCTCTTAACAAAAGTTTCTCTTAGCTCTCAACTGTAAATATCACAAAGGTTTTTTTTTCTAAATACGTTCTGGCTGCTTTTTTCTCTAAATGAGACTAATTATATACATCAAAACAACTATTTCCAAGTGCCTCTTGTTTCACTGAACAGATGTAAAGTATTTACCTATATAGATTGTTTTGTGAAAAGATTTATATATGTAGCTGGTAAGCAGGTATTTTCTGAAATAGGTTCTGGGATTTCAAATAAGGGAAATACATTTAGTACACAAAAATGATTTGAGACAAATTATGAATCCAAAATAACTTAAAATCTGTATCCCTCTGCCACAGAACTTCATTTATCCCCCTCATATTATTTCTGGAAAGGTGATTGAAATATTTATTTTTTATCACTGATAATAGCTCTAAATTAATTAACATGAAAGCTTTCTTCTGTTATTCCAGAAGATCAACCCCCAAACCAGTGCCATCCCAAAATTAGGGTGCTGCAGCTTTTAACAGGGGCTGCTGTTCATCTGCAAATACGATGTGCTTTGGCTTAAGTTGCCATAAATATTAACTGTAATGACTTTTTGTTCTTTTACTCCCTCTTGCTGCAGCCTGTTGCAAAGACTGAAGTTTAAAGTAATCTCAAAAGAGTCAAAAGTTTGCTACTTACAATTTAAATAGCCACTTTACTTTGCTAAATCCTCAGATGGAGATTTCAGACACCAATTTAGCAGGAAAGGAGATCTGGGTGGCAGGCAGATTCGGTGTTATTGCCTCTAAGCCCAGAAAGGTACTCAGCACCCACACCTGGCGCCAGATTTCCCCAAAGCAGCTCTAGCCTAGTTGTGTGTAAAGCAGCGTTGCAAGGACTGCGCTTAAGCCAAGACTCCATGTACACAGCTAGTGCTCGGAGCCGGCAGTTAAAGAGAAGCTGACCTAGAATGAGCTTTTATTACAACAACTTTCAAACTAGTAAACATGAGCAGAAGGAGGGAGCCTGGAGTGCCTCTCGTGGTCAAGTCCCTCATCACCACCCACATGAATAACAACCACGAGATGACCCAGCCACTGTCACATTTTATTCTGGCTGTTTTAAAGCAGCCTCATAATACCCTGAAGGATTTTACCGTTAATAACTTAAATGTGCGGTGTGGACATTTACAACCACACAAAGGGCAAACAAGTAACTAGGCAAAATCAACATGGCTTTAGCAAAAGCAAATAATGCTTGACCAACCTGATTGTCTCAGCTTACTAAATAGCCAACTATTTTAACACCAGCTCCCACAGCAGGCTTATTATAAACTGAGGAAGTATGGGCAGTCAAACCGACTGCTAGAGGCTTGAAAATTGGCTAGATCACTAATCTCAAAGGCTGAGAGTCACTGGCTGGATAGCAGCCATCCAGGCCTGGGGGTTGCGGTGGGTGCCAAGTCAAATGTGACCTGACCATGTTGTCTCTTTGAAAATAAAGCAATCTGTATTTGGGAGAGTCTCATCAGGAGATCAAAAAAAGTTATAACCTCCCTCTACTTAGCACTGAGGAGGGTAAATATGGAATATAGTTTCTAGTTTTGGACCCCCAGTTCAAACGGGACATCGTGAAATTGAGGAAGGCTACCGAGCTTGTAAGCGCATGGCCTACAATGAGAGCTAGAGAGCTGGGCTAGTTTAGTCTTGGGAAGTGAACACTAAAGAGCAAACTATTACCAGCCTACAAGTGTTTGAGAGGGAGTTATAAAGATGAAGAACACAAATTCTTCTTGGTTGTGGTAGGTGGTAAAGCAAGTGACAAATTGTGGCTTGAGAGTTGAGACTGAAAATTAGAAAAAAACTTGCCCAGGAAGACAGTGCAACACTAGGATGGGTTACCCAGAGCAGTTGCAGTATTTCCATCCTTGGATGTTTTCAGTACCCTGAGAAGGTGAAACTGTGGCTGACCTGATCTAGTGTTGATGTTTCTAGTGGGAGCTGGTCTCTTCCAGTAAACATTTCTTTAAATCTTTGATTCTATGACATGAGAAAAACTCTAGGAGAAGAGAGATGTGCATCTAAAGGAAGGAATAAACCCTATCTTTCCCCACAGTAAGTGCAGTACCATGTTCTAGTGACAGATGGTGCCCAGGTACACTAGGAGTTTGAGATACCATCTTGTGATGAAATTCAGATTTCTCCTGAGACTTGTCCAAACCTCCTTTCACTGAGTATCAGTATCTCCAGCAGCAGTTTAACAAACCAATGGAGACTCTTAGACATCTTCTTCATCCTTCATCCTCTTGGGTCCCATTTTTCCTGGCCTAACAGTATTGTCATTATCCTTTGCAGAGCTCTACAAGACTGATGGCATTTATTTGAGAGGGAGATAAGCTGGAGTTCAGGCCTGAGGGGTTACTATTACTGTGTGTGGCACCCACAGGTCAACAAAAATTTAGAGATGATTGTGCTGTAACATCCTAGATCTGGCCATAATCAGAAATTTGGATTTTACTTGCTTTATCTGTTTTCTCACAGGGCAACAGAGAAAGCATGTTTCTGTTCTATATCTGTCACTCAGCATGGCCTCTTGTTCTCTTTTCTTTGGCAGGAAAGGCAAACTTTCCTTTCCACAACCAGCAATAGGTCTTTTCAGCTATTCAGAATAAGCTGTAAGTTGCTTAGCTTTGTCCACTGAGTCTTTTTTTTTCCTCATCTTCTAGACCTCCTGCCTTTCCCCTCTGTCAAGAGAATCATAGCAATGGGATTCCTCCAGTTGTCTTGCAATCTTGCAAATCTATAATTTGACGCACGCCAAACAAATGCTGGTAGTAGTTTCCTGTGAACAACAAACATAATTCAAAACATCTTCCATAGACACAGAATACTTCAGTACCATAAATCTTCTTAAAAGCCTAACGGGCATACAAATCATTTGTATTTTTTCCCTTTTTCAGAGATTACTGAATTTTAGTCATTGCTATCAGCTCTGGGTTTATTTGTATCGACAGGACAATAAAAATTCTTGTTTATCGCTAGCATTGTCACCTTTAGGTCTTCACTCGGTTGTGGAAAAATTTAATGTAGGTAAGAGACTAATGATGAAGAGAAAAAGATTACAAACTTAATGGCCTGTGATACTGTTTATGGTTTATCATCATTACAGATGGTATTTTCTTGCTTGTATTCTTTGCTTGATCTCTGATAGTCAGAAGCATTGAAAAAGCAGGAGTTCTAGGTACAGCTAAAGATAAAATTTCTACTAAAAGAAAGAAAAATGAAGAAAAAAAGATTATTCTTCTATCCTATCTTTTTATTACAAGAAAAATAACAGAAAGAGAAAACAAGAACCCTTGAGGCTGACTGAACCTGTGAGCTTGCCCATTGACAGTATTTTACTTCAGGATTGAAAAAATGGCCAGACAAAATTTCTGTGAAGCAACAGAGAGGTACTTCAGTGCAAACTCTGTCCTGCTTCACCAATACATCATTTCTAAAGTCACAGTCAGACATCCTTTTTGGGAGGCAGTTTCATTACTCGGAGATCAACCAGCAGAGCACTTCACGGGTGCACACTCATGGTGCAAAATCAGGTGAGACAGATTTGGCTATCAGTTAAAACTATTTTATATTTATCCAGCTCATTTTGCCTGAAATGGGCTAGGAGGTACTCCCGTGAACTGTTCTGCTAGTTGCTGAGCAGTGTGATCATTTCCAGGAGACAGCCACAATCTGAGCATTAGTATATAGTCAGTGACCTCTTCCATCACAGCAGCTCTTTGGAGGGTTAATGCTTTTATAAGGTCTGCCTAGCCAGAAATGAAGGCAGATGAAGACAAGAAATTTTCCTCTGACCTTTTATCCCTCAAGCCTGACAATTTCTTCAACAGCTTCTTAGATTTGTGGCATTCATCTTCCATTTTGTAGCTCTGTGGGATAGAAGAGAGAGATCCTCTAATGAGGGCAGAAGAAATGGTAGTGGGGGAGAACAAGTCAGTCCCACAATCAGTGGCAAACTCTTCTGACCAAAATACCAGAGTGGGTGGTGGAAAATCAGGAGAAAATACAAAATAAATTTGTATTTCCATGCTGCCAATCTTTTTGCTATGAATCATGCGGTAAATCCTGAGCGCTTGATGTCATGGGATTGTATGAGATTATTGACTCTCTCTTTTTGCCTTTTTTTTTTTTTTTTTGCTCACTTAGAAAAAATACCCCTCCAAACTATGAAAATAGTATGAAAACAAGACCACTACTTGCTCAAAATCTGAAAGATCATCAAACTCAATTCAGAAAAAGGGGAGAAATAAAATAAGTTTTACACTTTTTCTGTAATGCTTTAGGGCCTGACTCATGAATTTTATCCACTTGAGGCTGGCAATGCCACTTTTTGTAGAGCTGTTGTTTTACCCAAAGAAAGAAATCTGTATACAGTCAGACTCATGAGGAGTGCATACCTAACAGTGATGATTATTGCCTAAAAGACTCATTTAGGGATAGTTATAAAGAAAATAAGAATAGAACCCCTCTGCCACACACATACCCCTATTTGTGAATTCCTGATAAATCTATGGAAATGTTTCAACTCAAAATATGAAGTCAAAGAAGTCAAATTAAAATAATCCATGCTGAAACCTTGAAAATGAAAAGTTTCTCTTTCTTTTGCTTGAAAATGGTATTCTGGAGCCAAATTTGCCTACATTTAAGATTTTTAAAAATGTGTATATTTTAAATATATATGTATATGTACACACACACACACACACAAAAGGAAAATACGATATTTTGTTTCAAGTTGAACAAACCATTCCCTTCAGCTTGAAATCAGTCTTTTATTTCTATCTCTTCTCCCAGATTTTTTACTCAGTTTGGGCAACAAAATAAAAAAATCAGTTATTCACATGGCTCTAGTTATGTAAGATGTTTGCCAGAACACCTTGCAACATAAAAATTCCTTTCTGTGGGTTTGGTACTAGGTTCATTTCTTGCCTGGAACTCTTAGCAATTTATCTGGGGCAGTTGTGGGTGTAACACCTGGAGGATGAAGCTATGTAAAGCTTGCATACAAATATTTATTTTAGCCAGTAGGACTCTAACAATGATAACTTACTTTAGGACAGCTTGAGACTATATAAAGGGACTCCGTGAAATCTAATATGAACTGAAATTGTTTCAGTTTCTATGGAATCCCAAGAAAAAAAGAAGGACAGAAGGATGGAAGGAAAAAAGGAAGGAAGGAAGGAGAGAAATCCCCTCGTCCTCAGTCAAAAGCCTTTCTTCTAGAAGAATGAGATTTATGGAATAAGACTGATGACAAATGATAAATCTGACAGTTCACTACATGTATATACACACAGAGAGCTCAATAGATAGCCCAAGAAGTGGAAGAAACTCACAAATTCATCTTCTAATGATTTAATTGCAAGAGGACTTCCCTGAGATGTTGTGTATCTCTGCCAGTGTTTGTGTATGCATGGTGTGTGTGTGTTCAATATCTATTCTTGTGTCTAGAAAGCATGAGAGAGGAAGTCTATTTGGATATATTTTCATACTATTAATAATAACTTGGAGTTTGTGCTTTTCTTATGCCAAAACTGTATTTGGCAGATTTTGGAGCCATCCAAATGCAGATATTATTCCAAGTCTGAATTGCTCTGATTTTCTCCTCCCTTCAAAACAGTGTTAGTTCAAATGATGTTACGTATGCTTCACTTCTGTCCTCGTTCAATGAAAATTCATTTTAAAGTTTTTTAACAAGATTCCTTGAGATCCTGCTTTAAAATGGCTTCAATTTTCCAGTCTGGCCAAGGCTCTGTGTACATTTTGGTTCATTTAGGTCGGATTGCAGTCAGTGGGAGGCCTTTCATTGATTTCAATGGGATTTGGATCAGGTTTGTCTGCAGCATGACTTACATATGTTTGCTGCCATGAAATAAGCCAACTTTCACAGCAGCAGCATCCAAGGGACTACAGTAAGCACCTTTTCTAAGCACAGGAAATAAACCCAGGATAGCAGGCCTTGCTTGGAAGCAAGTGCTGGTTTATTAATGGTGACTACTGTATATAACATATCTTGAGTGTTTGCCCTTTCAGTGTGGCAAGAGCTTATTTTCTGATTCAGACTCTCCCAGCAGTCAGCTCATCTTAATATTTAATATGGTGCTTGGCTCTCCTGCAGGATTCCCTTATCACGATTTTGAATCCTCGTTGACACACTCCAGGCATTTCTGCCTAGTATCTGCTGCAGGACTCTTTGAGGCACGAAACCACCATCTTTTATATGATTTGGTTCTTTCTGCAGCTTTCAGTAGAGGCAAAAATAAATAAACATGGCATGGAGCCTGGGCATATTCTAGTTTGGGTATTTTGTTTGTTTGTTTTGTTTTGAGTCTTTTTTTTTATAGTCACATAGGTGCATCACTCTGCACAATTTTATTTTGTCCTTCTTACTGTTTTTTTGCCATCCAATGTAATTATCTTGATTGGTGGGTTGTCAACAAAGTTTTAATTAGATCCAGGGGGATTTGAGCAGGACTGTGTATTAAAAAAAGGCCAAAAAAGTGTTCTTTGAATCATCATTTGCTTATGTTATGTGGCATTTTCCATGAAATACGATGTCACCTCCTTACATTTCCAGTTTTGTCCTCACTTCTCCTGCTTTGCTCTTTTGCTTGGCTGCGGGAGGCTGGTGAGCTGGCACTAATGTTCGTGCACGGAGGCAACACCGCAAAGCTGTCCCCACTGCAAAGTGTCCAGCAGCTCAGCCCCTGCCAAACAGACACACTGATCCACCAGCTTGTGCCAGTTCAGAAGAACGGAGGATACATATCCTTTTTTTTGTGGAAAGGCACGTGATTTGGGACAGGCAAATTGGCACTGATGGTGCAAAGAACAGGAGTGAGAGAAGGGAAAGAGCTGCACTGGGGAGCTTTTTCTGGCTCGTTACAATTATTAATTTTTGACTGGAAAGGGATTGTTTCCCTTCCTGGCTAGTCTACCATCTGACAGTCCCTTGTCATGCTCCTCAAGTGCTTCCCTCTGTGATCTTCCAAGTCAGCCCCTCCGTGGGGCGGGTGAGAAACTTAACCTCAGATTTTCGTGGTGGAGCCACTGAGATGTTATACTTACAGAGACTTGAAAACTCTGGGAATTGGGTGCTCTGCCATGCCTGAAAGCCCTGCTGAGCACATACATTTTCCTTTAGAAAGATGTTTCCGAGCGGCGTGCTGTGCGCTACATCAGCGGAGCAGGGAGCGAAGCCCAGGCTCCCAGGTGTGAGAGCGCACCGTGCGCACGGGCTGTCCCGCTCCCCTACCCCGGCCAGCTTTCAAAAGGGAGCTTGAGGCAAATTATCCCAAAGCTTAAGTGCGCAGAAAAATAATAACTTGGCAAATTTTATGGAAATATATAAGCACTTTACAGTACTGCAGAGACGGAAATGTTGCCAGATATTTCTAAATACTGTTTTGAATAAATTTCAATATATATGTTCTTATTTAACAAATATTTATTTAGCCATCGCCACAGTTTTCCTTGAAGGGTCTAGCAAGGGCCCAAGGAGAGTGACAAAATGACTAGCTTCTGCTGAGAAATGATATGCCCTGCAGTCACACTGTGTATTTAGAGTCTGGAGACAAATTTTAGGGTCTGGATTTATTTATATTGTCTAATAGATACTTTGATAATTATGTGCATAGGAATGCAAAACAAATTCTCCGGATTAAAAAGCATAAAGAAAGCTTGTTTGGATTAACATGATCAGCTGAAAGCATCAATTTGAGTCTTGGTATATATATATAATTTACTGAACTGCAAAATAAATATACTCTACTGTTCCTCTGCTGAAGGCTCCAGCTGTAAATATTTCATTACTTTAAAAATGTATTACTATTAGATAGGCCTTTTAGTATTCAGCAGAATCAAGTTTTAAGTAATAAAATAAAATTGTTTCTTTTTCCTGAAGGACCTTTTCTAAACATACTATTTCAGTTGGGTGAAAACTGTTCTGCCACCTGTTGAGCGCAGAGAGAATTCTCCCACAAGCAAGTGGGTTTTTTGCTTAGCTTTGAAGGCGTAGATCAACACTTGTCCTCATGAACACACAGGCTAAATCACAAATATCTGAAGTCTCAGCCTGCGTAATTTCACTCCTGTTCTTACTGAGCTACACTATGAAACCCATTGCCACAGGAAGCTGCTGAAGCTGAAATTTCCTTTATCACAAGTTTCCCACCGATAAAATAAATACCTAGAGTTATGACAAGTTTCTCTGGCAGTGAAAATCCACTGGCATTTCCCCATTGTGAACTCATGCAGCATTGTGTGCAATACAGAATTAATTCTCATTATTGTATAATTAAGCATATATGTAACAGACATCTGCTGGTACAGGTAGTAGATACAAAGTCCAAGCTAGAGACTTGTTTTGAGCCCTGCCAGTGGCTTCTGCACTGAAGGTGCTTTTGAAAGAAGAGGGCTGGAGACCTGCTGCTGCCATGGGGACTCCCAACAATTCCTGCTGGATTTGTGGGATCTCGGGACAGCGGCAGCCTGGAACTGGCTGTAGCAGTGTTTTGGCTTATGACCCTGGTTCACAGGCAGCTGGCTTCATCAGCCAAGCGGAAATATCAACCACCAGAGGAAAGAGAGGCAGAGAACTCAAACTCCTTCTGATCATAAAATGCATGAAAATATTCACAAGCAACTGGGGAGAAAAACTAATGACAAAAACTAGAGGTAGTCGGGGCACTAAGATACCACAAGACTGTAATAGAGAGACAGGTACTGACCTCATTACACTGTCATTATAACTTTTCGTTACACAACCGTGACACTTCTGATAACTTGTCTACCTTTATTAGAAGATATGCTTCTGTGGAGGATTTCAGGATGGTTTCTTCCTGAATCAGGAAAAAAAAAATCAAAACATTCAAAGAATGGTCTTCCAATGTTCTTCCTTGTTCTTCTACTGTTACAAAGCTTTTCCGTTAAAACCAAACATTTTCAGCTTGTGTGGAATGCTTTAATAGTGTTGGGCAGCTCTTTCATTCAGGAAGTGATGATTTTTGCTATTCAGTTATCTAATGTTCTAAACACAGGGTTAAATGTGGATGTATAGAGACATAGAAAGATTTTGTCTGGTCTATCTATATCTGATTTACCAAAGGCCCAAATAATCACAACCTGTTATAACATGTCCCAGACTAAATTAGTAGGAGTTAAATGGTAGGTACAAAACTTTACCCCAAGAAGTTGTAGGATTACAACTTCTTCAAGTTATATTATAATCTAATCTTTTTATTATAATGTGTCAGATGTTTTCCAGTCAAATGAAAAGATATCTTCTCTTTCTCCACTGAGCACTGAGTTAAAAATGAGAAAGACATTGCTTTTCAGACTTATAATCTTTCCTGAAACTTTTTTTCTTTTCTTCCAACGGTCCTGAAGAATTGTTTTGATCTTCAGCTATGAATTATCTCTGTGAAAGAAATTCCTTCTGTGGGAAGTCTAAACATCTTGGAGTTTCTAAGGATGATGTAAGAGTACTTTGTGTCACATGAAGAGCTATTGAAAACTCTCATCAAAACTGACATTTTGAGAGAGTTGTCTTTTGCAGAAATCTGAAAAACTCTCAGCCAGTTTTGCATCTCATCAAAACTCAAAAACAAGATACTCTGACAGCTTCAAATTTTGTTGGTATTTTTTCTTTGTTAGTCAATATTTTGGCTTTTTTTGACAAACCTTGAGTTGTAATGGTTCGTTTCACATCCAAATGTAGATTGCATTAAATCAAAAATTTCATGCTTGTCGAAAACTACTTATAATCTTCATGTGCATATTCTTTTTTTTTGAATAATAGTCTGAAAACAAGAGGGTTTTTTCCCCTCATACACTTGTCTATGTAAATATGGTACAGGGCAGCTGCGCTAAAACTATGAGCTGAGAACTGATGCATATCATATAGGTTACAATTCATTCTAAAAATTAATATATTTATGGACTGTTTAGGGAGTCTGGAAGGGCTGTCAAGAGAACGTCTAAAGCATTGTTTCCTATGGCAGTCCTGGGTAATCTGTCACCATTTCAGTTACACTCTGTTCACAGCAACACCTTTTAGAAGTGCTAGTATGGATTTCTCATAAGACTGTTGAACCAGCTTCTCAGGTTCCTCAGTCACTTCCTCACACACAGATGTTACATCACACTGGAAACATAACAGCAAACAGAAGAAACTTACTACTCTGACTACATTCAAGTCTGGGTCCAGCTCACACTCCACCACTTCTCCTCCAGGTTTGGTTCAGAGATGTTGTTTGTTGCTCTCTTCTACCTCTACTGTCCTCTAAACAGCAGCAAAGTTTGAAGATGTCACTTGGGGGAAAGGAATAATTTCATGAAGTAGTTGAACATTCAGACTGTTACCTAAAGGAGATGCAGCTGGATTATGTGTCCCATGTAATCACTACGGCAGTCTGATGAGTCTAAGTGAAAAGTACCGTGGGTCAATTCTTCGACTGGCTCAGATTCTTCAGATAGCTCAAGGCTGACTCCAGTGGAGCAGCCTTGCTTTCCCTGGGACGTGCGGTCTGATGAATGTCAGCTACAAGGCCAGCTCTGTCATTGTAAAACAACCCGCTTGGCCTTGGCTTCACTAGTTGGGGGAAAGAATGACCTCTAGAAATACCACGATTGTGGCAGGCCCTGCTCTCTCATCCAGCTCCTGCCTCCTGTGGGAAAAAGGAGGCTTGTGGACTACTTCCAAAAAACATGCAAAAATGAGCGTGGTAGCTGGGTAAACTGCTAGGGTCCCTCATGTTCTGAAGAACAGTCTCCAAACATGCCTGAAATCATAGTGAATCTGGTCTTGAGTCCAGTCATCTTAAGAACGAACATAGTGAGGCAGGACCAGCTAGGACTGTATGTTTGAGAGAGACAAAAAGCAGATGCCAAGGAAAGAATATATGCAGTGGACAGATGCATAGTTATACTTCTTCAAAATAGTCTCCAGCCTCCGGCAATTTGCCACTCAAGAACTTCCCAAACTGAATTTGGTTCATGTATGTGCAGTATATGCAAGGAACTACCTCTTTTTGTTTGTTTTTGTGCCAATTTTTAGCTATTTACATTTTTGAAAAGACATGAAACAAGTGAATCCTACCAATTTTTTTCTCACTATTAGGGAGCAGGAAATTTTATACTTATTAAGCAGGTCCACTAGAATCTAGCCAAGCACTGGATAAAAAAAGACATAAAAACTGATTAGTATTTCATATACTGCCAGGTGAAAGTTTAGAAAATCTGATTTTTTTTTCCACTCCCCAAATCATTCCAATTTCAAGGGCATTTATACCCTGAGTTTCCACACAACACTTAGCTAAAGCATGCCTCATTAGCTCACAGGCAAGCCTTCATGCCTCCATAAGCTGGATTTCTTTCCTTACTTGCCTCAGATGGTATTCTTTTCCTCGCTGCTTAAGCTTAAATTGATTTACTGCCCCCAAACACAATTCAGATGCTCTGCTGTTTCATGGCCCTTTAAACTCTCCTCAATGGCAATGGATATGAAAGTGTTGTTCAGTCCTCACGTTTAACATCATTTGATTCTTCTCTCTCCGTCCTCTACCTCTCTCACTTCCTCTTATTTGTATTCTCATCAGTGCCATATTAAATGTCGTGGAACATGCTTTTAGGGTAATAACAGGCCTGAAGTTTATGAAATAAAAGATTGATATCAGCTTCATAAAACTCAGGGGAAGCAATATCTTTTCTGTGTCTTACCATCCCTTTAACTGCAGACACCTTTATACTTTGTGGAGAGAGAGAAGTGCTTAAAAAAATAAGAGAAAAGGAGATATCTCCAAACAGCCATGGGATTTTGGAACCTGGTGTGTCGTTAATTTCTTTATCGCTTTAACAGCAGGGAAGTTGCACTTGCTTCTTTGTGCAGTTCCGTGGTGTATTTCTTTCAAGAGCTTGGGAATCTTTTTCCTTAAATGTCACAGATTCTGAAATGTTCAGGCTTTGTAACCAGTGGTGTGTAGTCATCACATACTGAAAGGGCAGAGGATGAAGAAACCATCTATTATTGCAGAAAAATGGAATGTGTGCCAGCTATCAGGATGAAATGAGGAACGAGGCGACAGTGTCAGGCTGAAGTTTTACCTTGATGGCCAGGCTGGTGGCATCCGTGTGCTGTCACGAAACACGCGTGGTCAGACTGAGCGATCTCGCTGACCTATTTTACTGGCAAGTTGGTTTTTCTAAATATGGACTTGAACTTACCTTTAGATCAGGGGCTTACTCACTCAGTATGCATTAGAGGTTCTGGATACAGGACTTCATTTGGGGTCCATCACTTTCTTTATCTTTCACACCATCAAATATCACCTGTATAGATCGACAGCTGTGTTAAGCACAATTTGGTGCTGCTGTAGAGAGTGAAGATGGAGTCAAGATCTAACAAAGCTCAGGGACTGCCATGGCAGTGCTTTTTAAGGTTTTATACTACTTCAGCAGCATGAAGTAACCTTGCCTGCCTTTATTCCAGGAAGGACTGGGGAGGCAAGTAAAGGTACTAGACAGCAGGAGCACTTAATTGTACAGTACCCAGAGATACTTTCTCACCTGTAAATTGCCCATCTGTTTTAAAATAGTATATCTTACATCCCTGTCCCTGACCCACAGGTCCCAATACCAGTGCTGTATAGACCTCATCAGTTTTGTGTCTGAAAATTTTCCCTTTAGTTGGCCCATTCTGCTACTGCCAAGTAGCCTAACCCTTAGTTTTGCAGGCTGGAAGACGGACACAGGTACATTTAAAATGAGAAAAGACTTTTCCTTTATTGACTTTTCCTTTTTCCCTCACTTTTTAGACAGTCACAGTTTGTGTCTTGATAATGGAGCTTAACTCCAACAAAAAGTAAAGCAGCTGTGTTTCAGCTTTCTACTTGGCTGCCTCTGAATAGTAGGCTTTTTCCCTTTCTTTAACTATTATTTTTTAAATGTTGCCACTTTTACAAAACTTGCTAAAATGAACAGATGAGAGGTGGGAGAACCTGGAGAAAGATGCTAACTTGCCAAAACATCCCACTAATTCCACCAGTTTGTTGGTGTATGCCAGAAGCAATTGCAAAGCAACAAACAGGCCTTTTATGAAGGAACACAATTTTATTCTTAAAATGTGCCAAATCACACTGTCTCCACCTTCCCCAAATATCAACAGGCAAATTGCAGTAACACAGCTATCCTCAGAGAAACTTGATTCTTAGTGAAGTCAGTGGGAGTTTCTCTGCAGGCTTTTCTGTGAGCTCTGGAGCAGGGCTTCTAGGCATTGAAACCATAGTTGCATACAGGGATAAGCCAACAGGTGCTCCTATACAAGCGCTGCACAACATCCCAAGATGAAAAACAGGGAGATGATTTTGAAATCCAGAGTTCAAGTAACATATCTGTGCATTTCATCAATGATTTTCTCCCCTTCTGCCTTTTCAGATGTTTTCTTCCTAAGAGAAGGTTTTTCCAGGTAAGCACACCTTAGCACTGTGATAATGACTGACCACTCATGATGAAAAAAAGGGGAAGGCAGCCCACAGGGTGCAAAGTCAAAGAGATGGCTGATGACTTCGTAGACATGAGAGAGCTGAACTGTCACACACAGTGGCCCGTATAGAGCTTCTCCTCCTAATACCAACATCAAGCCCAGGAATGTGTGATCTCAGGCACAGAAATCTAGGAATAAAGTTGTCATTGGAAGAGCACCTCATAAACAACATACCAAATGTTGCCAGTCCCAAAGGGATTTGGAGCATGGTGGAAAAACCTCCACAAACCACATAGCTTGCTCGGAAGGGTAACACAGCAGCAGCTCTTCAGCAAAGCACATTTAGGTTATGGAATGAAAGGACATTACAAAGCTGTTAGCCACCAGGAAAAACTTAACAAAAGAGCCAGAAATGACCAGTCAACGGGTAGGTTCATAGCATGTTCTTAATTTTTGCAAAATATTAGAGGGTGAAGGTTTTTTTCTGCCCAGGTAAAGCGATCTCTCTGAGTATGGAACAGGTTGACACAAAAGAAATACAATAGTAGTATAAATACAATGGGTTTGTTACAGGAAATTAGCAATACCCCAGCCTGAAATCCAGATCCAAGCTTTAGAGGAAAAAAAAAACCAGTAGATTAAATAAACCTCACTGGCTGGAGAGGTGTCTCCACACTGATGAATTAATATTGCAGTCCAGAGGCTTATTCACTGAAAAGCCAAGGGGATTTTTCATTACTGTTTAGTTACTGGGTTTAACCTCTAGTTCACATTGCTTTTGCTTTTCTTGCCCACCTCCTACAGCTGCCTTGTGCTGGCTGTTTCTTTGCCTTACAACCTAACAGAGTTTGAAGGATACCCAGTAGTAATTCAGGAGCCGCTCTTCGCATTTGATAAACTGCTCAGGATATAACATGGTTAATGTATCAGGAGACAGATGTGCTCAGTAAGGGTTGCCTCAAGAGCAACCTCTGTTCCTGGGTGTACTTCTCTCTGCCTCCTTATTTAGGCTATATTCATCTAGTGTCAGAGGCAGATGTCATGTAAAAAGAAGGCATCTCAAGAGAGAGAAGAGTAGGAGAAGGTATGTGGTTTACTGCATAATAATGCCAAAATTCAATGCACCAGAGCATTTTGATTTAGCCATTTTGGGGACTGCCAGTCCTCAAAGCAACACTTTGCATGCTACAAGAACATTGCAAATCTGAATGAGAACAGGGAGGAAGTGCACGGGTAATATCCTGCGATAGGAAACAGACAAACATTTAAGCCCTTAGCCAACCATTTCTCAATACAGTCCTTCTCCTGCCACTGCAGCACCTTCCTTCAGTGCTGCTTAACTGAAGACGAAGACAATGAAAATAACTAATAGAGGAAGAGAGATGATAGGTCTTAGTTTCATCAAGGGTGGCCTGAGCCAGCAGATGAAATCTCATATTGATCCCAGCCTGATGGAAAGCAGAAGTGGAGACCTGTATGTTCAACAATTCTAAGTGAAAGCATGGACAAGGAAATAGTTTTCTCAAGGAAAATGTTGAAAACAACTGTAATAGAAGTTCTTTAAAGATGAGCTGGCTCATCCTGAAGCAAGGTAGCTGGATCCAGTCCCAGAATCAACTCAAAGCTGGTAGAGTCCTTAGAAGTCATGTAGCACTTAGCTCCAAAAATTGGTAAGAGAGCTTGGGAAGACAGCATAGCAAAATAAGAAGAGAAAGCTTGAGGGGCATTATTAATGTGAATACATATCTGAAAGAAGAATATAAAGAAAGATGGAGCCAGACTTTTCAGTGGTGAGCAGTGACAGGACAAGAGGCAATGGGCACAAATTGAAACACAAGAAATTTCACTTGGAAACAAGAAAACTCTTCTTCCCTGCGAGAGTGATTGAGCACTGGAACAGTTTGCCCAGAGAGGCCGTGGAGTCTCCATCCTGGGAGATTTTAAAAAATCATCTGGACACAGTCCTTAGCAACCTACTGTAGGTGACCCTGGCTGAGCAAAGGGTTGGACTAGATGATCTCCAGAGGTGCCTTTCAGCCTCAACTATTCTGTGATTCTGTGAAATGCTTAAGATCTGGCTACTCTGGAGAAAGATTTTGCTGTTATTACAGCTCAACACCACACTGTGATGACTGTATTCAATTCTCACTTTAAGAGATTTCACTTTTATTCCTTCAGTTCTATTTCCTAAGGACAGAAACACTGTCAGCTGTTTTTACAGCTCTACAAGGAGACTGGAGCAATTAACTGTTTGTTCTGCAGCTAGGTTCGCAGTGAGCAAATACTACAGAGAGAAATCAGAGAATCATGCACGTACGCAATGAAGAGCACACCTACAAAGGCGTTTCACAATTCTCTTCTGTGTCCCTATCCTGTCTCGTCAGTTTGACTTTGAAAAATGGAAAGAAATGCAACTCTGAAACAAAGTGCAGGCCTATAGCAAATGTTTCCTTTCCTCTCCATCCTGCTTTTGAAGGTCTCCTCTGCCCAGATTTTATCTCCAGTGCTGTATATCAGGTGTGTGCCATGAACATTTCGCACAAGGGTACCGGTTGTTCCCCAGCTGAGGAAAATAAACACTTTCATGCAATACAGTAGAAGTCCGGTAATAAATAAATACAGACATCAAAATGACCTGGGATGTGAAATCTCATTGGTCTATCTGGACATATAAGCTTCTTGCCTAGATCCCTAAATTTCCATAGCAGAACAACTACTTTTTTTTTGAGCACTGTGCATGCATATAAATATACATATGCACATATGTATTAGTATATATAGATTTAAATACAGACATACCATTCCTGTTTAACATATATATATATATATGTTAAACAAAATATATATGTTAATGATTTCCCTGGTTCTCAGATTTTCAACATTATCATCACTTTTTTTCTCCCAATAACAGCAGCTGTAAACAGTTGAAAATAGGTAGATTTGAGTGAGTATGAAGCATTCAACCTTCCCAGTGGTTAGTCTACACAAGATACACGTGTAAGTTTACAGCTAGATCCACCTTAACAATTATACCCCTAATGTTCTAGCTGAAGATCTTGAATTTACATTTTGTTTATGATCCAATAAGAGTTTATTATGAGAGGAAAAAAGATAAGATTTTCTCTTTCTGCCCTCTTTGTAATAAAAGTAAAACAAGCACATCCCAATTTCTATCAGTCACTCTCAGAACACTTTAGATTGAACATCATTTTACAGATGAGAAAAGTGAGATATTTTCCCAAGCTGCCCAGAAGACTATAGAGAGATTAAGAAGGTGAGGCACCATAAATGCTTCTAATGACAGTTCAGTACTCTGGTTATGCTGGAACTTGTCACTAAGGTGACGAAAAATGAAAAATGAAAGCAAAGGCGTCTTTTTTAAATTTCTTTTTCTTCATTATTTCTTCTATCAGAACAGCAATTAAATGCTGATCACCTGTTTGTTAACATGCTCGCTGTTCTCACTAGTGGTGAGAATGATACAGGGACACCTTCACAGCAATTTTACCATAGGCAATATTAGCAAGAGTGGAAGCATGGATCATTTGTGCCTTCTAGGGCTAGACTGGTAATCATATTTCAAAGTCTGATTTACACAGATGAAGGAGCATTATCTCTCCTACAGGTATGGGTTTGATCTGTTTCATCACAAAATTATGTTGAAGGCAGCTTTTTAATAGATAAATTTCCACATAGAAGGGAGGGGACATAGAAGAAAATGCTGGAACCTGGTTGCTCTTTGCAAATAGTCACTGGGTCACAAATTTAGCTGCACAGTGCTAAGACATCCTGATTTTAGCATACTGCTGTAAGATGATACAAAGATGAGTTACTGATATTTATTTATTTATTGCTGGTGACAGAAAAGACAGCAATATAGTGCAAGGATAGGAAACTGTCTCTTGATAAAGATTAAAACTGTGATTTTGAATATTGCATCTGTTCCAAGACTAAGTCTAATTAAAAAAAATTCAATTAAAGAGCTACAAAAAAGATCTATGTGTCTAGTCATCAGTCATGCATTATTAAAATAGTTCAACAGACTGTTTGTCATATTTTCATCCCTGAGAACCTTAGAAAGAACAATATCAAGAAATCCTAAATGAAGGACCCTAGATTAAAGAAGTAGTAAAAAGTTTTGAAATTCAGTATTAGCAGAATGTTTTCCTACATTTTAATGTAGGAAATCAGCTTTTTAATGACAGAAGATTTTTAAAAATCGTTGAAATTAATAAAGAGGGGGGAAAAAAGTCCAAATCTTGGGCATCCAGAGCCATCAAATTCCAAACTAGCAGGATTTTACAGGTTCTGAGGTGCAGCAAATCTTCAAACAATGCCAATTTTTGGACTCTGATTCTGCAAACTCTCACTCTTAACAGCAGATTTTAGGAGATTTTTTCTTAGTGTATTGACACACTCATGAGCAATTCCTAAGAGAGATCTCATGTCTCTGATATTTCAGTCAACCTTTCTCCTGTTTTGGTAAGAGAGAAGAAAATCTCAGGCAGATTTGTCCCAGCATAAAGCCTAATTTCATCTATATATAGTATCATGCAGTGCTGGTCTTTTGGTCCATGCTTAAGTATTCTGCTTGTAGCCCGGTAAACAGTGCAAGTGAAGATCCTCTGCTCTTGATCCATAAAGCGTACAAAAGGTTACAGCCTCCATGAGCAGGTCCTCAGCTTCTCAGATCAATCTTTAATCTGCAGCATCCCAGTTCAGTGCCCAGTGTGCCAGTCAGGCAGCACCAGTCAGTCCACACGCACTCTGTGCAACCAAGTGTCGTGGGAAAGGGGGTCTTGCGGGCTCTCCAGGTCCCCTGCAGTTCACAACCAACTTATTCTCTACATCCCTCTACATTTACAAATACAGAGGGACAAATCATGCATGGATCAGGAAGGAACAGATTATAGCATGTATTAGAAAATGATCACTGTCCCATCATTTGCCAGACCACAGTGTGGAAAGTAATGGAAAACCCTAAATAAACAAGCTTCAAATGCTAGAGGAACTTATATTTTAGACTTACATTCCTTTCCCTCCGTATAAAGCCAGTTTTATTTCCACTAAGTTCCACATGCTTTTCCATAAAACAGAATAAATAAATATTCTAGCAGTGCCCAAACGCAGAGTTAATTAAAAAGACTAAGATAATTGACAATGATAGTAAACAGCAAGCACAAATGCTGAAATTTAAATTAGAATTTAAAATTTCTCCTGCTTTTGTTAATATTTGATGCTCAAGGGAACAGAGAAAGTTTTATGTTTTGGAAAAAAATACGATTTTTCACGATCTCTTGTTTTAGCCTGATTTCCTAAGGAAATAAGGTGCATTGTCAAACTCTGTCATTTCTGCCTTAATTACTTTTGAACGTACTTGCCAATTTCAAATACATTTGAAAGAGGGAGATAAGTTCCAGGAACAGTTAAGTCCTTATAAGTTTCGTTGAAAACACTGCCTAGGTAGAGAATTGAAATTTGAATGAGGGGCTCCGTCAAAAGAAAGGCAAGAAGAAAGCTGTTGTATATCCTGTTTGGGAATTATTAGCTGGCAAACCAGTGCATGCAGAATCCAGGATAGCCACAGACACGCAGATAGCTGGGGTGTGTAAAGGGATTGATGCTATTCAGGTGGAAGAAACAATGACCACAAATCCACATGTGACTTGGTTGCTCTAGCTCTACTGCCTTTGAAATTCCTGGTTAGTTTATACTGATCCCAAGCTTCATCCCCTCTTTTTGCATCTCTGGTGACTTTTGGTCACAGATCCTCGATTCAAGAAGTGCTCATTGAGTCAGGGAAGAAAATAAAGGTGATTATAGAATGACATTTTTTGTAGACTAGGTTGACAAGGGGAAAAAAGATTAATTTCTTAAGCTATAAAGGGCCTCACAGTCTATTACTTTCAGCTTGTGGAGAGCAGGGGCCATCATGGCAGATGTCTTGTCTTTTCCAGTACTTCAAGAAATTAAACTGTCAGTCTTCATTTTAGCTAGTGGCTTCACCATGATATGATGCTGTACTTAAGAGAGTTTGAATTCAAAACAATTCCCATGGCTTCACTGTCTCCCATATTGGATAGGAATCTCTTGATGAAACCCAAGATATCGCATGAGACACATCAAGGCAAATGAGGTTTGGCAAATATAAGGCAGGACTATAGTTTTGGCAATTAAATACTCCTGTTGGAACACTTGGACGACATCCAGAGCATAAAGCTCTTTTTTTATCACGTGGGTTAGGGAACAAGCACTTTAAGGAATTTTAAGATAAGACCTCCTCAGCCAAGGAGAGAACATCACAAGAGACAAACTCCCAGTGGATCTCTACAGAGTTTGGCAGAGTTACACCCAAGATAAATCCCTCTAGTTTGCCTTCTGAGAAAGGGGGGGGAGGGGAAGAGTACTTAGAATGTCGTTAAAGTACACGCTTGCTTCCCTTAGTCTCACCATAAATTTTGCAGTGTTGATTTAATATCATAGTCGTGGTGCAAAGTGTTAGTGACTTAATTTCCCCAAGGAGTTTAACCTTCCTGGGGGAAGAATAGGGCAGAAGGATCCAGTATCTGGATGTGGAGCTCGTAATTCAAGTGGATGGGGGTACAGCCCGAGCAAGGGAAAACTTTAATCCGAGTGCTTCATGCTTTAGTAGTAAAGTTTTTACTCAGCAAAATGCTCATCAATCCAAAGGTGGGAAGTGGAATAGTTTCTTCTGTTTAATGTCTAGAGAAAACCGGCAGAGACCCTCACCACACTTGGAAAAGAGTTATCACCTTTCACTCCCCAATGACAATCCATACTTCAGTGACGTTTCCTAGAAGATACCCGAACCGATGGTCTCCGCTTTCCAGAGAAGTGGGAACTGTCAGTCTTTCTTCTTGGTAACCCTGCTCCACTCATGCTTTGTTTTTAACCTCCTGAAGAAACTCTTCTCACTTCACCCTAAATTTTGTTGTACCTCTCATTCTGAGTCACTCAGAGATGCTTTAAGGGCCAGTGTCATACATTGAGGCCTCTGAGGATTGAGGGCTATATAGGCAGGAAAATATTTCTTCCCAGAAATGGCCCCAGGCTCTGAAGCATAAGGATTGATAACGCTTGTAAATTTTTCTCTTTGCCAGTGCAATTGTGTATGTTATTCATATTCATGTAAGTGCCTAATCCTTTCCTGAATTATTTGCCTCATATCATCCTGAGTTCACAAAATAACCTTATAGGTAACTACCATTTTCACCTCTAAACTTTCCAGAATGCTCTTGCCACTGGACTTTTAACTAAGTACTGATTTAAAGATGATAGTTTGCTTTGAAAAACACTGGCTCACTTTTTAAAGAGAAAAGGGACTAAACAGATTGGACTGGTCACATCCCAGTGACAGAGAACAGAGACAAAAATGATCTGATTGTAGAGAAAATTTTTGAATTGAGTAGGGAAAAGAGTTAAAGAGAAGATTTCAAAGGTGCATATCTGGGGGTTGAGTGGTAGAAAGCAGAGGACTTTGGACTCCTCCTGGCCATATCCGTCCATCTCCTGCAGATCTCCTATTCCAGTAGATAGGAATAGGCACTCAGAGGTGCACCCTTTCACGTCTCACCTCAGTTCCAACAGCCCTATGCCTGCCCTCACTCACAGCTGCTTGCCAAATTACTGCTCAGCCCTGTGTAGACACTACAGACACCTGTGCTTTGCCCTACTATCAGCTGGAGCAGTTTGCTAGCACTATGTTTACTTTGGGGAAACAGAAACAAATAGAGAAAAGATAACAAGTAGATTACCGAAAAATGAGGGAATTAGATAACTTTGCCTTTCAGTGGCTGCTACCACAGGGACTCTCAAGAAGCCCAGAGCAGGCTAGGACTAGAAGCATCTACATTGCAGGGCTCTCCAAATCTAGTTAGGTGGTGTTGTCAAACACAATATTTGATGCTTTCGGAAAATAAGACAGGTATGGTATATACTCCTTTTAAAAAGGCTTTAAAAATGGGATTTTGGAACACTCAGGTTTAGATCAGCATAGACATTTAGGAGCTTAATCCTGGCCTCAAATGCTTCAAGAAAATCAGGTCATGAGCTCCTTCTGAAGGCATTTAGCATCTTAAAAAGCTAACTTTACTGTGAATGAACCTGCTTAGTCCAGCAGATCCCTGTGTTTTGCACTGTGATTTATTGTTTGGCCTGCTGGAGCTTTGCTTGAACTGAGAGAGGGTGAGAAAAAATCAAGGGTGATATGAGATGGATACTCTCTTTAGTGTAAATTATTTAATTTTAGAAAGCATGCACCCAGTGTTTATCCTGAACAGCGACCTTGGTCAGAAATCACAGCCAGAAAGCAGAAAGTCTGTTCACTGAGTGGGTTGCACACCCTCTACATTCCCTCTTGCTAGCCTGCCACTAGTCTCTGTTTGGTTTCCTGTTCCCCAAGTCCTACAGCCTGCAAACCTGCAATATCTTTACCACTGTTTTTGCAGAAAGAACACCTTACTCCAAGTAATTTATTCTGACGTACCTACAGCCCAGCGCTATGGATGGTGGTTTCACGGTCTGAAGCTCCTTCATGACTTCAGGCAGTTTAACCATTTTTTCCCACTGAACTCAGCTCCAGTAGCATGCAGGAGTCTCTGACTGACCAGATCAAACATTATTGGTGTCCTTGAACATAACAATATCCACCAAAATGTTGTACTGAGGTGCAAGAAAGAAGAGTAAAACTTTTTTCCTGCTCAGCTACAAAAGAATCTAGAAAGGACATTTCTATGCTGTCCATTTTTCATCCTTTATGAAAAGTTGATAAGGATTTTTGCCAGCACTGATGGATTGATCAGCCTCTAGGACTGGCAATCTTCATTGTATCCAATTAACTTTGACTTCTTACATCTGCCCTCTTTACTCAGGCTTTCTCGCTTTGCTTGTGAGTAGGGTAGAGAGAGTGAGATTAAGATTGTACAGGAGAGGGAAATTAATCCAGAGAGAGAACTGAAGTAGAGTTAGTGGAAAAAGTCTGTTTGCGAAATGCAGCTAGTCTTCCTGCAGATGCCTTACAGAATCTTAGAAAGTGATAAATTGGTAACTAAAAAATGACTTCAGTCTGAACTACCTACACAGACAGAGAGAATAATCAGCCAGTGAATTTACACTGGCCCAGTCAGTAACCCAGCTAGTGCAGCTACACATCTCTCTAAACTCGTTCTCAAGACCAGAGCCAAAAAATATCTCTATGCTCCAATTAAACATCTGAATTCATTTGTATTTTTCCCTCACAAACTGCCATAATGAAAAGAGAGGAAATGAAATGTAACTGTACTGTTCAATCAGTCAAAGCTGACAACCAATAATAAGAGACATTAATCTAAATTATCAGAAGAAGAAAAAAAATGACACAACACTGTCTCCAGGATTGGATGGAATTGGTACCTATCACTGAAGGATACTTGATGAGTTCTGAGTCACAGTTAATTTGCAGGGATCATGGTTACAATTTACTATTGCACATGGTATTTTCTGCTTTTCAGAGCAAATTGTTCAAGTACATGTCACCAATCTGAACATATTCTTAAAACATTTTGAACTGAAAATATCAAATCTTTTCAACATGCAAGTGGTCAGCTCTTTCAAAAAAATAAACATCTATCCATGCCCTTTTTGAAAACACTGATTTTTTTTTGAATATTCTGTCTGTTGCTGTCCCCAATGGCCTGTTGGATGACTTTCCAAAGCAATCTCCTTCCTTTCCCAGAGTTTCTACATGGCAGGCAGCAATCAGCCATCTTCTTTCACAGCCATACATCTGGGTTGGTTTAGAAACTGTAGTTTAGAGTTTGCTTCTCCTTACGCAAAATCAGTGGGGAGACAGAGAAGCACTTTCTAAACTCTCAGACTTTAAAAGGTTTTCCAAGCATTCTTGGTAGCTGCAAGCATGTTATAGCAGCTCCTGAAGGCACCCTGCTTCTTGTGAGCACAGTAGGGTGTGAACTGGCTGCCCAGCAAACTGGAAGCCACTCTCTCCAATCCAGAAATTGTAGGGAAATCCTGCAGCAGTTTCTCCTCCAACCTTTCCTTCCTCTTCATAAGTGGCATAGGCAGCCCTTCCTCTTCAAAAGAAATCCTACCCATGCTCATGAGTTACAGATAACGATACCCTCAGACATGCATTACTCTGAAATGCAAACCTAATCATTAAAGGTGTTCAGCCCTGATGAACCACAACAAATGTTTGCCCGGTTTTTTGTTCCTCCAGAGGAAAACATACAGTGACAATTTCTTCTGATTTAAGTGCTCTCATTAGAAGGTTAAAGAAATTGTTATTTCTCAGTCTGATGCTCGCCTGAAGCCCCTGATTCCAAAGAATATTTGGAGCCTGAAAAGCACATAAGAAAAAACAAATATTTTACTTGATAGTCAGGGACTGTTTATTCGTTCAGTATACAAACCACAATGTTTTCCGCAAGTTAAGCGATTAATTCTCTAAACAATTGCAATTTGGTGATTAATGACAGAGACTGCAGCAGCCACCTTCAGCTGCCCATAGCACATAAGTATTTAGTCTCCTAACACCTACGTAAAAGCATTAAAATTTACTGTGACATGCGTGGAAATGATTTGGTCAAAAAGATGTTGGGTTTGGATATGTCTTGTGCAACTTTCCCTAAAACTCATTAGACTCAGCATAGTTTGCTCAAAGCCATCTTTTCTCTTTACAACAAATAAGACCTGATCAATATCACTTCTGGAGTTTGGGAAGTGATTCCCAGTGACATGAAGTAGATATCTACCTTTGGTTATGGATCAGGTGATGAATCACACTTTAATTCTGTTGACTGCACTGATAAGAGCTCCACTGATTTCCTGGGAACCTAGTTCTGGGGTGTACATGTAAGCTTTTTGTAAAACTAGTGAGATAAATATCACCTTTGGTTTCAAATTGGTATATGTCTAATTTTGAGATAGTTCTGCAGGCTCTGTTTGCAACCCCTAGAAAGAAGTAGATCCTTTCAGAGTTAGAATTATTTCTTTCATCTTAAAAGAATCTTCCAAAATACGTTGGATGAAACATATTCTCAAAGTACCCATGTCTCTCCAGGGTCTCCAGAGGGACCAGGGGATGTCTCGCTTAAGAGGCAGACGTGTATGGTTGTAGTTGTTTAGATGAATACCATTGGAAGTGTTGAGTCAAATACCGTAACATAGGCTAAAATGGTAAGATCCTAGATGGGTGATTCAGTTCTAGATTGACACCAAACAAGAGCTGGAATTTAGTGCCACGTGGAGTTATTTCAGTTGCACTGCACTATCCCTCCTGGACTCCACCTGCTACTCCAGAGGGTGCAGATCTTGTGTCATAGCAGCTGTATGTGGGAGTCTTGCATAACCTGATGTTTAAAATACCAACATGCGAGCATCAGAGCCAGGTGACACATAAGCCAGGTGCTTAAATTTCCATAGCAGTTAATGAAGACCTAGTCAATAACATCAGGTGAGTATGGAAAGCTGTTCAGCTCCCCCTAAAGTGTGCACCTACTTTCAGTGAACTGAAGAACTCTGCAGGCTCCACTCCCTGTGCTGACTAGTCTCTACTGACTGCATAACCCCCAGTGAACGTTTAGACATTCGGACACCTGGATTAATGTATCTTCATCTGAAATGAATCCTATCTCAGGAGCAAAACTTTCAGAGAATTTACAACAGGTGTGGTGCCTGGGAAACCCCTATATTCTAACGGATGCTGTAAAAAATAGGTGCAAAGCCTCTTCAGACTTCCAGGGAGAAATTCCTCTGGTGCAGATTGTTTGGAACATCTGTGATTTCTGTAATTATTGCTTGTTGTTCCTGCTTAGACATGCCAATGCCCAGCTAAACCAGTTGTTTCCAAAATGATAAACAGATGAATAAAAGACAGACAAGATGTTTGCTGTTAATTATTTACATTTAGGGAGGGAAATAATTAGTTTTACAATTGCTAAGGCAGAGATAGCAAACAATTCCATCCATCCCTTCTGTCTATAAGCAAGCTTCAGTGTTAGCTAGCAATTGGAAGAGACCGCATATGCCACAGATTACTGTAGCTATATAATGACACGGGCTTTTCCTTTGTTTTCTGCTTTTGGCTCCGTTTGTTTTTATGTGCTTTGTGACTTCTTTCTCATCATTTCAGCACTCCTGAGTTCAGAACTTTCTTTATTGGTAGAAGAGTGGAGGTTCACACATTGATTGCAGTATTTGAAAGAGACCATTTGGGATGACAGCTAAGGAAATTACAGAGGTTGTTAAATTAGAATGCAGCCCATTCCCAATAGAAAGGAAAAAGAAGGCACAGTGCCAATTCTAGCAAGGTGACATTCTTCCAAATGCCATTAGCTGCAAAGACACATGTTTAAGAGAAAATCTGATGGCCTTCTCTCTTAGGTTTCCAGTTCGACATGCATGTGTCTGGGAAAATAAAATACAAACACTAATTTCCTGTTCAGGAGAAAGTCCAGCATTCTATAAGAAATGCTAGAAGTAGGTAGTTTGGTTTTTGCACTCTCCCAAAGATAAGGAGGTGGTGGTAGAAGGAGTAATGCTGTTAAGATGAACCTACAGTAAACAACTGGTATTCAGAATACAGGGGTAGACATTGCTGATATTGTGAAAATAAAAATCAAGTCCATAACTCTGCAGAAGGTAAAGGATCCTCATTTTTAAGATATTTCCTTTCACTCCAAATATCTCTTCAAGAATTTCTTCCTATCCTTGGCAAAGACAATCTTTTATTGGCTCAGAAGTGTAGAACCCTTCTGGCAGGTACTGACTGTATCAGAAGAGGCTATTTCAATTTCTTATCTAGCAATGGTTAGAAGCTGGTGCCTGTACTGCGTAAGTAGCTTTTGATATCCCTTCTCCATCCCTGGCTGCTCATTCTTATCCCTGCTGAACACTATTCATGGTGCCAGCATGAGAGTTTGTGAGGGCACACACTGAACCAGACTGGAAAAATGATACAACTAAAAAAAAAAAAAAAAAAAAAAAAAAAGAAGTTACTTATGTTACCAAAGAAATTCCAGAATTCCAGTCCAAAAGCATCTCTAAGTACCATTTTAATTCCCAGCCAACCAATATTTTACCAATGCAGAACTTGGTTAGTAAATGTTACCACTTTTCTTCTCCATCTAGCTACATATGTTCCTTTCCCAAGATCTCTTATATTTTGATAATCTCCATTTGTTTGGCCAATGACCTAGCAAGTACTCCAGTATTCTAGAAAAAAATTGCTCAGGTTGCAGAGCAGGTCTTCAGGCCACAGATTCGTCAATTTGGTCTGAAGACATCCTTCTGAAAAGTGTTGGATGCGTATCACTGCAACACACTTTTGCATCTAATTGCCTGCTTCCCACTCCAACGCTCAGTGCTTCTTATGTTTAGGTTATCCTCTACAATCAGTGAGCTCCTATCTTCTGTATGGACCTCTTCACAGAGAAAGCCTTCCAATCTATCTGAAACACCATCCTTTTCTGGATGCTCCAATCAACATCTGCTGGCATTCCCATACCCGTAGGGACGCTCACAGGCACAATGAGGATGTTTCCCTTATTCACACCAACCTCTTCATATGTGCAGAGATTCACTAGAGAGAGGATAACCCCATGTCCCCCATTAGCACCTACTGCAGCAACAGTCTGTGTCTTACTGGTTGGTATCTCTCTCTGCACTTCAGAGTTCTTTCTGAACCTTTCACCTCTTTCCTCTCCCTGTAATTTTTATTTATCTGTTTATAATTAGATGAATCTTGGAAATTCTGTGATCTTTCTGTATTCTATATATGAATCATTGCCAAAATTTCTAAGGCCTCCTCTCTAGCTAATTACTGGAGATCTAATGGTGCAATATTGTCATCCCTTGGAAGCACACAAGTACGCTTAACATACACACAGATATATAGACAAATGCTCATGCCACTATATACAGACATTATGTCATCTTTATAATACCTAGATTAATAAAAAAGGAGCAAGTACCCTAGAAATATTCAATTATAGATGTCATTTTTATAGATTAGAAAGTTTTATAGTTTTAACATTTTCACCTTTGCTCATACAGATAAATTTTTTTAGTAAGTTTGGGAAAACTCATCACAAAGTCATGAGAAATATATCTGTTTGTTAATGCTCTATGGCCTTCTCTCAAAAGACTGGTGTAGGAACAAGTTAATAGCCTACATTTTCTATTCTCTGAGATTATGCATTTTTCTTACAAGTAGATCAACAAAAAGGCTTGATTATCCTTTCAATATTATGTATATGATAGCATAATGTAGAGTCGATCAATAGAATTGTGAATCTGTTGTGCTGGGTGCATAGAAACCTACCCAGAGTTGCCCAGGCACCCAGGAGCTTGCAAAGTTACTTGCTGAGAGAGAGAAAGGTCTGGAGGAGGAACACAGGTTAAAAGAAATGTAGATAGTTTGCCAAAGCCACGCAGACTTGAAGAGTTAGGAATAGATCGCAGGTTTCTCAGTTCTTAATCTACCGTATTACCAAGAACAACATACTTTCCTCTCTGTTAGCAACTTTATGAGTGCTGCTATGACAGTTTGCTAATAAAACAGTCTGTTGTATAGATGCATATATTGGTGCTCCTCCCTCATGCCTTGCACTTCTGGGCCAACTAATGACACAAGGGGAATTTTCTCTTATTTCATCCCAGTGTAAGGTGAGAGTACAATCTTTTAACCTTGGCGCTTTTTTTTTTTTTCTAATTTGCAAGAACATGTTCACACATTCTCCATCCAGAACCCAATGTTCACAGAACAACAAAAGATTGTTTTTATATCATCTGAGAAAATGATCTTTTTTACATCCTGCTGACATATTTCTGCGAAGAGAAATGTATCCCCAGCTTCACGTAAGCATAAATGAGGACATTAACTCTGCCTTATGAGCCAGTCCGGCACTGAGGTGGCAAAGCATATCAATGTTCATAAAATATCAATATGGAGAAGAACAAACTCTGACCTGCAATAATAATCAGCATAAGACTGAAACTGATAAGAACTAAAAAAATGACAAGCTTAGGAAAAAAAATGGTTGCAATATACTACTGCTAAGGATAGATAACAGGTCTGTGGAGTTAACAGTGCTGAAATGATGTGGTGAAATATATGCTATTTCCCTCAGCTTCCTGAGCAGAAGCATTTTTAGGGAAGAATCCTCTGATGGCTCATGGATCTGTGTTGCAGAGGGGAGCTATCTCAGTTACCTCCTTTCTGATTTTTCTGGACCTTCCTGGGATGATCTGCACGTTTTTGTGCTACGTCATAACACCATTCCCAGTTGCATGGCGGGTGTCCAGCAGATTCACACATAATGGAGCAACTGGGCCCAGCCACCCTGCTCCCCTAACACCTCGCTCCCTGCTTACACCTGTGTGACCAGAGACCAAACATATGTTACAGCCACCTGCAAGCTGGAGTTGAGACAGTGAAGAATATTGCACAAGGGACATTTCTTTTTGATGAAGAAGTTCTCTCTCAGTTTTCTATCCCCACTATGCTGGAAAGTGAAGGGAGCAGAAGTATTACCAGTAAAGAGTAGCTCCATTTAATTAAAGCAAACTCACTACACTCAAAAATTTGTCCCAGTTACTGCTGTATTGGTTGCTGTGCTATTCAAAGTACCTTTCACGTCTTTTACCACCCTCTGGCTTCAGGCTCAGCACTTCTAACAGCTCAGATATTTTATCTGAAATTGAGCTTGTCACTTGCACCTACAATTTCCTTCATTTCCTCCTTGGCTCCATTTGTTGCTCACTGTCTGCCAAGGTGAAAGTGGAAGACACACAGCTATCTTTCTTGCACTATTTTCTTTACTGTTACTAGTCCCTGTGATTCTCACCCTATGTGAATAAGTTAACACCTTCTTTGGATAGATTTCTTCTTACCTCTTTTGCTTCCGTGCATCAAATCTCATCACACTCACTTTTTCGTTGTTAGGGTTCTATACTGGGAATCTTGAAAATATGTCCCTACTCCCAGTACCAAAGGTGATTTTTTAAAAGATATTTCCACGCAATCAACTCCAAATTTCAAGAGGAGAAAGGATATTTCCTTTGAAAACCCTTATATAACTGAAGAAATCACAATGATCAATCCATACTCCTTTCACGGAGATAGTTATTTGAAAGCACTTTATAAAAGAGGAATTTGGATTTCCAATGACCAACAGAGAGAACAGCACAGAAGATGTAAAGGTAGGTGTCAGAGTAAGCCAGACAATCAATGAATGAAGGTCCCTGGACACATCTCAGTGGTTGAATGACCGCAATACATAATAATACGGAATTTACTCCCAGTCTCCCATCTTCATTAGAAGGTTAAGGGAAAATTCCAAACCATTTTTTAAGTCTTTCTCTAGTGACTAACCCCCTAAAAAAGCTTGTAGGTTGTAGATGTTAAGGTCATCATGGGAAGCCATCTCTACGATATTACTGGGTTACCAAATATTTGAACTGGGGAATTTGTGAGTTCTCCAGTTTGGACTTATCTGCCAAAGCCATGGCTCAAATAGTGCATGAAAGAACAAAAAACAAACAAAAAAACAAACAAACAAAAAAACCCAAGTCATCTGCTGATTCTTCTTTTTTATAGTCTAGTAAAAATTTCTCCTCTACTGGCTTCTCTGATCTGATAGTTTTTCCTCCTTAAGTCTATAGTGAAATTCTGTTGCTCACATTCAGATCTCCCTTTGTGAGCACAGATTAACCTCATAAATTAAGCAGCAGCTCATAGCTGATATTGCCCACAAGATGGAAAACCACCATATACTACTTATAGAAAAGAGAAATAATTATTTTTAATTTGCAGAAGTCAACTAGGGAAAAGCAGATATATCTCAGTTAGCATAGACCTGTGGCTGCATATTAAAAATACATTAAGATCAATAAATGGATAACTGAAACATCTATTAAAACATTTCCACCTAATATAAAAGACATGCATAGCCGTATAATTGAAATATATTTTAGGTCTATACGACTATGAGATAAAGAATTTCAACGAAAATATAAACCATAGAATGATATTGCTCACTGTTAATTATCAAGCAAATAGGATTATTATTTCCCTTTTAAGTGATTTTTTTGTGTGAGTGTGCGCTAGTATGTGACTTCAGATTTACAGCCAGAGGATGAAAATCTCTATTAGTCTTCAGCCTGGAGAATAAATGGAGAATGGAAGGGCAAGTTTCTCTCACTGCCAATGATCTTCTGCCTTGTTTGGAAGGAACCAGCTTTTTAGGACTACCTGTAAAATTTTATCACCATGACCCTTCCAATCCTTGGCCCTAGTCTCTGTGGCATTCAAGCTGTAAGCATCTTTTTTACTGTCCACACACTGTATCATAGTATCATTTTAAGCCTACCTTTAAGTAGATTTGTGATCAGTGCTTGTGTAACAAGGAAAATAGAAGCATAAGATTTTCTGAACTAAAAATAGGGTTTTACATAGAATCACAGAATGATTGTGGTTGGAAGGGACCTCTAGAGATCATCTAGTCCAACTCCACCGTGCTCAAGCAGGGTCACCGAGAGCATGTTGCACAGGATCACATCCAGGTGAGTTTTGAATATCTCCAGAGAAGAAGACTCCACAACCTCTCTGGGCAACCTGTTCCAGTGCTCTGTCACTCTCACAGGAAAGAAGTTCTTCCTTATATTTTGGCAGAACTTCCTGTGTTCAGTTTGTGCCCATTGTCCTGTTTCTTGGCACCGCGGAAGAGTTTGGCCCCATCCTCTTGACACCTTCCCTTCAGTTACTCATAGACATTGATAAGATCTCCTCTCAATTTTCTCTTCCCCAGGCTAAACAGGCCCAGCTCTCGCAACCATTTCCCATAAGAGAGATGCTCCAGTCCCTTCATCATCTTCATAGCCCTGTGCTGGACTCTCTCCAGTAGCTCCGTGTCTCTCTTGTACTGGGAAGCCCAGAACTGGATGCAGTACTCGAGATGAGGCCTCCCCAGGGCTGAGTAGAGGGGCAGGGTCACCTCCCCTGACCTGCTAGTAACAGTCTTCCCAACACACCCCAGGATACCTTGACGACAAGGGCACATTGCTGGCTCATGGTCAATCTGTCATCCACCAGCACTCCCAGGTCCTTCTCTGCAGAGCTGCTCTCCAGAAGGTCAGCCCCCAGTTTGTACTGGTTCCTAGGGTTATTTCTCCCTAGGTGCAGGACCCTCCACATGCCCTTGTTGAACCTCATGAGGTTCCTCTCCGCCCAACTCTCCAGCCTGTCCAGGTCTCTCTGAATGGCAGCACAGCCCTCAGCTGTGTCAGCCACTCAAGGAATTGATGAAAAAGCTGAATAGGACTGAACCCTGGGGGACACTGCTAGCTACAGATCTAAGCACCTACACGACTAAACAAACTGCCTTTTATACCTTTACATAGTGCACAGAGGCTAAATATAAAGAAAATAAAGCAAGTAAACATTTTGGGATATTTTAAATCTAAACCTAAATGTAATCCATGTTTGGAAAGCATCTTCCATCCTTAGAAATGGTGCTATATGGAGATGTATTTCTTATATACAGCCTTAGACTGCAGCTCTCCTTCTAAATTTTGTGGTAGAAGCTTGCCTCTAAACATGCCCAAGACCCAAACTCATCCCCAGGATAACTTCCAAGAAGTCAAACTTATATCAAGGAAACACAGTTTTCTATTCCTGCAAGTACCATTTATCTTCCAAGATTGATCTCTGTTTCTGAATAGACTGGCAGGACACTCTGTAAACAAGGACAACAAGAAGGGCGCACAGCACTGGTGAACTCTGAAATAAGCAATGCCTTTGCTTCCTTTTCTTTGCAGGCATGAAGCATGATAAAATATGGTACAACTTACCAGAAGCTGTCAACCTCTCACCCTATCATCCCAAAATATATGGGGATTAAGTTGGAGACCTATATTTAGATCTATCCCTAAAACATCACCACAGGGGCCAGGATATGGGGGCCAAGACTCCGGATGGATGTGCATTACTCAAAACTCTTAGCAAGACAAGCCCTGGGGTGGGTGATCAAAGGGAAACCTCGAAGTCCTTTGTGGTGCTGCTATGACCATCCAATGTGCCCCAGAGAAGCTTTGCAAAGCTAGTCCCGGAATTATGGAAAAAAGCCACCTTAGAGGAGTGTCGCCCTACAAACCATGAGGCAGCCGTACAGGCTTTGCCATCTGCCTGCTGGGTGGGGGAATTATGTTTGTTTCACTTTGGTGGCCAAACTGGGGGGAAAGAGGAGGGGGGAAGAAAAGAAATCGATTTGGCTATGCGAACATTTTGATGAGTCAGAATTGTGCTTGCTGCAGAGACACTGGAAGTGAGCTGAGAATACCCTGTCCTTGAAAAGTAATTGGCTAAAGCCCAGACTTTTAAAATATTTTGGCACTGCTGAACTCCACATTGCAACATCCTACTCCCTGAAGAGCTTCACCCTCACTGAGGTGATGTAAATCACATTTTAACTGTACAGGGCAGAAACTCATGAGTTACTATTGAGTAAGCCTGGTACATCAATACAAAACAGAGTTATTGGCTGATTAATGCTAGCAGCATACATGGATAGCCTGATCCGCAGCTTGGGTACCAGCAACATTCCCAAACTAACTGCCACAAACCTATAGCTATCTCCATCCTGATGTTTCTCCAGAGAGAGAGCTAGAATGATCAGGACCACACCTAGGTGCCACTGCTGCCTGATGTGGAGTCACGCCAAGTCCCAGCTCGACCCAAACCCGTAGGAGGTCTAATGCTGGAGTCTGGTGAACAACATGACCTACCTCCTCACTGAAGTGAATTGCACTTGCTCTGAACAATGGACAGGAAAAACAAGCAAAAAAACCCAAACCCTTAACACACACACATACACAAGTTCGCACCTCTGGATTACTCAGTGCTATTCAGGTTTTTATTGTTATTCATAAAGACTATGTGTTTTGGCTTGGGAATGAACCAAAGCTGGCACTAGCCCATGATGCAGTCAGCTGTGGTGAACACTGCTTAAGCTCAGAACATGGTGATAATGCAGCAAGCCCTCCACTTTCAATTAAACCTAATCAACAGCAAGTAGCCTCAGCCAATTAGGCACACAGCTAAAAATGCTATAACCTCCCCTGGAGCACCTGCTAGCAGAGCTCAGCAAACTCAGAAGGCCTGAGATAAAGAATATCAGTATCTGTGACTTGTAGTAAATACTGCTCAGCACTTCCTTAATAACTTTCATTCAGGAATCTCTGTCCTGGGAAAAATCTCGAATCCCCACTCACAAATGTCCCACTGCTTTCAGAAGCAGCCACCAACACTCAGTCTCTGAAATTCAGAAAATAACTGTCACAGCCTGAACATGGATTACAATAGCATTGACTATTTTTTCAGTGAAAAATGTCCTTCTATTCTAACTCATAATTTTGTTCTTTTTTGTTCTTTCCCGGGGGAAAACAAGTAGACAGAAGCCTAAAGGTTTGACCATTTATATTAGGGGAATCATAAAAACTGGACATGTTTCCAGTTCCTTTATTATAAACTGGATTTGAGAAAAATGATCTGTTTGTTTCTTCTTCATTTTTTTTAAGTGAAATACGATTTGCCTCTCACTGCAAATGACTGCTTTTAACATGCAGAGTTGGGGTGTTTTTATTAATTTTAGAAAATTCTGCTTTCTGGCACACCAGAATTTTTACCCCTGTATAAATGCCACTATAATCATTCCTATCATTTGTGTCTGTATCCAGGGTCACTATTCTGCTCCTTGATAAACAGAAACATGCAGGAGTCGCATTAATGAATTTAGATTTCTAAACAGGTTTGAGTGACAGATGCTTGCATGTCATGAATATGAAAATAGCAACTTTCTAAACATGACAGACAGCATTAGACTGATGGGTTTATATTGCATATGAAATACAGAGCCACTAGAGAACTCCTAAAGTAGAGGAATGTGTAATGTAAAGTTAGAAATGGAAATACACTTCACAGAAACCCAAAACTTGAAAGAATCTCAGCCAGACCAGTCCTTTAACACTGCAGGTAATCACTTGATAAAAACATCAGGACCTATCTTCAAGCTATTTATGCTTTTCTCTCCTCTAGCTCCAGTAAGATTATTGCAGAAAGTTACTGAGAGGAAATTTATACCATTTCTTTCTGCATGAATATTAACTTTTAACTTAAATAGACTGTTTTCCTCCATAATATTTGCCTACTGAAGTATAAGTAGAAAGCAACTCCCTTTAAATGTTGTTCTGTGAGCCTAAACTCAACATACTGTTTTAATATCCTCTTAAAGACAAGCTCTCCTTGGAAAGGAAGAGATGGCAGCATATGGTAAAAAAAGAGGAACAGGTCTGGATGGGGTGGGAGATGAACAAGCCTCTAGTCAACACAGGACAGAGAAACCCAATCCATGCTCTAAGGTCTCTGCTGCAGCTGCCCAGCCTACTGCTAGTGGAGTGCTTGGCTAGCTCCTCCTTCCAGTTCTCAATCTAAGGTATAAAACAGTGGTGAGAACAGCTCGCTGCAACGATTCGGGAAGGAGGGTTTCCTCTCTCCTAAAAGGACGGACAAAAGTCCGGGGACGTCTGGGGATAAAGCAGATTTTTGAAGACATCATGTTTCATTACGCATTATGCCTCACTTAAATGCCCAGCACTATAAAAAACAGTAGGAAAAGATGCCTAAACTTATTCCTCTAGTCTCTGTCCCAGTGCTGAGATATTTTTTTCCGTTATATTTACCACGCTCCTTTTAAATAACCCCAAAAGGCTCCCCCTACCTCTCCTCTCGAGAGACCACTCAAAAAAAATTAATGGAAGCCACTGCTAGAGGGTTTTATTTGATATTCTGGCTCTATATCTCTTGGCTCAATGTAATCCCCTGAAGGAATCAGTAGAGAGACAAAGATTCATAGATTTTTTTTTTAAGAGCAGAAAAGACCCCAGTGACTGTCTAGTGTGACATGCATAACTTGGTATTAATACTACTCATTTTGAAACAAATTTGTGAACCAGAGTGAGTTTTTTTTTTTTCTTTTCTTTTTCTCTTAAGGAAAGATAAACACAAAGTTGATTTTAAAACTTCCAGTGATAGGAAAACTACTACAGGCCTTAGCAAGTTGTTCCAGTGGTTAATTTGCTCTTTATTCAAATTTATACTTCATTTTTAGTTGGAATGTGTCTTGTCTGAACTCCCAGTCATTGTGTCACCTTTGTTACACGGTAGAGTCTTATCAAACTTACTCATTCTGCCCTTTCTTTTCTCCGTGCAGGTATATTTAGGTGGCAGTCAGGTCACCCTCTAAGCTTTCTTTGATAACTAAATAGATTTGCTTGAGACTTTCACAACAAGGCACATTCTTCCATGCCTGTGAGCAATCATGTGGCTCTTCTCTGAATCTCTTCCAATTCATCAATATCCATCTGAAGTGTAGGCACCAGAACCAAATCGTATTCCAGCAGCAATCTCACCAGTGCCAAATGCAGAGTTAATTTAACCTCACTACTCCTACTCAGTTCTCTCACATTTAAACATCCAAAGATTGCACTGTTTTCTGAGCCATGCTCAGTGAGCATGAAGACCCTCTGTGACCCCAATGACTTTTTTTTCCCAGCCATTGATTTCAGGAGAGTCTTCCATGATATATGCATATCTTATATTTTTATTTTCCAGACATATAACCTTAGATCTGGCTCAGCTGAAACCCATACTGTTTGCTTGATATCCTCAAACTGCCAGATCGCTCAGCAATCTGTTCCTTTCCATGCTCACCCAAGCTTGTGTTATTTATAGACTTAATCCATAATCATGTTCTAACTTTTATTTACAACTATTTGACACATTTGTTAAATACTGTGGGGATGAGCATGGATTCTTGTGGGATACACAGACATTTGACAAAAAAATTTTTTTGTAATTAGATTTAAAGATCTATTGTTTAACCAGTTTTAAATGCATTCAATGTGTCCCATTGATTTTCTATCACTCTAGCTTACAGATCAATACATCACGTGGATATCATTCCGAATGTCTGAGAGAAGACTATTATATCAGCAATGTTATATTTATAAAACAGACTTGCAACTTCACTTTGAAAAATAGTATTAAGTCAGTTAAACAAGTCCCTTTTTTCCATAAAACCATTTTGGCGTTGTTATTTCCCTCTCATTAACTCTTTGTTACTCCGAGTGTGTTTCAGACATGTCTTTATTTTGCCCAGAATTGATAGTGGGCTGACAAACTTGCAATTGCCTAGGTCAATCTGCTTACTCTTTTTGAATATTGGTATCATGTTGATTTAATTCAAGTTCTCTGGAATACTCCTTACGTTCCTAGATTAAATCAATGTTAACAGTTATTGACCACCACCACTTTTTTTTTTCTTTTTTCTTTTTTTTTTAAAGCTGCAAGGTATTGATACTTGCTGATTTTAAAATTTGTTTGACACTAGATTTTTAGTGTAGTTGAAATTTTTGTTCATCGTGGTCATCATCTCATACTAAGATTCATTGACTCTGAAATATGAAACAGAAATACCTAGTGAACTTCACATTTTATTGTGTTCTTAGCACAGCCCAATAGCGTACCAAGGCTATTGTTAGGTTTCTCATGACATACTTAAAACGTTGGTTTTATCCTTATATCTACTGACTACAAATTTCTTCATGTTTCTTTTACTTCCCTTATCAAATTTTCCTACTTCCTGTTCTTCAATTATTTCATTTGGCATTCACATATATAGATACAGATTTGAATATTTTAATTTTTATTCTAGGCAGGATTGAAGTTTTTTTAAGCAGCATGTTTTCTTCAAAGTACATGATTGTAACTTTTTGACATTTAATAAATGTTCTCAAGCAGATCCCAATTATTTTTTACATTTTCCCATTTAAATGTTTTCTCCCTGCAAATTTAGCTCATAATTGTTTCTGTCTGAAAATCTGACCGTTTTTAAGCATCAAGCATGAATATAAATGATACCAAATTAATTTTGTTTGCATGAAGTGTGTGCATTAAAGACATGATCACGCACGCCTAAGCAAGTACTCACTGGCAGTTCTGAGTCGGTTTCTGAGATATCAGTTTCTCTTTGTGAATATAAAGCATAATACCAAAATCTCCAGTGTTGAATGCAACATTATTATTGTGTGTTATAAAGGACATTTTAGTATTAATAGCATGAAACTTTTAACATGCTGGTCTCCCATAATACTGTAAAATTTTTTTCCCCCTATGCATTTCAGGGGGGATCTTTAAAAGAAGTGTTTATGCTGTTCCCTAGTGCTTCAGTGATCAGCAGCTGATGGCAGCAATAAATACCCATCTTATACTGTATTTTAATATGACCCATAAGCATGCAAGATCATTCTCAAAAGCTGTCAGTGAAGGAGACTGACATTTTTTTGGAAAGTCGACTTTGCCTATTTAGATCATAGAATCAGAATTTGAGCCTTCTTAAGCTGGTTATGAGCAGTGATTTTCATAATTTTAGCATGTGAATATTTTCACTGGGCTTCAGTAATATCTGTCAAAACAAATTTAGGTTCATAAATAAAAATTATATTTGTTTGTTGCCAAAGTTCACAGTACTGGAGTATCAAAAATTATACAATCCTATCTTTCTGATTCTCTTTTTGCTTCATTTAAGTGTTTCTTAGTGTCTTGATTTTGTGCTAAATTAATGCATCTTTGGTCTCTTTTTTCCTTCCTTTTCTTGTTTCTTCAGCTCATTCCTGATCGATTTGGCCGACACGACCTTTATAAGATTGTTTCACCATTTTCTGGGACAGTAGCCACCAGTTTTGCATCTCCTTCTATCTATCAAGCATGGGGCAAGTTTCACAGAACTCCTTTCCCAGCCAACAATCCCTTTCCAGAATCATCTCCCTTCTGTTTCCATTCTTTCAAAAGCCAGGAAGAAAACTCGTTGCTTTCTTCTCTGGCAGCATGACTGCAAGATCTCAGACTTATCTAAAACTCATGATACTGTGAACGCTACCCCTAAAATGGCCTATACACAGTAGTTGCTTTGTCCATTGACTTTGAAGCCTAGCCAGTTCTGCCCTACTCCTTGGTTCTGGGAAGATCACAGTGCTGCAGTGTACCACATGGTAGTCTTTCCTATCCTTTCTAGGACAGAGCTCCTAAAAAGCATTGACTATCTTCCTTGGCTGAAGATCTTTTCACATTTGAGCTTGTAGGCCGGACTGACTATCCATCCTTGGGTACATTCCCAACAATTCTCCATTCTATTCTAGCCACTGGATAGCAGCAATATTCTCTAGAAAGGAGTAAGAATGAGGACAAAGGGGACCACGAAGACCTAATACACAAAGCAGTGTAGAGAAAATCTCAAGGCAATCAGACTTGAACAATAATGGAACTGCCACAGAGCAGACAGCCCAGAATCAATAGAAAATTCCCTTTTTAATTCCTACCATTATCTATCCCAAAATGTGCCTTTTGATGTTTGTTTCAGTAATCTCCATGGATTTGGCCAATTCTTAGTTTGTTAGTTTCAAATTGATATTTAATCCATTTTAAAATCCATGTCTACTCATATTAACTTACCCATTAATAGTTCATTTTGAATGAGCCCTTCAAAGAAAATGAGAGGGAAAGAAGCAAGAAATACTCATATTGCTTTATTGCAAGTGCTTCTTCTTATTATCATTGTCTTAAAAGCAAAAACAAGCAAACGAAAAACCCCTCACAACACACTTCTATCTCTGCGTTTTTTTTTTTTTCCTGGTATTTTTTGCTTCTGAGGATGAGATTTTTTGAAAGGATAAAAAAAAATATCAACAGGAAGAAAGTAGTAGTGAACAGTACAACAACGATTTTTCTCTTAAATGCCTTCGCTGTTGAAGTGTGTGTGTCTGTCTATAGAATGAGAGCATACACCTTAGTATAATACATTTTGCATTCTCTGGTGTAATATATACTAGATAAAAAGTTATTTAGATGCATGCAAAGGGAAATATGCGTATGAATCTGTAATGACACCATCTTATGCAGCATGGAAAAATGGAACTAGCAATCTCAAAAACTAGAAGTGTAACAGTCAATACCAGAAGCCAGACACTGCACATGGAATTGTGACAGCTGGAGTTGGTCTCACACACTGGCCAGTGGGTTACATAAACATATGAAAGATAATATATCTCCATAAGAGCTCAACTTTTCTCATGCGAAGACGTGATGTTATTTTGGAAATGCACAAATTCTGTCCTGAGTGTTGGCAAGGAAAAGTTAAACTTTTTCTAAACATCAATAGAGGAAGAGCCAGGCTGGTGTCCTAATAAGGCAGGGACAACTACAGTGAATGAACACTTCTTTTTTCTGGTCACAAAGAACTGTGAGAAGATAAGGAGCAGTGTTTACTCTCACTAAAATTGAGAGGTAAAAGATGTTTTCTCTTCCGTAAAGTTGGAGAGGATACAGATCTTTTGCTGAAGTCTTGCTTCATGCAAACCTCACTTTATACCTCTGCTGTGCTTTGTTGAATGAAGTGTAATTATAATTCTGGAGAAGAGGCTGGGGCAGGTGAAGTGACAAGCAAAAGAGGACAAGACTGCCTACACTGTCCCAGTCAATCCGTTTCCCCAGGCGACGCCTGTGTTTGTGCTTCACACGTTCATAGCTTGCTCCTTCAGTCATGACAAACATCCAACAACCACCTAATGCCAGGTACAGTTTTGGAAACATGAATCTCTATATTAGAAACAGGCCTGAAATTGTTCCTAGAACAGGGAGAGGCTGGCGCCTCGTCATTCATATTTGTTCTTTCTACTCAGTTGCAAGTTGGGTAACTTCTGAGTTGATGATTTTTCCCATGTTCTCTGATGTGCAAAATGATCTCTCCAGTTTTATTTTCCTCTCTACTTCTAGTCTGCGGCTACTTTTTTATTATTGTATCAGCAGTGTCATCTCTTGGGATGCTAAGCAGAGGTACTTACTGGTAAGTATGTTTCTTTATAAGCAATGAGCACAAAAGATGTATATTTGAATTGTAAGGGTACAAAATTGCTTAACATTTATCACATCCTGGAGCTAAATTATTTACATTTGCTCTCAGATCCTTGCTCCTCAACATTCTCCTGTGATATATCAGTGAAGTCATTTGTGGCATGAGGCCTGCAGATGAATCTCAACTGCAAAATTAAAACCCAAATCTGAATTCCAGCTAACTTGCAGGGCACAAAAAAAGCGTAGTACAGGAGTTTGTGATTCACTACATTGTGAAGCTGTGGGTCAAAAGAGATGTTCAGATGCCAAATTCTGATGTTCTGTACTGTTTCTGCCCCAGGAGGTCTATTGTCCTACGTATTGTTCAGCAAGACTGTTTCTAAGCATTTGCAAACTAAATTGGCAAGCCATGCAAATAAATGATTACCATCGGCATTTTACAATATGAAAGCATAAAGAGATTAAATGAGTTTTCCAACATCCTACGAGGTGTCTAATTTTAGACTCAGAAATTCAGCACTGGCCTTCTGATGTGCTCATTTGCAAAATCATTTATAAAAGATTCTGTCATTGCTACCCTGAAAACAAAACTTACTATGTGGTGATCCACCACTAAAAGAAAAAGTGCATGAAGGCATATGATCAAAGGCTCAGTCAAACCTGCAACTGCAACAGTCTTTCAGATCGCCCAGGTTCACCGTACTCAGATGGTCCCTTTACTGGTCATATTCATCCACTCTGTGGTCTTTTTAACCCACTACTTGCCCTCAGTTATATTGCATTAAAACACAGCAATACATATATTTCATTAAAATACATCAATATAACACAACGTCTTGGAGCTTTAAATGAGAATACAGGCTTTCAAACCATAATTTAGTTCAGAGAAAATTCAGACAAGACATCACTGCCTGAACAGCTGTTAAAGGGATTGCCTCTGACGTTTATTGTCTCTTGCCTGTCCCTAAGAATAGACATTTGACTCTATCATATGTAGCATTAAAGGGTAAAAAATATGAGGTAGGGAAGGCAGGGAGGTCAGAGGAAGGAAAACATTTCCATTGAATGATGAGAGGACACTGTAGCAGCAGGACAAAACTCCGCAATAATGATGATAACGATAAAAATAATAAAAGCAGTAAGCTAAAAGACAGGCAGGCAAGCCTAAGAATTATTTAATATCTAGGAAGAGAGAGAATTTTTTTAAATAGACAGAAGAGCAGAACTGACTGACTACATTATAACCTTAGCCCCCAGCAGCAATCAAAGAACTAAAGAGGAGAAGAGGAACTCAGAGGAGAGGGGGGAAAATAAATATAAATTTATAAAGAGCCTCTAATAACATGGGAAAGACAGCAAAGAATTTGGTAGAGAAATCAGAAGACAGAAACTGTTTAGAGAAAAATGAGAAATAGATCAAAAATAATAAACCTTGGATACATTGAAATGAAGGATGTTGTTAAAATTCTCAGAAATGTTCATAAAGTGCAAAATTTACCGTTGTGTTTTTTATATGAACTGGAATCACAGAGGGAAATTACTTCTAAAAGCTTTTATTATACATATGATGTTTATTCAGACAAAAACATCTTCACATCAATTAGCTCTTTGGGGAATCAACAAAAGATTGCCATACCCTTTCTAGGATTTGACTGGACAACTATGTTCCAGTAAACCAAACAAAAAAAGGAGTCGAGATTGGAGAAAGACATGCACTGGAGATAAAACCTTCGGTTATCTGCAAAATCTGTGCAAAAGTCTTCTCTCAATTGACTAGTTAAGAAGTAGAGTGTAGTTTAATATTAGCTTAAACTGCACTTTTACTAAATGACCCTGTATGTATGCATATATGAATGAATGACCCCTTAAGGAATCCATTAAGAGGAGTTTTCAAGGAAAAGGTTCATACGAAGTTTCTACTCACTCCCACGTTATAAATGACATAGTAGTAATAAAAATGACAACTAACAGTAAGCATGAATTGTCTAAAATATCTACGGAAGAGATAGAGTGAGCTCATTGAAAGACTTAGTAAAATTATCAATTCTGAAGTCTCTTCTGCCTAAAATATTTGAGAGCCATCTCAATATGTAGATGAATATAGAATATGAATTGAATGTAGTTTAGAAGGATGGAGAAAGTGTCTGACAGATACTTGCTTTTATCAGCATCAGTCAGTTAAATTTTTATCCATATTTATAGAGACTCAAATTCTTTATGGTTAGTAGATTCAAGTAAAAGCAAAATCCTGTTAATTAAACCAGCTGGCTATGGCAAACCCATAGTTTTGTAACACTACTGGTACTAGGCAAGATAAATTTCAAATACTGCAAGGCATGTGCTCCACAACCATCAACATCTTGCCAATTTTCCAAGAAAAGGAGTTCTTGAACTGTCCCTTACAATCCTACTTTTGTACACTCAGAGATGGCACTAGTAGACAACGTCAAATACATACCAGACCTTTCAAAATATACACTCCTGGGCAAAATAATGCATGATCTGTCTGATGAGGTGAAGTCACTCCCCCCACACGTCTGGAATAATTGGCTGCTCTTGAAGAGTCCACACCAGTTTTAATGGAGGACTCTACTAGTGTGAGGGATGAAGGCTCCCTTGGGGACTGTTTATGTTATTTTACTTATTTTTCACACCATAAAAAATGGATCCAGTGTAGATCCTCTCCAGATGCATGTACAAAAAATGATAAAGCATCAACTAACAAGACACAAAATTGACAAAGATCCAGCCTGGATAAACTCTCTCACATCCGCAGAACAAAATTAAGCCTTCTCAAACTATGGTCCTGCAGCAAAAGCCTGAATGAGTCAGTAAGATTTATAATATGTCAAGAAAGCTTAACAAATAACTTTGATCAATAGAACGGAAGAGAAAATTGCAAAACTGAAGACACCTACTTGGAAAAATTAGTGTGTTCAGTGGAACTGTTAAAGAAGATATGGGAAAGGATACTAAGCTCTTTCATGGCTCCTCATGGGACTTGTAGCTAAAATGCCTCAAATGCCTTTGTAAATGAAGTACCCTGAGATAAGCACATTTCCACAACGCATCTTTAGTGTTTCTTTGGAAAGGAAACTGTATATCATGGTGTTCATGAGAGTAGAGACATCACAGGAGATGCAGCAAGAGATGAAGCAGCACCCTGTAGAAAAGAATGGCAGCTTGGAGGGTCTGAACACAAAGCAGCACAATTTCTTGATTTAATTATTTCAGACTTTGGAATTTTAGTATTTTAATCAAAAGATTACATTTTTCAAAGCTGGAATACATATTTTCTTGCATAAATGTAGACTTTAATTGAAAATTGAATATTTATATTAAAAAAATGAAAGAAAAAAGCCCTCTTTCCAGTTTCTACAGCAATTGTTCAACCAGCTATAGCTTCTATAAAACACTTGCAAAATAAATTAAAAGGGTAAGGGCTTGTGCTTCAGCTCCAGATCCCAGCAGGGCTGATACCAAAAATACAGGAAATATCTTCACTGCTAGGAAAGTCAATAGTAAAGATGCAGCCTTCAAAAGAAATCAATAGTATGACAACACCCCTGCAGAACAGACTTGACTGTTAGAAGTGATACCTCTTTGCCTGCTGACACACCCAGTAATTTTAATCCAACAATTTCAGCAGCAGGGAATCACACGTCTCAAAATCATGACATGAGTTTTTAAAAAGAGTAAGGCTAAGGAAAAGCATGTTGTAGTTTTAGCTCATACTTCCACTTTTTACTGTGACCATGAGTGATCAAAAAATCAACCTTTTTTAAAAAAATGAAAGCTGATGTTAGTGATAACAATATTCTAGAGATTATTTTTTAAGAAAAATATCAAAATCAGAAAACTGAAGTAATTTAATTTGGCAATACTGTATATCTATCTACCCATTCTTCTATTATTGTCCATTAGTGTAAAAATCCATGATAATCAATAAATTGGGTCACACGTGAAACAGTAATGTTCAAGCTTGGAAATGATTTCATTAGATTGTTATTATAGCTTATAGAACCATATAACCTCTCATTTTGGTGCAAGTTAGAAAGCCACTTCTTTTGAATGAGAAGTAAATAGATCTCATAAGAGCAGAGGCCATCCACAAAATGATCACTTTAGAGCTGATCAGTTTGCAGTAGATGTTTGTTCTTTAAGCATGGCACAGGATTTGTGGCAAGTGCTACGTGTCAGTCACGTGGCAGGAGCTGTAGTGTTTACTGCACTCCTCAAGGGGCAGGGAGCACAGCTCTCAGATGGTCCGTCGTAAGGCTGGGCAAGGAAAACTGAGCAGTGCTACCTTTCCCTCATCTCCTGCGGTTAAATTCACTGTCTAGTACCCTTCAGAAAATGGATAAATATTTGAGAGAAAGTAGACGAGTCATTTCTGATTCCTGGAGCTGCCACATATGGAAAATGAAAGGATGGAAAAATACTAACATCAAGGAGAGAGAACTGCAGAGCAATCATGAGGACCTCAAGGTTAGGAGAAACCTCACTAACAGCTCTTTCAGGGATTGTGGGACACACCAGGGCCTTAACTGCAGACCCACTACTGTGAAAGATGGCACTCAGTAGATACAGGGAGCATGGAGCCAAGGTTGTGGACTGCCCTCTTCCATCACCTCCACCTGGGGAGCAGCTGGAGGCCACAAAGACTGTCCAGTAGGCTCCTAGCTTGGGTTGGGTGTGAAGGCAAGAAGGACTGGGACCTGACTCTCCATTCCTCACTGTTCTCCTCCGCTTCTGCCCTCCCTTTGCAGGTCTGGACTGAGATTTGTGGCCAAGCATTTAGGGAAACAGGCTCATGCAGCTCCACTATGAACTGGCAAAAATACTTCAGCTTCATCTTTCTGAAACTTGACGTCTTCCTTTTAAGGTCCATAACAAGCTCAACACATCTCAAGATACCATAATGTACTGGTGTAGGCTGCTCTGCCTGGTCTCAAAACCTCCATACTTAGATAATTTATTCCAAAACTTTAGTGATCCTTCCTGTCAGCTAGCCTTTCCTAAAGTCTAGCCTAGTTCTCCCTCACTTCACTGTAAGCCCTCAACTTCTTGTCCTCTCCACCACAGACTGATCAATTCTCTTTCTCTGTGCAAGGTGTTCTCAGACATCTCAAAGCTGTTCTTGTGCCTTCCCTGCACTGGTATTTCCAACCTAATTCCAAAAGGCCACCAAAAAACCCTAATGTCAGGGATGAGCAATGGCAGACTAACCTTACTAAGACCTGTCAGGTCAGTAGGTAGAGTTGGGCAGAGACCCAAAGGCTCACTTTCATGTATGGGATGTATTTTCTGGTAACTGACTGCTTCCTAAATAAATTAGGAAAATGCTTCTCCACTGAAACCAATGGCTTATTGAAGAGCCCTTAAAACAGTAAATCCATTCCTCTATCATTTTTCTGGACAATAATGGTATTGCTTTGGTCACAGAGAAATATAGACCTGCCCTTTGCATTGATGACATCCTCTTTTAAAGTAGAAGTTACAGTTGCTAAAGCAGCACTTCTGTGACTGTGGTGAAAAATCATTATTCTCTGAGTCGTCTCAGTCATTACTAGCAATGATCACATCAAGCCAGGGCTTGAGAGAGGTAAGCATTTGAGAGTTCAGCTGACTGTGAAGGTTTTCATCAATAATGTTGCATTTCCTGAGGACTTTAGCGTACAAACCTTATGAATTTCCATAAAAATACCAGAGGTCAGCTACGTGTGAGTTCCCAAATCCTCTGATTTTTGCATTAGAAACTAAAAATACCCAGGGAAATCCAAAAGGACCACTCAGGGTGGCAAAGAATGCAAGAGATAACCACCAGAGACAGCTGAAAAATGATCTTGCTACCACATCAAACAAGTGAACTGCATTAAATTATCTCAAGAAGCATGCTTGCTTGCATATAAACTTCAAGTTATAGGCTCAAACAACTTAATTGGGTATTGTATGAGAAGTATCCAGTTATTACTGCCTCTTATCTCCCATGGTCTTCTCTGCTTCTTCTAAGGGTTCTCTACTTCTGCATCTATCTTGGTTCAAGCTGCATGAAGATTTAAAAAATCCTAATAAAGAAGTGTAGTTTGTCAGAAATACAGCTTGCTCATGGGAAAATATAGAAAAATACATTCTATACACATCTATTACGTGATGATACACTACCCTTATATTTCCTTTAGGGGCCAACTTGCAGACTCTAACTAGGAACAGCATCCTTTTGTGGTAGACACTGCACAGTTATAACAGAATATACAGAACTCATGGCAAAGCTTCAAAAATCCATGGAGACCCACACAGACTGGCACCTCTACTTTCAGGAGATAACTATTTTCCCTTGAAAAAAAAGCACCAAAGTGTCCTTACATTTGCCAAAAAATCAAAGGGAAATATATTTCAAGAGTAAAACCATCTTCTATTATTCTTATAGCTAGAAAATAAACCAAGTGACTTTGAGTGCAGTTAAGTTCTCATAAGACACATCAGTCTACCTGATTGACAGATAAAATTGTATCCTTTAATTCCCCTTTCTCTCATAGAGGGAACAAGCAAGAGAGAAAGCAAGGGAAAATAAGAGCAGGTACGGAGCACACAGTGACACCTTATGTGTCCAGTCAGCTGTGGACCGATCTCCCTCCAGCATGGCCTGAGGGGACTCCCTTCAGTATTTGTGCTTCCACACACAGTCTGCCCAAACCTGCCCACTGAGATGGCTAATCATGGCTCTGACATTAAAACTGTGGGTGCCTAATGTAATGGAAACTCAGCTAAGGTCATGGGTTCTTGTTACTGCTGAACGAGGCAGGCAAAAGCCACTTGCATTCCTCCATCCCTACTGATTTGAGCTGGATTCAAACCAGGACCTACAGGAAAGGTGAAAGGCATCTGAGGGCATTAAGAATCTGCATATCTGAGAGCCTCGATTAATTAACCTAGAAGCTCTGGTGATTGCTCCTCTGTACGTGCCAGCAAGGTCAAATGAGATAGGATTTAAAAGCATTCCCCATTTGCCTTTGTGTTAAAGTAGACACAATTTTCTTTCTTCATGGTTAAGGTTTTACCAAGCAAAATGCTCTCGATTGGCACCAGTCTTCATTTGCTGTTCATATTCAAAATAAAAGTCACAATGCAAAGGACCTTGCCAATGTTTCAAGGCAAATGGAAGTGGAGTCTCCTATTATATAGCCTGTCAGATCCCAGAGGTTAAATAAGATTCAAGTAGATTCGTAGGGAAGCAGGAGACTCAGGGAGCAGGTAAGTGATAGAAGAAATGGTGTCAGTGATTTGGGAGAGATGGATCTTTCCTCGATACAGTAGCCATCCAGCAGACTTTATCAGATCTGATGTTGCTATGGGAACAAGACTAAAAACACATACTCAATTCCATATTATCAATAGATTTTGAAGTGCCTGAGAATGGAGATCAGGCTATTAGTTGATACAGGTGGGGAAAATGAGGCAAAATGAGACCAAAACAGAGCTAGGAATTTAAACCAAGTTTTATGAATTTGAGGATAATCTGCACATTGCCTCCTACATTTAAAAGTTCCAGAGACAAAGAGTAAATGTGCAAGGAAAGTATTACCGTTGCTCAGGACAAACTCAAAACGAGAAATTGGTCTGCTGCTTCTGTCTCTTTCCTCCCTTTGAAATTTCAGCTGGGCGTATTACCAGTCTTCGCTTCCTATTTGAAATAGTTACCTTCTATTACTGTACGCTGCCCTGTCTTTTCTAGCCACTTCCCTACTTATGTGTGTATTTTAATAGAGAGTTGACTCATGAACCTTGGCTAAATATAGCACTAAGCAGGCAGCCCTCTTCACTGATAACAATTTAAGATATATTAGAAGGTTACTGGAGCTTGATGCTTATGAGGGTCCAACCCATATTATCCAGAATGAGTAACCTATATTATCCAGAATGAGTTTTCCTTTTTATCACAAGGTTCCAGTTCCAGCAAACCCCCACCCTCCTCAATCCACCCAGGATAATTGGTCAAATGACTTGAGATCTGTGTGGATAGAAGTCACAACACAAATGTCATGCATTTCATAATAAACGGTAGTTCTGCTGTGAATTTCTATGGAACTATAATGTCAGATATTTCTAGCAATTACAACTAACTCTCAATTCCCACCACATGCGTAGATGAAATACATGTTTCCACTATAATGTGAAGTTAATCTCATCATTAATAATTCCCCTCATATTTATCTTAATATTGTTAATTACATAGGACTTGTTGGGTTGGAGTACAAGAGAGTATGTAATTTGTCATTTTTGCAAGATTTCCAGTGCAATTTACCATTAATTACTTGCTGCTTAATGCAACAACCTCCCCCAAAGAATAATTCCAGTATTATTACAGCATCACAGTTGCTAAGGCTTCTTACTCTGCATGTTATTACTGAGCATGGAGAAGAAAAAAAAACTACAGCCTTTCTTACATTCTAAATGATATGCTAATGCACAGCAAAATTTGGATAATTTAACAAGATAAAGGCTGTCCTTGAACTTTACTTATTAATGATAGATCCTATCTTCATTTTAATAATTTATGAGCATGCTTATATAGCATATTCTCTAGTGTGGGCCTTATCCAATACCCATTTTAGGCTTTGGATAGATTTCTTTCAGCTTTAATGGCCTTTTAATAGGCACTTTATGACCTGAGTGTTAAAAAGGAACATATTCTGGCCAGGAGCTGCTTGGTATTGGACAGAACATCTTGCAGATTTCTGAAGGGACTAGTATAGCCCTAACGTGAGGCAAAAGCAGGTTGTATAATGTAAATAGTGCTAATCTTTGAGGTCTTTAGAGGTTACAGAAGAAGCCTTTGTGGGGACAGAGTGGAGGGGACACCATGGTACGTGTGACCAGAATTTGATTCTGCTTAAATTGAATACAAGAATTAACAAAAGCAGGTCTGTGACAAAGTTTTTGATTTCTGAGATTAATTTTGAAAAATCGCAGCTATATCTCGATTAAAAAAGAAACTCAGGCACACACTGAGACTGTGGTTCCTTGATGCACTGGACAGGGGAGCGGATGGAAGATAAAGCTGGCTTCTTTCCAGTCCCCATGTGTGAACTCCCTTCCCGTGGGAAGCAGCATGCCACTGTAAGGAGAGATGACGCATGTTCAGATCTCACCCCAGTTTGGCTAGGAACCATGAAAGATCAAAATCTTTCCTAGGTCTAAAAATACAGACAAATGAGATATACTGGGAGCTCAGGACGTTGCTCTTAGAAAGTGTCTAGATTATCTTTAACTCAAAGGTGTTTAACTGTCTGAATCTGCAGCCTAAGCAAGTAGAAAAAGCTTTCTGACACCAAACTTCCACCCCAACACCACCACCAAAGGTCTCTTGTTGAACGGACACTAAGAAAACACAGCAAAAGAACTTTTTTTCTTTCTGAACCTGTTCACTGAGCTCCTGCTTCAACTGGAGACAAATAATCTGAACAAGGGAAGAAAGAAGCTTTCCAGCATCACCAAAACCAACTCAGACATACCAGAGCCCTGCCAGAAATTCAACATTTAGTAACGTACAGGATCACAGTACTGCCGCATGCAACAGAGCAAGATTATTTGCCATTAGCTCTGAGCTTGGTGCTCTGATTCTCGCCCGCACAGATTCCACCTCCCACTGCAAAGTGGTCGTGAGCAATAATCGTAGGCAGCAACTGAGGCAAACGCAAGGCAGTAGCAAGAGAGCCAAGAGTACTGCTAGACTCTTAAATATTCATCATCCCTGATCTCTCTCCCAGGTTCCTCCAGCTGCAAACTAATAAACTGACAACCATGATGGTAGACAGCTGTCTGACCTGTAGTTAATTATATCTCAGTCACTGTCTTTAAAAAAAACAACAACAAAAAAAAAACTACATAAAAAAGCCTAATCAAAGCTCCCTTTAGATCTCAAAAGGCATCAGAATTTCATTTAATATCAATATAGGATTCATCCACCCTTATTACAGCTGAATAAAACTCAGAATTTCCACTCTTAGTGAAAATGCCAGCATTTCCACATTTGGGTTCTTTCCAAAAAATTGACCAAAAAGTTTATACTTTGAGGTTTTCCGGGAAATAAAAGTTTCAGAGTTCATGGATTTGTAAAACATTTGTAAAACAAAGTGCTTGCAGAGGATTAAATCGGACAGTGCTTACTGAATTGCATGGTATTACGTTGTGAAACTGAAACACTGCTTCTGAGCCCCATGGAAATAAACTGTGGAAAAATTCCATGCAATCAAGACATGTCTTTGAAATTAGTCAGACCTGCATTTTCTTGTAGAAAGCTTTTCTATCAAAAAAATACTTGAACAGTACCCAAATGCTCCCACAGCTGCAGTTTATTCAGAACTGAAGGCAGTTCCGATGAGAAAGGGTTTGAGACACATATTCAGCCCAGCATCAAAGCAAGAGCAAGAAAGAGCAGGTGGTACCGTTTTGTTCTGCTTTAGTTTTGTCTAGTTCAGAATTTCAAATAATTTACTCACAGGTTTCTATGTAAAAAAAAAAATAAATAAATAAAAAATAAAACAAATATCTTGGCAATACAACTTTTTAAGGCACGGTAAGATGGAAGAAGCTGAAATGTAACAGGAAGGACTGGACAAGCATTCATGCTTTTATAGATCTCTTTGGTGGTTTATGTAGGTTTAGAAGAAGAATCAAACTTGGAACACATTACCCTTAATCTCAAAGTAGTCATGATACTGGATAAAAATGTGACCTGTAGGGAATTTGCTCCCTCAAAATGAGGATGGGAAGTTGTTTGGATTTTGGTAGCACCAAAAAGTATACATATCCTTTTTGTTAAAATCACATTGATATTTACAAATTCCCCAGATCACTATTTTCCAGGAATTGTTTTTTTTTTCCTCCCCTATATCATGGTTCACCAGAACTTCGGGGAGTTATTGGTGTAGGACTGAGATTCTCCTACTGAGGACGCCAAAACGGTGAGCTGAAGGGGAATTTCCAACAGTTTTACCACTCTGGAAAACTTCTGATATTCAGCTGATCTTTTGATGTGGATTGCTTCTGACTCCATCCACTAAAGGTCACTGGTTTATATTCCCTCTTTTTCTCTCTCTCACATACACACCCACACACACTAATATTTTCTCTTATTGCCTGCGTATTTTCCACAGTATAGAGCAAAGGCAGACATTAGTTCAGCATATATCAGAGGGTATGACAACGTTCTCGAGAAGGATTATGCTGAAACATTGCTATCACTCACGTTTGCAACATCTCCGTGTGTTTGGTGTTCACTTAGCATGTTTTTCCTTGCATCCTGCCAAGTCAGTCACCACATATCTTGCATCTTCCAAATACATAAGTCATCCACATTAACAAGCACTTCTCAGTTACTTTTCCTATGGGAATGTCTTTCGGGCAAGTAATCCTATGACTTAAAAGCCATCCTCTCATCCCAAACTGCCCAGTTTGATCTAGCATTGATTGAGTGTCTCTTAAAAGTGCAGTGTGAGCTCTGTAATTAATTGCAGTGGTCCAGTTAGATTTGAGATAAAAGAAAAACACTTTTACATTGATTTGACAGTGTTGCAAGGTATGACTCTATTTAACACTTCGCAATAAATTAGTCAGGCTCATGTTACGTTTAATCCTAAATGAAAGTCCACCTTTTCTTAAACTATTTAAATATTTGTGCTGAGCATTGTTTGTCTATGAATATGTGTAATGCTGTTCACCCTTGCGCCTTTAAGACGTATCAGATTAGGTAGATGTACAAGGCACATGCTTCTTACTGATGCCAAAGCAACCCCAGCTAAGATGGAGTACTGTTCTCTTCTAAAATGCTTTACCTCTGGAGGATGAAATGGATATTGCCTTTCTGAGCTGCAGGTGGATAATTTTTCACAAAGTCATGCAGTCAGGAAAATCACTGAACAGGAATAATTACAAGCCATGGAGAGATGACAGGATTTGTTCTCCATCAATACTAGAAGGCTAGTGTCCTTGTATCCAAAATCACTACTTGACAGTGCTTAGACGGAAAAAGGCCTCTTACGGTGTAACGTGGAAACAATGTACTGTAGGTTTTTAAAGGTAAACTCCACAGAGGGTGGTCGTAAGTGGTGCAGAAAATATACATTAATCAGGCTCCCAATACTTATTCTTGAGACAACATATTCAGAATATTCAGTCTTCCCCAAAGTCGCTCCTCAGGAAGGAACTTGGAAAAAGGCTTTCTTAGGAACAGTTCTTCCCATAAATTTTTCCACTTTAGTCTTTTTACAGCATCAATTTCTCTATCCTGTGAGCAGGATGGAACACCATATCCAGACAGGAAAGTTTCTTTTGCAAGGAGCACAGCAAAGAACAGGAATATAATGCATGATAGCTTGTCTTCTGATAACATTTTGTTGTTGCAAAGACTTTTCTTTTTCCCTTAGCTATGCTGAAACTTCATCTACTTCTTTTTGAAATGCACCCCACTAAAACAAGGTGAACTGAATTTAACTCTGATAGCGTTGATAACGTTGGAGTTACACAGATTTAGGACAGCTGCAAATCATGACTTTTTTTTGCTGGTTTTATTCAGATCATTCATTTAAGGGACCCTAATTCAGCATTTGTGATCTCTCTATCTGCAGGCAGAACTCCTTCCCTTGAAGCAACCTTAGTTTTCCTAAGACCAGCAGCTTTGGGGTCAAGGAATTGTGCTTTTACAAGACTATGTAGGTTTTATATGTGGGGGAACAGGATTTAATTCCAGTGCTCTGTGGGAGGACTAGGATTCAATTGCACCAATACAGATGTGCCACACCTGCAGAAGGCTGCCAGATACGATTTTCTTACCAATCAGAGATATGTTCTGCTGGCAGCTGGAAGGCAGGTGGGATGCCCTAGGACATCCAGAATGACATTGTGTGTTTTTTTTAGGCAATTGATTCCCCTTGAAGGTTACAGTGATGCTAATTCACTGGCAACAGCAGAAAGTGAAATCTGAAATAATATCCTGGGTTGATGTCCTGGATTGTCCTTCTTTTCAGGTGGATAAAATTCAAACTTTGAATGTCCCATCCTTTCTAATCAGAGAAAATCTTTAATTGCAAAAGTCAGATACAACTGAAATCTGGAGGTGTGTAATGAGTCATTCCAGAGCTGAATCTCTGGAGTCTGTCTTTCCAAATCTCAACAACTCCTTGAGTGTGGTACTATATATACATCACAATTTTTGTTCGGCATCTTCCACTAATTTCAGGCACACTTTGGAGTTATTTCTGGAAATTTGACCCTATGTATAATTCTGCAAATGTTTCCTTCTGGACAAATATATTTCACAATTTAAAATCCTTTGCTCGTTAGCTATTTTTCTGATTGATATCAACAATTCCAGAAAAACATTTTCTATATGCCCAACATTTTTATGAGCCCTAACAGATCCTGACAGATCATACTAGAGGACAGAGAGAAGAAATATGTTAATGGATCACTTCCAAACTCTTATTAGAAAGTCAATTCCACCTTCTTAAAAACTATTCCCCTTTGGACTACATAAAATTTCAAAGTACAATCTTCTGTGGTCTGATGATCTACAATTCTTTCAAGATGGGAACAACAACTATTAACCACTTTTTACTTAAAATTTCAAAAGTCACAAGAAAACGTCCTTGCGTCAGAGCTGCTTGCTCCTGATATGTGTCTTTTAAACTCCATACTTCAGTGTTGCTTTTCTATTACAGGCTTCATTCAAAAAGTTGTCATGCACTGCTGGCAGTTAGAACATGTCTTATGTTCCCTCTGGTGGAAAGCAGGAGAGCCCAAGCAAACTGCAAAACCTCTGTTTCCCGCTCTGTGACAAATGCAGTCTAATATACCTGTGGGCGTAGCTTCCTGTTAAGTGAAAATACGTCACATTGCTTTGGATCATTTTCATGGCTTCAGGGTATAATGGAAAAATCTAGTTTTATTGTTCAAACAACAAGAGCAATTTGGGGACTAGAAATTTTGAAATTCTTTCTATTCACCTGACAGTTCCCAAGTCTGTGAAGAGCTGTTTGATCAGGGAAGTGAGAGCAAGCTCAGCTGGGCTATACAAGGTACTTTTGCTATGGCTGATGTAGATGGATCTGCCTTCGATATCTGTCTTTACAGCAGTTACTGCAAATCATTTCTGGCATGGCTAGAGCTACTGACCCTGCCACTTGCCTCCAGATCACTGTGATTAGGTAGGTAAATTCCATCATCTCTGCCTAATGGTTCTTACAGCACCTGCCAGTCCAGGTCCTCAATCCCAGAATAGAAATCTTAACTGTTTCACCTTAATAGCTGTAAAACGCATCCAAATTTTAAGGCAGAAAACAAAGTAATGAAAGGACAAAGTAAATAGCACAAAGTTGAAGATAGAATCTACTTTCTGAGGTACAGAGTTTTGAATCCATGGTGGACAGAGCAAGAGCCAGGTGTAACTGCAAAGCTGTCAATAAAACCATGGATCTCGCCTAGCAATATAGGGCACTTACTATCACAGTACTCAGACACTTCAAGCTCTTTATAGCTTGTGCCTCAGCTGTGCAGCATATCATGCTATCTCATTTTATTGTTAGGAGCTAAAGTGAATTCCCAAAGGTGACTCAGGAAATCTCTTCATTCCTTCATGTCTGTTGACAGTGTCTTTCCTTTAGTCTTTAGGTCACATTGCTATTCATCATTATTATTAATGCAGTCTTCTCTTTGATATACAGAACTTTTCTCAAGGAAGAAGTTTCATTTAGTGTCCAGCTTGGTATTTCCACCAACTCCCATCTCTTTGATATTCCAACTTTCTTATCTAGTGTTCAGTATCTCTAAATTTGAGCGGTTTCATCTTTCTTTTGGTTTAAATTTCCTTTCTGACTTTCTCTGGAGATTTCTGACTAAACAAACTCCCCTGGAAGAAGCCCATATTATTGAGTAATGTGAACAGGGTCCTTCCTTTGCTAGTGCTTTGTTATTTCATGAATTTTGCTATTAGTTAGAACAGTAGTTGGAAATTTCCAAAGCTATGATCTTTTTAAATGTAGCAAGGACAAACAGGTCAGTGGCTAAAGTATAAGCCTGCGAAAGTCAGGTCAGAAAGTAGCTGCATCCAGATGGGAAGTCACTGTCCAGCTCAAAGACAAGACTCTGCTCACCACCCATCAATAGGGATGTTACAACTGAAGAGGAAAATATTACCTGAAAACCAGATTGGAACAATATAGAAGGAGATAGACTGCTTTTCAAATATGTTTTTCCAACTAATACTCTTGCATGGCTTTATACAGACCGAAAAAAAAAAAACAAAAAAAAAAAAAACACAAAAAAACAATTGAGGCAGCTTTTAAACTAATGATGCAATCCCATGGATAATTTCCCCTAAATAGCTCAGAGATGTGACTGAATGAATCATATATCATTGCAGGAAGCAATTTCCCTCAATGAGTTCTACCTGCTGGATATCACAACGCATTACAGATTGAGTAAAAGCTTTCATTTGAAATCAGACTCAAACTGGCCTTGGAGCCAAGCTTAAACCCTGAGGGTGAGACAGCTAGGAATACATTTAACACTTCCCTATGACTTACAAGATCTAAATGTCCCTCCCCACACTGGGCAAGTTATTTTGTGAAGCACTCCCATGGTCTAAGTGACTTGCAGTGTATGTTCACAGGCACCACTGCCCTTAATGCAGGGTTTGCTGCTCCTTAATATGCTGCCCATATCTCACAAACGCCTTAACAGCACTCCACAGAGCTACTGTTCTTTTTTAGCTCCTCAGACTGCCTCAGCCTTACTATGCTTCTTTCAAGAAAAGCAGCAAAGTATTTACCTATAGGCCAAATCCTAACTATTAGAGAACTAAACGGAAAAAACAAATAAAGAACAACAACAAAAACCATGATCTATTTGGAGGCAAATTACGAGATGATTCTCAGGCTAAAATATAGTGCTTAATACAGCTTAATTGTATCTAAAGTAAGGATCTGATTGAAAAGTCTTTGAATCCAGTAAAAAATTCTACATAATTCAGTGCAATTGGAATACAGTTGTGGAATGGCAATTAATATAGTGATGTTGGCAGGGAATCAGACTAGAACAGTTATTAGAAATCACAAACTGGAGTTTGTTTGGCTAACACCTTTCTGCACTGAGAAGATGTAAAACTAGCTCCTGGCTGCTGAAAGACATCAAGATATAAACTTTTGATTCCATTTAGAGGTTTATAAACCCAATATTGCTTGTGCTTTTAAATTGTCCCATGCCAAATGCAAATCCTGTGTTAGATATCTCAGGGAAAGATCTTCAGTGATGACTCCAAAGTTCACCTCAGAATCATGGGAAGACTGTTTTATCACAGCATTTCTCTGGGAGGAGTCATCATTTATTTATACTCTATAGGGGCAAAAAACATTTAGCTGGACAAACCTTTATTTTTTTTTCTATTGTTTGGAGAATTCTAGTGTGCTTTGTTAATGAAATATCGTTTTATTTTCTTATACTGATGTTTTGGAATGGAACTTAACTATTTCTAGAATATAAAACTTACCTAAAAATCTTGTAATTGAAAAATAACTATGATTTCGTATCCAGTTTCAAAATCACATTAGTAAAAGCTTCTAGATTGTCCTTGCTGCAATGAATAGCTAACATATAGTGATAAGAATGATTTCAGCGCCCGAGTCCAAAACAACTCTGCCAGTAAACTTTGGACAGTTCTAGGTTGATTTTTTCCTTCTTTAAGGGGCATAGGAGTTGGATCTCATGCCCTTTCAATCTTTCACTATTCTTAGGGAGGTGAAAACGTATTTACTTGGCATCTGTTAAGAACAAATTCACTATCTCACTTTCCAATTAGTACACATTTTCTTTCACACAGTTGTTACTATCTTTTTGTTTGTCAGCACAAGGGGGATGACAACTTCCTAAATCCTAAATCATGATTTCATATACTGCAAAACACATTCTTCCTTGTAAATTAGACCCAAGAGGGGCTTTGTTTCCATTGCAATAGTCTGGCCAAGCTACGCAAGGGAGACCTGGCTTAGCCACGTTCTAACTGTTAAGTCTCAGAACCTTCACATGGGTTTTGTATTTCTTTTATCCTGGTCAGATACTTCAGCTAAATGGATAGGTCAGATGGACCAAGAACTGGAGGATCAGCCCTGTGCATTCAACGTCCTGCTACATGACCTTGCTGCATTACCTTTGCCAGCATTTACTCCCATTCTGCAATCCAACAACAACAGTCACCCAAGGAATGAGTGAGCACCCAAGGTGCTCAGCAGATCTATTTCAAATGAGGTAGTAAATTGTCTTCAAATGGCAAAGACCATTTTGTAACCTCATCTACAACTCAAAGTGAAATGGCTATGCATAAACCATCATCACCATCTCCAGAGCCACATCCGTTCTCCTTGAAACAGCTCTGCTGCAACACAGCACGTAGAGAAACAAAAAACTAGTTTATTAAGCAAGATGGTTATTTAAGAATTAAGTGAGCAGGATGCTGTTCCTATTTCCATAGGTTGAAATGTGAGCAAAGGCTCAGAGGGCAAGGAAAAAAGGTAAATACATGAATCACTTTGGGGTAGAAAGAAAGATCAGAGGGCCAAGACAGCCAAGGCCAGGTTCTGTAAACATACCTTTCAGACTGATCATTTCAGTGGCTCTGATAACAAAGCACTGCAAGCAAGTCTAGGTGCTCACTGGCCTACTAGCTTCTCTCTTTGCTGTTCAGTTCAAGCCAAAAATAACCAGTAATTTATATTGCAAGGATTAGCCCCAGCAAATAGAACCATAAAAAACAATTCCCAGCCATTTGTTTGTGTATTTTTTTTCCTAAGGTTAGCATTTATTTTAGCTGACATTTCCCCCACCACCACCCTTTACCCAAGATGGGATATTTTCCCTATGCCTTTTATCAAACTGACAGGTGATATTGCTTTAAATTGGGCACTGCATCATCAACAGAGACTTTCTCATTTCAGACCCAAAGCGTCAGTGAGGTAGATGAGAACTCATTTTGTCCTTTATTTACGAAATGCAGATCAGAGCTTCAGGAGCAAAGTGAGGAGAAGGGTGACGGGATGCCCTGGGTGATAATTGGAATAAATTAATGAGGAACGCAGTGGAACAACACAGCATGATGCAGGTAGAAATTTATTGTGGGGTGATGACACCTATCTTCTTGTCTATAAACCATTCTCACAAACATAGCTTTCGAATCTGCTTTGCCCCATCGACAGGAGAAAAGATGACAAAGCTTTGAGAGGATGCTCCTGGTGGATCTCAGTGCATTGTGGATGTAGCTAAGGAGGTTACAGATCCCTGAACACAACTTAAGCAACTTATGCTGCTGAGATGACTGAAACTCCAGATTCCCTACTTTCTCTGGCATACAGGACCCAGCCTGGGGGCCAGGAGGCAGCAATTTCACAAAAAAAAAAAAAAAAAAAAAAAAAAAAAAAAAAAAAAAGGAGGGAGTTTGCAGGTAGTCCTGGTTAGTTCTCAATATCTGCAGGTCCTTAGAGCAAGTTACACAGAGAAAGTGATATAGAACAAATCTCAAAAGTGATATAGAACAAATCAAAAAATATATGTATGTGGGTATGTGTGTATATATATATATATATATACACACACACGCACACACGTTAAGCTGGAAATATTTAACTCTCAGTTATGAATGAGAAATAGCCTTTGAGAGAACATTGTATTCATCACAGTAACATATCAACAATTAGCAAACCTGAAATCTGAAACTTGATGAGCCTAATAGGTAATAATAATAAGCACGTACATGGGGAGCATTAGGGAAGCTGGAGTTCATCAATGTTGATCTCAACAAATCCTGCTCTGCAGAGGAACTGCCTCAGCTCCGCTGCACCAAGGAGCCTGGACTGATACGTAGCTGTGAGATACCTGGAGACACAGCCTCAAGGCCCTACTCCAGACTGAGAAGATATGAAGGCATGGGATGTGATAGCTCCCTAGGCACCTGGGCATGTCTCTAAGTAATTTACTGAATACAGAGGATTTTAAGCACATCATCTATTGCTAATAATTTCATTAAGCTGGACCTTCACCTTGAGGTGAAGTGAGGTGGATATTGTATCTGCCTCATCAAAGATGTTGAGGAGGCTGGCTCACACAAATTATATGTGGTGCTTTGAGATTATAAATAGATATATACATACCATATACATGCAGCTTACAAAGAAATAATTCTGTAACTTCTGCCAACCAATATTTATACAGACACATTACAAAAATTGTGCTTTTATTTTATATATATTTTTAAAGGACTGACTTTTAAGTGTGTTCTTTATGGTTGTTCCTAAAAGGCTGGCAACTTTAAGTCAAACCATAAAACTACACAAGTTTTGATAGCCCTGTGCTTATTTCAGCCTATTACTATCTAAACCTACTCTTATCACGTCTAAACTTCATATTGAAATTACACCTGTAAGCAGACTATAGATGCTGAGGAGGCAGGGAATTCTGCTGTCTTCGCACATGACTTTCTGCTGCTAGAGCAACAATTAGCCTGAAGGAAATAGGATGCTTTACTGTCAGAAAAATGGGAGTAGGTTTCAAGTACAGAAACTGCTACTGAAAGTAAAGAGGGAAGGGGGAAAAAAAAACTTCTGTCCTTGTTTTGTCTTATGGAAGTGATAAAGTAGCATCTATGACAACACACTGCTGAAAACTGGAGACAGATGATCCAAATTCATGCCAAAAATCATCTCAGTGCTCTCTCTCTCTCTCTCTCTCTCCCCCCCCACATCCCCTCTGCTATCTCTAACTGAGTAAAAAAAAACACCTGGATCTGAAGACAGCCTGGACTGTGTATGATTTAGACAGGCTAAGTTTGTTTTTCCTTTGCGTAGTGATCTCAATATTTCCCTGCACTCCCTTGACATTATTTGTGATGACTGGTACCGATCTTAGGAAGGACTTTGTGATTCATGTTCTAAGAAAAGCAGTCAGGAATCATCCATGTGAAAAAGTTTCTAAATAACTTTTCTGATTCCCTGTGACTGCAGCAGGATGGCCTACAACTCTGAGCCTCACGATTTGCCAGCACAGAGCTGTGGCTCACATGCTTTCTGCAGCCCACCAGTGGGCTGGTGGGACATTTAACATTGCTGCCTCAGAGGCAGCATTGCCCATACAAAAAGTCCTCTCAAAACAGAGTGGTGCCACAAAGCATCCCACTGTCTGACAGGATCCCAACCAGCCAAACATTTATGATGGATTTATCTAGCTCTTTCCATTACAGTCAGCTCCTCTAAATGCCTTAAAACACAAAAGTCAGGTTTTACTGGAATATAAACTAGAACAAATAACTTTGTAAAGCAGGGATAATTCAAAGCAACTTGATGAGACGAGAGTGTTGGAAGGTTTTGCAAACACCTCTTCCCCTGCCCACTCTGTCCTTGGAGGGCTGCTCCAAGTCAATTCATGGTGTGGCTGCCATCAATTCAGTGGCTTTTTGGGGTGCAACAAATTCTGAGAAGTCCCACTTTCTTCCGAGGAGGTTTCTCCTTCTGCAACCACAGAGGTTTGGCTGTGTATCTTTGCCCACTTCTACCAGCATCTCTGCAGCTCCTTGGAGGAATCTCTTTCTCCTTTCTGCTCTATCTGAAGTCTATGACCTTTTGTATGGTGCTCCAGAACAGGTGAAGCAATCCTCACATCCCTCCAGATGGTTTTGCAGGACCCAGTTGCTTTCTTATATATATATAAAAAAAAGCCACACTTTGACATATAAGTGAGGAAAACCAAAATAAGTACTGTCCATCACTGACAAAAGGGAGTCAGTCAGTAACATTAAAAAGGGTCAACTGGGCAAAAAGAAAAGAATTTGAGACCAGACCTCCAGTACACCTCATCCCATCTCCATCATTACAGTCCCACATCACCTCTAAGCTCCCAGTTAGAGCTGTTTCACCAGGGAACAATTCCACTGACTTCAGGTCACTTCTGCTGGGAACTTCCACCTGGAAGAAGCCTGGTGTCTAGGGCTGTGGTGTGACACTCACAAGCATGTAAGGACTCAACATTGACAAGCTATTGCTGTGCCTCTCCAGATGTTAAACAGGTATTTAACTCAGCAGTGAGATTTTTTTTTTTTTCGGTCACCATCTGTTGCTGGGCTTTCTGTGTGCTACCTAACGATGATAGGTGCCTTTACAGTTGGGAAGCACACAAATACGTGAAGGAGGATGCTGCTTGTTTGTCTTAGTTGGAAAGCACGTATTTGTCATGAGGATTACAAGACACTTGGTCTCCATTTCAAGAGAAAGAGGGAGAAAGGTTGCCAAAGTTTTGCTTTAAGGTCAGTAAATGATTTAGACTAAAAGATTACGGTTTTGTTTAATTTTTCATTGAAGGAAGGTGAGCCAGAATAGCTATTAAGAATTCACAGTGATTCGTTGTGAAGACAGGTGAAAGGTGTTTTTCTGAAACTGTCTGAATTTTAAAAGGATCATGGGAACAAGGAAATCTGTGCAGCTATAAGGGGTCTACAATGCTGTCAGATCCTGTGCCACATCAGCACCTAAACAGGATTAGGCATGTGTAGAGTGAGGAATGGCAAAGGAATCACGTAAATGAGGTGTCTGGTATTATAGTAGTGATTATGAAAGACTGAAAAAATCATGAGAGGTAGAAGAGCACAGAGGAGAAGTCATACTTATAAAAAAATCATCCTCCCCCAAACTAAAAACAAACCTGGATGCTGCAGAAACCCAGGAATGCAAAGGAATACAAATGGAATAAGGACTACAGCATCAAATATTTAAAATGGCAAAACAAACACAATTCCCCTAATTCAAAACAGATTTATATTGTCATGTAAGGATGATGTACAGAGTTAATGCGCACATACAAGAGAGATGCAGGGCACTCAGCACAATTCAGATTGATTCTTAAAGAGAGCGCTCATCTATGTTATCTCATCTCTTATCTATGGTCAGGCTCCCTTCCTTTTCCCAGTCTGGAAAAGGTGTGCCCAGAAACACGAAAGGGTGGGGTGCAAACAGGTCAGTTTTCCTGACCAGCTTGTATTCTGTGGAGACCAAGCTGTTTAGGACAGTGGGGGATTATCTGCAAGAGGCTTCACATATTCCTACAGCAGGTGAGTCAGAAAAGGTCACTAAGCAACTCAGAATGAAATGATGCCAGCAAACCAGTCTGGCCTTTGTTTTATTTTGCTTTTCTAAGCTTTCATCTCCAGTCTGTCCCACACTAAGTACCACCATCTCCTCTCTTAGAGCCCGAGTTCCCCAAGGAAGGAATGAACTGTCTGTCCTGACTACTAGTAAAGTCTATACAGATAAAGCTTGGATTTGTCCTGTAATAGCAAAGAACCAACTACACTTACCAAAATTGTCCTAGTGCTAAAAAGACTCATTGTTATCAAGTTCAGCAACCACTTATACCCTCCTCTTGGAATCTGTAAGATCCTCTTACAAAATGCCAAAAAATAGCAGTTTCTCAATTAATATTTCCAGTGTTTCCAATTCAGAGTGTTGAGGATTTGGTAACAATAAGTTTTAACACCATTTTTTCCCCCAAATATGATTTATGTATGCATTCCTGTAACAGACCAGATAATTTTCCATTCAATGAACAGCTGCCCTGCACTTGCTATTTTACAGGGGTTGAACTTTAAAAATGATGTGTTTCTACAGAAGTAGAGAGGTGCAGAGTCAGGAAGACACCATTTAATAAGCACAAACCCATTACTGATGCCAGTCCTCTGGAGAAATACAATAGGATATACTAAATTGGTGCTGTCCCATTGATGTCAATGGAGCAATGCTGGCTGATACCGAATGAGAATCTGATTCTGTTAACCTTCATTGGCTCTGACACACATTTCCCAAAGCATTTAGCTATCTGGAAGAATGAAATGCAGCTAAGATTGAAGGAGATGAGAATACAGCTGTTGCAGGAAAGGGAGGGGAAAGGGAAACGACAGGCTGGATTTCTGCTCATCTTTGAAAAGGCAGTAAGGTGGCATTGTTGCAGGATATTCTCCAAGCACAGAAAGGAAAAAAGGTATGAGCTGACCCACATTGTCCTCCTCCAACAGACATCTTTGTCCATAAAGCTTATAGGACAGTTGCTTCTAACTTTGATCGACTTTTAAGGGCAGAAAGCCACATGATTGGCACAGGTCACCTTTGGACCCAGGCTGCCTCAACTGTCATCTGGACACCTCATTCCAGATTCTGATTTGCTGGGTTATAAAGAAACAAGTGTTTTCATAAATCCTACATCTTTTCTCCAAACACATCCACTCGACAGGCAGTCCACCAGTGTAGCACTCACAGCACAAGGCCAAACTACTACTGTGCAAAGACTTTCCAAATCAAGAACAAATCCATCATTTTCTAATTAAACACTTGACAAGACTTTGGCATAAAATAAGCTTAGAAAAGGGCTATCGAAAGCTTTAGTTCCAGGCTGCAGAGAATTTGGCAGACTGAAGAGACCAGGCACACAGAAGATGCATTTTAAAAAATGAATAAACAAAAAGACCCACCCATCACACACACACATATATATATTAAAAGCCCACACAGAGATACAGAGGGATTTGCTCAGGATCATCCACAAGTGGTAGGACTAGCAACGGAAAGGAGATGATTTCCCAAAACGTAGGAGACCCTTATGCCCCGGTCTCCCTATTTTTTATCAGCTAATCAAAACTTACAAATGCTGACAGGTGTCTCAGCAGGCAGCTTGCAGGCTTCTCTTATTTTGTTAGCTGGGGACTGTATGTGCTTTGAAATATACCCACACACATCTCGGCAACATTAGAACGCCCTAGGACATAGGGCTACAAAGAATATACTGCGGGCAGGTAATCAAAAATGGTCTTTCATTAATTGACTCTTCTACTGTGAAGTATGGTAGGCTAGTATGCAAAGCCACAGTTACTTTCACAGTAAATGCTTTCTTTTCTCCAAGTGTGGGGGGGTCTCTCCTCCTTACAACACTGCAAAAGGGGATCGTGTAGGTGTTAAGTTTTAATAAAAAATATGTCTCAGAACCAGTTCATCTCAGGAAATAAAGGCCTTCTCTAATTTAAGTATTAGTCTGTAAGCAAATGGACCAACTTAAATAAATCTGATTTATTATAATGAATTTTTTTCCATCCCAGTCTTGTTTGTGCGTAAGGGAGAAACAGCAATAAAAACCTCATGGTCCACAAAAACGAAATATGTTCATAATGTTAGTTAACAACCTAGAAAAGTGTTTTCCCTTGTTATGAAGGGCACACTAGTCTGCAGTGTAACCGGAGCAAAAAAGGGACTGCTATCCCGAGCTCCTGTGTCTCGGAAATGGATTTTGATTTTCATCTCTTTATTAAGCTGATAACCACAACCCACATGTTGCTATGATACCCTGATGCGATCACACCAGCCTAAAGACTCTGACAAACAGGACTTTTCTCCTAACAAAAGTATCCTGGTGTTTTTCAATATGAAAACCTAAATCAAGAGACAATGCTGGGGGTGGGTAAGTGGCACATCTTCCTCTTCCTCAGTTGTAAGTTGTGCCAATCTGCTCCCCGCGTTACAGGCAGATTACCAAAGTCCAAGGCAAGACACCGACATGCAGCTCCCAGAAAATCATTGGCAGTTGATCAGAGGAACATTATGAAGTTTTTTCCTCCTAGCTGGAGAGCAACATTCTGCTACTCACCTTCAAAAGCCCTGCTGACTGCTGGCTGTCCAAGAGGAAGGTTCAAGCATATCCAATGTACCCACCTATCTCCCCAGTGATGGAGAATGACTGGAAGCAAACAGGGATTCTGAATTTATCATAAATTATGTAGACAGGCAGTGTTCCTTTTCTGCTGTGAATAAAAAAAGAAAAAAAGAAAAGCAAGTTCGTACACATACACTGAGCAGAATAATTATTTCTAATAGTAACAAATATATTCACAATCCCACAATGAATTTCATGCAGCCTTATAAAAAAAACCCCTACTTAAAGCTCAAAGAGTCACCAAAGTGTTACTTCATTTCATATATTATTCCATACTTCCTTGGTATGGATCATTAACATTTTATAGCCACTTAAAGTTGTGTTTGGAGCATACATGAGTACATTTTTTTGCTGGATTCAGACACCTGCAACTTGCATCTGTGCCTAAGAGAACACTGAATGATCTAGCCTACCTGCTTTGCAGGGCCTTTCAGACCTTGCCTCTACGTATAATTCTACAGAGCAGGAAAAAATTTAGACAACTTACTGTAAAGTTTAAGACTGACACTATGCTCTTCTTTCTCTTAAAAAAAGAGCAGCACTATCTGTGCTGGAGACAAGAAGAAAAGGTACTCCAAGACACAGCTGAGACCAGCTGAAGAAAGTCAAGAAGAGAATTTGTAGGCTCAGACTCTGGAAATGAGTATCAGCTGAAGAAGCTTCTTCTTCATTAGCCACCTTTCATCCCAGAAATCTTTTGTCATTTTTAAAGCTTTTGAGGCAAACAGCATTAGAGCTAAGGTTCTGCTGGGCCTAAACCTCTACATTTGTGTTGATCATGTTCCAAGAAAAATCAACTTCTAGTTATTTTTTTTTACTTTGTTTTCAGTCCTTGCTACTTCTGAACATCCATGAGTAGAATATTAAACATCATCTTCCACTGACTAGCAGAATAGAAAGAGTGATGTGATTTATTGTTGTGTGCCTCAGAAAGTGAGTTCCAAACTTAGAACTACGTTTCTAAGGCTGCCAGATTATTATCATGCTGTGAGGACAGCTCACCTGAAAACATTACACCAATGGATGACAATTCTAAAATGCCACTATCCATAGACAGCAATTTTTTCCCTTTGAATGGGAATAAGCGCTTTCTCTGGAGTGAAAGGAACAGGCCTAGAATATCAGCTGTGAAAAGGATTATTGGAGGATTAGTAGAAGAGTGCTACCACTAAATTAAGTCAAGGTACAAACTTTAAGAGCAAAACCTAACCAAATCGGTGAGTTTTTTAGATGCTTTTCCCTTGATACTTCAATAACATTTGCATCAGGCCTTCAGATTCATTCCATAGATACACAGTTAGAAACCTTGGTGTTGTCTCTGTGCCACACGAATAGCTGCACACACCTTCCAGAATGCCCTGGTCTCAGGGGATATGTCTACATTCCTGCCTGATGCAATGGAAAGAAAAAAGGACCAGAGTTTAATTTACTGAACCCATTATGGTTCCGGGCCATATATCCACACAGTGTGTTTACTGGCAGTGAAATTTCTGCCAGTCACTAATCTCAGATGTGCACTGTGCATGTGCAAGAGCAAAATGGTGGAAGGCCAGTGTCTATATGGCAAGTGGGGTCCTCCTGATGGTGCTCGAGTGTGAGCCTTCAACTTTGGTTCCACCAGGAAGAAAACTGCTCTTAGAGCATCAGCACTGCATTCAGGTACACACAACAAGACTCCAAGTACAGACACAAAGCAAATGCCCTTCCAAAAAGTAAATTAAAAAAAAAAAAAAGAAAAGAAAAAAAGCAAGGCTATCACTTTGCAGAAATGATCACCACAAGCATTTAGAAATGAGGTTACTTGCACATACATGAACAGTTATACGTGAAATGAAACATTCACATCTTTAAGTTTTCAACATAAAGCATGTCCTGATTTTCAGGAAGCATTGAGGTGGATATGGAATTTGCATGCACCGAGAAACTCATTGCAAAGCTTTGAGAAGGTTCATATTTGGATTGCAGTCTGGTTATTTATTATCTCCACGCATGTTCAAACCCAAATTTTCAGAACAAATCCCTCTGCTAGCTGAAAGATAATATTGGTAGTTCAGTTGTAAATAAACCAACTGATTTAAAGTGTAAAACTCATCATAACTCCTTCCAAATGAAAATTTGTTAAGTGATGGCATGTGCAACCAGGCCATGTTCGGAGTGTATGAGGATGGCTTCAGTCTAACCCAGACACATACGGAGATGAGAACAGAGACGACCCCCAGCAGAAATGGTAGCTCTGGATCAGTTCAAATCTCTCAGCTTTGGCCTTTCAATATTTTAGTTAGATTTCAGTTCTGGATGAGACCACACACCACAGTGGCAGCAGTCCCCCTATCCGATGCTTTTGAAGCCAAGAACCCAAGCTACCAAATACAGAGTATTTGTTGCAGGGTTTGGTATTTGGCTGGGTCCCATAGGTTCCACCGCTTTCAGGCCCTGTCACCCCGGACATTGCACACACACTGAAGAAGATGTCATGTGAGGCAGAGAGAGAACTGTGAACTAATGTTAGAGTAGGATTATAGTATTCCTCATACATCCAGGAAGAAAACAAGGTTTATCCACAGGACATATCACAGCCCAGAATAATATTAAGTGAAAACTTCTCTCCATTAACTGGCCTCCTAAAGTTAAAATTAGCTTAAAGAAAATTAGTTTCTTCACATGCCTTATCATATCCTACCCATCTTTCCTTCTTTCAGAATACCTTATTTCATTGCACCAAGATCAGCACAAACACAATCCTCATCGGCTGGAAGCAGATAAATTATCATGAACTTTTACAGAACCTTACTGAAGCCTATACCAAATTTCTTTCTTCATATTTATGTAAGAGATTGCTTTCCTCTAAAGTGTTTACATTTTATGTTAAAGCAACATAAAGCAACATACAATAAGACCACCTACAGAGTGTTTGTTTCTTTAACAGTGCAAACAAGAGAGTGATATAAGTGGCTCTATACTTAGCATCATCTGTTGACTAGGGGCAGGATAAGGACTGTGGAAAACCTGAGAACTCAAACTCACCACAGTGGAGAGTTCAAAATGATCAGAAAGTTTCTTTGTATGCAGTGTACATAACACAAGAACATCCGGACTGGTTTAGAGGGAGGTTCCCGTTGTGCAGTGTTGTTCTTCCAATAAGAAGCCTGTCTCCATAACAGAAGAGAATATAACAACAATATTCTGTTCTTATACATTCCCAAGTTTAAAAATATGCAGATCCTAAGAAAGACATGGTATCTCCACATTCAGCAGCCATTTTACTCTTACTGACTTTACTTATTGCAGCTACATTTTATTTCTATGATTTTTTTATAGTGTTTCCAATCTTAGAATTACGGGATGATGGTCCAGACTTTTGAGAATTTCAGCCTAACTCCCTGACCAAAATCCTTAAGCATAAAGGAACAAATTCCTTTTGAGAACAATCATCTGATTTTGTGGTTCACAAAATCTTTAGGAAAGGCAAAAGTCCTTTTTTTTTTTGTCCTGTACAGCATCTGATACCATGGAGACTCAATTCCAGATTGTAGCATTTAGGAACTAGTGCAACAGAAATACTAAGACAGTGCAGAGGAAGAGCTGTTGATCCCTGTGGAGCTGATCTCACTTCCCAGAATCCTACACCAGGAAAAAAAAATATTCAGCATTAGAATAACAGAATTTATGTAGGTCAGAAGTGAACAGAGAGGTGTAAGGAAGCACCATCCCCTTGTGCTGCCAGGGGATCACCTTCCAGTCAGTGATGTCTTACTGTTAGGGACACTAAGAAAGAGCCTAATAGACAGAGAGAAATTTGTTTTGTTCATTTGGTCTCCTAAGCTCCATGGATCTCTGTCTCATTCTGACCTTCTCAGTCAAAAACTCGTTTTCTCTTTTTACCGCTTTTATTCTGAGATCCATGGCTTTCATTTGAAATTCCCTTCCTCCACACACTGGACAAAACATTCCTACTTGCAGGTTTTTTAAATAATATAATTAGATCACATTTTCTCAGGCTTCTTCAGTGAGTCTATCAGAAACATGTAGTTTCCCATGGAGCTCTTTCCCATGGAGCTCTCCCTGCTCCATAGCAGGGAGAAATAAGTCTGACCTTTTACATTCTTTTTTCTATGGTTGAATCTTGGAAATCAGAACTAATCTGTCATTGCTCAGCACTGCTTTCCCAACAGCAATTACATGTTTTCTCTAGTTTAGTGACCAAACCTGAACACTCTGTTGTGAGCGAGGTCTTCATTCCCCAAGCCTTCTAGCAATAACAATATCTTCTTTGATTTATGCTACATTTCTCTTACATGACTACTTACAATCCTTACGGTATTCTGAAATGTGCCTGAACACAGGACAACTTTTTATTTTTTTACTTTATTCTTTTCCTTCTGTTAGACTCCCAAGTGTCTTCCCTTTTCAGTACGCTGCTTTTCACGTCTTCTCTTCTGAAAGGTACTTTTTTTTCATTGTTGTATCTTTTCATTGGGCTGTTACCTATACGCAGTTGCTTTCCAAACTAGTTGCCACTGGGGTTAATCTAGAATTCAATTTTTTCTCTACTTGCTGCAAATTTTGATTGTTCATTCCTGATTTTGTAGTTTGGCGCCCTCTTTGACTTGAGAATTTACTTTGTGGCTGCTGGCATGAAAGTCATTGGTTTAGTTAATAAGAACCTGGGGAGTTCTTCACTGATCTCATTAGTACTTCATGTTTTCTTTTGGTCTGGTATGTTCCCTGTTGCCATGAAGTCACACTGTCCCTGAGCAGATTCAGAGAAGCCATTGAACCAGAGGGGTGAAGGAAAGGAGAAAACCAAAAAGAGAAAATCAGTAGCTATGCATGGTTACTTATTTGGTAATTTCACATCCCTCTCTGGTTCTTCAAACAAAAGTAGGTTAGACCAGTATCAGGACATACCTTCTCTTCCGTTGTGCTATTGCATCAGCTTGCCAGGAGCTGTATTTAAAAAGCAGCCACAGAATCTGTTCACACTTTTACAAGCAGCAAAACTATAGCATCTTAAGTTACCACCTTCAGCTGACACACAGTAATTGGCATGCTAACTTCTGGTTCACCCCAATTATGAGGCTAAATAAGTTTGCTGTGATTGAACTCTGCCTGTCTTACTTTGTAATTGGGCTGTGCTGAGAGCATCCACTTGGACTGCTATATCTCAGCTCATCTCCATAGATGCAGCAAACTGATAACTTTACAATCAAGGCAAAACAAGCCCCAGACTAGAATGCTTTATCAACCTGGAACTGCTTGTTATTTCAGCCTTAATCTAAAGAAACAATCTCAAAGTACACAAACCTAGTTAATGGACAGTCTTATAGAGGACTTATCAAAGAATCATATGCTAGGAATCATATTTCAGGAGAAAACTATCCAATATCCACTTATATTTAATTAGGAATATCTCTGCAACATAGTGCTCTGCAGTGACAAAGTAGTGAAGACTTCTGGCTGCAGATTCAATATAGAACAGACAAGAACTCTACTGTAAGTTTGTGCTATCAGTCCACATGCAGCTGTGGTTGTTTCTGTGACAAAAGTATAACAACAACAACAGAGTCTGCTCAATCACTTGAAGGCAATGTGTAAGCAAATCCCCACAACCAAAGTCTGTGTTATATCAAGATAATGGTGTAATGTGTGGAAATACAACAGCATATGTCATTTGTTCAGATGCTGGATGAAGACAAGAAAAAGGACAAACTCACCTTTTGTAGTAGTATGAATCCAGTTCAAATTTAGCCAAACCATTAAGACGACCCGCTGTAGATTTATAACAGAGACCATCATAATAAAATATGAAAATGTAGGAAAGATGGTGTTATGAATATAGAAGTGTTACCCCAGGGAAGCTGAAGCAGAAAAGGAAAGGAAATTACTGCAAGGTTTCAAAAGCTTACTTATCCCTCCTCTCCTTGATGTTATAAGTATTTCCCTTCTATTTGTACTGGTGCAACTGGACGCTAGCTCAGCATTTGCTTTGCCTTCCAATAAGGAGTGATAGCGAGCAGATATACTATAACCTTCATTTCTAGAAATGCTCATGTTTTAAATGTAAGTGTCCACTTTGAATGTTGCTTATTACTTCTTCTGTCCTTCCTTCCTCCCTGTAAATACATACCTGGACAGTCAGGCTGGATGATAGACTCTCAAGTAGCACGTTGGATCTATCAAATACATAGGTACCACCGGATGTAGAAACTCTCGTTCTTTTACCAAAAAAAATGTCAATGACACAGCTAAGTTCAGGCAGATCTTTCCTTTTTTGGCACATTTGCTTTCTCTGTATTAGATATTGTACCTATGGAGCAGCCTGTAAAGGTGCCCCGCTTTCCTCATCCACATTTGAAATCTTTGTATACCTGGCTGTGTGGGGAGGAAAGAAAACTATTGATTTTCATCAGAAGTGGTAATAATAGCATTTCTTCATTTCTTTGCCTCACCTACGCATCACATGTGATCCAAAAACAGACACAAAGCAGAGAAATTAAACATGTAGAGCAGATATATGACAAGTGTGTTAGACCAGCATTTTAATTAATTATAACAGAATATTAAAAGAATTGATAGCATAGAGATGATTGTATATTTATAGAAATGTGTTCATTAGCAGTGATTTTGATTTAACTCTCAGCCTGACAAAGCAATACACACAACCTTGCAAAGATGTATTCCAAGATAGAATTTAGCCACCGAGACCATTTACTGTTGTCAACATTTGCCTCTCTGATTCTTAATAGTCATTTTCTGCCCAGCCTTGGCAGAAGGTAGAATGATGGTCTCAATCCACTTTGCAGCTTTCCCCGACACTGTTGACAGACACGTTCCTTGATCCTGGAAGATCAGCGGAAGTGAACATTTTCTATGCAAGGCAAATATCCTCAAGAAACTCACTAGACCATGTTTTTCATAGATGGATATGCTGCCTGGTCTCTTGGTAAATGAGTTTCACAGCTCTAGAAGAATGTATCATTTTTGCTGTTGGTATCTGAAGTAAAGTTATATCTTCAATGACATCCATCTCTTTAAAGGACTATCAAGGTTGATGCCATCTCCCTCAACACCCATCTCTGGCAAACAATTTTCTCTAATGAGTTGCATGTTATGTTTACCCAGATGCTTCTGCGTGTACACAGCTACAGTCATCTTTCAAATTGGAATGAAAAAATCTAATGAGAAATGTAGTATAATAAGCCTAAAGATCCAGCATGTGTCTGGGACTTGAAGGGCATAAAGCAGTGGTGGATGCTATGGCATGGATGCAGTAAGCAGAGTTCCTGTTGTCCCATACACATGCAAACCAGCATGCTTGCACACAGTCAGCTTCAGGCAGAGCTATAATAACAGTGTAAATGCTGCAGCTGTGAGCTGACAACGTATCTCTTCCCTCTCTTTCATCTGAGACCTGATTTTCAAAGGAATATATATATGTACTATACTTACTTATTTACATCAGCAGTTACCAAAGTTTAACCACTCCCAATTTTACATGCTGCTTTCTGGGCTAACAGAAGACAGGAGAAAAGTGCAAAAGTCTTATCACCTACCACAGGCTTCTATGTAGGTGAGACAAGATCCTTATCCTAAGATTTTCTCTTTTTTTTTGAAGAAAAGGAGCTTTCTCTAGAGAGATGATTCATACTTCTAGAAATTTAGGTATCATACTTCATCATTCATCAGATGATGAATCCAAAAATGGGCAGTAAGATTCAATTCATATATAATTTTAAGTACCAAGTGAGGTAATCTTCTGAAAGTAAGTGCCTAAATGCCCTGTCTAGTAAATGAAGAGAAGCACCTTCAAAGGCCCCTAGAAGGAAGTCTGGTTTAATGGAAGCCTGTAATTCCCTTTGCTATTTGTCCTTACATTTTGTGTGATCTATGATTTAAATTGGCTGTTCCTGAGATTCAGAGACAAATGTGCAGAAAAATGAGCCTGTCATGCAAAGCACTTAGATTTTCAACAGCAACAACAATTAACAGCGATTCCTCCCCCCAACAGCCTAATTAAACTTGTCCATTCTGCTATTGGTGGCATTCAGCTTGAGCTAGACAACTGCACAGGTTCTGTATTGCATTCATCTATCATCTCCTCTGCAAAGCAGAAGACACAGACTGATGGGTGTCTTAGGAACTGCTTTAGAAAGGTGCTACGCACATCCCTTAATTCCACTTAATGTGCTGCAGTGGGTCAGTTGTGCTCTTCCATAGATTAATGAAAAATGAAGCAGTGTTAGAGTGCTTTTCCTTGAGATTCAATGAGGCTAACTTAGCAATGGTGTCCCTGATGGAGTAAGAACATTTGCAATGTCAAGGATGAAATATCTAAACTCCCGTGAAAGGCACGTCAGAAACAATCTTTTATTTACTCAATCTTTTCCAGATTTTCCTCTGACCTCACAGACGAAAATTTCAGCCTAAATTATGTCCTAAAACATTACGCTTTGGATATTTATTCCCCCCAAATCTTATCCTGTAACATCCAATATTCACTGCACCTTTTTCTCTTCAGGTGACTGGTAAATTAGGGGAAAAGATGCTCATGTACACACATTACTCTCACATACATTTGGGCTTAAGTAATTGTGTGTGTGCGTGTGCGCACGCACGTGTTTTTGTGTATATATATATTAACACATATAAATCTTAACATGTATTTGTCTCTAATTAATGAGCCTCATCCAGACTCCTGGCCAGCACACATTTATGAATGAAAACCTATTTGAATTAATCACATCTGATAGATTTTTTTTTTTCTTTTTCCAAAGATCACATCTTCCGGTTTATGCAATGTGTCCTGCATTATTTGTTGCTTCTAAATCAGGAAAAAACACTTAGAGAAATTTTGTTTCATTAACAGCAAAGACCACGCTCCTTTCAGTTTTTATGAACTATATCAGAAGCTGATTTTATTATTTCTCCCATTAATAGATAGATCTACAGTGTAATATAACCTAGAGGTGATTTTTTGTGCCAGTGAAATTCAGATAAACCTAAAAATCAGAACCTGAGTAGAAGGATAAACAGAATATGATTTTTCTAATACGATAAGATACAGCAGGGCAAAGGAATTTGATGGCCAGAGTAAGCCAGCCATCAGTCTCAGTGCAGAAGGGACCAACTGTCTATCCCCTGCATTGTAGCCTTAAACTACTGCTTGAAATCTAGCATCTTCAGGCTTGGAGGAGTTTGGCATAAACAACAGATTTACTCCAAAGCTTTAGGGGAGAAGTTTTAGTGCCCTTCATGCAATGTCTGGTGATGGTATCACATGCATCAGTTGAATTAGCCATTTTTTAATATAAAAGTTCCTAAATTATTAACTTTTTCTAAAGTGATATTTGATGGGAAAAGTAATATCCGTACAAAGTATTAAGTGTTTCTTATGAAAGAGCTGGATAAATCTGACAGAGCGTAATAATTATGCTGTCAAAAAATACAAGATTCCGTTTTCCCTGAACTATCTATATCACCAAATTTCACTTTCAGAGGCTGTCATCAGAATAGTAAGATTTATTTTGCCTCCAATGGCTCAGAAGATGCCTTTGCAGAAAACACACGCACTCTTAGGGTTAATTTTTTTTGCAGTACTACTGCAGCTATTTGCGTTTTGAATAGTGGTTTTCTCTGAAATTCACAAGCAGGGATATGTTACCAGGTGTTTTTTTTATTCTTGTGTTATCAGCCTGCTCGAAAGAAGGGATGCTTATGGCTTGCAGAAGACAGACTAGGAGAGATCTTCATAGCATGTGCCCATTTGCAGCAAGCAAATCCTCACTTTACTTCTGGTCCTTCCCCAAACTCTGCGCAGTCAAGGAAGTGATTTCCTTTCCTAAGGCTGTAAATAAGGCCTTTTCTTTCAATAAAGTGTCCTGATGTTGATGAACTTTAACCTTTCCTGTACAGTTTAGCTGAGTGTCTATCATGCTTACTTAACAACAATGTGGCCAGCTAATATCCCAGTTGGCCAAAGCTTCACTTTATCTTTCTGAAGAAGTTAGCAGGTCCATTTGCAAAACTCAAAATCAGACACGGCCAGATGCACTTTTATCAAGGACTGCATAACTTGATTGGTAGATGAGTTACAGTAGCTATGGGAACTATCGTTTTAAACTCTCTTGGATTTCTGCACATTAATTTTCAATCAGAACATAGCATTACAGGAAGTTTTTACATTAAATATTTTAAGAAGTTATAAAAGTCATTAATTCCTTCATTTCTGTCCTTTATATTGAAATTTAAATCTTTTTAGAAGATTTATCTAAAATACTTTAATTTGTAAATGTCTTCAACACAACAGAATAGTGACTTGCAATCTCTTGTGAAGCACCAACGTAATGAAGGAGATGTGTGTGTTTAAGTATTGGAATAGGATTCATTCTGAAGTGAACCTTCAGCATCGGTTTTAGTTCAGCAGAGCTGAACTTTACTACTCTATCTTTGGCCTTGCTTCCTGACATTATCAGGCCAGCATTGCTAATATCTCCATAAAATTAGAGGGATCTGGTAAGCTCTAATAAAGCTATGCTTCTGTTACACCTTTGGGGTCATAAAAGCATAAAGTAGCTTTGCAAATAATAAGAGCCTTCACAGAAGAACTGGCAGAAGGTCACTGTCTTCAGAAACTGCCCGCAAAGGAGAAGCACTCTTTCATTCTCCCTAAAGACAACTTAATTTCTGGATCTGGAGTTGTCAGCCCTCCGGCCCCCAGTTTAATCACCATATCTGAGACTAGAAGAGCTAACTAGTCATAAAATACCTACTGTATCAACTACTGATTCATTCTCTGTTTAGCTTAATTGCAACTGAATTTTCATTGTACGTAACATCCAAAATATGCAGCTCTCACTACTGCCACAAAATTATACCTACATCAAATAAAAAGACATCAATCACATTTTAATTTCATGTTCAGGTAAATTTAATAAGCCATCTCCCTAAGCTGACAGTTTGTGGGGCTAAAAAGAGTCTGAATTAATCTACTTCCTGCAGAGTAAAACCACTTAAGCACGTACACGTCATGTCAGTATTTATAAAAAAACTGTCAAATCGTCAGTTCCACTACTAACTTGACAAAACAATTTATGTTTCTGAAACCTAAAGGTATGATCCTTGGTCTCTCAGATCTTGAAATTAAACTCATTTAGATGAGAAATAGCAAGATAAAAGTCTCAAATTCAGGGTTATTTAACAATAACTTCGTTTGCATTATAGTTCCCTAAACAATCACAATAATGGATATCACCTATTTCATAGTAATATACATTGCAATTATCATTGCATAGACAATGGCTTCTATTAATATCAGTAAATGATGATTTTTTCATTCTTTATGAGAAATGCAAGATCATCAGGAAAACACCTAGGATACCGTTTAGTGTCAAGTTCTGTAAAACTGGAAGGTCAACATTTGCAATGAAGAAAGTTTCAAAAGGCAGTACAACACGAAAGAATAATAAATATCCACAAATGAAAAATCAGAGGCCTGTCCTTAGGAAGAAGCATTTCAGACTGCATCTGCAGTGACATTTTAGCACAGAGCAAATCTTCTGATCAGCCCCACTTACAGCATTTTGATTTGTATCACCACATAGTCTTGGAGCGCCGAACTAGACTCATTCAGGATAAAACCAAGCCACAGGAGAGCTACTAGTGTGCTTTCCGTTAACGGGACGCTACTGGAGCTGACCCAAAATAAAACTCTCTGAAACATCGGTGGGGTCTGCCTCTTCTGGACCATTTCCCTCTACAGAGCCTCTCTTCTTGTACCACATTGCTTGCTAGTGCACAGTTTTTCCTTTAAAAATTACAAATTTTTATTGAAAATTATACCACTGAAATTATACTTACATTCAAAGTAAGAAACTGAGAAGACAGTACTACTAAAACAACTGAACTCCTGTCTTGCTGTGTACATGTGTGCGTGTATGGGGGTGATTTCTGAACCTGCTCAGTCCTGAATCAGGACAAGATAACCATATTTTGGCATTTTTCATTAAGTGGAGAAGCATAACAGAAAAAAAAAAAAAAAAGGTTTCTCCTCTGAAAAAAATCAAAGTAAAATGTATTATTTCAGAAGCACCAATAAAAAAGTGGAAATTGCTGAAACAGCTCATGTCACATTGGAAACATCAAAGTGTAACTTCTTGACCGTGTTATTAACACTTAGATGATGACAAGACAGGGCAAGATTAGGACAAGCAAAATGCAGCAGACAAAAATAAAACTCAGAACAAGATGCTGTGTCTCAACAAAATGCAGTTGCATTTCCCAAAAAAAGATCTCAGCCACCTCAGCCACCTTAAGTTGTCTAAGGAAAAAAAAAAAAAAAAAAAAAAAAGGTGGTACTTTTAAATCTCATTTTTGTAATATGCTATTTCAAACAGAGTGTCTCCTTTTATCATTTACCTACTCACTTGATTTACTCCACTGAGCCTATGTTATCGGGCCAGACTTTGCACTCCAAAAGTCTATAGACATATAATTTGGGGAAGCTCGGAGTACAGAGTTCAGCTTGCTCTGGTGCTTAGGGGTCACATCATTCATCACATGCCGTTGTTCAGATGACAGCCATGTAATCTTGTCAATACTTGCAGAGAGCCGCGTTTTTCCAGAAGAAGCAGGAGCGGCGTTTTCAGCCGAACGTCTTTCATCAGCAGGGAGTTATTTGGGTAGTGTTCAGTCATCCTACAGAGAAGCAGAAACAATAGCATGTTACTGAAAGGGTCAATCACTAAATGGCAGCAGGGAGTTTTTTGGAAATACCTCACAGGTCTTTTTTTTTTCAGATAATTACAGAAAATGAATACCTCTGTCACTGGGAAGATGAATTCATGTAACTCAGGCAGCTAATACAGGGTTAGATTTACTATGGATGATAGTCTGGATAAATATGCTTGAATTTTATTGGATGATGAAGACTAATTCTTGAGGTTGTGCCAGAACAGCCCTCCTCCCGTCAGAGTTTTAGTGGACAACCGTGTCGTGACTGAATGGTTTTGTTACATCTGCCAGTCAGCGTGAGAAAACTGAAGCGGACAGGTCCTCAGCATTCAGACCTGCTCCTCCATCCCGCCCCTCAGCCAAGGCAAACCAAAAGCGGCTTTCTGACGAGAGTGACAGGAGTGAAAGGGTGGATCAAGAGGCGTGCTCGCCCTCTTCCGCAGGCTTCCTCGAGCACTGCTGTCACCAGCGGCATGGCAATCTTACAAGTAATGGAGAAAACACGCATTTGGTTGCCAGCATAAAATATGGAGATCAGAAGTTAAATAGCTGCTAAGGCTTCGTGGAAAACTTGTAGAATATTAATTTTAGGGACACTTCTGCTGACATATCATACCTCCATGGAGGCTCAGCTATGTCTCTTTTTAATTACTATTCCTGATGACAATAAAAAGAAAAAAAGAGCTTTCCAGCTCAGAAGTTCATCTGCCCCTGCTGCTTGCCTTCCTATCTGAATCAATCAGATTTGATTCTAATTATCCCCCTAGAAACTAATTGTGACAATACCAGAGGAAAAGAATAGTCTTTTCATTAAAACCTAATGCTGAAAATTAGTTACTTGGTTTCACTTCTGATTTTTTTCTTTTATCTTTGAGGTGACTTGTAGCTGATTAGGAAATGATTTCTCTTTTTTTCCTCTCTTCATGATTATTTTGTCCAAAAATTAAAAATTATTATTTCCATCCAGAATTTTCTTTAGCAATGTTTGACTTTTCAGCTAGAGCCTTCATGAGCTCTCCCCTCTCCTCCAAGTAACAAGATATATACATTGTTATGATCCTCCCATACTACATGAAGTTTCAGTGCTATAAAGGCTGGTAACGGAGTGGAGAAGCAGACTCAATATTTTAATTGTTTAGTGAAATGCTGCAAAAAGCTAGAAATGTGACAACAAATGGCAGATCTGACTGAGGAATAGATCAACTGCCAAGCCAAAAAATTCCCATTTTTCTGCAAATGAACTCTGTGTAATAATTACCAAACATACTGAGTCCTCCCACATGTAAGAAGAGCTCTCTCTAATGGGTGGGTTTTCAAAGTTCTCCATGAGGCTAAAGTATGTCTTTATGGTTGAGAGAATAATAGGACAAGATACTTTTCCATTGTAGATAAATAAGACATGTTTTAAACTTGCTCAAGGGAAATTTCCAGCTGGCCACTTACTGCTAGCAAAGATCTCTTCTATAAAATAGAATTTCACCAGTGTCAATGGGCTACTAAATGTGTTTTCTAAGGACTGAAAGTACAGAATTACTGAGAAGGACTTCTGGACCTTGCTGGTGGTTAGTGTTGCTAAAATAGGTGGGTTTTGGGTAGCATATAAACAAAAGCAGATGGGCTAACTCCCAAGATCTAATTATTAGAAGAGGTTCCAGTACTTGTCGTCTTTGCATTTGAAAAAAAAAGAAAAACTAAAAACCAAAAAAGAAAACCCTAAATATATCTATATTCTATATGGTTCTACCATCTGAAACTTGACAACAGCAACAGTGTGTGGGAAGAGGAGGACAGAGGGAGGAAAGGGGCACACTTGTAACACCTCCCCTGTCACAAGCAACCACATCAAAAGTATGTTTGTAAATATGCTCAATCATAATAGCTTCTTGAACAGTCTCAGTTCTTCAGAAATACATTTCTCACTGATAAGGACAGACATTGCCAGAGGGAGATCTGAATAGTAAAGCTTTCCAAGTTAGAGGGCATCATAAGCAGTCTGCCAAGGGAATGGATGTGACCAGCCTGCAACTAATCAGTCATAGAAACACCTGCATTTTTGGGCTGCTCTAGCATTTCCTTCTGAGCATTTTCCTACACGTTAGGAAATTTCCATGCAGAGTAGTCCTCGGGCTGCCCTCAGGTAAACCAGAGCTCAACTAGTCCCTACTCCTGTTCGGAAATTACAGGGCAGCAAATTAAAGGACTGGCTCCCTTTGCTTGCCATTCCAGGCTTTAAGGCTCCTGGGGTGTGATTCATTATGGAACTTAAGGAACTAGACGCTACAGTCATCGCCTGAGCTAAGGAGGCAAACAGTGCCAAAATTCATAACTCCATCAACACTTAAACATAGGGTTCCGATGTAGCAGATTTCTTACATATGCCCTTTCCTATAAGCATAGAGAGGAGAGGGAATAGCTAAAAGCCTCACTTTAACCCCTCTATACTTTACAAACTCATAGCACTCTGTTAATGAGTGTGCCTGACTTTAGCACAGATTTCTGCATATACTAAAGCTTGACTAGCCCAACCTCTTCCTGCATGGAAGATGGATGCTGTTAAATGATACCTGTGTCTTCCTTCACTCTCACATACCACATGCACCTTCCCTGTCCTTGCAAGCATCATAGGCAAAAAACAGGTATTTAAAATCAAAACTATTCTCTGTAAAATTTCCACTCTCCAAAAAGTGGAGCAGTACAAAATTAGGGATCAGGATCTGTGCCTAAGTTATGAAACAGGGATGGGAAAACTCAAACAGAAAAAATAAAGCACTTTGAAGAAGTCAGTTATGTGTTATTGCACTATATTCAACTTGCGGCCAAACCAGAGTCTGATAGGGTTTTTTCACTGCACATTAGGAAGAGTTCCAGCATTTTGTTCTCTGAATTTCCTAATAAATAGTAGACCACAGTAGTTTGCTCATGTTGAGAATTTGCAATTACAATACTAGTAAACACTGTCAACGTCTCTATCTTCCTTTCACTTTACCGCTCAACGCAGAATTTCTCTATGCAAAAACTCAGTTTCTCCATCTTTTCCAGAACCTTTTCTCCTCTGTTTTTTTCTTCCCTGAGACTTCTTGTTATTCTTTGTGAAATAAAGGTTTTAACTATGGAGGATAGGGAGGGAGAAGAAATTATATTTTGGAGTGTGCATTGGATGCTGGTGAAAGGTCCCAGGTGGACAGATCTATCAAGCGAACTGCAACCCCTTTATGAGCACTGCCATAAAGGCAGCAGCAGAGCATGTTTGCATCACATAGGTAGCTTCAGGGCAAAGTGGAAGAAGATGCTGAAGTCTCCATGGTGCAATCATCTCTGTCAGCTGAGTTCAGCACAAAGAGGAAGACAGAGGTGCCAACTTTTTAGAGGTGCTAAAGGTAGAGAGACCTCCCTAGAAATCAACAGGATGCAAGCATTCATTGGAAAAATCCCTATCAATATTGCACATTTGGTAGAAGAGGGGAATATGGCATGACATTTTGGGAAAATTTTTCTTTTTTTAAAGACCTGACCCTAACTTTGTTACTTTCCATAGCAAAAATTCTATCTACTGTCGAGACACAGGAGCTGCCCAAATAGCACACAGAAGGCAGCCTCCTAAAGCCTGCATCATCAGCACCATCAAATGCTCTGGATATACTTTGCCCTTTCAAATCCCTCTTGGGTATCCCAGAAAGGCCAAACTACTTTCAGGATGAAAAAGCTTGATAAGTTTATGAAAGGAATTAAATGATATGGCTGCCTGTGATACCGGGGAAAGGACTGAGTGACCTAAAAGTTTCTCTGATCCTAATTTTGCACATTACTATGGCAATACCTTATTTTACAGATACTTAGAGAGATTCAGCAGAATTTGCTTGGAAGTTAGAAAATGTCTATCAGGCTGAGAGAAATATCAGAGGAACAGACTGCGATCCATTATGGCTGACAACTAGGTATGTATTTTGATCGCCTTCCTAGGCAGTAAAATAGCTCATGTCAAGGTGATTTCAAACACGTCATACAACTGAGCTGTATTATACCTTATTCACCTAGGCAGTGTGAAAACAACACACAGGCTCAAATTATGACCAGTAAATGGAGTGTACAATGTAAGTGAGATCAAAGGGGAAGTAGACAGGTCTGCATGATCTTTTGCAGATCTCACTAACAAGACCACAAGTTCAGCTCCACATATGAGCTGAGCCAGCCAGGCTCAAGGCAGCTTCAAAATAGAAGCCATGCAAGTTGGGGTAGTGCCAGCCAAACAGCAGAGAGAAAAATAAATAAATAAAAGGAAAGAAAAAGAAAGACACACCACCACTGCATCAGCTAATGTCACTCCAAGAGGGTGTAATGTCACTACATGAGAGATGTAATGTAATTTATATCAAAGCCCACTGCGAACACATCCATGAAAAACAAAAGTATCAATGCAGAGAGTGTCAGGGCTCATATTTCTCTCCTAAGCATGGACAGACAAGAGTCCAGAGATGCTCTTCCTGCATCTGCTGTACTTGTATTATATTGGTCCTCTGACGGTAAAACAACACAATAAAGGGGAAAAAAATCCACTGCTTTGAGGTATGTTTGAGCAGATGCCCCTTCCAACTGGATGAATCTGGGAGGAATTCATTTGCTAGACATTCATTTTTTCCACTTCATCTGGACAGAACTTAACATTAATACACACTTCAGTAAATCCAGCCCAGTTCGATTTCCCATCTGAAGAAATAGCTAGATAACACAAAATAAGCTAAGGATGGCAAATCATGTCTTCAGACAAATTCAAGTGTTTCTAAATGACGCTTGAACACCATTTTGGAGTCACTGTCTACAGCCTGGACAAACATAACACTTATAGCCTCAGTAAAGGGAAGAGGTATAGAAATTGCCAGAAATGGCGCCATCCGTTGGCAGCTCCCTTGCTCTTTAGCAGTGGAGTATTGATCCAGAATCTCTCCATCAGGTTTCGCAGGTTGATAGAAGGGACTCCCCAGCTGTCTTCCGGCTCCATTTTCTATCTCTCTTTCTTCTATGATGAAGCTACAGCAGGTGTTATTTGTGAAATTACAGGTTCACTGTGACAAGGAAGCCAGCTCTGATAATTATCCTTCAAGGGTAGATAAGCTGATCAAATCTGCCCTGTGAAGGAAAGGGAACCAGTCTGCATATGGGAGCAATTCCTGGAGCTGTAATGGGTGAAGAGATCTGGGGGAAACTGAGTCTGATTTGTAAACAGGGTTATTTGTGAAGCTCACTCACTGTGTGATTTCCTGTCTGCCCATGCCAGTTGGGTAGTACTTGCCATACTAATTGCTGAACACAAAGTACTGCGATCAAAAGCTCATTCATGTTATTGTTTCTCTGGGTATTATTTCTTTTTCTTTTTCCTGGCATCTGCTTCTCCTCCTCCTCCACTGCTGCCCTTCTGTGACTCATGACTCATGACTCCTTCCACCACCTCTTTGGCACTAGTAGCTAAGGTATGGTTGCCAAAACCTGCTGGATTTAAACAGGCATGCCAGCTAGATGTGCCAAAGTGAACATCCTCATAATCATACCTCACTCAAAACATGAAAACCAGAAATTAGTTTGCAGACAACACTAGCTAGGCAAAGACACACCAACTCAAGGCCTTCCCATTACGGAAAGGAAAGGTGGGCTGTTGACATATCAAGGGATACGAGAGGTCAGGGTTGGTCTCGGGCATTTGAACCTTCACTTCCAGACCACTTCTACTTATCAGACAGCACCTTTCATCACTTTCCTAGCCTTGATGAAAGATCTTCATAAGTAGGTACAAGATGGATGAAGTTTCCATCCCACTTCATAGGAACCTGATCCCCTCATTTGAATATTCACCTTCTTTTGCATGTTTTTTTTCTTTTTTTTTTTTTTTTTTTTTTTTTTTTTTTTTTTTGCCAAGCTGCTTTATTCCCACCTTTCAAACAAAGGGATTATGTAAAGGAGAAAAAGCCTGATCATTTCCAGGCAATCAGAGCTCTGGAAAGAATATGGTCATTACACAGCATATATTGCACTAGATCTAGTGCAATAAGAACTTCAATCTTCCAAAAACTCATTTTGCACAACTGAAATTGCTCCTAGAGCCTCAGCTCCAGCCAAGCATTTGAGACTTCAAAACATACGTGCTTGCGATATCACTGAAAGCTGCCGCTACTACATATGATAACAGTATAGAAATGGAGGTGAGGACTAGACTGAGAGTAGACAAAATCTTTGAAGGTTTTTTTCTGGTGGACAGTGACAGTGAAGCAATATTAAGAGGTGTTAACAGAAGGAATGCAAAGGGAAAGGAATGGCAGTTCAGACTGTAAACAAAGATACTCCTCTGCTTGCTCAACCTTCTTCCATCTTAGTTAAAGCCTCTGTGCAGAAGAGGCAGTTCTCCCACTGTTTCCCCATTAGAAGTTTGTCCTAGGAACCTGTAATAACAGCTTTGATTTCACCACAGATGGGATTCCGAGTTCTGCTAGCTGTCTCCAGAATTACCACAGCAGAGTAGCGATAGGTGACAGTTCCCTGGCTTTTAACATACCTCACTCCCGGTCAATGGAAAACAAACAAATAGAAAACGCCATGTGAAGATCAGGTTTCTTGCTCTTATATATGTATGTGTATATATATATATATGTATATATATTTATACACACACACACATGAATGTGTGTGTGTTCTAGGTACAATATGTTTATATCAAATGGCATATTAAGTGACTTTTGGGGAGAACGGAAGCATTGCAGTTACATGGAAAGGATTAAATAGGATCGTTGCTGCTGAAACATTTAGATGCAAAAGCAAGACCACATCAGCCTGCCAACCCAAAGTCAGTGAAGACAAGGCAGAGCAGAATTAAGTGCCACATCTTTGTACTATTACAACCTCTTCCAATAAAGGATTTTCCACTTCATTTTCCCTCTGGATCTTGTTCCTGTCAGAAATGGCAAGTTTATTTGACTGCACTAGGACCGGATTCTAACCTTTCTGCAGGGCTCTGATCTGGTAGCATGGTATATCAGCATCACCTTTCTTATGTTACTTTTAAGTAGAAAGTTTGAGCACCACCTGAGGCACCTGGCCATTGCACAGTGGCACAACTGAAAGTGAGTGCTTCATTTTCTGAAGACAGAAGAAGAAAATTAGAATCACTTCTCTGAAGTGGAGATGTATCTAGGAAAATGTTTTAATAAAGCTGCTTTTCTTGATTAGGTTAATATTTTGGAGGACCGAGAAAAGAGTAGAGAACAAGAAAAGAAAAAAGTGAAAGTAACAATTTCTATAGAAAGTGATAGATTATCGAGTGTGCGTACATAGCTGAGGAGGTGATATTTACTTATTTTACTCCTAATTTGTCGAGAAAATAGATCAGATCATGTACAAGCTGACAGTTCAACAGCAAAGTTCAGTTCAAAGAGCTAGCAGTAATGAGATCACAGAAAATTCACCCATTGGCAGGCACAGAACTCCCCAAGTAGACAGAAATGCTGGCATCACTACACTAAGACTCAAAGAGCAGGAGGTAGGTTATTTAAGAAAGAACAGCAGTGCAGTTGTAATGTGCATCGTCAAACAGATGAAACGTGCAAACTGTAGAAGTATTTCTCAGAGTCAGTCCTATTTATGTCAGAAGATATTAAGACTAGGAACTTGAATGGCAGAGGTTCTCCAGCCCTCTTCCTAATACCAGCCACTCCTACGAAAACAGTATTTTCAGAAGTTTACTTTCCCTTTCAGCACCAAATTAGTGACCAGATTTTCAGTTCCTTCTTATCTGAGTGCGTGTAAAGCATCAAGGCCTTCCCAAGGTCATAGAAAACAGCAACAACAAACTCCAACACTTTCAAAAAAAAAATGCAAAAAAACGTGGCAAAACTGCAGCCAAACCTACCAATATTCTAGAAGCTTGACTATCAGACTGTGTATAAATATAATGCCTATAGACCTTTCATTGTCTGCCCTCGGGAGCTTCTTCCCTCAAGCTTCCTTCCCTCCAGGAAGGAAAATCCATACTATATTTACAAAGCAGAGTGAAAAGGAGATGGATTTTTTTGCTAGGTGTGGAGTTTTCCTTCCAGTTTGTTGCCTTACTAGTTTTTAACTGGACAGATATTTTTATATACATGTCCATGTAGTTGAAAGGCGAGCTATGAAGACTGAAGAAGTATCAGCAGTTGATTATAGAACTTTATTTATTCAGAGCACAAATCCCTCTAGGAAATGCAATCCATTTGCCAAAAAATCCTTTAAGCAGCCGTATCAAGCCAGAGCCTCTCAAGAGGGGAAATTTGCAACACTTAACTACTTCAATCTAATTTCCAGAATCCCCACCATCTTCAGTCTTTAAAGCCCAAGAGCAGGATTTTTTCTTTTTTTTTAATTAATTTATTTGTTTTTTAATCGATCTCAGTGCTGCAGGATACCTAAGCAGAGGAGCACATTTCTCTTCTGGCATCACGTCTGTAAAACAGATGCTACTGGAAGGAGGAAAGCGATTCCCACATGGACACGCACAAAATTGTCTCGGCCTCACAACCATACCCAACCTCATTACATGAGAACAGGAAGAACAGGTATAGACAACAAAAAAGCAATTTAATTAAAAATGAAGGTCCAAGCAAAGGGATTGGACCCAAGAAGTTAATTTCTGTCATCACCTTTGCTCTAAGCACTCAGTAGGACATTAGAAAGCCCTAAAAGAGGAGAACCATGGTTAATGTTTGAGGCAGTTTTGGGGGGGGGCAAATAACAGTCCCCAGAGTGGAAGCTTCACCTACAAGTGTTGCTCTAAATGCTTTGGACGTTTCCAGTAGAAGGAAGGGAGAGACAGGTCACTTGACACCATGTTGTGCCCAGCCCAGCTGGTTGGCTTGAGAATCATGGCTCATCCTCATTAAAATCCTTCTTCACCCTAGCACTTCCCTCAATCTGCGGGTGAGAGGCTTCACTTCAACTGTGTTAGATTAATACCTCACACTGCAGAACCATGATTTCTCTTTATTTTCTTGTTGCAATACAAATAACATTAAGCATAGTGGATGCGGTTTGATATTTTCACTCCTGAAGTTTGGGTGTCAGACATCTTGTAGGACTAGCAATGGTGTACATACTTCCTGAAATACTTGGCAACATTTTTTTTTATGATTTTGATTAGAAAACTTTAAGATTGTTAGCTAATTTTTATTTATGGAAAGTCACACATTTTCAGCTCTAAGTTCAAGTAGAAAACCCAATTTTTTTTTGTCTGTTCTGTTTTTAAGATAGTGAAAATTCCACTTACATTAGAAGAAAAAAAATCATCAGAAAATCATTGACAGAGACAATACAGCAGGATAGGACCTTGAGAGGCCGCTTGGCCTGTTCCCTTTATTTTAATTCCAACATTTTTTCTAATCTCTTCTTTAAAAACTTCCAGCAAAGTTTCCATAATCCATAAGTCTTTTTTCCATGTGCTGGGATCATTTCTGTCGGTATTCTTTAGACTAGTTTCAGTTTTCCCTCATTTTTCCTGAAACTGCGCCAGATTATCCTCAACTTCTATGTGATGTTTACTCAATATAAACATTTTTCTTTCAAATATGTCTAATTTTCAAAGATCATTCTGAATTCTCCAGTGTTTGTGGCATCTGCAAATTTTCCTGTTTTTATCCCATCAGCAAACAATTCTCCCTACACCATGAAAGATATTAGTAAAATAATTGATACTGTTAATTTATCAATAAATTAACAATTAAAATAATGAATAGTACCAGTCCTAAGACAGCTCCCTGTGCAGCCAATGTAACACATCCTTTCAACTGAATTAAGAATTGCCGACAAATACTCAGTGTAATTTTCCTAGTAGTAACATGTTCCTCTTACATACGTTTTTATCTGAAAAATTATTTCATAGTCTGCTTCTTTGAACATAATAGGGAATACATTTTGAATCCTGAGGAAAAAAGCTAGTATTTTAATATGTTTCATAAAATGGTGTTTTGTATTTTCATTCAACTCAGATACCCAACAGGCATGTAGCAACCCTAACCTTAGTAGGTTACAAAGATCAAAGAGGGTTTATCTCCTGCTTCTTCTCTGATGAGATTCACTGCTACTACTGATTTGATACACAAGGTGATTGCTTGGCTTGGTGATGGGAAAAGCCATCATGAATTCCTTAGACTGATAAAAAATAACCAGACTAGATGTCTCTATCAGAAAAGCACAGCTGTTCTAAAACTAAATGACAGAGTTATAAACTAAAAAGAGACTTACAGCATGACCCCCCCACCACCACCATCATTCAGTTGCACCTACAGAGGTGCAACTACAGAGACATGAGGCTAATTAGAGCTAATCTAGAGCAAAACTGCACATTTGCAAAACGAGAAGTGCTCCTATCACTTGAAAAAAGACTGGTCTTTAGTATATGCTGGGTGTCATCTTGGGGTCCCTGTTCGGCAACCCGGGTCCCTGGCAGTACCACCTCCAGGCAGAACTTCTGCAGATGTGTTATCTCTAAGCAAGCATCACTAATTTAAGTTCATTAAAGATCTAGCCTATTTTTTGCTACGATTCATTGCTTGTTCCCTTCCCCCCCCCCCCAGTTCAATCTGGTGATATTCTAGAGCCATTTGGTACTGCATCATAGCCCTCTGAAAGTATTCTATATGAAGATTTAGATAATAACACAGCTAAGTATACCCCACCAAGCGGATCAAAACTTCTTTATTAATTCCAGGTGGGACTTTTTCTTCCCTGTAATGGTCCACACATTTATCTCATAAAAGCAAAAAATAGCTGGCTAAAAAAAAAAAATACATGGATAGGAAAGGTCACATTTACAAAGCAGAAAATACTGCGTTCCCCCCCACACCAAGAACCACGAAGCATCCACTAAATCTTTAGTAATGAAGAAGTAATAAATTTCAGCCAGTATATACTGGTCTTATGAGAGAGGAAAGTTAAATTACTGCCGTCTGGCTTGGTGACATGATCCACAGACGGCCGGATGAAGCTTTTGCCTAGTTGCTCATTCTAATTCTTTAGCTTCAGTGGAAGATGAATCGGGAACAGCTGGGAGGCCCATCCTCCAATCCATCATCCACCAGCCCCTTCTCAAACAAAAGTCATTAGGTAGCCTTCAGAATTAGTCAGCAGTTGCTGGTCGCTCTGGAACCCGAGTCATGTTGTTTCAGAGTCACTCAGCAAGTGCAGCAAAGCAATGCTGTAGCCCTCCCACCCCGCTCCATATGCCCTGATGTGCTGGGATGAATCTGAATTGGCTGCTCTGTGAATGTCTGTGCAAGCAACGACGCACACTTGCCCCTCAGATGTTTGCTGAAAAATGGAAGAAAACCTAATCTGTATGTGGTCAAACCCCATCTCTTGGGTTTTGTGTGCCACAGAGTGCTGTAATAAATAGAGGAGCAGACACCACAGGTGTGGTTCTACTATAGTGGCATTAGAAATCTGTAAGCTCAGTCTGGGATATGAGTTACTGCACAAATGTCCCAAGTGAATACGTCAGTATAGTGATTAAATATAGGTCTATATAGGAAAGAAGAGATCAGGAAAAAAAATCACTTGCACCTGGAAACACAGGTGAATGTGTTGGAAGCAGTCTATGGGAGTTAGCCATCTGCTTCAGATTAGTTGGAAGGGACCTTCTAGATCCATTAGAAAAAACTCTGTCTTGAGAAAGATGCCATAAATGAAGTTTCCTCCTCATCTGTTGGTGTCATACCTGTGAGCTTGCCTCTTCCAAGCTATAAATAGATTTCATCTGATAGAAAAAATGCTTTCAACCGAATTCATGTATATGGCCCAAAGTGACATCTGGCTCCATAGAAAAATGTGCTGTTTGTCTTTCTCCCTATCCATTGAGATGTGATGAATCTGAAACAGATTCTAGGGAAGGCAAGTCCTCCAAGAATAAAGCAAGCCATCTTAAGAATAGTGACATTTTCTTAAAGTTATGGAGCGTCTTCCATAATAGTTTTAGGACTTGATTCAGTGAACTAGTAAGGTGGACACAGTTTGTACTCAGCATTTTCATTTCCATGACTTTCACCAAGGATGCAACATCTTTCCAAAGATTTACAGCAGTCTAAAAGATGAAGTTATTAAAAACACGGTTACCTAAGGTGGGAATTTCTGTTGACTTCGTCAGACAATTATCTTCGGCTATTTGGCTGTTATCTAAGGCTATTTACAGCCTTATTTCATTCTAATTTTGCTAACACACAGTGCCTGACAGAAAAGTACCAACACAACACCAACATCACAACCCACAACCACCACCACAGACCAGTGCTCCTTAGCTTTGGAAAATGACTTTTACAGTGGACCTGTGTCTGCAAGTTTGTTTCATGCATTTGACCAAACTGCCAACCCAATGAACAATAAAAAGAATACATACAGTTTTCCAGGAGAAAAATTCACAAAAATCTTTTTTTGGTCTGTGTTCCTGTCAGACTTTTTGAATCCCGTTGCATTTCCAAACAATAAAATTCTATCTTCTGCAATCAGAGTATAATTTTAGTAGATACATCAATCCCATTACTTTGTCATATCCTCCATTGCTGTAAAACAGAGTGCTGAATCCTAAAATTCTGTGACTAGAAATCCTTATTCCTTACTCTGAAGCAGGACAAGTTTTACCCAGACTACCCTAGAAACGTATTTGCCTATAAGTATATTCCCCATTCACATCTTAATATACAGCTGTAATCTCCCTTTTTGATATTTCAGCCAACTACTTCTTGTCCAACGGTCTGTGGATAATAATAATTGTATAAAATCAATATTATGACAATAATCTTTAAAACTTTTGAATAAGTATAGAGTTTTATATTATGTCTCCCTTCTAGTCTTTCCTCTTCTAGACGAAACAAACCCAAATTTTCAATCTTTCGTCAAGGTTCATTTTTACTACATTTGTTAAGTAGTTCTTCAGAGCTTGCTCCCGTTCCATGATTCTTAATATCTGGTACTAAGAATATATTACCATCTCCAGAGGTCTATTTCAACTTAAACAGTGCTTTTCTGTAATCTGAAGCCTTCACAGAGCCAAAGGGAAATGCACAGTTGCATCTTGCATGTCTTCTGTGTGAGGTTGCTGCTCATGCGGATAACAAAACCTTTTTTCCTAGAGCCTTGCATTGCTGAGCCCTATTCTATAAGCCCACATTATATTCTTTCTAGTACAGTTACTGAGGCTGATATTCCGTGTTTTGTATTTGTGCAACTGAATTTCCACACCTTGCACTTCACTGAATTTTACATTATTATGGTTAAACTAGAAAGATTATTCCAGTTAAAGATCAGGTAGCATGTTGGAGAAGATTTTGCCTGTACAGTAGGTGGAAACTTTTGTATAATTATTTTCTCTTAATTATTCCAAGAGGCTGATAATCATCAAACTCTGACTAATTTCATTGTTATGTTTAATTAATTTTTAGCAGTGGAGGTGACTCCAACTGCAATTATCTGTGCCTATTTGAAACCTTTGACATAGCAGCGTGACATCTTAGGAGATGCCAGATAGCACAAGATAGAGCTGACTCATGATGTTCAAAAGGGTGGTTAAATACAAAATCAAACTTTTGCCAGGTATATAACTGTTGAAATGTGCTACTTAAGTTCAGATACAGGCTAGGAATTGATCAGAATTGTGATGGTTGGGCCCAGCAGCATTTTGAAAGTCATCACGTTGAAGGCAAGAGAAGTTCAGACTAGAACACTGTTAGCACCCAAGGATGAAAGTTAACAACATAGATCACCGGGAGAAAAGCAGCACTTACAAAAGTGTCTTATGGGACCAGATCCTTCACTAGCCTAAGCTGGCCTAACACCGCACATTCAGTGCGGCAGCTCTCGCTGTCTGTATCTCCTGGTGTATGCTGTGCTTGTGGCACACTAACCATCCAAACGGGACAACCAGTATAGTTAGATCGTAGCTTCCTCCCTACAACAGAAAAGCAGAGCGCACACTACAGTCTCACTCCAGTGGGCACATGCTTCTCCACATCTGCCATCCCACGGACCCACTGTGCAGGCACGAGGCAGGACATACCCACTCAGCTTCATGAAAAGAGCTGCTAACCTCAACCAAGGCTCAAGTTCATGTGCCCTTTATATAGGTCAGGTGAAGCTTGAACACATTTCCTCAACCTCCTCCCACACACGCAGGCATTCCTCAGCCTCTGCTTTGGTTGTGCAAACAACTTGCTTTGGTCTTCTCTCAGTCCTCCTGCTGTTAGACCTTGTCTACAGCTTTTCCAGCCCTCTCGGCTTTCTGCTCTATCAGTGATGAGAACTGAGCCCAGTACTCCAGGTAAAGTCTCCCCACTGCTTTGTACTATGCAATGGTTTGCCTTGTACCATTGCTTTGCAACATGGAATTCAGATTTCTGTCTCTGTTGGATATTACTTACCATGATAGGCTGAAGTCTTTGTCTTTTCCAGAGGACTGCAAGATGAGGGCTCACAATCATTTTCTGCTTAACTATTTCCTCATTCATTTCATTTTCTTCCTATGTCAATTTAGTTGCCAACCTAAATGACAAAATCTTATGGTTAGTCCCTAAGTGTATGAACTTGCCCTTTGTTGCCTTGAATTTCATACCGTTTCTATTACTTCCTCTCCAAAGGTCACTGAGCTCATTTGAACAATATTCCAATGCTCCTCTATATTCACATACCCAAAATACTGTACCACCAACAAACTTCATCAGCAAATTCGTACTGCAAAGTCCTTAAGGAAAATATTGCACAAAATTGAGCCTTGAAAACCAGTCCTTGAAGAACTTTGCTAGTAGCCTACTTCCAGTCCAATCCTTCCTCAGTCATTATTCTACTTTATCCAGGCCTTCCCCTTGTTTTTATAAATATATCTTCTTTTTAAGTCACAGCTTTCCATGTAATACTACATTAAATGCTTTACTGAAGACAAGAAAGTCATGTGATCTGCTTTTTCCTTGTATAAAGGAATGTTTACCAAAGAAAAAAAAATCGTATATGACCAACTTTTAGCTAACATAGGTTGTAAGCTGACCTGTTTTCCATTCAGATTCAGGTCTTTACACATTCTTTTCTTCCAAATATATTCTAAACCTCTATATACCACTAAAATCACACCAATGGGACTACAGTTGTTCAGAATATCTTCTTCCTTCTGCATTTAAATACGTGAACATATCTTCTCCGGTTCTGTTATCTGTAAAGACAAACCTACAATTGCCTTGACTGAAGCTATTGGCTTCAGCAGACAACTGAATACTGCATCAGAGATTAGAAACAGCCCTGGTTTTGTTTCCTCTTTCTTTATTCTCTGTGTATCGAAATGCCTGGAGAATATTTCACTGTTTTTACGTATCATACCTTGCAAATACATCCTGCAGCTGGTTTGAAGGTACATCTGTAATTTTGTGCTGGTTTTGGCACTCTGCTTGTGCTAGCACTGCACCACTTTAATGACAGCTGAGTATCTGATCCATACTTCTACTCTTCTCTTTTGGGTATATGCTCATTTTAATTCAGTTCCTGAAAACAAGCCAAGTTTCTTTTAGCTTTTATCTTTTGCACTCATACTCCACCCTCAGTCCCTCCCCACCACACACCTTGAAAACCAGAAATAAATTCTTTAAATAAATACCTTTCAGATAGCCACAGACAGACTGAGGTCATTTCAAACATTAATGAATCACACAATGAAGAAGTTTCCAAAACAAGTTGTTTCTTTAACTATGCGAAAAAGGTTGATAAAATAGGATAGCACGTTACCTTAAAATGTCAGCTCGGGTTAGTAGACATTTCTTTCAGTTTTATACTGAAATAATATATTGAAATAACCATTTATTGGTTACCCCATTCACTAAAGAAAGGGGCATCTGTTCTACGGCAATTTCAATAACTACTTTATGTGCTATGATGATGGTCAATATCTTTTCATGCTTGATCGTGTATATTATGCTGTATTACACTTATTCAATAAAGTCTTAAAAAAAAAAAAAAGAAAAGTAAGGCATGAAACTGGTTTAGATTATATCTCCATGGACTCTGCTATAGACTATGAAGAAGCTATAGCTTCTTTCAGCTTTGGGTGGATGTAGAATAGATTTTTCTTTGAAAAAAATTTTAAAAAGACCTAAACCTTAGAAAAGATGACACAAAGATGACTGGATCTTGAATTAGCGCAAATGAACATAATCTCCAAAGATATGATTAGTCCCATTTTTTCCTCAAAAACATTGTAGTCAAACAACAGCATAATTTTTTTATGTTTTGTTTCTATTCAATATTAGGATTGAACAGAATAAACTGAAATCCCAGAGCAATAAACATACTTCAAACTGGGAGCCAAGACAAATCCAAAAAATACCCAATGGAAAAAAGATATTACAGGAATAATGGAATCCCAGTAAGAATTCATAAGTCTTTACAAAGACAGCAAAGAAAAAAAATCATTTTCCACCAGAAATCTAAATCTTCCCATTCACATACCAGCAACTCTATACATTTACTATCTTTACTATTGTATTGTAAATCATTCCATAGCTGATAATCATGTGAAGATTTATGTACACAACACACCACAGTTTATCCACCTGTGCTTAGCAGCCATTGCCTTGCAAGTAGTTTCATAGAAAGCAACAGACTGACAAATCAGAAGCATCTTTTCACTTCAGTAGGAAATTTTTCAGATATCTTCTTCATTTTACCTAGGCATTAAAACTAGTACTCAAAAATCACTTTGCATCCAGTGGCAAGACTCCCACGATGAAATTCAAAAGATACCAGAAGTAAATCAGAAGCACCTAACCCAATTTTAAACACAATAATAAAAAAAAAATCCTCATCACCATGAAGGAGGCAGCGGCTCTTGAACATAGCCTTCAAAGGGGGGAGGACCTCAACAACCTCAATAAACCCAGGAATATTGCATGTACAGAATTCCCCTGATAAGCAAGCTTTACAGAGGTCATTCTGCAGATGGATTAGTATAAATTAACCTTTAAACAACTGCTATATAGTCCTTGTTAGGTAGTTCTTGATTTACTATAGCAACTTAGGAAAGTACTAGAATAGCTAGTGTAAATCACTTTTAATTGCAATATGGAGAGATTCAAAAAGTTAATGGTTTTAAACCAGAAGTTTTAAAATGGTTCAAATAACATACCAGCACAATCTTCTTGCTTATGCTTGTGTGGCACCTCGTGTTTTGGGACCCGTCTGCAAACCTTGAGTGTCCATTGTACAAAGCTGGAGTGAAGAGAGTAGAAGGGAGATGGGAGCCTCTCCTGACCTCTTATACCAGCCGTTGGTAGCCTTTGTGGATTTAGATAGCATCAATTTGCTACTCAAAGGTTCTGAATTCAAAGGAAAAACCTAATGAGGGCTAAGATTATAGATCTCAGAAGGGAGCTGAAAAGTGTATATAATATGTTGTCTCTGTCACTGAGCACTTTATGTATGCATGCATACACACACACACCTTTTACATATATATAAAAATATATAAATTTATATATAAAAACTATGTATGTGTGTGTATATATATATACACACATATACACACACAAAATTTTGAATCCTTTTAATGAAACATTTCAGTACAGCATGGAACAAAACAGCAACTGAGAACATAAAAAATAGAAAAGGAGGGACACACTAGTATCAAATGTGCAATATAAGTAAAGTGAATAGGCTGTTGCAGGCAAAGGTAAACTGTGGACATTTCTTTCTTCCTCCAGATTCTTCTTTTGTTTCGCTAGCGAAAAAGTTATTCCTAAAATACCACAAAAACTTCCCCTCCAACAGTCTATGTGTTCTATAGTCTCTTTGAACTATTCAGAAGGACATTTTCTAGGGACATTACTGGCCTTTTGGAAACAAGGCTCTTTTCTCCTTTGAATCCCTTTATTTATTTATTTATGATTGTGATGAGGGAGGAATTCAACATGAAGACAATTTCCTTAGTTCAAACAGTTACTTATAAGAAAGGATGAGAGAGAAGCCTGGATAAACTGATATCTTTGAAACTTCCCCGCAATTTTTTGGAATAGGTATAATTAGTTAGGGATGGATAACATCCATAGTTTGAGGCCCTGGATTGATAGATGCTTTACAAACATACAAAGCAGGGTCATCCAATGCTTTTATATTCACAGAGTAAGTCTTTCTGATCTCTCTGGAAAGAGGGAGCCCATACAACGAGAGAATTTGACCCTTAGGATAGCTTACAGAATTGCTAGTCCCCTCAATTACCCTGCTCACAGATGGGGAGCTGGAAGAAATGCATCACACCATTATATGGTTGCCTCTCATTCAATCTAGGAAGATCGTTATCTCTCGAGTTAATAGTACAATATTTAACCTAGCAAGTATTCAGAGTTGCTATTAAATAACAATATTGAACTAAGCAATAACCAGCCCTTGTCTTGGCTATTTATGATCCCAGTAATATATTGTGTGCATCGCTGGCTTTCTTTTCTGGCATCTGTAAGCTCTTCTGACTGGTTAAATGCTCCAGCATTGATACTGGAAGGAGCAATCGCTAGATGCTGTTTTTCTGCTAATGAAGAAAATGGATCCAAGACCTAGGTGACCTTGTTATCCACAATGCATTCTGATTCTTCTAAAAGAAGGTTTGCTTGCTTTGAAGAGGGGAGAAGGGGGAGACACCACTACTGATTTCATTGTACTATTCTGAAAGCAAAACAAGATAAACATAATTTCATTGTCTCCTACTTGCATGAGATCTTCCTCAATACTTATGCCCGCAAAGACAGGAAAAACTAAAGCGTACAAACCAGACAAGCCAGAGTCTCGGTGCCTCTTCATCTCGCATCAAACCACACCACGTGCATGCTTGTGTGTTAGTCACTGCTAGAAGCTTGTTTCCACATACAACCATTACTTTTTTCAAAGTCTCTTTTTAACTCTTATGCTACCAGTTAGGTGACAGAAGACTAATCAGATAAATCACATGCAGCAAAGGAAAACCAGTTGTACTTCTGCTTCTTCATGTTGATGACTAATACTTACAGCACAGCAGCTGCCCCTCCTTTTCTGAAAGAAAAAATATTTCCTGTAAATTAAGAATATCAAAATCTTGAATGGTGTTGCTAAAAAGCCCAGTTTAGTACTTCTCAAAGCTAAAACCACATAAAATGTTTTGGGCCGTATTAGGGTACTACATGTATCTGCTGATTAGATGGACTTTACAGATGACATGGCACTGTTTCCACTTTCCTAATTTCAGATCAAGTGGCTTTCCTTTCCACTGCTTCTAAAATATCGTGTCATCTGGTTGGTACTAAATACGTGTCATGCTCCACCATTGAGGCAGCCACGTTTCAGGCAGAAAGGTGGACAATATTCCTTCATCATAAAGTACCACTTATACAAATTAATCAATAAACAACTGAATTAAGAGGAGTTCTGGATCACATATATTAGTGCTAAACTAACAAGCTGTAGGCATAAAAAGCTTTTATTTAAATCTCTCCCTTTCCCTATCTTGCCAAAAACAAGCCCCAGTCTCATCCACAACCTGATGCTTCACAGCAGCGATTAAAGTAAGATCTTTCCTTGAGCAACCTACTGCTAGGGATATCGTGGAAATGGCAGACTGAGAAATTTCATCTGTCATCCTCCTGTAATGAAAAGTTGCAATGATGATGAACACAGGCAAATTCATTATGAAAATGAGTGCTGATTCCTGATATGGGTGTTAAATAGATCTCATTTTCTCTCATCTCTCTTCTGCTGCACTAGCAAGCTTATTGCTCTGCTCATTCCCTGCAGCAAGGCAGAACCTCTCCATAAGGCATAACAACAAATGCGGGTAATTGATATAAGAGCACGTAAGACCATTCAGATCTTCTTTGGACTGAGGCCACAGATACGAGCCCATTGAGAAGGGAAAAGGTCATTGAAGCAGTGTTTAAATTTAAAAGGGAAAGGCAATAGGAGGAAATCCAGGAATTACAAGGAGAGTAAGGAAAGGCTAAAGAAAGCCCCAGAGCATTTCCTTCCTCCGAAGATGTGGATCTGAGGCATATTGCTCTCTCTTAGGAAGTCCAAGAGGTCTCAGAGAGGGACTTAAGGATAAATTCCAGTCAGAGCTGCAACAGTTTTTGCTTGTTCTTCCATTTTATTCATTTTCATCAGTGGCAGTAGGAAGAGAGTGGTTTATGACACAGTTAAAACTGAGCTTAAGAGCATCACAGAAATGGCCTGAAAGAATTTATAAAGTTCTGTGTGCAGAATTTTGCTAGGAAAGTTTCATAAAAGCTCAACCATCCAACAAAATGGCCTTGAAAAGGTATATTATACACAACTGTTTATAGATTTTTAAGATCAAAAAGACCCATGGAGATCTGCAGCTTCGAAGTCTCCATAATATTAATGGTAACACTTCACCCAGGAATTCCTCTAACCAGCTCAATGACTTCTGGAGTGATTAAAGCTGGTCTATTAGAAAGAAATTTCCTTGTAATTTAAAGATTCAAGTGATGGAAAACCTTCCCTTTCCTCTGAGTAGTCAGCCCAAGTTGTTAATTACCTCTGCTTTAAGAAAATAAATCAGAAATAAAAAAGCTCTACATTCATTTTGAATTCATCTAGTTTCAATTTCCAGCTACTGTTTCATGTTATGACTTTGTCTAAAATTAATGAGCCCTTTCACATCTCTGTACTATATGCTAGTTATTCCCCTTGGAGATCCTTAGAGAATGTGATCAAGTTGCCGTTTAACCTTATTATAGACAGGAGCAGCAAACTCTCTCCTACAATGTCTCCCCATACACTTTTTAATGTTGAATTCAGGGACCACTTCAGCAAGTGCGGAAGCAATTTATTCTCTTTGCCCATGTAGGGCTCTACTGGGAGATTCTGCAATTAATGCCAGAAATGGTGGCTATTCTCAGATCTGCTGATTTAGGTGAGGGCTGAAACCATCTGCTCGTTTATATGTACGTCAACACTTAACTCACGGAAGCAACTTCTCCACGAGCAGCCTGCTCGGATCACAGAAATCCTAAGCTATATGTGAAGGTCCAAGGCCCAGTTCTCCCATCCCCTGGACAGCCATTCCCCAGTGACACTGACACAAAGAAAAGACAGACTTTGGAAAGGACGTGAAGGGATAGCAAAAGCACAGGAGACAGCAGACAAGTAGAGGTCATGTGACATTTCTTGTCTTCATAAACCTTGACATGTAGGTTTCTTTTCTTCCCTTTGAAATCTGAATATCTCGATCATGAAATCTATAAGTGTGCAGGATCAATCTGTAAGCTTATTCACATAAAATATTGTTACAAGAATGCGACCTGGCAGTCTCATTCATTTTAAATAAGTTTACGACAGAGAGTTACATTCTTAGTCTACATTTCAGATCGCACAGAGTAACATGAATTTCAAAGCCTATGAGCACAAAACTAGCTTAATGAGTTGGATTTGTTTCCCCTATTTCCACTATTTTCTAATTTTCTAATCTAATCTCTACAGAGTTGAAGTGCTTAGGAGCTGGTTACCCAAAAGTAGGATTCACTCACCTAATCTTAGCTGTATAAAAATTAGTCATCTATTCAATGCCAGGCATTCAAGTTTCTTTCCTCCACAAAGGAAAGACAAGTGATTTTGAAAGGGATTCATTCTAAAATTGGTACCTAAACTAGGGGGATAGAGTTGCCATCTGATTTCCTTTGCACAGAGTAAGATCCTAGCTAATTAACCTGCTTTAGAGGCACACGTTTTTCCTGTTTAAATTACAGGACATAAATCCCATTCTCGTTGCCAATCAATGGAGGCTCACAATGATTGCACCCTGTGAGAGGGATTTTACGGAAGAAGGATGCATACATCCATCATATAATTAACACAAATTAGAGGAGAACTCAACAAGTGTGCTAAATCTTACCCTCTCCAAGTACAGGTGTTAAGCTACAGATATTGATCCTTCAAGTAATTGTAGTCCCATTATATTAATAAAAATACAGATATAACAAAAAATACCTATTTTGGCACTTTATGACTTATACCAAAAGTCTCAAAGATAATATTGCAGGGAAACTTCCCTTTCCCTCCATATTGCTTAAAAAGCTGCTTGAATATGTATCTCAGAGCATTAAAAAAATCTCAGATGAACACACAGGATGGGAAGTCCTTAATCATGACTGGGATCTTAATTGGCATTGATCTGTCATCCAGCTAAGAGCTCTTCTATAGGAGATACCTATTTTCACAGGATAAGACATGACATCAATCCAAAGAAGGAATGAAACTAAAATTAAGCATTTTTTTCTAGATTATTTCTGAATAACCTACTAATTGACAGGAGCGTTACTCCTGACAGAATCTGAAGTCTCCTGAGAGCAATTCTCTTTTTTCCTGCTCAACAATGCACATACTTTTCGTTTCATTCTGTCTCTTCAGCATAAGGAGTCGAAAAGGAGTAGAGTTCCCAAAACACGTTCACAGTTTAAATGTGCTGTATGCTTAGATATGAAATCAGCAGTTTCAGGTAATTTTAAGTAGACTATACACATGTAAGGGTATTAAGTGACAGAACGTATAAATAAGCATCTCCAGGGGGAAAGAAAACTTCAGCAGACATCTCAATATTGTGCGCAGAATACATAGATGCGTAAAGACAAAGCAATTGAGCCACATTTAACTGATCCAATGTCTCATGCAGCTGTGATATCACAAAGCTAATTTCATTAGCTAACGGGACAATCTGACCTAAAAATCTATTTATAATTGTGGGCTGATACAAATTAAAACTGGAGCTTCTCAGCAAGTCTGTTTGCTTTTCAAGCTCCTAAAAGGTATTTACGCATTACCTCTTACATCAGTGAGCGAGTCTCATGATGACCCTGGACCTCAAACTGAAGACAAGCTTCCGAAGGAGCCCAGTGAGCTCTGAAACAATTCATCATGACTTGGCAACCTGGAAAAAAAAAGAAATAATAAATCTGGCCTGGCTCAGCTGTGCAACTGATGGTTTGTTTGCAGACTGTACTCTACTTCTCTGTGAATGAGATGAACCTGTGACCCAGTACGTATCAAAGTAGCATTTCAATTCATCTGGAAGTCAGAAGGGATTAGCAGCTGTAACTCCACTCTCTAACCATACATGGCTTGTGATTAGATGGAATAGATGCACATGGTTCATTGCAGTTCTTGGCATTTGTAATCTTCACAAGCACTCATTACAAGGGAAAAAAACAAATAAACCAGGAAAAAAAAGGCAATTAATCTAAGTCTATTCAGTTGTTTTTCCAAATGCCCTTTCATATGAAAGGTGAGATATTTTATTCAGATTTGTCCCATTCTGTCTCCTCCGGTGACATGGAAGAAAATATTTTATTCCTTGCATTGAGAAGCAAACCAATAAACTGTCTAATTTTTCTAAACTCCTAATATTCCTGTGAGGAAATACCTCTGGGGAATTTAAAGCAGCAATGAAAAGAAAAATAGATTTCTTGGAGAAATCATCATTTCTTGGATGTCTTAGGATCAAGCATTTATTCTCAGAGTCACTATAAGTGAGATAGAAATAATGAGTTCTATAATGGTATCATGTATAGAAAAAGGAAAAAGAAAAAGTTGTCACATCTGTCCTAGTTTCAAACTTGATCTAACATGCCTTGGTTGTTTCTTTGACTTCAGCTTATCCAGCCACTTTTCCTTACCCCTTCCTAGGTTTGCATTTCCTGAAAGCCTAGAAAGATGTAGATAATAAGCAAGTGACTAACAAAATATCATCTTTCAGCTCACAATACTGTAAATGTAAACCAAGAAACTGCTAATCTTTAAGATCCACCAGAACATACAGAACAATTTTTTTTCTCATATCATCAAGCATTGAAGAATTTCAATGCCTCAAATCAGAAAACACCGAATTTGTGAGGATAGAATTATCTTATTTTTAATAGGGAGATAACATAAATTTTCTTCATTAAACACAACATTTATATTCCATAATAACTTTTCTTTCTTTCCATTATACATTACCCTTTCTCAACCCCATGTGTAAAGCATCAAGCTACAAGTATTTATCAGAGCAGTTCCTACTGTCTTTGTGAGAACAGGCTTGAAACCCAGAAAATAATCAGGCTCTTGGATTTTTTTTTCTTAATAGTATTCCAGAAGTAGCATGCATTTTGATTTAAGTGAACCAGAACCTTCTCTTTAAGATACAACAGGATGTGATCAAGTCGGGGTAATATCAAGAGAAGATCCGCATTCTATGAAAATACATCTGTATTCCCCGTATTACTGGTATTTAAAGGATAAGCAATCATTATAAGATTCAAACAAATTTAAGAAGAGGAAGTTTACTTTTTAATTCAGCAAGGAAATGATTATATTCTTAGGAAGATGTATTTTTTTTATTATTATTATTGACAGCAGCGTTTACTTGGAGAACTCAGATAAGCTTTCTGTTGTACAGTTCCTTCATCAAAACCCGTAGGCTGTTGCAGAGGCAACAGCAGTACAACCCACTATCAGAGAGCAAAGATACTGCATTGCAGACGCTTCATATTTGAGGGTCTCACTGCACCCTAGGCAATAAAGTCACCGGGCTGCTGTAGGACAGAGTTCAGCAGTGAAGCACATTACCACCCTGCCGCACCAGAACAGAGATCTCTTTGAAATGATTGCTTGGTAATTTGCACTAGCAATTAACTAGTTGAACACCTTTAATCTTAGTACGCTAGCATCACAAGTGTGGCAGAAATTCAAAGTAGGGTATCCATCTCCAATATTCATTGTATTTAATGCCAGATTGACAATTTTTGATACGCTAGTCCTGTTATTGATCCCTAAGTGTGTGACCCCATCAGACCTAACCTCCACAGCCTGCTTGCTCCCTAAAGACTCACTTCAGAAACTGCTGTCAGGAGTTTGAGGGAGGAAAAGAGAAGATGACAAGCACTTTTACTCTTTCATTTGTTATCAACAGGCAACAATTTAATGAGTTGTTAACCAAAACTTCAGTCACATTCGTTATTCATCTATTATTATGGCATTTACCTTGTGTAAGACATTTATTTTTGCCCTTCACTACTTCTTAGCTTTTCCTTAGATGTCACGTAGTAGATGTATAGATCAGCTTCTGCTTTACTGGTTCAGGATGCTTGATAAGAATCACAGCCAAGGCTGGTTTGCACAGTAGAAAAGAGTTAAGAGTCACCCGTAGATTGTTTAATAAAGGTAGTGTCATTTTCAATTATACGGCACAAACACTCCCGTAAATTTTACGTCATATCACCAAGGAAACTCACTGCAATAATTCAGTCAAAGCCAAAGAGGATTTCTACAACAGCTTAATAATAACAATGTGTTCTTCTCTGTTGCCCTTTATCCAAGGATATCAGTGCTTTTCACCAATATTAATTCATTTTCAAAACACAACTGCAGAGTATAATCTCAGGAAATTAATTGAGAATGACATTCCAGCGGATCCTAACTGTTGATCCCTCCCCAACTTTCTGCAGAACAAGAAAAATCCCCACAAGTATCTCCAAATCACAGGAGTTCCACCACCTTGTCTCATGCATCTAGCATCTTGGACATGAAAAATGTAAAAAATTAAGGATGTGTAATACCCTTGCATAAACTTTACAGTTCATACAAATTCTTTTTTATGGTCTCCATAAAGAAGTGCACCAACCTGGAATACATAAAGCCAAAAGTTACAAAGGCAATGAAGGACATAAATTATTGGATTTTTTTTTTTTTTTAAAAAAAAGCAGTGCTTCTTGCCTTATGTGCTCTATGTAGAGCTGCTGTAATAACATAAAATAGCGGATCATGATCTCCATCCAATGTGGTGTGCCACAAAAAGCACTGCAGCGGTAAGCAACCTAAAAGAGCCATAGGCCTGGAGGCTCTTTCTTCTTTCTCCAGATACACCGAAACTATCTCATACCTCATGACAGGGCATTTTGCTGCTCCATGATTCAGTCTCTCCGATCAGAATAACACTTCTGTATACAGAAAGCCTAGTACTTGGGTTGATTCTCTCCTGTACCTTTAGAACATAGTGCAGGAGACAAAGGCGAAGTATTGGATCTAAGAGTGCTGCAACCAGTGGCTGCAGCTCATGTTTTTAGTGCTGTCTTTTCCTCTAACTTGTTTCCCTATCATTCTTTCCTCTCTGTTGTCACATAGGTCAACTTGACCTGTGCTCAGGTCACTGCAACTCTTTTTATCACTTTGTATCTTCAGCGAAGATTTATCCCTCCACTTTTTTTAAACATTAGTATTAATATCTCCTCATGACAAATAGAGATTTTTAATACTGCCCTTGGCATGCTCAAATACAAACACAAATTCTTACGTGCTGAAGCAGACATTGTGGTGGGGGGAAAGCAGAAAGAGAAATCAAATATGTTGCCTGGACAGAAGAACTGACTCGCTGCATATGGCAGTGAGAACATCACCCCAATACCAGTGAAAGAACAGCAGCAGCCAAACATGCAAGCTATAACTCAGGTTTTAATTAGACAACTGTGATTTCCTGCACACAGACTATTGCTTGGATCAGCACTACCAGAGCAAAAACGTACCTTCCTTCCTCCCCATCCACCTCTCTGTATCCCTACACCTTTTAGAAATGCAAAGCCCAAGTGCCATATAGCTGAAACACCACAGCAGATAACATCACTAACATCTCTGGCTACAATCGTGCCTGTTTGAGAGATATGAAGGGTGATATAAGAAATCTAATACATTTGAGTGTTTTAGGAGAGTAGATAAGGAATGTTCACAACTGGTTTTCACAAGAAATATACACCTGTAGGCTAGTTCCATAACTGCAAGACATTTAATCCACACCAGGGCTCACCCTCCGCTGGGGCTGATCAGTGTTTATTTCAATGCTATTATGGAACACTAGAACAGACGTCCCTTGGGCTTTCTTCGTGGTTAGGTCATGCATAAGAAAACTCTACCAGGTCAAACCAAAGACCTCCTAGTTCAGTGTCCTGTGCCCCAATCCAACCAACAGCAGACGCTCAAAGGAGGTGGGGGGTTAATACCACAGCATATATAGAAGGAGCACCTGAACTTTGCTCGGAATGTCCCACCACCTAGTACCTTCATATATTTCCAGCCAGCTTCCAGTGGTTTTTGCAAGGTGCAATATATAGGCTGAGGTCTGATAAGAGGCGTGAGTATGCAGTCTGAGAGGTGGTCTCTCCTCAGACAATGTGAAATCTTGGTTGCAGGGAGAGCTCAGCAGCCGGACACACTGACAAATCCAATTTCTAGTATGGTTCCTGAACCCTTAGATAGCCCAGCAGTGTTTGCAGTCACACACTTTCCTGTGTCTCTGCACCACAATTTAAAACAGAGGAGAGGGAAACATCAAGGCATCACTAGTTTTCTGTTGATTCAAAGTATTTTAAGCAAATGGAGCCAGTCAGAAAAAAAACACTGCTCCCTGCAAAGTGTTAACAGATCTGCCTATTTTCTTCCCATGCTACCTCCACCTGTGGAGTAGGAATGCCTCAGCACAGGAGTCAAGCTATTTTTCTGACCTCTTCTCTCTCCACAGCTAGTCTACCATATCTTCTGACCTTCAACTCTCCACCTCTGGTTGTAGGCCTGACCATGAAGACCTAGCTAAAGGTGATTTCAGGTTAACCACTTGTTCACCAGCACCTAACTGACTCCTTACTTTGCCAAAGACAGCTGTCAAGATCCATTTGCAGTAAATGGCAACTGGTCTCGAGTACCAGTGCACTTTCCTGGCTCCTCCTTCCCTTTCCACCAAGTCTGGTCTACTCTTGTCCTCCCTTAGATGAATGGTTTGTGCAAGCAGGGTGGTTGCATTTCTCTGGATAGATGAGACTAGGGCATAACATAAATCATGAATAGTTCTCATTCAGATGTAACCTTTGACTGACAGATGCCAGTATAAATAAGAACAGTGGTACTATTCTTCAGACCTCTGGGAGGCTCTTTCTGGAGGAAAAAATCTCATAGTAAATGAGACTGCAGAGCTGTGAAGCTGTCACTGTCAAGATAAGGAGTGGTGCACAGCATCAAGGGAGACTTAAAATCCAAATAGTGCAACCACTGCTCAAGTTGTTTATCAAAACTGGTAGAGCTCAAATAGGGGGGGGGGGGGAACTCTTCCAAAAGTACAGTTTCCTTCTGATTAGCTAAGGGGCTGTTATCTGTGACTAGTCTTCCTCTTTGAATTCACATACTGCATATTGGTCTGTTATTGCTTGTACTTCATAGCAAGCAGACTTTTAAAAACCAATAAAATCTCAAATAATTTATAACATATGAGAAAGACATAACATAGATCTGGGCAATAGATGGGACATAACATAGATCATACTAATTCTTATCATCTTTTTCATTCCGACATGTGTATATGTAGATATACATATATACACACACATGTATATATACACATACATTTTATATACAAATTTTAAAAAGAAATAGGATTTCCAGAAATCCAATTCATTCTAGATTTTTTCATCCTAAATTAGGCTACATTTAAATGCTAGCAAACAGCAGTGAACAATTTCTCAAAGGGTTTGGCTTTATTATCAAGCTACTCGGGTAATAATAATGCCTGAATCCAAAGACTTGTTTACATGGTCTGCTGCCTCCTTGCATGAACTATTGACCATCTGTGTGAGCGTTTCCTGGGCAATGGATTGAACTCAAAGATGTGATGATCCCATACTGGCAATAATGGAAAAAAAGTTATTATTTTCCCCCAGAATCAAAGGCTTAATAAAACTAACTCAACCTGAACAAGACCGTGTTGCCAGGAGTTTGGGGGGGGAGGGGGGAAGAGAAATGCATAGGGAGAGACTTTAGAAACTTTTCAGGTTGTCTTTCCCTTTACATAAAGCTTTCAAAAGGAGGAGAAAAAGCATGCAAATGGAAATAAGGACTGAAATATAACGAATGATAGATACAAATACTTCACATAGAATATAAAGGCAAAAAGATGGCTCTTGAAATCAGAAAAATATTGCAAGTTTGGTGCATATTCATAGGTATGTTAAAAGCACAAGCAGTTTGTGTGCAGGCAGGCAGGGAGTTAAGATTTTGAGTATTTTGTTAAATTTTTGGAGCGTGCTTGCATTACATGGCTCTTAGGTTAGCCATGAATATAACAATTTACATTGTGCTTTAACATTCACTCTCTAAGATATCTTAAACTAGTAACTTACCACCCCCAGCCCAGACTTGCAGGAGAATGTTTGGGAGGTTTAGATGACTGCAGATCTAGTTAAACTGATGCAAGCCCTCTTTAAACACTGCTGCATGAAGCCACTCCAGATTGAGTGGTTCATTTCCATTTATTTGCAGTTTCTGATGCATACCCACTGGCACAAACAGCAGGAACAGCTGTGAAGATGCTCAGACTCCCTGGCTGCTTGTGTCCTGTTGCCAAAGGTTACTGCCCACTAGTTCAGAAGAAGGGGACTTGGGCACATTTCAATTGCTTCTGTTCCTAATTTGAGATTTTAGAGTAAAATTGCTTTACTATATAGCCTAACAACCTGTAAGCCAATCAGCAGTGGTGCAGGGACATATGTTATGCCACTCTATTGTGTGGGGTGGCTATCTAAGAGATAGGGACAAGGAGGCACAGAGGAGTGGTACTGCCTATATTAACTCTGACTAGCTTTATCAAAACCTGTCTCCCAACCCTCAAACGTGCCCTTTTACCAAATACATTTAACAAACTTTCACATGAGTTTAATCCAATCAATTTCAAATCACTTTCAAATTTATATCAGCGCAACTTTGCATCTAAGAAAACCTTTGATGAGCTCTTTACCAGGGCCTTGACTCTACAAGCACTCGAGTATACTCTTAATTTTAAGCATATTCCTCAAACCTATTGATCTCAATCCACTTCAGTGGATTATAAACATGTACTTAAAGTTGGAGACCTATATCAGTGCTAGCTTAATACAAATTTATCAATGTTGAAGTGGACTGGATTTAGATACACTAAAAATGAAGCTAATCTTTAATATTTTCCTGATTTGCATAGACATCTCACAGGCTTCTTATTAGACATGTTTTGGAGTTCTGCTATATTGGAAGCCAAAAGCATTGCAATAGAAATATGTCTGAAACAATAGACTGGACAGTCAGAGGACAGCTCCTATGTCTGTGTATCCCACAGGAGAGCCACAACTTCGTAAGCACTGAGAAGTCAGCAGCAGTTCAAAAGCCTTCCTGGGCACGGAGCTAGTGGGGGTTATTTGCACGCCAGGTAAGCAAGTGGCTGTTGCACATTGTTACTCGCGAGGGAATCTGGCATCTTTTGGGAAGAGCAAGGCGAGTTACCTGAATCTGCCAGCACAGTACCAGCCGGCTCCACTGGCTCAGGCAGAGATGCGCTGCAGTGCCCATGAAGTTCCTCTTCAAGGGCTGGACTTCATGAGGTGCTGGGCCCTTTCAGCTTTGGCCAACTTTAGTCATAGCTCTGGGTGCTCTGAAAGCCGAAGCCAGTAACACAGGGAAGGGGAGATATCTCATCCTGCGGTTTCCTGGCGTGGAGAGCAAGAAACATGCTCCAGTAAGTATACATTCACTTCATAGAATCATAAGGTTGGAAGGGACCTCTGGAGATCATCTAGTCCAACTCTCAGCGTAGCCCCATAGGAGGGCTGAACCCATGACCTAGGCATTAGCAACACTATGCTCTAACCAACTGAGCTAAATATACCCAGACCTTTTCAGCTTTTCTGATAGCGTCTCCAGACGTTCACTGACTCAGTGATACAGACTTAGCTGCTGATGGGCTCCCAGTTTTACTTCATGTACATACGGATCCTTATATCCGTAAGGATGCCTTCAGGTCCAACTGTGTAAAAGGCAACAGCAGCCTCCATTTCAGACTAGCATGAAGAGTAAACATAGCACCTACCAGTCACACTAGCACCTTGCCAATGTCTCTTCTTACCCCCTGCACCCCCCCCACCCTGAACAAGGTGCTACGTGTGTTGCCACACTGGGGCAGGACCAGCAGTCCAGTTCAGCAGCTGACAGCAGCAAGCCATTTAGAGGAAGGTGCAAGACCCCACAGCAAACAGGTATGCAGTAATATTCCTCTCTTTACCTATGCTAAATCTCATCCTGGTGTATCTCACAGGTAAATGTGGTATGAAAAATTAGTTTAAGATAGGAATTGCCAAGAGTAGTTTCTCTTCCCTAATGCTATTGAACATCCAACACTGTCATTCTTATTTTTCATGTAAGTGGCTAACCTGTTGTTTGAGGCTTCATATTATCTAGACCTCAAAAATTTCCTGTGCCAATGAGTTCAAAAGTCTAATTCCACAGCATGCAAGAAAAGTATTTCTTTCAATAAGTTTTGAATTTCCCACCCTCTAATTCAGTCAAATGGCTCTGATTTTTGTTTTATGGGATTGGGAGAAGAGAATCTTACCTGTCTTTTCTAGGTGACTCATTATTTGATCTCCTTTTATCTCAACTTTTCTTATTCATCTCTTTTCTAAGCTAACACATTTTCCTCATAACTCTTCACACGAGTTTTCTCCTATGCTTGACTATTTTTGCTCAGCCTTTTCCTCTCTAAGTCAGCCTTATCCTTTTTTAAAGGGGAGCAGCCGGTATCTCTTACAATATCAAGTTAAGACAGCAGCAGTGATTTACATAATGATATTATAGCCTAGTAAAAGCTAGTCTTTCAAAAGCACAAAATTAGTTAACCTAGATGATTTTTAAGCATAACGTCACCAATAGTCTAATAGACAAAAAAAAAGAGCTGCAGTGTACAAAATTACAGCAGAATATATCAATTTCCTTTCAGAGAGTAGGAGAGGATAATAACAGCAGCTGAAAACTAGATATGCTGCAGAGGAGAAAAAGGAGGATGTATTGCTATTGATCTATTTATTTATTTTTGCTATTGATCTATTTATTTATTTTTACTTTTTTTTTTTTTTTTTTTAACCAAGACCTAGTTATAATTCGCTGATTCTGATATTGAAAATTTGGGGGAAGGTGTCCTACTTGGGTGATGTGGAAAATATTTATTATTTTAAGCATTATTCCCCTAGTGATTTCTTGTCAACCTCAAACAGTTAGTATTGAAAAACTTATGCCTTAGAATTGCCAGTACGGAGACTCACTCAAAAATATGCAGAGATAAATAAGGAATGATTAGTTTCTTCCTCACCTAATGCAAGAAATAAGAGGACATCACATGAAATTTCCAGGAATGGGTTCAAAACAACCAGAAAGACCTCTTCACATAGCTCATAGCTAAACTATGGAACTCTTTTCCATAGGCTACTGTACATGCTAAAATTTTACAAAGCTTTAAATATAGGAAGAAAAATCCATCAAGGATTATTAAACACAAAGACAGTATCTCTGGCTCTGGAAGCTCCTGAACCGCAACGCATTAGGTCTGGGATCTCATAGTGTGAAAGTTTCATTGCGTGCTTTTTCTGCCCTTAAGCATATGTTCCTTATGCATATGCTGCTAACTACTGCCAAAAGCAAGATACGGGTCTAAGCCATCACTGGCCTCACTCAGTATGGCTGTTCTTATGGCTTTGCATCAGAGCAGGGAGAAGGATTCGAGTCCCACGAGAGGTTTCTCTTTTCTTCATCTTTTTCATTATCATTGATAGCACTGTGTCTTTTACTGTTAATCACACTGTTACTGTGAAACATGATAGACATCATTTGAAATATTGCCATCCATTGCTACTAGTACTAATATATCTGCAAGCAAACAAGCAGAGTGCAAAACAGATATAATAAGTGGTATGACTCACCTATGACTTTATAGCAGTTGTTTCCATCCCAAACAGTTGACAGCACTGCCAGAGGTCAGCACGCTTCATGCAGTGGCCTTGGCTTGCCCCAGACTCATCTCTGGCATCCTCCTTATTTAGGCTATGCCTCAGCGCAGGGATGAAGGGTGCCTGTCAGGGCCATCCATCCAGCCCTTGTTGTGCTGCATCTGAGAAAGAAGAGGATGGAGGCAGACTGCTCAAACCCTGAATGAATTGTACCTAGTGAGGGGAGGACAAAGGTGCCAATGGAGGGTCTTCAAAAGCAGAGAGTCCCCTCTCCCTTCAGCACAGGTGCTCTTGGCTGGCTGGCTGGCCAAATCACTGAAGGGTTCAGGGAAGCATCATCCTGCCCATGTCCCAGCTCCACAGGATGCGAACCACAATACCATCTGGTCACACAGTTTCATGCTTGTTTCTTATCAGGACTTAATGCTTTGGACTCAGCACCACACTGATCTGGCCACAGAAATTCCAGGCTGGGGCTGCTCATATCCCACCAGCTGACAGCAGAGAGAGCATTACTCCTGCTCTCTTCAGGCAGGGGACTTTTACCCTGATCTATCCAGGTCCATGAAGTCTGCACTGTTCACAATAGGCATTTGAAGACAAGAAAACTGCTTAATTACTATTTTTTCTTTTTCTGGGAAAATTTCACCACACATCTGCCTGTGCTTTTATTGACCATCTCATTGCAAACAGTTATTCAAATATGAGTTCAGCTTAGAGGTTGACCAGTGAATTTCCTCCCTGTCAATAAAGCTTCTTGATCTCTCAGTAGCTGGGGAGAGAGGAGAAAACCAGGTTAGAATTCAAGGCAAGGAGCTGGGTAGAGGAAGCATTTTCTTTCAAGTCCCACAAAGGTAATATACTCACAACAACTTTATTTGAATCAAGGGATGGAGACTGAAACCTGCACAAACTCCCAATATCTGAGCAGTAAGCAGTACTCATCCCCTGCTATCTTCCTTGGAAAGCAGCACTGACCAAAAAAACAAAACAAAACAAAAAACCCATGATGTAAAGAAAACAAGAAACAGACCAGGGAATTCAGAGTTCACCAGTCCCTAGTAAACAGGGAGTGCTGGACAACTGAAATCAGTAATGTTTCTCTGACTTGCATTCTGACCAAGATTTGGTCCTCAGTTTGTAAACCCAGACTGTTCCTGGGATAATCTCAGACTGGGCCTCTAGGATAAATACCAGTGCTATTTATCTGAGGTAATTAGTACTTGGAATCAGGGTAATATCTCATGTTCCTGTAATCTTATTATCAGAAAAGAGTTGCAACATTTGGAGTCTGAACTGGACTCTAATTTTCACTTCCCAATTCTGTCACTTTGCCAGAGAGCTCTTTTCTGAGCTGTCTCTTGGAGTACTTCTCCAAAGTATTTTTTAGCAGACTGTGGCAAGCAGCACAATGCCTTGTCAGAGGTTTCAGGAGGTAGAATTACTTTTTCCTGCAGCTCTGACAGCAGTGAAACATGGCTGTTCTACTGCATGCTGTAACACTTTTGAACATTGGCCAAGATCGTTACCCCAAAACTCAACAAGTTGAGGCAAGTTCTCTCAAGTGATGACATGAGAAGTTGGTAATACTGGTGAATAACTGACAACCTTGTCATTTGAACTTGCATACCAAAAAGTTGTCTCATGCCCTTCTTAAGGGGCTGGTCCAGATTCCCTGGATAGTAAATGGAAAAATCTCTTCTTGACTTTTAGCATTCTCAACTGCTTCATAAACCTCAAAGGAGCTTACAAAGGAACTCCAGTCAAATAAGTTTTGGGAAAGTGTCTGTCAGAGCTGCGAGACCCTAGGATAACCCAAACAAAGAAACATATTCTCAAGGGCCCTTGACTTGTCAGAAATGTAACCACATGCTTTTTGGCAAGAGTGAATGAAATTCCCTCCAAATGGGTAAACATGAATACCGCCATTTTGGTATGTCCACTTTAGGGTCTCTTCAAAAGCCTTAGGTTTTTTTGAAACCTCTAAAATCTTAAGATATCAGAAATGGAACCATCAAAAAAGAAACACTTAGATCAGATACTTCCAATGGAACAGCCTGTTATCATTGCTGTCAGTATTGGACAAATGATATTGCTTAAAAAACAACAAAAAAACAAAACAAAAACACATCCACAAGAGAGAGAGAAAGAGAGAGTGCACGCGCGCCGGTTCTGCCCTATCCGTCCCACTGTGCCACAGGTCTGTCGTCATCTGCGGAAGAGCTCCCCAACTACCATCATATCATACCGCTAACTCCCTGAAGAAGCAAACGTAGCCTCAGCTGACAGCATCAGACCATCCTGCAGCCCAGCGCAGGCATGATATGAGTAACATCGGGTCACCCTGCAGCGCTCTCACTCAGGGCGAGCATCCCTCCCCGACATGCCAATCGGTATTTTCAACAGTAGTTCAGGTCTGAGCCTCAAGTCAGACCTTCAGTCAGGATCTGCTGCCGTTTCATTTTGCCTCAGAGGCTGACAAGAGGGCTTGAGCACATTTCCATATGCAGATTCTTCTCTATAAAGGCAGCACTGAACAACCTCAAGCACTGAAGAAGCCCAGTGGGATTTCTGATTTAGTAGGAAGTGCTTAGCACCATTAACGAGAGCTACTAAGCCCCCTGCAGGATTTGATCTTACAGTGCTGTAACAGAGCACTGACTTTTTTTTTTTTTTTTAATTACTGGTGCCTATTTTTAACCTTCAATCACATCATTAGGAGCCTCAAGATCAAATTCTGTGAATTCATTTCCCATTGATAAAAACTAGATACTTGTAACTTAATTAGCATTAAGATCATTCCAGACGCTGCAGAAGTAACAGCCATCTTCATCCCAGTTCAGGCAAAGGCACCTCTGGTCTGGATTAACATGTTACCTTTTCTGTTGCCATTGGTTGGTGACCCATTTACTGCAGTATATCTTCTCTAGTAATGCTATACACAATTACAGAAATCCAGAAATGCACTGGACTATTTGAACAGTTCTTCCTCCCTAGTGCCACGTGTATTAACCAACCTCAAAAGGGATGCTGGAGGATAGGGAAAGTACACACAGTGCTATTCTACACTCCCTTTAGGGTTAATAAAGTGAGGCTGTGCCCAGCCACAGGACAATCTCTTGAGTGACACTGATGAACAAAGCTAAGCAACTTATTTTCACTGAGGCACTTTCCCCAGGCTCAGCTTACTCTCTGCTAGTTCAGCCGTGCTCCAAACAGACCCCTTATTGCTCCTCCAAGCTGCCACCCACTGCTCACCCACCACTGGGTGGTGGCACCACCTCACACTTCAAACTTTCTTCACCCTATATCTTCAGGAGTGTTTGTAAAAGAAGCAGTCATGTCCTATTCCACTTAGGCTTCTATGACCTCTAATATCTTGGCCATGATACTAAACAAAGTCCCGCAGAGCTAAAAGGATGAGCTGCTCTACTTGGAGTTAATCACACACAGCTCTCTAGCTATACTTGTATTGAGCCGTTCCGCTCATGGGCCTAGCGTAGGAGGAGCTGTGTATGTATGAACTGTATCATACACTTACAACTAGAACCTGTCAACACCAAGTCTCTTTTCAGGAATGGGGCCTTCCATTTGTGGCCATGGGATGGCACATGTGGCCTCCATTCAGCACCAGAGTGACATTCAGGATGTTAATGGAAGAGAGAAAGAATATTCTCTATTTCACATACTTACACACTTTCCCCCTTCTCCACCTCTGCCTGCACTGAAGTAAGCCTCCTCCACATTGGAGATTCTGTGGCATCCCTTCTATAATGGTTAACAAGCTGACTCAAAGCATATAAATCCTTAGGGAAATATTTTTTACAAGGAAAAGGAAAAAAACACAACCTAGTAGCAGTACTCTAGCATGCATATCAATAAGAGAACTTCTGCAATCACTTCCTCGGTATAATTATATTCATCTGCATCTGTGACTAAGTGACTTGTCAAAGTGTCAAAGAGTGTAGTAAGAGAACAAAATTTCTTGCTCCTAACAACAGCCAATGTTAACATCTACACTTTCCCAATTTTCATTTGAGCCATAGAGAGATTGTCTGGTTTACAGTTAAGCAATGCCTATAGTTGCAAAGTGCAGAGTGTATAAGTTCATAGGGTCACATCTTAGCACGATGATATTAAATCCTAGCTAAATCTTCCTTGAAGGATTTGAGCAAAGGCAGGTTGCTAAAGACTTCTGTGAAGAGAGATTAATTTCACCTGGTGACAGCAACATACTAACATGCAGGAGCAAGATGAAAAGAAAAATCCTTTCACATTAGTACAAAGCTACACTTACTATGCTGGCAGCAAGAATTTTTCTGTACAGGCCAATTTGTGATGGCCAAGGGCTATAAACTGCAAATTACACTAATTTCACAGAGTAACCTCAATAAATTAAAATAAAATTAAAAACCACAACCTCCACCTCCATGACACTGCTTAACATCTCACTGGGTAAATGCCACTGATCTGTGACAGTCACTGATGAATTGCAGATAAGATTTTTCCCTTTCCTGAACCTGAGCTTTAGTACTGAATGGGCAATAAAGGAGAGAGAATGGAAATATCAGACAGTTTTTCTAAACTGTAAAGACTAATAAGCGTAAGAAATGGTCAGAGGCTAGATCTGAGACATCTGATCCAATTTCATTCAGAACTCAGTCTAGATTTAAACTACAAGTCTGAGGGGAAGTCATGCTCTTAAAAGCGGCATTATTGGATGTTCGGGGCACGTTAGTTTGAGCTATAAACACTTAGCTTCCTACGGATTTTCCTTGACACTTGTGGAAAGGCACTTGGATCCAAAATCCACTGCAGATTTAAGATCAGGCTCAATAACGGATGGTGAGTGTAGTCCATATAGCCCATATGTCCTCACACACTCCTAAAGTAGGAGCTCTTGAGAGCTCCAGGGCTCCTAAACAAATCAAGAAAGAGCATCGCCTCTAGGACACCTCCCACCTTCAGAAAACAAGTTGGCTGTTATCTGATCTCATTTATCAATATTATATACGGTCTGAAGGCACCTGGCAAATTGTCAATGTCACCCACAGTTGGAAAAGCACAAGCATCCCTGTCATGGAACAAATGGACTCAGAAGAAACTAGCGTAGCCTCATAAATAATTTTAGCCTGGCTCAGAACAGCCTATATAAAAAGTTCATTTTCACTCCGCAGCATTCCACAGTGAGATCGCAGATATGTACCTTAGATCCTATTCTAGCTAGAGAAGAAATTTTGCTTAAGACCATAACAAATGACGACAGGCAGAAATGGCAAGCTGAGGGAAAAAAAAAAAAAAAAAAAAAAAAAAAAAGACCAATGCTCAGAAAAGAGCATCTTCATAAGATATAGCTAGATATGGCTGATTCTCAACACGTGGTGTCACATAACGGGCCATAAAATTGCATTCTACATAAGTAGAAATTGTTGCAGCACTTGAAAAGTTTACCCACCACCCTATCATGTGATATGTGCAGGGAACAACTTTCTTCTGCTCAGCTGGGCTCAACCTGCTCATAAAAGAATGTACCTTATGCCATTGCTTGCTGCTTACACAGCACTGGTAACATATTAAGGGATGTGAAGGGATGGCAATAGAAGGTTTCCTGCCTCAGAGTCAGCTGGAGGCATATCTTTAAAATAAAATAATATATTTATTTGCTTTGGTCAAAGCTAGACTTAGGAGAAAGTTATCACATTGAAATCATTTTTGGTCAAAACTGAAATCAAAATTCACAAAACTGAAGTCCATTGTAAATGTCTGATGATTTTGTCAGTATTTTTGTTAAGTACATATGCTGAAACATTCTGAATGGTCACTTCTTTAATGCATGCAATTCTTTTGTCTTGTTTAGAATACGACAATTTTCAAAAAATACTCTCATTTTGTGTCCAGGTTCTGATAAAACTGAAATATTCCAGTTTTGTCCAGAGAACTGAAGATTTTACTTGCTTTAAAATGCCATTTCTGTTAACAATTTTACCAAATATATTGAAGTTTTGTTTCAACAGAAAAGTGATCTTTTTCCAAATTTCAATTTGCCATGAAATAGAATAAGAGATTTGTTCTATTCAGATTTTTTTTCTTCCTTACAATGGAAACATTACCATGATCTTACTGATATTTTATTTCTTGCAGAAGGCTTAGTGAAGGTATTGACCGTTGCTTGAGGAGAAATCGCAGCTTCATTGTGGCTCCTCCATGACTAGTATTTCACAGTTGAATATAGCAGCTGTTGCTTCTAGCTCTGCATTGCTCCCCTACTGTGCCTCCCTCAAAGAGGCCATGGCCCATACAGATTGCTCCACAGCAATTGGCAGACACACTCATTTACCACTCTATTTCATGCCTCTCATGAGTAGAGAATCACTTAAATTAATAGTAACTCTGATTGTCAAGGGTTCTAGATATGCCAGGTTTGAAGGCTAGAGACATTTCAATCATTTTTTTTGAAATCTAAATAAATAAAAACAAATATAGAAAGAATAAACATTTTGAAGGCACTCAAGTAGCATCACATACACAGTTATGTAGTCAAGATTACCATTAGTTACCCTGGTGGTATTCAGTAGGCATTGCAGACTGAACACTTAGTGAACGCCACGCGGTTTCTGTAAGAGGATGCTAGTCACTCAAATGATGGAAGCTGATAAAATAGGGTAAGCAAGGACAGGCTGGGAATCTGCTCGCCCTGGGACAGGCGAGCGGAGCACAGCAGCCCCGTTTGTTAATTACTATCAAGACTTTGAAAGACATCAAACAAGAACACACTGCAACTTTGCTAGCCTCCTGTGGTGCAAAGCAAAACCAATGAAGAAATACCTGTTCAGAAGTAGATGCAATAGGGCAGTACCGAGTATGCCCATAAGGAGCAGTTTGCGATTTCAGCCAAGTGTGGGGTAGATCCGTAAATGTATTGTGGCATAGATGAAGATTCCTCAGCTACTTCTGAGTTCGTGCTCTTTGGGAATGGCTTCCTGGTGTCTAGCCTTGCTGTGCGTGGCTTCACCTCTGGGCTTCCCTCCTCTATCAAATCCTTCTTCAGAGGCAGAGAGTTACTTCTGGTCCAGCAGCTTGGAGCAAGGAGGAGAAATGGGATTGCACATCCCTCCACCCTCAGCTAATAGTCACAAGCTAAAGCAATTCAAAGCTGTGTTTCACAAATGTGGGGTCAAGGGAGTCTGAGAGAAACAGGTGACAGTGAGATTATATTAAAGCAGCATTATATTACATCATGCTAGGACTATGGGGAAAACTGAGAATCAGCTGAAGCCTCCACCAGGAAACATAGGGCAGAGCATGCACAGAGCGGTCAGATCCATGGGTAAGCTGCAGCCAGCGAGGGAAGAGAGATCGCCACTTTCATTCATAAACCTGAACCCAAAGAGGAAGTATCGTGATTTCAGACACTACCATCATAATTAATCTTACACTGCCCAGGCATCACTGTCATGCAATATTATAATCGTTTTGCCCACTGCTAGATAAGGATAACATATAGCAAGCGACGAACAAGCAGCGTAAACACTCATCCTAAAATGATAATTGAGCTATTGACTAGAAAAGGGAGACTATTAACTGCTCCAAAACCATATCAGCTGAGTGTTTAAATACCATGTAACTGGTGTGGTTCTGATAGACCTGAATGTCAAAGCCTGATCATATGATGCTGCTGCCAGGCAGCAAATTTGTACCATCATAATAGTTGTTATCATTGCATTATAGGAGAGAGGGGACTGAGCTGGAGAGTCTTCTCCTTGCTTTCAGATTTTTTTTTTTTTTTTTTTGAATGACTCTGTATCCAGGATACCCAGAGATACATCAGATTTGCCACCACTTAAAAATCATTTTCTGGATGTCTTTCTTAAAGATACTGCTGCAGTTCCACTGCATAATTCCATTGCAAATTATGCAGGCTTGCCATAAGATTTTCTAGGTGAAATTCTATGATATGCGTTATGAAAGACTCAGGAGTTGAAAGCTGAACTCATTTTATCTGCTTTGATTTGTGAATTTCGATAACACAAGAAGAAACTCAAGTGTGGTAACATGAGAATGCACCGCCCAAAAGTTTACTCCACAATTTTTGCATGATTTGTATTCTATTATTCAAAATTTGGAATCTGGATTGATAGAAGAAAAAAATCTTATTCTTGGAAAGAATGGACAAACTGATTTGTCAGAATAGCAGAAAATTACCCCAAGGTTTCAGGCTACAGCATGGGGGCACTGTTCCTTGGATAAGCCATGGTGATTATTCACCACTTTTGCTAAAGGAACCTTGGCCTTCTTGCTTCTTCTACTCTGTCCCCTGCAGTCGTAATTTTTCCCCCTACTTGGGCCTGTCAGCCTCTTTTTTAAACCCATCACTCTCTTGTCTCTATAAATGCCATAAAGGAGCTCATTCTAGTGGCCATTAGCCAGCATGCAGGGTAAGAGCAGCCTCTTAGAGCTTTCAATACAACAGGACTTAAACTCCAGGCACCAGCAGTAAATAGATAAACAGACCCATCTCTTCCATTTTCCAGGTGTCCTTTAACATTAAATAATTTATGGTTTTAATCAAAGTTGTGTAAACTCCTATTGATGGTTATCAAACACAAGTAAACTTTTGCACAAAGAATTGTGCACAAACATGTATACAGTCACCCTACACAGAGAATAATTTTATCATACAAATTGCCCACCTACCAATATCAAAATACATTAAAAATACACCTCCATGCAAACACCAAGATAAATACATAGATACACAATCATAAACACAAGACAATATTTGTACATGAATATATACAGCCACACAAGACCACACTTAAATGCAGTTGCACACACTCAGGTGCATATTCATGCACAAGTCATATTCTAATACCTTCACAGCTGCATATGAAGAGAATAAAGAGCCAGTTTCTGTTCCATGTCTCCACAGACCAAACCACTAACAACCACATCCTCACACTTGTACAGTCCAGAGGACTCTATTCAATTTGTTTCACTTCCAGTTTGAATCTGAGCACAGTAAATAATCCTTTTTGAGCCTGAGACACATGAGCAATGAAGACAACAATGTCAATGATATAAAATTAATAGGGCAAAATGGTAATAAAACAGGAAAATCCCAGCACTGCGCATAAAAGCTACTAGCCTGACCCGTATTTATTCTTCTTTTCTGGAGAAATTAAGTCCATTTCTCAAAGCTTATGGGAAACACTAACAGTAATGAAGCAGAAGAATGACAAATGTTAAAAAATTAAGGTGATCCATAAATGGTTATAAACTTGCCCCTGTTTGTTGCCCATGCACTTTTGATGAGCTTGCAAAGTTTTAAACCTCTTTAATTTAAGACAGAGTGGCTTTATTTCTTTCAAGCTACAGTGGAAATAATTTTCTTATCTATCATTTAGAATGGTTTAATACTTTCATTAATCCACACATCATAAAGCAGAAAGTGATTTTTATACCTATTCCAATCACTCATTTTGCCTCCCTGGAAATGGAAAATGGTTGTTTTCTGCTGATTCTGAAGTTAAATGTAAAGCTGGTATCTTTACAAGCCAGGCTAATTGTAAAGGTAAAGTTTAAAGGTAGATAGAACAAAAGCCAGCTCTATTCTGTTTTTAATAGAAAAAATGCTGATCTTTGGTATCTATCAGGACTGCTCAGTTCCTTGCAAGGAAACATCTCTCTCTATCATATTTGATGGACATCACATAAGACACTAATTTTTTTTTTTCTAAATAACAATTATCTTATTAGCCACATGAATCAAGCACCATCTTTCACATGCCTACACCCTTATCTCTAGGTGTTCTCACCCAAGCAAAGCATGAGGAAGTACGTTGACTGAACTGGGAGGCAGCTGGGCCTAAATGACTGAGGTGGATCATCTAGAAACCTGAAAAGATAGTTTGCATAGGCTTTCAAGTAATGAAGTCCCAACTGTAATCAGAAGAGTGGGTAATTATCATGGTGTCCACCAAGGCTTGCTAGTTTGGTCTGTAAGAACTTTTTTTTTTTTTTTAGTATTAGGGTTTTATTTCCCATCGGACCATCTTACAAATCTCCACCCAAAGGCAGATTTTTATCAGTCTTTTCTTGTCCTTAGTAAAAGCGGTATCTTTAGAAGATATCTACTGAGCCTGTCAATCTGATACTTTCACAAGATGCGAGGTTGCTTGACTTTCTCCCACTTTTCCATTTCTTGGGCAGCAGTTTTCCCATATTGATTTGATAGCCCCAGAGTTAAACAGTGGTTTCATAGATTACTCCTATCGCTAATGTCTCAGGACACTATCAGTTTAAACCTGAATCTAGAGAGGAACAAGGTCAAAGCACACATGAAAGCATGAGTCAGGAAGCTTCGTCAGTAATGTCAAAAGGACTTTGGACAGCTCTCTTAAAGCACCTCAGCCTGCAACTTGCTCAGAAGCATATGCAAAATTCAATCTACCACCCCATGAATGACCTTTACCTGCCATAGGAAAAAAAACAGAGCGCCACAAAGGGTGCAAAGAGACCTGCTGAGATAGACTTGCCTGCATCTGCTGAAACCATAAAGCCAAAATAAAAGTGTACAAAGCCTGCAGGGAATGGCCCTTTCCCCACCAGTAAACTTGATCCCACATATCAGCCTATTCATCCTGGGGCTGTCAGACTTACCTTTCTGGCACTTTTCAGATGAATAGCAAGATCACTGCCATTTTGCTTCTTCCTGCAGGTTGCTGGTCTTTGCCTAGGTCTGGCATTCTTTGTTATGATCGGTATCAGATTATAGTCCCATTATTCTTAATAATGAAGAATTAACTACTAAGCAAGAATCTCTAGACCTGGAAAAATGTACTTTTCATTCAGTGCCCAGTAAAAAAAAAAAAAAAAAAAAAAAAAAATCCATTTATTTCAGTAAGAGCTTTGCCTTAACAAACCTTTCAGTCCCTGACATTCTGTTGGTTGAACCAAAACTCAAATGTAGCTTCATGTAAGGAATGTCTTTCCTAACATACTACTGGAATAAGAGCATCACATGACAAAAGAGAATAGTAATCAAAAACATCTAACTACTATGTTGCTAAAAAAGGAATGTACGTCAACTGACCAGTGACAACGATAGCCGAAACATTAAAAACCAGAGAGCAGAAAGGCAATGAATTGCCAGTGCAAATAGTCTGTCAGAGTTCCATCCAAAGATTATTCATCAGCATGTGCATGGAGACAAGCTAGTTTTAAGGGAAAAACAAACCCTTATTAAGGATGAATGACGCAGCTGTGCTTACCTTTTTGTCTACACAGATAAAAGAAAGAAAAATTAAAAAGTGTTATCTCATAACCGTGGCATATTTTGAATGCAGTCAGCCATAACAGAGGTCAGTGTTATTATTCCATGCATGCAAGTGAAGAAAAGGTGGCACAGGAAGCTCAATGCGGTCTTCACCCTACAGTCCAACTCTGTTGGGTTTTGGCAATGTCCAATGAGAGAACTCTAAGGGTTTCATTCAGCATAGAGTTCACTCTACTAAATTAAACTGTCCAAAAGTCAGACATTTGTTCTAAGATGATTACATAAGGTGCTGTACTGTCAGTGAGGCATCTCTATGGGGCGATTCACTGAACCTAGAGACAGCTGCCCATCACAAAAGGTACAAGGATAATTCTCTACCACCAGCAGCCCATGATCTGCAGATTAGGATTTCTGGACCATTCTTGTGAAAATAGTGCCTAAGAGTTGACCTTCCCACTCGTTCTGAAAGCTCTCGAGGGGCTTACTCCTGTGTAAAGTGTTCTGGCTTGGACAGTTAGGCACATATATCCTTCAAAGCTCCAGAGGAAGTTTTACGGATCGTTCTCCTGAATATAGATGAAATGAATGCCATTTTAATGGCTTTAGTAAGTTTGATTGTTTATCTTATACTGCCTTTCGCAAAGCAGGAAGCAGAAAAGACTGTGGCCAGTTCCTGAGCAAAGTGAGAAACAGGTCTGAGGCCAAATGAGAGTCTAGCTGCAGGTGTTGCAAATCTGACTGTGTCAAACACCCCCCCAGTCATTTATGCTCAATGACAGTTAGCCTTTGAAATCACCAGCCATGCTGAAGAACCTTTTGAAGATGTTTTGAAGTCATTTCTGTGCATCAGATTGAGAATCTCAGTAGTCTGGACCCACCACTCCATTACATTGCAAGTATCATCTCTCTGATCTGAGGCATGATCCCCGGTCAAGCTGAGAACCAGCTTATTTCTGCCTAACTTTCAGAATTTTGATGAGATTGCAGGCAAAGGTGATGGGAGGAAAGCAGTTACATCATTTTAATGTGCAGTTAGAAGGCTTTTCAGCACATTCCTCACTTCTCTTCCAAATAAGTTGAAAGCATGTCAGTGGTAAGCAACATTACTCCTTTTCCAGGATATCTAGTCAGTATATCAGAAGGATAATTAGCAAGACAAATCCACTACATAGGTCATAAATGCCGTATTTCTGCTAACCACTCTACTCCTCCTGATGTGTTTCTCATTTGTTATTCCACTACACTGCAACATCACTTTTTTTTTTTTTTTTTTTTTTAAGTGTTAAACTAGTAGACATCTTGTTTGTTTCCACTGAATAAAAGAGGTGTTTTTTTCCTAATACTCAGCCATGCTGTGATAATGTGGAGAAGAGCGTAGAGATGAAAAATTGTTTCTTTCCCTGGAAGCACTGAAGGGAATAACTACCATTACAAAGTGCTAGTGAAAAATTAGTTTTTCTATCTCCCACACTAATATTTAGAAAACCTCAGTGAAAGCCATAAACATGAGAGGTAAATTTTTTCCAATTCATTTTGTGGCTAAAATGCTGCAGGCAACAGAAACGGAAAGTCACATCCATTCATGTCGCCAACCTAGCCCTTCCATACCGTTTGTTCTTGTAGTAGTCCACCCCCAGTGTCACGGATTTCTCTCCCAAATGTTGTGCCCTCACATCCCATGTTCACCCCAAAAGGCCCTGCAGACCCTACTGGATGCTGAACCCACACAGGTCACACTGCAGGGCAATCGCCCTGGCTTGTCAGCTAAGTTAGGATCCAGTATTGGGGTCAAGTTAACCATGTTATGTGGAACTTCTTCCATGCTATAAGATCTTACCAAACATGGCAGTAGAGCTTCCCTATACATGATGCAAAAGATCTATTTCTTTAGAGCACCGTCTCGTATCTTGTAAACTTAGTCCAGAAACATCTTGAACTGCTGACTAGAAAAAACGTGTAATCAGAATTTTTGTAAATACAACTTGTTACTCTGAAAACTCACTAGAAGTCTTTCATAACATTGGGAGATCCCTGCAGGGTAACTGTTTCACTTTAAAGCAACTTTCCTACATTTTAAGGATTGGTCTAGCTCGGACCTGAAGTAAAAGCAAAACCTTTGACTTTTTTCCAACCATCTCTATTCAGATTACACCTGCATATTTTATTTGTGCTCTCTCTCACTGCTCCCACACTTCAAAATGTAGATCCCTTGCGGATAAAATGTTTCCAGAAAATTTTTCAGCCTTGACAAGCAAATTTCTTCCATAAAAAGATTTCTTGCAGAATGTTTCATACACCTTTAGAAATATGAAAAAAATGTTAATTAAAAAAGTTGAGCAATTAAATTTCTTCTCTGGACAATCTCTCCTAAATGCTTGGTGTCTAAATTTGGTTTACATGAGTAAAAAGTCACATTTCAAAAAGGTATACATATGTCCTTATACACAGCACGAAAGAGGAATACCATGCCACTGACTTTCACGTGCAACTCTTGATATAGATACTCTTTGACTTTGACAGCTAGATCATGGCACTATCATGCTTAGAAACTTCTCTGAACTTGACAGCTTGCTATCCATATATATAAAATATATATAAATATAAAACCCTGGCCAAGCCAGGAACGGCACTGTCTAGAGAGATCCTTAGGCTAGTTCACAGGTCTGATTTGACACGTGTTTAGCACGCACTTGGAAGTTAGTTTATCTAATCCCTAGTCTAGGCAAGGCAGGAAGCAAACTAGATTCATTTTCCAAAAGGATGGCTGATGAAAATCTCTGCCAAGTGCTAAACATGCTTATTCCCGAGAAATGGAAATCTGCATGTACTGCTCTCTGTACTCTTTGGGTCACCAAAGCAATTCAGAGGAAAGAAAACCCATTCTAGGACTGGGCCTTAAGAATGTTTATTGTTGTTGTTTTTTGGAGGAGGTTGGTTTTTGTTGGTTTTTTCCCCCCTCCCAAGGTGGTTAAATAACACTGTCTGGACCGATTTTCTCCAAACAAATATCTGCCCTTGCAAAGCAAGCACAGGACAGTCCTCAGACTGGAGCACCTTCAGTCTTATCCCTGAGCTATGAGAATAAGGGTTAAACCTTCCCCACTGACTCCAGAGAGTTTCAGCTCAACAATCATTTTTATCTCCAAAAATGTAACCTCACTGGAGAACTTTTTCCTACCCGGCCTTGCTCTTTAAGCTTACTATTTCCTTTTACTACATGCATAACAACCTGTGGGCAGATGAACCGTTACTTTAGATTACTAAAGTTAGATGAGACGGATCCCACCCAGAGAGATGAAGCAATTTGTCAAGCAGGAAGAGCTGCAGCTCAGCAGGCAGCTGAACCCTGCTCTCCCCAGCCCCTCACCTGCTTCCCCACGTTACCCACCATTTGGTTTATTACTTCGAGCTGCAAAAGCTCACACCGTCAGCGCTGAACGGTCTCTGGTTCAGCTCATCACAACAACTACACTAAGGTTCGTTACCCAGACTCGCTGTCGCTCCGTTCATTTTCACATCCTCCGGCTCTGTCCTGCCAGCTGCAGCCATCTCATTGCCGGAGCAGGGCTTGACAATTGCACTTCACTCAGTAATTGTGATAGGTTTTCCCAGACCTTACGTTTGAAACCATTGATGATTCAGATCTACTTAGAACGAAAAACAGAATCAATAACAACTCTCATTTGGCTCAGGCATCTGGGAATATGCAACTATTTAATGCACATTTAGACATAGTTTGTGGCATGAAGCTATGTCCTTCCAGCATCATAAAGTTGCAAACCGCTGAGTTTAGAAATAGGCAAAAAAGAGAGTCAGAGATTGATTTACAGGTTTTTTCCATTGAACCATAACCTCATCACATGGCACTTGCTAACGAGCAAGTTTCTATTTTATCTCTTTAAATAACTTTTGCTCATGTATCGCTCTTACTCCAATGTGTCTTCTCTTAAATGATAGGGGTATACAAGCAATATTGCAGTTGCCAAAAGATCGCACAAAATATATCATTCTGGACTGGCAGTTAGCCACAGCCCTATTGACGGTCTGTCCAAAGGCATGCAAAATGTTTAGCTGCAGTAATAATAATAGCTGCAGACATTCCAGTGGATTGGAAGGATACTTTGAGCACCAAAGGACAGCTAGGAAAATACTGTTCAGATTTTTAAGCAGTTGGTAACTGTCAGGACAAAGTTATCACACGCTAAATCAGAAAGAATGTGTAGAAAGAGAATATTTTACAGAAGCTGAGTGCAGGGTCTTTTTCTAAGATACTTCAAATTTTTCAATAAAAGAAAAACCAAACACAGCTACCTTAGAAACGTTGAAGAGCTCTATCTCAAAGAATTTTCAGCATCACCTCCTCAAATATTTATAGGATATGTGCATACAATCTAGCAGGCCAAAACAAGCAATCTCAACTTTGTTTGGTGCAACCACCACAGAGCCAAAAAAACAATTCCCAAACTATCAAGTTATAGGAGGAGAAAGAGTCCCATTCTTTGGGGTCTAGAGGAAGAGGTAGTTAAACAGAGGAGATGCATCCTGCATTGAGAAAGAATTAAAAGCAAATCATTGAAGCAGAAAAAAAAAACCCACCCCAAAACATAATCATTTTTTAAAAGCACGAGAAAGATAGTTATCTTGAGTAACTGTTATATTGTCAAGTAATTCAGCAGTTAATGCTTCCGGGGAAGGAGGAGGGTGGGGAGAAAGAGCAGCAGCAATCAGCAGCAATTATGAAGTAACTACAATTAAGTCCCCACAATGGGCTTGGTGTAAAAAGAACAGAAATGAATCAAAGGGTAAAAGAAATTGTATGCTCCAAGACTGGAAAAAAAAAAAATCTATCCATAGAGAAATTAATCAGAAACAGACAAAAATGATGATTTTTGTAAATCACCATACCGCGACCTTTCAGAGAACTGCAAGATAAAAGAGACAGAACACGATGTCACTGTCACTTAGGCAAAGTGATTTTTCACATCATTTCAAACAGCTACATGATTTCTTTATGAAAGTTAAAAAAAAAAAAAAAACACTCAAGTCGCGTACATCAGAAAGCTTGAGGTCTATGTGGGCCAGACTTGCTGGAGATCATTCAAAGGCATAGAAATTACGTAGGCTTGGAAGAGGGATGATGTGCATAATATACATACGAGGCAAGGGTCTCTGATGGTCCCTAATAATAGCCTTTCACTGTCTTTCTATAAGTCTGATCCTTTGCTTGCAAGAACTATTCACATTTTCCTCATTCCTGTAGTCCAACCAACTGAAGGGGCAGAGCTGACTTGCTCAGATTCACGTTTTATAGGCTTCTTGTCTCAGTCCCCTTCTTGCCATGTAAGGGCTCAGAGGCAACACAATAGGATCAGCTGATTGTTAAACATACAGTCACCAGTTCTACATTTCTGGAAAACAGGAATCACAAAAAGGGAAGGACCAGACACTGCCAAAAGGCAGCTCTCTCAAATATCAGGCAGGAGCCAGAGAACGTAAGGCTGCATCTTTAGCATCATCTACCCTTAAACTTCAGAAGACGCTCTATTACAAATTGAAGGTGCAGGCCAGAAGAGAGAAGGTCCCAAAAGTTGTGTTCTGAAGATGGGGCAGGTAGGACTGGTATTGCTGGGGCTGGACAAGACCACCCCTTGGCACCAGAATGCATGCCTGAAGTGGTCCCTTTGGTTTACCTCTCCTCCTAAAGGATGGACCACTGCAGCAATAAATCCACTCACCTCAGCAGACACGCTCTTAAGCCTTCAAACACATGTATGTACACAACCACACTCCTACATACAAACAAGTGCAATGCATCTATGCAGACCCTGTCACAGCTGTGCATAAAAAGAAACCATTGAGCACGCATGCACACACAAACATATCCCTCCTAAGAGCCTAAATATAGGTTGATGTATCTTGTAACACCCTTGCAAGCTCCTGAATAACTTCTTTACCTTCCGGATAAAGAAAACTACAAAGAAAAAGTAAAAACCTCTCTTAGCAGTAGAGCAATGAAAAAGGCTGAACACACCATACTGGAAACACACTCACAGCCCACGTTGCAGATGCAAGGCAGGCCACAGAAGTGTGACTATTTCAGCTCATCCTGCAGGTCACTAATACCTCATGCTGTCTTGGGAATCACCTCCTCTCCAAGCAGAGGGTAATGCAGCCTTCAGGTCTCTGACTCCCAGCCTCTCTGTTAAGTGCATCAACGACAACAAGCACCAGCTGCAAGGTCAAGGTTTTGCAATGTGGATGTTAAGAATTGGAGTCGCATCCCAGACTTCACACAAGAGCCATCAGAGGGTAAAGACTCTATGTAAAAAGGCTCTCTTGAGTTACTCCCAGCTCAAGCCAGGTTCAATACTAGTCACCTACAGCCGAAAGGTGCCACTGTTCATTACAAATCTCCAAAGTCAGCCTGTCTGTCAAGTAGAGAAAATATTGAACAGGAAAGAAGGAGAAAGATTAACTCTCCTTCGGTATCTGTAGAAGAGAAATAGCTGTCAGAGCTCCCAGCCAGCAAAACACCTTAATGGAACAATTTCCCAAACAAAAGGGAGAAACTGAGCTTTAATAATGAAACAGAAATCAGTCTTGTTAAGCATGGAAAAATACTCTTAATGACTACATTAAGAAAATATATATATTTTAAAGAGAATATACACACACATATATTTTAAACAGAATATACATTTTCTTCCATAGTTCTTTAGTTCTCTAAAAAGGGGGTAAGAACAGAGAGAAGTGGAGATAAAAGTAGCGTGAAATCTCAAAGTCCATCTTTTTTCTATAAGCTTTTCTGTAGAGAGGCAAAGTAAATAATTTTCACCTAATCTCTTTGAACATAAAAAGCACTAATTAAAACATACTCTGCCAACATTAATAGTTACACATGTCCATTCGCTACTCAAATTTTACAATATTTTCACACTTAGAAAAGCAGAAGCAAGTTATTACATCCTTCCTCTATATTTGCTGTTGGGGCAGCTTTATATACTTACACTGGCCTGTGCTGCATGCATGGACTTGTCTACCTTCCCAATAACGTATTAAGTATATTTTTTCAATCCAACTAAATCAAGGGACAGAAGTCTGGAAGATATTGATCCTTACTAGCAGTGGAGAAAGAAATGACTGGGGAGAGGAGAGATGCATCATTAACCCATCTTCTGTGGAAAAGGGCATCCTTTCCAAAGATATCAGAGAACCCACACAGGAGCCACTCGTGGTATGTCAACCGGGAAGAAATAAGTTTCCTCAGTCTTACAACTCACAGCTACCCATTTTATACCTATTTGATATTTTTTTTCCAGTGAGATTGGCAAGGATTCAATTTATATCTTCATGCAACACTTCCGCCTGCCCAGCCCTTGGGACAAGGCAGGTCAGAAACCAACAGCACCAGCCTCGTTCAGGACACTCATGGGATACACAGCTTGCACATCTCCCTGAATCCGGGGAGATACATGCTCATTTGCTGGTAGGCCAGTTATCTGTGTGTTGCAGGTTGCAAGTTCTGTTCATTTTTGAAGAACTAGATGCAAGCCCCCTTCTAATCAAATGGAAAGCAAAAGGACAATTTTGGATTGTGCCAAAGACAGACCTTGACATATCTCATGCAGATATTTTGGGCTGGAAATGAAGAATAAATTCATTTGTGCAGTACAAACAGCTTTCCAGGTTGATATACACACACACACACACACAAATGGTAGATGGTTTTGTACCAGGACTGTGCTGCTGACTGTACTCTTTGGTCTTTTTATTTTATGCCACAAATATTAACAACACTAGAAAAAAAAAAAAATAAATAGATTAATAATTTATTTGAGATGAGCTGAATATTTTTCCCTCCTTTGAGTATAAGCAACCTGGCAACAAAGCTGTCTAACTTTAGGATCAATCTTACCTTTATTTTCTATTATATACTTCCTGTTGTTCCAAAACAAGATTAATTTTATTTTATGCAAGTCACTGAGCAGCCTCTACTAAAATAAGATTGATTTTGAATTTCTTTTCTCTCCTTCTCTCCCTCTCTATTTTATTTTATCAGTGTTAATAAAACCACAGTGACTTGTAAAATTCAATTTAGAATTATTTTCCACCTGGAGAGATTTAGACATTTCCCCTCACACACCTCTTTTCACAATGGAGTTATTTCTCACTCACAAGGGTTAGAAAGTAGATCTTTTACACAATAGTTTTGTAAAATAAATATTCTGAAAGGACCTAAGGAAGGAGAAGTGTCGTATTTCTCTGACATAAATCATCTCAGTGAAATAGACAGTAATGGGTGTTCTTGAGCAATTCTCTTTCTCCTTTTTTCATTCATGAACTTAATTCAAAATGAACAAGGCATCAGGATCGGTTTCTGTCCTGTTTGCAGAAAATAAGTTTCTCAGACAATACTGAAGATTTTTCTTGTTTAAACTTTATTAAAGGGCTCCTATCAAGATGAAAAAAAGAAACATATAATTGATTTAGAGAGTGGATTTTCTTTACCTGAGATATCAACTGACATGATACTAGGTAGTGAGAGAAGGCAATTTCTTTTTAAAGCCCATTTATCACTCATTATTTGTGATGGTCATCGTATTTTGACACTTCACTCACAACTGAAAATGAAACCAGAATGGTCCTTTTCGCTTGCCAACGTGGTGGCTTCCCTGAATTTAAAGGGAAATTGAAAATTGCAAAAAAATCTATGTATTTTTTTGTTATTTTGGTTTCCAGGTCTCCGTCTCTGAGAATAATGCTGCTCCACTAAGTACACAGCACTGCTTGGAGCACGTTCACAATATAGAAAATTACTCCTCATTTAAATAACCATCATTTGAATTCTGTATCTAAGCATTGACAAACTAAGAGCACTTCCAAAACATTTGCAGGGAGCAAATAGAAATGGATTGAACTCTTCTGGCAAAAATCCAGATATGCATGTATTTATTTCAATACAACATCATTATTTCCCTAGCAGATAACTAAACAAAAATGTATTACCACCAAGTGCACAAAATATTAGCGGAAAGAAATACACTCACAACGATTAAGACGCTGCAGTCACTGTATCTGTTGGATTTAAATTAAAAGATCAGACCGGCAAGAGAAAGATGTTCAGGGTTTCAGATTCCCTGGGAACGTACAGCTGTGAATGGAGCAAAGCGCTACACAGGTTGTGCTGCTTTGGGCCTCAAGGAGAGCAACAGCACGAGGCAGGAACAGGGAAAGCCCGCTGGAGATCTGCTCTCTCCGCTGGAGCGGCCAAGTTCCTGGGTTCTTTTCAGCACCCCATCAATATGATCAAAGGGCACATCCAGAAGTATTAACCCAAATTTCATTGATTTTCCAGCAACATTGTTTCTAGTCCCAAATTCCAGCTGAGTTGAAATATTGACAAAAATCACTACTTATTCTTTAACAGTTATTTCTTCCTCCTGCCCTGGAGCTATGGGGCACAAAGGTATTTTCAAGCACAGAGAGGAAGAGGTCTTCGACTTGCAGAGGATGCACTTGTTTTCTGAGCAATGAAGAAAGGATCTAACCTGGAAATCAGCGCTGAGCAGAACCTGCCAGGCAGAATCATTCCCCAAGTCAAAATGCCTTCTTGGAGAAAGCGTCTCACAGGAGCACGGTCCTCTTGCTGAAGCTCTCATTGGAAAGCTATTGAAGCATTTCATTCCGAGGCAGTCAAAATATTTTGCACCAGTAAGACAAATTGTTCCTTTTCAAATACGATATAATAAAGGCAAATGACATCTTTCCATCCGCGCAAAACAAAATACTTGCAGGAATGCTTCCCTTTCACAAAAAGGAAATGTTTCTGTGTTTTCCCCCAGTTCAGAATGCAACCAGACTGTTAGCTCTTTGCACATCCTACTAGATTGACTTTCCTCTTTTGCCTGGATGAAACCCAGTAGCAAATGATCTGGAAGTTTTACACGCCAAGGGTCTGCTCACCTGAAGAACCAGAAGCAGGTTACACTTTACTGTGAGAAGTGCTTACAGCTCCCAACTCCACCCAGCTCAAATCCTGGCAGAGGTTTTTTTTTTTCCACTATTTTATTTCCTCTTTGGTCTCCACAAGTGCAGATCAATAGAAAAAAAGATAAGGGACCTGAGAAAATTACTACCTTTCTAAACAGACATGCACTGCTCACATCTGCAGGCAGTAGAAAGACAGAAGGAAAGTGATTTAGGCACAAATGTATCTACCACCACTGTCCACATAAGAACTTTGACTCTTATCGAGATACCAGGATTTTCTCTTTTCTCTGCCAAAAGGTCAGGGTAGGTATTGCAATCAGCTCGGTTGTAGGGAAACATCACTCTCAGAGGAAGCTCAGTCTGAGAGGTATTACTGCTAACATTGCAAAGCACTGGAAAAATTACAAATGTTTAAACTATTCCACTGTCAACTGCATCAGAACTCAATGCAAAACCACCTTGACTGTGTCTAGAATAGAAACACATGCTGAGTGTACATTAGACAGTGGTTTCCATTTATTTTAGCTTTACATACAAAGTATTCTCTTTGTTAACGGGGAAAATAACCTATTTTTCACTTCACTCACAGAAAATGCCTTTTATTTCCAAAAAAGAAGAGGATCTAGAAAAAAAAAATCACATAAGCAGGTAGGGCTGTCAGCAACATATGGCTTTCAGTAGGAAAAGGGAGCCTATTTCTGAATTTATGAGGCTGGGAGAAATCTCTTTTATCAAGATAAAATATAAAACTTGTTTTGAAAACTTTACAACACTTCAGTTGGGTTCAAACAAAAGCTGCTGATGACAGACATCAGCATTTGCATCTTCACAGCTATGTGTGGGAACTGTAAAGCTAGCAATGAAGTTGTTGACTCGGGATTATTCACGTAACCCATGCATTTCCAAAGACTTGCACAAGTTCGCTTCCCTTCCCTGTACAATTGTCATCCCTTTTTAGACAAATACTGTTCATTTACAGCTCTTCTTAGAAAAATAGGGAGAGGAGAGCTGAGGTGCTTGCTAACACCAAGTAGCAGCCCTGCACGTTGCTCTTGGATGCTTCTGTGTTTCTCAAGTCCAGTGAGATGTCTGATGTTTTAAAGCACGAGTTTTTAAGAACCTTATTCCAGATACACGAGTCCGAAAAGTCAGATAGTTCAGAAAAGCATCCAAAACTCCATTTATCCGCTCCAGCCAATCTCATAATCCAAATCCTCAGCTCATATCCAAATAACATTTTAGCCGACCCAGGAACATACAGCTAGAAGCACTAAACAAAATAGTCCAAGATTTTCTTCTAATGAATTCTTTGAATGTTTTACTCCAACCATGGTAAACTAAATACCAGCAGACACCTGAGACAGGTCCATGAGCGTGAATCTTGTATCTAAATAACACTGTGAAAAAGCATACCGGATAAAAAATGTTTTGAATATTTCAGAAACACTTGTAAGCTGTTCAGGAGGTGAAGATTTATAAGCACGCTGACTGCAAGTGAACTTTTCTACAGATAAATTATGAGCACACCTGCTCCACAGGCTTTCAACATTTGCATTAGGATACAGGAGCAGACTATTAAATTTGCAGCTATAACTACTCCTGGCAACGATCTTATGACAAACCTCTGAGATCCCATAGAAACACTGCATTAACTTGCAGTCAGAGGTGCACGTGTGGTCAACCCAGTGGTTAACAAACGCAAGGGAAGGCAGCCTTCACTAGCACGCCTCAGCCTCCAAACATCACACTTCAAGGACAGCGACCACCTTTTCGCTTCCACATCATGCTCCTCCAGGCTTCGGGCACCAGGCCACAAAGAATATGCCCACTGTTTTCTTCTCAAGCGCCATCAAACGCATATGACCAGTACTCCATTATTTTATACTCCTTTCCTACAGAAAGGCCTGGCTCTTTTGCCACCCTCAGCACCTGCTGCACAAGGCCACCATCTCCCTGGAGCAGCCAGCTCCGAGGTGGCGTGCCGCAGAGCGCACACACCTTGGTACAGCGGGCAGCCAAATTCAGCCCAGCCAGTCATGCAATCTGCGATTTTCAGGAAAAACAGACAGTCCTGTGGTGAACGTGCCCATAAAGACTGCGGAGGCAAAGAGCCAACATCAGCCCTAACCCACCGGTGCCCTGCGGGGGCTATGACATTCACCTCACAGGGAAGCAGCCCACAGCTTTTTTCCATTTTGACTACATTTGGTGAAAGTGATTCTTTGTGGGTCACAAGCTTAAATATCAAGCAGGTTCCCAGGTCTCTTACATGCCTTTAAGCAGCATTTTATTCCCTTTCTCTCCTTTTCTCTTGCTCTCTGGTTCTTTGTTCAGGAGGGTCACACCGGCTTTCACCGAACGATCTGGCCCGACATGCACATGCAAATTGTACCCTGCTGCATCCAGACCAGAGGCTCCAGTATTGAAGCACATTTCATTTATTCTTTTTGAAAAAGCGTTAAAACTAAAATAGAGGTCAAAGTCAGAGTCTTGTGATCAGGCTTTAAGAGAGATTTTTTTCACTTGTATTTTTAATGAAAAACAGAGATTTCCGTTGCAGTTCTTTCTTTGGGCAGTGCTCAGCAAATCAAATCTCCTAAGCCTTCCTCTGCAGCTCAGGGGAGATCAGGACTTACACATTTCTTTCTAATTTTACTAGCACGACATTCATACTCTCATGTATAAAAATACATCTTCTGCATTTCATTTGTAAGTTTCCTGAGGGTTTTTCTGGGTTTATTACCATTATTTATGTTCCCTGGGGTAGAGGAGTAGGAGGAGCAACAAAAAACAAAGGAGGAAAAAAAGAATAAGTAAAACAAATCTTTCACCTTCCACAGCACTCTTGCATTTGGCAATGATTACCATCGAGCAACAAAGAACAAATATTTTCTTTAAAGCATTGCCACTAGCCGGCAGAAAACTTTCAATAAATAATAGATACTTATTCCAAACCAACCCAGACAATATAGTGGAGCATTTTGCATTTTCCCCTCAGTTTTTAATCACAATTATAATTAGCATAAAAACAGGCCCTTGTTTCTCCAAGAGCTACTAATGCCTCATAGAGGCTCCTGAGAAACAAGAGACATTTAAGGACAGTCTTGCTGATATAGCAGATAACTATTTTCACCTCTCCTCCCTTTCTTTTTAAATGTTTTATAAATGCAGAGGTTTTACTGAGGAGGAGCTCTGTTCTCCAGGAGCTCACTGAATCCCACTGTTTATGTTTCTCCTGGAGTCATAATAATCTCCTTCATTTTTCTTTAATTCTGCATTTCATCTTTTTATTGTAATAAAAATCAGAATAACACACAGCACACTGCATGCTAGCATCTGAGATAATGTAACAAGCAATTACAATGCCTATAGTGACTTAAAGCTCAATTTTTACAGATCCAACTAGCAGCAGCCTCTGCTTTGTGTGCAGTGTTTAAGCCTGGGCTGAAAATGCTGCTGGTTGATTCATACACAGCAAAATGCTCCTTCTCATCACGTGTGCTGCAGCTCCCCACTGCTGTTAGCACAGCCAAAGTAGCTGCTGCAGTGGGGACTGCAAGGAAAGCTGGGCCAGCATGAGAAAACCCAGCGATTCTCACCCCCTCCACAGCAATAGCAGCATGTGATCTGCTTCACCCATGGGAGACGTTGTCAGGTTGAAAGATCAATGTTTTTCCAGTTTAAATCACAGCACTATATCTGACCAGCATAAGCCATTTATAGGCCCTTTGCCAGCTGCATTATTGCTACCACACACACATACGAGGTGTTTTTTGGACACTATTCTTTCATCATGGCTCCCTAGCACAAGTAAAGGTCTGGGGCTCCCCTCCTGGTGCTCAGCCATGCGGTCACATCACCCAGCTCCACACAACTCCTCCTGCCAAGGAGCAACCTCCAGAAACCTACGTGCAGCACACCCCACACCAGGAGCTGGATACCAACAATAGAAAAATCCTAGAGAGAAAAATATAAAAACCAACCCCACACATACAGTTTCCGACCAACTTTGCACACAGCAGCTCAGTAAGGACATAGTTACCAACCTGGCCAGACTGGGAAGCTGCTCCTTTCCCTGCAGAAACCACAAGAGGCTGGGAGGAGCCAGGAGCTTTGACTCCAGCTGAAGAGAGTTAATGCAGCTGGAGAGCCTATAAATAAGAGAGAAGTGCAGTAAGTTTATTTCTAGAGTTGTTTGAGCTAAGAGTGGAAGCACATTTCAGAGCAGCTAGAAAGGCTGGCTGGGAAACCTTGGGGATTTTAGTTAGAGAGCATAGAAACTGACTTTATTCGAGCTTTGAGTTTGGATGTCCTTTTCTTGCTTCAGTGTTCAGTCTCTTTCTACAGAATATAGACCAAGATTAGGTTCTCAAATGCTCTGTGCACAAACTATTCCGACAGTACTTTAGTTCTGGGTCATTGGCAGTCTTTGAAGGGAGACTTATACCTGACAGCACTTGGATTTTGGTTCAGGCTCTGGGTCTTTTCTTAACCACTGCAGTTTCTATGCTATCCAGCAGGCACTCTTCCAGCCTAGTTGAAAATGCAACTAATACAAAGCAGCTCCTCACTACAGGCATGAAAATAGAAGGGAGAAAAGCATTTCAGAAATTTCACCACCATCTCTGTAGCTTACACTACATAAGTGTTAATCTGGGCCAAATGTCTGAAGTTAATCATAATGCTTTCTGTAATACCAGACAGTTATCCATTGGCATTCTCATGGCTATTGTGTTGCAGCTCTCATTTTAATTACATTTTTGACAGCAAGAACTATGCAGCTCTGATCTTAAAGTGCTGAGTTATGTGATGTTGAGGTATCAGAGAAAGCAGAGAAAGCAATCTTTTTTTTTTTTTTTTTTTTTACCCACAAACAGACTTCTGCAAACAGAAGACTATTTAGAAGTGAAAAAGCAATGTTTTCTCCTGCAGACAATAAAAAATGACATTTTTTGTATTTGATGAGTTAAGAGCAAAAGAAGTCCCTTCATCCCAGGAGAGTAATGTTACGCTATTTTCAGCATGAAAGATTCTGAATGCTGGTGGAAAATGGTGACATTTCACCCCACATTAATGAATACAAATAACAGAAATAGCATTTATAAAACACCTATAACAATGAACCAATGGGCACTTCTCTGTCTAATGGTACTCATATCAAAATGCTAAAAGTAATCTAAAGCAACAGAGTTTATTTAGAAAAGAGATGGGTGAGAAATTACAAGCAGAAGTAGGAACTGAACTGTTATGGTGGCAAAGCACAGATAAAACTCCCTATCCGTCACAGCTCTGGTTTATTCATGCAGAGACATGCTCCTTGGAGACCTCAGTTACCAGTTCCTATCAGCCTGGCTATTGTGAATGGTTATTGCTTGCTGGCTTTTCTCTGCTTGTGTGAAATAAGTTTGCTAGTTTCCATCCACATCATCTCAGCTGGCACTTGGGCCTCTCAGAACAGTAGCCAGTGGTTGAAGATGAGACAGTATCTGACTTTCTTCTAAAGACCTAGGGCTTGCTGCCCAATGTTATGAGAAAATCTCTTGCATATTCTGTCTCCCTCTGCTGCTGTTCTTTAACAACAGAATTCCCAAAGTGGCATCACACAGAAACAGAAATTCTTAGGGCTTTTAAAAAACTAGTGAAAACAAATATCTTAGATATATCCAAAGGAGAGCAAATTCTGGGCATCAGTTAATCAGAGAGAGAACATCATAATCCCTGGTTAGAAAAATTATGTACATGATTAAATTAATTGCAAATAAGCCGTGAAGCATATGAAATTAGTGAAGCAGTATTTGAAAACTATTTAGGGGAATTGCCTGGAGTCAGGGTCTGGTGAGTGCTGACAAAGAGGATAGTTACCGCCTCAACAGGCCTGGAGGCTAGCAAAGAGGAGGAGATGTAAGAATGCAGATGTATCTGGTTCTCTGAAATAAGATGTTATATGAGCTCTTGTGCATGTGACTGATCTTTCTGTGAAAATCAAATATACAGTGGATGTTTTATGCATGAAGGGAAACAACATAGAAAATGCTTTTTGGAAGCCTGCAGTCCATTCTGCGTAACCTCACTTCTAGGAAGAAATAAGATCCAAAGCACCCAAGCAAGGACAACCAGGCTGATCTGAGATCTGAAAAATGCTCACATTTACTTGGATTCCACAGCATATAAAAGGGAGAATGGGAGAGGATCATCTGAAATAATGAAAACCAAGTTGTCTTTTCTTTGTTTAGTTTCTCAGCTCTAAACTTCCTTCTCCTCCGAGCTCCCTCCTTCTCTTGCTTGAGTGCCTTTTCCCCAGTGTCCTCAGTTTCTGAACTCCATCACCCTCTCACCTCCTTTCCAAGCTTTCCCCCATCACAGTGCACAGGGAGTACATTGAACTGAAAAGAAGCCAGATTCAAAATACCTGAAGAGAAGCCAGATTCAAAATACCTTCATTCACTTAAAGTGCAAATCGCTTGTACAAATACCCCTGATGCCATGATACCAAGACATACACACAGTATATAACAAAAACAATAAAGATTTGAAAGCTTTTGGCTTCCAGGTCAACGATCTCACCAACTCACTGGTTTACATTCTCTGATACTTCTTGGCAGATTTTTTGAACCTTTTTTGGGATCGGGTAGAATCTAGTCACAAAGCAGGGGATAAGATGTCTCTCCAGGTGTCTGTGGTGTAGCAAGTCCTATCTCCCCTTATTGTCCTAAATGACACAGTCTATCAGTGGACCTCATTCTCTTCCTGAATGTAAACTCAGCAAGATGAAGTTTAGTCTAACATTCACCACAGGTTTGAAACAAGTCTAGGCTGTGTGAACAAAAAGGAAAGTATAATATTAAAGTAGATATCCCTGATGTGGATGAGATGGGGAACGCCTTCCTCTGAAATGTTACATGCTTAGACAGTAACTTGGATGCTGACAGTCTGTGATTCACCAACATATTACTTAAAATTACACAGGCTGAGATAAAATAGTTCTTTTGTGATGCAAATGCATTTCAAACACAGACAATGCAGCCAGTATATTAATACCAGGAGGCGAATTAATCAGACAAGATTGCTGAGACAAGAGAGTCCCTTCCTGTGTTTGTATCTTGACTGATCAGCACAAGATAGCTTACTGTAATCGGCTCTTTAAAAAGCCTCTTAAATGTACAGTTCCTCACAACACAGATGTCAAAAACCATCTGAAGACCCTCTTCTTCTCTTATATATCAATAAAATAATTTAAATGGCTTAATTTTAAGATCTGTTTAGCTGCTGGGGTACAGAAAAGCCTCAGAAACCTATAGATGATTCCTATCATTTTTATACTTCAAACAGTGGGAAATGTAGTATAAACTTTCTTCTCTTAACAGCTTTCTGACCTTCTGACTGCAATTCCCACTCTGAGCATCTGTAACTCGGGAAGAACTCATGTTCTGAAGAGCCTGGTGGCAACAGAATGTTCTCATCAATTTTAATCCCCAAATGGTTCACAGGATTTGAACCCAACAGCAGAGCAGGCTGCTGGGCAAGGTGGCCGAGTAGAGCAGGTCTGCTCTTTCTCTCCACTGAGAAGGAAGCACAGCACTTCCCTGCCCTATGTGGCTTTTACTTCTGGATCTGGGGAGAGGAGCAGGAGGCAATTTGGTTGAGTACAGAGGTGCTCTGTGTGACATTAGACATCAGATATGAAATACCAAGCTTCTGGGACAGCAGGGACAAAGGTTATCCCTTTTTAAATGAAGGTATGGTACTAGAAAAGCTACACCTCCACTATTCATTCCTCCAACTCTGAACCTAATCCATCCTGGGGGATTGAGGAGTAAGGCAGGAAGGGGTGTTATCCATTTAACTTTGTTGCTTTCACCCCAAGGAATGGAAACCCAATTCTTACCCTGCTCCTCAGCCTTTTGAGACCAAACAAGGTGCTAAAACTACCTGCCATTCACTGAATCAAGTGGAGTTGAGGGAATGAAGTGCCATTGACAATAACTTTAAAGCAGCTTGGCTGCAGCAAGCTCAGCTGCTCTGGCTCTTTACTTGTGGCTTAGACAGGCATACAGAAGCCCAGCAAAAGCTATAAGTCTTGGTGGACTAGATATCTGGGAATCTTCTCCTGGCAGTAGATCCAAAAAACAATGGATTCAGTTAAAGAAGCCTACTGTTCATCACTTGTTATTAAAGTTTGGTTTTCAGTCTTGAGAACTTAAATACTTCTTGTTTATAAGCTTTCTACGGAGGTCTGAGCAGCCCCAGTGTTGGCCACAATCAAATTTAAACAAGTCAGTGTTAAAACATCCACTGGAGCCCTCACCAACAGCATAGTAAAATTTGTCTCAGCTTTTCCATGCTCCATCAGCCAATTTTTCCGACTCACAAACATGAGAGACTTGATTTAATAAGTGATATTTTTTAATTAAAGAAATGTTCTAACAAGGGAGATAAGCAGGGTAATGCACAATGCACACTCTTATAGTATACCTGTAATCTATATATACATATTCCATTCAGATTCTTCCAAAACTTGAAAATGCTTGATGACACAGGAGACACTGGCTTTTACTGCGCTGACCCACAGTATTTAACACAAGATAAAGAAAGGTTGCTTTCTAGTTTCTCTCAATACTGGGATGTAACATTTTAGTCCAAACATCCTGATGCCCAGTATAACCACTACCTCTTGGCAACATTAAGATGCTTGGATGCGTGTTCTTGGTGCCTTGAGATTTCTAGCACAGGCTAAAGTGTTGCCTTATTGTGCTTGCGTTTGCTCAAACCTAGACTCCTTGCTCTTGCTGCATAGCAGAGCAAACACCTGCACAGCTGCAGAGGCTCTCTATTTATGCCTCTGCCTGTTTGCACATGGCTGGAGACATCAGCACCTGAGCCCGCAATGTTTTAGAAGCTTGTAAAAGCAACAGCAGATAGACTATTGATTAAGAAAATCACCAAGTCCTCATCCACATCTTTCAAGTAAACAGGGAAGGCTGTATTGCTAATCTGTGCTCTAATTATAGCTAGAAACAACTGAGGGAAAATAGGTATGTGGAGAAATACTAAGCTGTGAGCTGCAACACAAACAAGAAAGAGAAAGCCATAAATAACAGAGGGTAATAGCCCTCTAGCAGGGTGGCACAGTTAGGTTGAGATATCATGCTCATACAGTTACAAAAATTCAAACTTGATTTACAACATAAGTCATGAGTTTGTTTCCTTTACCCGGGTTACCCAGGCTGGTATAATCCTGAATACCTACTCCTCTGTTTGAATGAGCGTAGTGTGGAAATAATAGGAGTACTGATAACTATTGCAGCTGCAGGATATTTTTCTGCACAGAAACATTCTCACTGACCTTTTTTAGATAAGGTTCTCGCCTTGAGTCATGAAGTTTTATGTACATTACAAACATGTTGATATCAAGGATTAGGGACTCAAATTTTGTCCTCTCGTCTCAACCCTCCCTTCTCAAATTCTTCTGACTGAATTCTAGAAAAGCATTTTGTAATTATATCTCCTGAAGATGTATTCCTTCCTTCACAAGAAATCCCCTCCAGACAGGGGTTCTGTGGTAGTCATAACACATCGTGTGAGAAGCGTGACATATCGACAACAGACTTAAGAGGCTGAGACTCGGGCTCCATCAGGAAGGAATATAATGTGAAATTGCTCGTACGTGCTGTTCCTCTATTTGCTGGAAAAGCTCTATTCTTGTGGCACTTCAGGGGATTAAGCTGATGAGTGTGCTATGCAACCAAGAATACTGCTTAACGCAGTCTTTCTTAACCTTTTTTTTTCCCCCAAGTTGGTGGCCTCTCACCTCAAGTCCAAGATTTTATTGTCTCTTTAAATGTAGTGTAAAAACATAAATAACACTCGTATCAGACTGCTTCATTATGAAGAGTCTGTAGGATATGGGAGAAGTGATGAGGGGACTACTTGCTCTTAGGCTGAAATACAACATCTTACAAACCTCTCCTCTTACTGCTCACCTGCTTTTTGTTATCCCTGGAGACCAGCAGCCTCCTGTTTAAGCAGTACTGTAACAGCACTCCAAAGCAAAAAATCAGGGCTCTTCCTATGTGGCCATGAGCAGATCAGTTCCCCTATAGCTCCTGTTAGGACCGCTCAGAGCCATCTTCTGCAAGCCCCTAATTTAGCTAACCAAGAAAAATCAAAGCCTCTCAAGGCACAATTTTCTCAGAGCACACTTTTCATCAGTTTTCTTCAGGTGATCAAGCTGCTGTCATAAGATGGACATGCCCAGTATGTCAGCTGAGAAGAGAGTTCTTGCTTGGTCAACTCACATCAAATTGCCTAAATGAAGGCTGGATTTCACAGAGTTTAGCCTTAACTGTTCTGCCGCATAACCAATAAGCATCGTTGCTTTCCAAGCCTGTAACGCAACCTTCATGAGCTTATAAAACAGAACCTGCTTATTCTGGAACAACTACTTCTCAAGCAGAAAAAAATGTTTCCTGCTGTTGGGAACACGCTGTATATATCATTTTGTGTATTTATGATTGTACATTAAAAGGATAGTAGAATTATTTAAGAGGAAGCCACCTGAAACTGGCTTAGAAAAATGGAAATAATCATTGGCTGCATATCTGAATGTTTTTCTAGAGGGAGGAGCAGAGACCAAATGATCTTCCTTCCTAAAATAAGGAAAGATAAGATTTTTTCCATCTCTTTGGACTAGGGAAAGTAGTAGAGGATATACAGTTTCAGGCAAACTGGCACAAACCAACGAAGTCTGTGGATCACTTTTATCTGTAACCACAGTCCATCCAGAAAACAAGCCCAGGCCATTTGAGGTGCCAGGGATGCTTGGAATTCATTCCTGGTTTGCAGAGCTCGAAATCAGTGAAACAGTTAATAAAGTTGCCACAGCAAGGCCTGCTGATGTGCTGGATTGGGGACAACTGGCACCCCTTTGAGGACTATTGATCCTGACTTCTGGGCAGCAACTGGCAGCTTTCCTTTGATGCCTCCCTGGCTAAAAATCGAGGACCTCATATAGGTGCCAGATCGCGTGGGTGCAACTTGTCCATAGATTTTAAACATGCAATGTTATGTTGCTGGAGCTTTGCCAGCTGGACCCATGTTTTTTTTTTTCCAATCAGAGGCTGTGATTCCCACTGTGCACAAGGAGAAGATGCATACAAGGCCTTCCTAAGTGCTGACCCACTCAGCAGGATTCACAAAACTGAATTTTGGCCCTATGAGAAAGAAGTGAATAAGAACTAGCCATCTTTTCTGTCATAGGATGGCAGGTTTGGGAGTGGTTTGAGCTGATAGGTGCCAAGTAAGAAGAGAGGCTTGGAGAGTCCATTTTGTTCTTTCTACAGGTACATTGCATCACAGGGACTGCAGCTGCAATCCTTCTTCCACGGCTCTCTCTTCCCCACTCCACCCCACCCCAAAAAATAATAATTTTCTCATTCTCTGGTATAGAGAAGAATGAGCAACTAGGTCACTGCTGTTTTGCCACGCCAGAAGTCAGCCGTCCCAGACGGTGGCTGGCTTTGCCCACCTTACTGCTGGATCTGACTGAACAGCAGAGACCTTCCCCCTGCCAGTCTCAGAAAGAGAGCTTTTGAACTTTAAATACCGTAGCAGTCGGTTGTTTTTCCCATCGAATTGTCAATTTATGGGATAGTCTGAAACTTAAATACAATGAACTTTATTGCCAATATGACATTTATTTGCAATGTATATTTACTGCCATGAGAGAGAGGGTGAGCTGCATCTTTTCTCCTCCAGCAGGTAGTAGAAAGATACAGCAGGCCTCTATACATTACCTCTGCTACAAAGAATCAGATTTACTTACCTCGACTTTAGAGAGTCATTTTTACTGGGTATCTCCATACTTTTATAAGGTAAGTGAGATCTACCTTATCCTTAATAAGGTATGAATACATCCTTCCTCTTTGATTGTAATATCCCGATACGGGGGGGGACAGGCTGAAAGAGGAGGATGTTTGTTATTTTACAAGCTTTTTATAATGCCAGCCTAATGAGATAATGTATTTATTTATTGTAACAATAAACACAGTTGTAAAATGGACCATAAAAAATAATAGATGACTCACAGATTTCTATACCCAATGTGTCAGCTGTAATTGGGGAATAAATTAAATGATCCATCTGCTTGCCATCTTCTATGCTATTTTCCCCAGTATCTTCAATATTTAAATACAGTCAGCATTATTTATATTAATTACTCGCTAACAACAGCAACAACAAAAACTCTGCATAGAAATTGATTGGCCTTGTACTATAATTCCCCAGCCCCATTACACACACTATATTCTTTTCCTTACACTTAAATCTAATGAATATGATGGACTTGCTTTTCTATATTAATAGTTTTCACTTTATCATGCCAATACTATTGAATTTCTTCTTTATTAGTGTCTTAGAAACATTGCTAGCAATGATATATCTTATAAAAGGTTGAGAGACAGTCCAATCCATTAGGCTGGGGAAGAAAGCTTCCTCTCTTTTCCAACAGCAGCTTCAGATATCCAGAACTCTGACACAATCCTAAAACCATAATGGCATCACCATCACCTAACAAAGGAGAGGTATTTTTGACAACAGATAATATGCAAGCAGACCTTGAGAAATATTTCTTGCCTGAAATGTATGCAAGTTTGTATAAATCTTTAGACATCAATACTGGTCTCCTCTCATTTGTCTAAATAAGGGAAATTGTTCCGCAGTGAGTTATCAACTTGAATATGAAGCAAAACCAGATTTCTTTCATGTCCTTGCCCATTGTTAGACTCATTAAGGCCCAGTGCCATTGCTTTGAGGAATATTAATTGCTCAGTGGCAAGTTAAGTAATTGGCACATGCCATCAAGTTTGTTCCCTCTTCACAAAGTACATCATACCTGGATTTAGTGTAGTATTACTTTAGGGGCTGTGACCAAGAAAAAGGAGTACAGGAAAAAAAATAGTTTCCTATGAAAACTCACAGAGTAGCAGAATCATAGAATCACAGAATGGCTGAGGTTAGATGGGACCTCTGGAGATCATTTAGTCTAACGTCCCCCTGCTCAAGCAGGGTCACCTAGAGCACTTTGCACAGGATCGCATCCAGATAGGTTTTGAATATCTCCAGAGAAGAAGACTCCACAACCTCTCTGGGTAACCTCTTCCAGTGCTCTGTCACTCTCACAATAAAGAAGTTTTTCCTCATATTCAGGTGGAACTTTCTGTGTTTCGGTTTGTGCTCATTGCCTCTTGTCTTGTCACTGGGCACCACAGAAAAGAGTCTGGTCCCATCCTCTTGACACCCTCCATTAAGGTCTTTGCAGACACTGATGAGGTCCTCCTTCAGCCTTCTCTTCTCCAGGCTAAACAGGCCCAGCTCTCAAAGCCTTTCCTCATAAGAGAGATTTTCCAGTCCCCTCATCATCTTCATAGCCCTATGCTGGACTCCCTCCAGTAGCTCCATGTCTCTCTTGTACTGGGGAGCCCAGAAATGGACACAGTACTCGAGATGAGGCCTCCCCAGGGCTGAGTAGAGGGGTAGGATCACCTCCCTCAACCTGCTGGCAGCACTCTTCCTATCACACCCCAGGATTGGTTTTCTTGGCAACAAGGGCACACTGCTTGCTCAGGGTTAACTTGTTGTCCGCTAGAACTTCCAGGTCCTTCTCTGCAGAGCTTCTTTCCAGCAGGTCAGCCCCCAGCCTGTACCAGTGCAAGGGATTATTCCTCCCCAGGTGCAGGACTCTGCACTTGCCTTTGTTGACCCTCATGAGGTTCCTCTCCGCCCAGCTCTCCAGCCTGTGAAGGTCTCTCTGAATGGCAGCACAGCCTTCTGGTGTATCAGCCACTCCTCTCAGCTTGGGATCATCAGCAAATTTGCTGAGGAGGCTCTCTGTCCCTTCATCTACGTCAATGATGAATCAGTTGAACAAGACTACGCTCAGTACTGTCCCCTGGGGAACACCACCAGCCACAGGCCTCCAACTAGATTCTGCGCCGCTGATGACAACCCTCTGAGCTCTGCCTTTCAGCTGGTTCTTGATCCACCTCACTCTCCACTCAACTTACACCTCACCTCCTGAGCTTACCTATGAGGATGTTATGGGAGACAGTGTTGAAAGCCTTGCTGAAGTCAAGGTACACAATGCCCACTTCTCTCCCCTTATCTACCCAGCCAGTCATTCCATCACAGAAGGCTATCAGATTGGTTAAGCAGGATTTCCCCTTGGTGAATCCTTGCTGGCTACGCCTGATCATATTCTTTTCCTCCACATGCTTAGAGATAACATGCAGGATGAGCTGTTCCATCACCTTTCCAAGGATGGAGGTGAGGCTGACCGGCCTGTAGTTTCCTGGGTCCTCCTTCTTGCTCTTTTTGAAGACTGGAGTGACATTAGCTTTCTTTCTGTTCTCAGGCACCTCTCCTATTCTCCATAATCTTTCAAAGGTGATGGAGAGTGGCCTAGCAATAACATCTATCATCTCCCTCAACACTCGTGGGTGCATCCCCTCTGGGCCCATGGGTTTGTGGGTGTCAGGTTTGCCTAAATGACCTCTAACCCAATCCATCTCAACCAAGGGAAATTCTTCCTTTCTCCAGACTTTCTCTTGTCTCTAAGATCTGAGATTCCTCAAGGCTGCCCTTAGCAGTAAAGACTGAAGCAAAGAAGGCATTCAGTAACTCTACCTTCTCTCGATCCTTTGTCATCAGGGCACCCACCCCATTCAGCTGCTGGCCCACATTTACACTAGTCTTCCTTTTGCTACTGATGTATTTAAAGAAGCCCTTCTGTTGTCCTTGACATCCCTTGCCAGATTTAACTTCAAATGGGCCTTAGCCTTCCTCATTGCATCCCTGCATACTCTGACAACATTCCTATATCCTCCCAAGTGGCCTGTCCCTTTTTCCACATTCTATATACTTCCTTCTTCTGTTTGAGATTTGCCAAGAGCTCCTTGCTCATCCATGCAGGTCTCCTGTCCACTTTGCTGCACTTCTTGCTCATAGGGATGCACCACTCCTAAGCTTGGAGGAAGTGATGCTTAAATATTAACCAATTCTCTTGGACCCTCCTTTGCTTCTAGGGCCCTAACCCATGGGATTCCTCCAAGAAGGTCCCTGAAGAGGCCAAATTTTGCTCTCCTGAAGCCCAGCGTTGCGCTCCTACTTATTGCTCTACATCTTCCATGCAGCATCCTGAACTCCACCTGAACTCTCATGGTCACTGTAGCCAAAGCTGCCCCCAACTTTGACATCTCCAAAAAGTCCTTCTTTGTTTGTTAGTATAAGGTTCAGCAGGACATCTCTCTGCATTGGCTCCTCCACCACCTGTGTCAAAAAGTTATCATCAGTGCTCTGCAGGAGCCTCCTGGACTGTGTTGTCCTTGTCATGTCTCATACTCACTTCTCCAGCTGCATGCACTCACTGGAGGCATCTTGACTTGAGCCACATTTTGTTGACTACTCTGCATCTATAACTCTCCCCTTCCCCCATCCTTCCTGGTTTAAAGCCCTCTTTACCAGGTTGGTCAACCTGCTGGCAAAGACACGCGTGCCTCACTTAGTGAGGTGGATCCCATCTCTCCCCATCAATTGCCAATCTTCAAATAGGATTTTATTATCGTAGAAATCAAAACCCCGTTTGCCAACACCAGCGGTGCAGCCAGTTGTTAATTTGGAAAGTCTCTCAGCTCCTCCTCCCATCCATTCCCCTCACTGGTAGGATTGAGGGGAAAGTGACCTGGGTTTCCAGATCCTTGACCACCATCCCCAAAGCTCTGAAGTTCTGTTTGATCATTTCCAATTTGCCCTCTGTATCATTAGCGCCCACATGGAAGAGCAGCAGAAGGTAATAGTCTGATATGTCAACAAGCCTTGGTAGTGTTTTGATGACATCTCGTTCCAGCCTCTGGCAGGCAGCAAACCTCTGTAGACAAGAGGTCAGGTCGGCAGGTAGGTGCCTCCATCCCCTGCAGCAGAGAGTCACCCACAACTCCATCTCATTTTGATCCTAAGTGTAAAGACATTGTGTCTAGTGTACAAGTTAAAGTTTTCATAACTTTGTCTAAGAATTATTTTAATTTATTTTTAAATAGAGAAACTACAAGTAAATTAATAAGGCTTGAAACTTTAAGAGACTTTTTTTTGTTCTGGGATACCAAGCTCTAAAGGTTTCTTAATAGTCTATAGAAAATGTTGATTAGGAAAGGTTGAACTGCAGGGAGAATTTAACACCAGTTTAACCATTAACAGGGCCGTCCTTGACTGGATAGTGTGCAGTCTTCCTCCTCTACCCAGCATAAAGTATTTCAGCCTAATAGTGTTGAAAAGTTCATTAGCATGTTAGTCTTTGTACCTTCATTAAAGAAGAAAGATTTAAACTTTCATGCAGAAAGGTTAAATCTTTAGCACAACTATAATAGTCTAGTATACCAATATAACAACATAGAAATCATGCAAAGTCATATAATTAATTAAAAGAACATTTGAAATCTGTTCATAACTAAAATATATGCCAGTCATTTTTCAGATGATCAAATTGTCTATAATTTATGTGGAATCTTTGTCATTTCTGGTTCTCTCAAGGTTAGCTCTAAGGTTATGATTTTTAAATATCCAACAGTCATTAAGGACATACAGTTAGACTTGCACAGATACCCACTAACATAAATTTGTCATCCTTTGAACTGTTCACATTTTTTCTTCCAACTCCCAAATACCTCTGGCTCACACATTCTATAGGTAAAAAATTAATGTCGTTTGCTATGTTTAATGGACCCTTTTAAAACACATTCCCCATCGCTGTTTTCCATCAGACTTTTGTGTCTTCTGAAAGACTATGTTCTTAAATATATACATACATACATACATACATATATATATATATATGGATGAAATCTAAATAGTGTGATATTTAAGAGCTGGACTTTTTTCCCCCCTTGGGGGTTATTTGGATGGGTTTTTTGGGGACATAGTCTTTCAGAAAAGCTCCCAAACAAGCAAGAGAACAAAGCGTTCCAGTCTTCACCAAAGGGGTCTGAAATGCAATACACAGAAGATGCATTTGCTGTGAGCAGTGCTGTAGCCTGCAACAATACTGTTTTGGTGATGGAAATTCTGCTTACAAGCTATTTTTTTCTAAATAAAAGAAGATGGTCACAGAGCTGTATTTCAAAACTAGTCAACAGATTCCCATGTACTTTCTTTCAGTTCTTATTCTTCTCTCATTTCTCTCTATGATAGTATGTAAAGCAATCCACTGCTACTACTTTGTACTGATATCTCCTTGATATGCAGGAGTAAAGCTATGTCTTCTTGATAGCATTTTAATTCACTGTGATGAGTGCTTATAGAGGTTATTGCTCATTAGTGCTGTTATGGAATTCCATTGTTTTTCTAATTTCTAGTTTTCCTCTATTATCTATTTTTACTCCATAAGCTTTGATGAAAGAAAACAATTCATGATGAGACAGGGAATCTGAATAATAGGCATGATCTTTTTTTTTCCATAGAAAAAAGCATACAAATTCTGAAAGAGGCTCAGTATGTTTTTTGATCAAAAATAGTCAAACTGATATCTTAATTTCTATTTTGTGGTGATCTTTTCACTTGCTATAATAAACACCATTAATTGTTAGAGTGTTTTATTTTGGGATTAGACCATGGCTAAACTCCTCTAACAAAATTCTCCTCTATTATAGTTGCACTGACAGCTACTGAATTGTCCCAGGAGGGATTTTGGGGGATTCTGTGTTTGTTGAGAAGGGTTTATTTCTAGGTTTTTTTCTTGGAGAATTTCTCAGACAGAAACTAGCACAGAAACAGCAGCTTTTATCAATGCCACTCCAGATTCTTGCAGAGGAAAACACGTGGTATGTGTTAGGAGAAAGAAACACCCTCACTTCCCACAGCACTTGAGTTGTCCTCTACTACCTGAGCCCTCTATTCTAGTCTACTGAAAGGTTAAAAATCTGCCTTTTTGATGAATGACTCAGGACAATCAGGTCCTTGAACTACTCTTCACAAGTCAAGTTTCTTTGATTAAGAAAAATTCTGAAAGTTTAACACAATTCTTTGCAGCAATCTGACACTGCGTAACTGTAACTGCCTAATATTAACTCTGGGGAAATGCAGGGAAATTTCTGTCACTCCCTGATACCTGATTTTGACTGCAGATGCATCTTGCTTCTCCTGGTTTTTAAGGGAATCTTCCAGTTTATTCCTCGCTGTTATGTTTCCATAGCCTCAGTGAAGATTAAGGTTCTCATTTCTTGTTTGTTTTCCTCTACATTATAACGGTCAGTTTTGCTTTTGATATTTTTGAAACATTGTCACTATGATTTATTCCAATTAATATGATAGTGGTGGCACTGAGACATCCATAACATCCCCAGGTTCCCAGCAGGAGGAAGCGAGAAGCTGTTTTTCCCCCAGCACTCTTGCAACCTAATAAATCTTCCAGTTGTCACCTTTATAATCAATATAGAGCAATCTTGTTATCAAAACCCTACAAAATAATAGCCATATGCAGCATTATCCCTCCCACCAAAGAAATGGAGCTATATCTAGAGGCAGGGGCATAATGGCTGTTTTAATTGATCAGAGCAGATGCAGTAACATTTTAGGACAGGAAGAAGAATGTTGCTGTACATAATTGGCCCTAGAGAAAGAATCTGAGAATACAGCTTATCACAGAGTCTTGCTCATAGACTGAGCAACTAAATCCTGTATGTAGATATTTTGGAGTCTTTAAATTCTGCAAGAATATAGGACATAATAATTTATGTGTGTTCTGAATGATGGATTCTTTTATTCTAAGACATTCTCATTGAAGATGAGGATTTTCACCAGCTGTATAAATAACTCCATCTCTGATATCATCTGAGTTTTGGAGAAAAGTCCTATTGGTAGGCTGGTCAAGCTCAGCTCCACAAGATGCATCAGAGTGGGCTAGATGTTCTAGCTGCATCAACCCTGTTTGTGGCTGTTTGATCTTAGAGTGGCTGAGAGCCTGGAGAAAAGTGTGGAGGAGACCATTATGAAATGCATCTATATGCACTCTATATGAAAAGCTCATATAGAATTATAGGGCACCTGTATGAAAAGTTCAAAGCACCTTTCCCTGCCTAAGTAAAGCACTATCAAGAAACCTTTCACATACACCTACCAAGCAAGAAAGGAGGAGGAAACACCAGTGAATACAAGGAGTGAGGATATTTCTTCATGGCTGAAAAGCCTATTCCAGGCTTCAGACCTGGAATAAAAAAAACTGTTGATTGTCAACAGTTTGGCTTCTTACACATTTTGGAATTTTTATCCTTTCCTGAATTCATTAACATTATTAGTTGCTTTGTATTGTGCTAGTAGTTCAGATTCTGTCAACACAGACTCAACATCTACTGTATTAGGCATCACAGCTGACATTTTTTTTTTTTTTTACCAACTTCCCTTTGATTTCAATATCAGTAGGTCTAGATATGATATTGTTCGGAGTCCACTTTAACAATGTGGATGAAAATCTAAATGGACTATGAATGTCTGTCTCAGCCTTAGCCACACATCCTAATCCACTCCAACAGGAGAAAGGGAGGTGTGGCCTAGATTTTTTTTTTTTTTTTTTTTTGTACAGTTGCCATTTGTCATTATCCAAGACTTTTTACACACACAATGGCTTAACCTCTGCTGCAATCAGGTTGAGTGCAGTTCTAGATACAATGTCGATTTCTCTTTGACGACCTGCTCGTTCCTGTGATCCCGACTGTTTCTGCTAACGTGAGGATGCTCTGCCTTGCACAACATTAATAAATCTTTCATCAATACATTTCAGATTGATTGCAGTTACAAGCAAAGTTGTTTGAACTCATGTTGTGCTGTTTGATGTATCTTTTAAGGATGCTCACAGCAGAGAGGAGCCAGGAATGGAACAGCCTCTTGAAAGATGCAGACACAAATCCTAGTTTTGTACTATCCAGTGAATCTTTGAGGATGTTGATTAAGGTTGGAAGCAGAATATCAGTTCAAACACTCCTCCAAAGAATTCAGATCCAACTTCAAACTCCCCAGTGTGTCCTGCCTGATCATTTGGGCTCAGAGAAAAATGGAGATGTAAGAGCTAAACATGCCCAGATTTTCAGGGAGTAAAATCTAGAACTGACAATTGTTTATCATTTTATTGGATAGATATCTTTTTGTGATATTGAGAATTGTCTTTTAGTAGAAGTGATAATCATTTTAGACTTTATCTTCTAATTAGAATGTAAATTCTTTCAAAACCCACCAACAGTAGAAGAAAAAATTTCACTTAACTTCAGTGAATGATGGATTAGACCTTCATCAGTTACCAGGAGACTGACCACTAAGGAGATTCAAATTTGATAAGCATGTTTTGGCACTAACCTCATGTACAAGTTTCTGAAAATAGCAATACAATCCTTCCCTGTTCAGGACTCATTACCCATAAAAATGCGTAAAATTTGCCTTCCCCAGCCTGAGGCCACAACAAAGCTGTGGTTCAAGTAGTCCTGCTGTCCGCACAGGCTAGATCAAGTCCAGGGTATTGGACAGTTTGGAGTGTTTGTTCTCCTGTATTTACTTAAAAATTACTGATGAGACCATCAGAAGGAGAGCACAAATCTAATGACTTTTTGATTTAGGTAGAAGCTTTCTTTAACACCAGTCTCTTATCACAAGCACCAGTGATCAACTCCTTTGTCCGTTTGATTCATATTCAGGGCAATTTTAGCAACCGCTCGGGCTGAGACTCTGATATTCTGATTAGATGCGTCTTTTGCCGTATGCTTATCTCCCTGTTTTGGCACAGGTATGAGATGTTTATCCTGTATAATTGCCCTGCTTTTCTTCATTCATGGAAGTCTTCATTCCAATATCCATCTTTGATTTCATTTCCATGCCATACACCCCACAGTAAATACCTCACAAGATATAGGTAAAATTAAATTCTTCTAATATCTGTCAGCAAGGACACGTTGTTGAGAGGTGAGTAGCCAGCCCCAGCTCCTAATATTCTGGGTTTGGGGAGCAGTATGGTAGCTCAGTCGTGATTAGAGAACCTGGTGGGGGTCAGTGAACAGGAAATACTGGTGTACTGTGTTAAATTCAGACACAGAGAGTCCCTGACAAAAGGACTGAAATACTCCTGCTTAACTAAAAAAATAATTGAGTCTCATTGTCTCTCAGGGTAAGGTTATCCCATAAAACCGATCTTATTATAGTGACCTTGGAGAAGAGGGAACAAACCCTCTTGCAAAGCCCTCAGATGCATTCTCCTGCGAGCTGCTGCCTCAGGATGGTGGCAGCATGGAATGTGCTATGGGAGCCCTGAAGAACTGATATGGCTTTTCTCCTCCCTCCGGTTCCCAGTCGGACAAAACGATGGAAAGAGTGAGGTCAGGTACTAGCAGGAGTACATTTGACCTTAGACCTTGGACTTCAAAAGTGTTTCCCATTTCAGGCAGAAATTGTTCCAGAGGCTTAAAGTATGGATTATACTTGACAGAACTCAAACCTGTGCTTAACTAACAGCACAAACATATCCCTGGTCACTGCTGCTTGTAATCTTTTTGAGAAAATCTGGCTTTTTATGAAAGCCACTAAAAATGAAAATAAAGAATTACAATCGGTCGGTTTTGTACAACCAAAATAAATTATAGTATTATACTTGCATTTTACTGCAAGAAGTGACAGATACCACTGAAGGCAGAGCACAGGGTGACTGAAACTTTACTTTTGAAATTTTACTTTTTAAGCCAATGAACAAGTATTCTGAAGCAACCAATATGCACCAGATACTATCACAACTGAAGTGCGGATCTTTCCACTGATTGTTAGTTACAATACACGACTGAAGTTTCAGCATTTACCCTTTATCTTCAGAAAGCCGCTGATCCCCTTGGGCAGCATTTCACTATCCTCCAGGCTCACTCAAGTTACTCATGGGAAATGAGACAGTGCCATAACATGCTCTTAGTGGAAACAGTAACTCTTCATGGACTATTCCAAAGCAGGGGCATCCCCAGCCCGTTTATAGCTGTGTGGAGACATCATTTTCTGAGAACCAGGAATGCCAGTGATCACTGCCAACAGTACCTGTGTTTGTGCCATTTTGCCTGCTAGTCGTTGCCTTTCACTTGTGCGTAAGGCACTTGTGTTGCTCTCACTCCCAGCCTTTGAGGGAGTTCATGCAGCCTAGCCCAGCTCCCCAGTAAGGATTAGTTAAGCTCGCTGTCCGAGGGCGGCTATCAGTTCTGTCCCTAACCCTCAGCTACCTCTTCCACCGCGGATGTGCTTCTCACATGGAGCTGTCAGCGTTGCCTTCAGATAAAGGCTCTCATTCCTCAGCCACCACCAGCAGCTTACAGACCACATGGGACGAGGTGGGCAGCCTCATATTAAAAGATGGTTGTAATTGCAGCAGGAGGAATGCAAAAAGAAGCAGGTCTGGCTGTGGTAACTAAGACGAAGGTATCGGTTCATTCAGTGATGGTGGCACTGGGGCTGCATGCCGCAGCTCCTCATAGACCAGAGGGAGCAGGGCAGCAGCAAAATTGCTTTTCACCCTGTGCTGTGAACCTTTCCACAGGAAACCTTTATCTGGGAACAAGCTGGTTTTTTGCTGGGTGACTATTTGTATAGTCAGGCACATGCAGGGACATTTTTCCAGACATGCAAAACACCTCTGGGGTTTTTCTGCTCTGAGGAACATGGCACGTCTGTTGGAACTGGTTCCTGCTCGTGTTGGTTAATTTTGCTCAATAGCTTGTTTACGTCTTCACCATATGTTCGCTGTCTGTTTGCAGAGGCTCTATGGCTCTTCACAGTCTCCAGCACCCTTTCTCTTTTCCAAAGGCTGTTTATTACTTTTTAAAATTTGAAAGTTACTCCCCCTTGCACTATGGACACTGACCTCCTCTCTTTCTCCAGGACTGCTCAGGCTCTCGTAAACTCTTCAAAATGTCCCGTCAGGAAACCTGTAGCTTTGCTAAGACTTAGCTATTTGCTTTTCACCATCAACATCTCAAACTCCACCCTCCCTTAATTCTCTTACAGAGTAAAATAACCCCTAATCACATTTTGCATTATCCTCCCTTACATTTTGTTCCCTTTAATTAGCTCTCTCCTCTATCTTCACTTTGATGGCCATGACAGGCCTACCATACTCAGTTCTGTGTGCAAGTTTTCCTTGCCTTCTCCACCAGCTTCCATTTTTCTTATTCACTAGGAGAAGTTAGTCTGTTCTTCACCTTGGTTTTATCATTTTGGCTGGTGCCTAGTGCTCTCCCAGCTAGGTCATAATCTCTTTTTTTACTTTTCCTCCAGGTATCTCAAATGTTAACTCATCTCTCAGCAGCAATGAAACAGTTTTATCTTCCTAATGTCAACACACTGCATTAACTGTGGCAGAATTCATCTTTATGTTCACAGCTCACTTCCTATTAGCCCAAAATTTCTCACTCATATTAGGGATACAGGTATAATGGTTTTGTATTTCATGTTTCCTAAAAACAGTTTACCTTCCAAATTTTCCATGGTATTACAAGCCTTTCTTCTTGGTGTAATTATGCTGGTTTCAAATGCATGTTTTATATTCCTCCTCCCCACCAAAATGACCATGACTCCTTGGTTTCACCGCTTATCCCTGCAGCAAATAAGTGTTTGCTATATATTATAGCACACTATAGCAAAAGTAGACAGCACCTTTGCTCTAAGCTATTCACTTGCACTATGCAGCACTATTACCCTGAATGCTGTATGTGGGAAGCAGTTTTGCCTTCATTGCCGTACACTTGAAGAGCGCCACGAGCACTGTCACTTCAATATCCTGGTAGCCCTGGAGTAAGATATTGCAATACTGATGTAGCCAGCTGGATCTCCCTGCGAATGCCGAGAGAGTGATTGAAACCCCTTCTTCTGCGTGTACAGCCCTCTACTATTAAGGACACAACATGCTGAAGTTTCCTCCAGGGAAGTGATACATGAGCAGCAGAGCTATGATCAACACCTGAGGGACATGCAGTTAAGGCAACGCATGAATCTTTTAATGAGATTAGCACACAGAGGAGAAAAGAGACAAGCAACTGCTAGAATTACAGAGAAATCTCTGTACCAGGAAAAGCGTTCACCAGGATGTTGCTGAGGACAACAAAAAAGTATATAGGAGCAGTGTTTTGCAGGTGAACAGGCTAGATATAGACTAGCACAAAGTCAAATCAATCAATTTTTGTGCTAGCTGTAGTGCCAGAAAAGTGCAAAGCGTAACTGAACTTGGTTTACTTTTTTATAGACTTTTAGCAGGCTTTTCAGAGCATCTGGCAGAGAGGAATACGGCAAATTTTAACACTATTCATCATTCTTAAGGAACTGACCAAGCTTACAGCAAGTTGATGGGTGGGCCATAAGAGCGAATGAGTTATTTGATGGTGACATATTACGCAAGTGTCTGACTTCATAATCTTTTAAGTATATGCTAAATAGATGGAATTTAGAAACATCATGGCTGTAAATAAATATCTGTGGCCATAAGGAACACTGTTCCAAGAGCAGGATGAGGACATGATTCTTCTGGATCCATAAAAGGCAGCTGAGGTGAACAAGATGTCATCAGAGATGAAGACGAGTTCTCAACATTAGCAATACTAAATGCAGGATACACAGTAAAGCTCTTTGGTTCAAACCAATAGAGAACAGGGACCCTTACATAGTATAGTTTCTATACAAAGGCATAAGAAAGTGGAAGCTCAGTACACCTGGATGGTGTTGGGAAGAATGCTAAGATTGCTTTGAAGAGGGAATGAAAGCATCATGGGAGCACCTCTGCAGTATACATTGTATAAATGCACTCATTTAGCCATAGAAAGCTAATATAAATAGGCTGCCAGATGCTACGGCTAATATAAATGAGCAGAAAAGTCTGACCTAATGGTGTTTTATATCTACTTTGTATTCTGTTTGCGTTGCTATAAACGACAATACAAGTCACCAGGCAAGTGGAAAATTGAGAACAATATTTTAGGTTGGAATATAAAGTAGTGTCTATGCTCCATTCATTTAAATGGGAGTTCTGTTGCTTACTTCAGTGGGAATACAATTAGCCCTTTTCAAAATCCTACTCTCGCTTTTTGCTGAACAGTGAGTTTCCCGCAATGCAAGTTTTTCTACACAATTAAATCTGCATCCCTCACCTTAGCTACAATCTTGATATGCATCCACTGAAACCATTTTTATTACCTCTGTTCCAGCAAAATGCCCACTCTTCTTGAGAATTCCTATATTGTAACTTAAATGACCATAAATACGCACTTAATTTGCTAAAAAGGGAAGTGTAAAAAGTGATAGAGTCCAAAATACCTGCAGAGACACATGGTGAGTATTGCTGGGTAATAAAGAACTTCTTAATCAGTGGGAGCACAGCACAACAAAGGCTAGTGGCAAGAAGTGTTGTATCAGATTTAGCTACAGCTAAGATACAGAGGTGAGAGTTATTAGCTTCTAGGAGAAGCAATCAGTTCTTTATATAGTTTGTATTTTATAAAGTTTTTCAAAACAAGACTAGCCCTTTACTGGAAATGAGTCTGGAATCAAATGTGTGTTATTAGTTTCAGTATGGCAAGAACTGGGTGAAATTCTGCTACTGGAGCCAGGCAGAGTAGTTAAATTAACTCATAGATTCACAAGAGTAAGATCAAAAAAGATATCTCTGTTTTCTCCTCGAAACATATCAGGCCACTAAACTTTACTCAATTATCCATCCCTGAGTCCAATAACTTGTATTTGACTAAAGCATTCTTTGTCTTAGATTAAAGTTTGTCTCAAAGAAAAGCTTTCAGCCTTTACTGGAAAATCTGATGAGACTTCATCTCTATCTTTTTCCCTGTACTTTGTTCCGGTGGTTAATCACCATTACCATGTTTTCTAAAAAGCTTCTTTTGAGTTTTAATCCAGTTTCAGCCCTTGCTTCTTGTGGTGCATCTCTTCACCAGGCACAAGAGCTTGCTAATGCCTTCCATTTATTCTCCTTTTGATTGCAGTTTATAAAGCACAACTAAGCACAAACATGCTCTCACACACACACACACGCACACACACACAGAGTCATGCTTTAATGAGATGCAGATGGTATTCATCTTGCCTAAATTCCTACAGCACCCAAGCCTGGAGTTTTGCTGATCTTTTTTTTTAGAAAAATATTCATTTCAGATTTTGGAATGGAGCTGCTGCTACACTCAACACAGCCATCAGGATTTGCAATCATTAATAACCATCTAAATAAAATGTGCTTTGCCTTCTTCTCTAACTTTAATAACTCCTCTTTTAACTCCAAATAACTTCTTCACACTTCAAATCTTTGGCTGTTGTTTAACCTTTGTTAAGGGGCCTCTGTTTTCATTCTGCTCTTGTGAATGTTTCTATTTATCTCACTTATAAAAGAGAATGTTATATTTTATTCCTTGATTCTTTCAATACATAACAATTCTCCATCATACAATCATTATGATTATTCCTAAGATTAGGAAATAACTTCTTTAATTGTAGAAAACTATATTCCTTCTTTTTCACTATTTATTGCCTGAAAATCTAACATAGCCCTTCCACCAATGTATCTGAAAGCTATATGAGTTTAACTAAGCCAACTAAATGGAAACTTTAGCTACTAGTTCATCATATTTGGTTTTTTTTGTTTGTTTGTTTGTTTGTTTTTTTTGAATATTCAGCAATAACACTGTCTTTGCCTTCTGCAGTTTACCTGGTCAGCTAAAGCTATGAACTAGAATCAGGTGGACAGACATCTCTTCCTCTATTACCTCTTTTCTTTAACTCATAGGCTCAGTTGTCTGAGACTACTTGATGAAAAATATTATTCTGGTTGCCTAAAGTCCTAATTTCATTCATGGATGGATACTCCATCTTTATGTATGTTCATCACCTGTACCTTTCCAGCTACAGGACAAAATATTCTTTGAATCATTTCTTCTTTCTCTGCACCAGTAAGAGTTTTATTGTCCCTGTCTAGACTGAGAGGAATTCCTTTTGCAGGAACTTTAGTTCATAATATAACTGAAAGGAAAGAAAACTGGATGAATTACAAGCATGGAATTTTTCCCTAATATTTGTAGCCTCCTTTTTTTTTTTTTTTTTTTTGTTTTTTTTGTTTTTGTTCTTTGGGGTTTTTTTGCACATCATTTCTCAGGGTTACTGATTGCCATCTGTTTCGCTTTTTCAATGTTAACTATAAATTGCTTTGAAAAAATTAACTGTCTTCCTTTCACATTAAATTAGGATTAGGTTTTAACCAAAGTCATTGCTTCTCCTGATCTGTCAATTGCTAAATTTAAAAAAGCTCTCAGCTTTCACTCTCACTCTTTTTTTTTTCTATTCCCTCCTCGTCAAAGGGTTTAGCTAATACTTTTCCTTTAGCTTAGGGAAGTTGGTCTTTTGAAGCACTGCGTATGTGTCTCTCTCATATAAGCATAATGGTTGCTGCTATCTTCTTTTTGCACATGTGAATGTGACGGGGTCATGAGTACTGGTCTCTCGACAACCACCAGCTTCCAGTCCAATGATTAATTCATCCTTATCCATCACAGTGAAGTCCAGAATAAAATTATTTTGATCCTTGCAACAGTTCTGGTATTAGCAAATGACTTTGTCTAATTTTTCAAATGAAGTCATGGATGAGGTGCGTGAGGGTTCCTGCGCGCGACCCCTGGGCTGAAACCACAACGTTTCTTGCCTCCCACTCGCACAAGTGTGCGCGTCCACCGAACGGCTCCTCCCAGCCTTCAGGCGCCCTGGGGCAAACCCACTGTCTCCTGCTAGCCACAAGGGCAGAAAGCAACGGGGAAGGACTCGTTCATGTCGTCAGGATGTAGAAAAAGATGATTACCAAAGATGCTTAAAAAAAAAAAAAACTCAGAAAAATAATATAGGAACATCAGATGATACAAGGCAGCGCTGCTCTGCTTAATGACACACAGCACTGTTCAGTATTAATCTTCCACTGTCATTTCCAACTGACAGCCCAAAACTAAGCTGCGCCTTGTTATCTCCTGAGTTTGCTTTATTTAAATTGATTCTCTTTCACCACATTAATTATGATTCACTTTGATCACATCCCAATAAAATCAAACTCCTTAAGTGAGAATTACACAGGCTTTGGGAGTTGTTTTTTATTTTTTAATAAAATCTTTAACAATTTTTATTTTTTCATTTCCTTCCTAAAAGAAAAAGATTCTGTGTATAATAAATTCGAAGGAACATCAATTGATCTCCACATATTGATGTCACCAATTTACCCTTGAATACAATGGATGAAATCTTAGTTCCATTAAGTATCGTTAGCTTCTTGAATGCATTCATTATTCAAAACCATTTTCCAGTTATTTTTTTGCAAATAATTCCACCTCTGGAGTTTGTGGAGTGTGTGTATGTCTTCTTTACTTACTTAACATTAAAGTGTCCTTCCTGCTTTTAATAAGAAAATATTTCAATTCATTTGAGCAGAGATTAGTTCTCTTTTCTTTATAGAGAATCTCAGACTCCTATCTCTATAGTTTGTCATGACTTAAGTTTTGTTATGAGTTAATCTGGGCTACTCCATTTTAGGACATATGCTGGTTAACAAGAGATTAATTTAGTTTCATTAATCTCTGAGCTCTTTGGTGAAACTACAACCTACATGTTGAGTATTAATTTTTTGCAAAAGACTCCCTTTTTAATCATAGGTACTATTCTCACATAGACATTATTACAGTTTTATTGCTTCTGAGGCTTCAGTAGCTGAGAATTTCAGTAGTTGCAGTTCTGACCTTTATATAAAAATTATCTCCACTATGTAACCAAATTTTGCAGATGACTTCCTTTGGGGCAGAAAGGAAATTTCAATATTTCTCCTTTTAGCTAGTGCGTCATATTCTGTCCAGTTCCCAACAGAATTAGTGAAGTAACTTTGTTGCTCAGTAGTTGCACTCATGATTGACACTAATTGTAAGAAAGAACAAGAAAGAACAAAATTTAACTAGGTGAATTTCTCTGGAAAAAAGACATATTGCACCTTGCAGTTTGTTGGTATTTCATACTTATCATTTTCCTGAAATTGATTATTTCTACTTTTTTGAAAAAAACAATGAGACGTTTTAAATTAAAAAAAGAAATAAATCGAGTGTTTCTGTGTCTTGATGTGTGGATTCAATTTAAATGAACAGACAGATGTTTATGAAACATCAAACCTAGCCACAATCATCTTATTCCTAGATTAGACACACACCAAAAAAAAAAAGTCAGAAGATGAATTTGTTCCTTGATTAATGTTTCTGGAGCTGCACTGGTGTAAATTTTACTCTCCTATCTTATCTGAAAATAAGAACTTCAGAAGTTCCTGCTGAAACGCACACCGACTAAGCTAAAACAACTTGAAGCTGCTGTTGGAGCTTCTCGACTCCGCGCAGGGCCGGGCGCCCGGAGGCGGCGGCGCCGAGCAGCTCGCGCTGCTCCCGGCCGCGAGATGCCCGCAGGGCTCCGCGGCGCCTCGGGCAGCGCGGGCGCGAAGGGCGGCCGGGGGCTGCGCCGGCCTGCCTGGCACGGCGGGGCGTCCCGTAAACCTCGCGCGGAGGGAGACGCGTGCGTTGCAACGCGGCCCGAGCTCAGATTTAATCTTCTGTGTTTAACAGGGCATCACACGCTATCAAGACTAGATCGGGGTGACTAATCCCATTTCAGATCACTAGAAGCTAAGAAAATCAATCAGAGAAAAAACATTCACCATACCGAAACTGTTTGCATTTTTGTGCTCGTTTGTTTGTCTGCATGGTGGAGGGAGGTTGATTATTTTGTTTTGTTTCAGTTTTCCACTAACTGAAAAAAAAGGGAGATGGAGAACAACCTGGTCTGACAAGTCATTTAGTTGGAAACCTCCCTTGATGAAACATTTCTTTTTCACTTTGAAAAAAAGTATTTTTTCCCCAAATAAAAGCAAAGGAAATGGTCAGTGATCCTTAACGTACAGAACAGAACTTTTTTTTTTTCTTCTGAAAATATAGAAGTGAATCATTTTGAATGTGGGGCTATGCTTAGGATCAAACCACTCAAAAACAGCTATAGAATGGTGCACCAAAGAAAGGGAGCAGCCTTGCTGAACTGCTGTTTTTCTCCCAACATGTTCCTCTGCAGAGCAGCAGCCAGAGCCTCGGCAGCACGCATGGACCGCTAGCATGCAAAGAAACGCAGTGGAGCCAAGAGCCGGGGGGGCCAAATGTGGCCTCCCGCATGGGAAAGCCCATGCCAGACCCCAGACTGCCCTTTCCCATCCCTCGGATGCGTTTTTTCTCACCCTTCCCACCAGCAGACCTGTGCTGGGAACCTGGAAAGATCCCTCAATAAATCTCCTGTAATTCAGAGGCTTATCATGGCCTTTCACAAACTACCAGTGTTCCCTTGTTGCCAGTTTTCATATCAAGAGCCCAAACGAAGCTGCTCTTGTACAAATTTGACCAAAATTGGGTTGTTTAAAGAAAGGAGTTAATAACTAAATAAGCAAGCAAGAAGCAAAGGCAAATTCAGCTCAAGACTGCAGGTGTCTGGGTCCTGTCATAGCCTTTGGAAGCCATTTAGACAAATTCAACAAGTTTGGGAAAAAATGTGAGCTAGGACTCTTAAAATAAAGATGATAGCAGTATTTTTACAATTGCCTCATCCTGGTTTCCTGAAAATGAATTGGAAGCCAAATCAAGAGGAAGAACAGGACTTTTCACGGAAGTCGTGTGAATCAAAAACTGAGTTGGCAGACTGGTCTCCACTTTATTCTCTTTCTTCTCAAATCCTTATGAATATTTAGTCTTAATAATCGTTTTCATAACCCTGAACTTATTTTGTAAGAAATAGAAACGTGGTGAAATATTGCAAGCAAATTTAAACATAACGTATCCCTCGACATGCAAAGCGGATCTCAGTTTTGCCCTACTGTGGTCTTATGTTTCATTATTATTAAAAATGTCAGTAGTATTGTGCCTACTGGGAGCATATTTTTTCCTCCTCTTCTTCAATCTTACTCAGCGTTTCCCACTGTGTATTTTACCTTTCATGCCAGCAGAGACCGTCAGGGAGGTGGGGATGCCCGTGCTCCCAGTGCCTTTTAGCTGAATGGTTTTGCACGCGTGAGCATCGCGGAGGCTTTGCAGTGAGACAAGCACGCACTGCTTGTAATGGGCTGCTTCGCACAGGACCTGCCAGCATAATAAATACATATAAATATAAATAAAAGTAATAGGACACACTGCAGTTCTCTCTAAACCCATATTCTAACCATTTGAAGAGGTTCCTTTGAAACCACTGGGCTTCAAGAGATAAAAGAAGGCTAACTTTTATCTGATGTTGTCAATTCAGAGATGGTGATGATACAGAAATGGGTGGTGATTTTTGGTTTTGGAAAGAAAAAGAAAGTTTATCTGGTATTTGCCTAGAAGCCATGGACATTTTCCTGACTCTCAAAGAGGCCTGATTATCTTTGCTGTTTTTTTTCCCCCTAAATTAGAGGCTGAAGGGAAGAGTAATGCCTTAACACTGAGAGAAAGATTGTGCTTTTTGCAGTCTGTGACTGAAGAAGTATTTACCTTGATTTCTTAACATTAACAAACCACATCATTTGTCATGCACAGTTTTGCTTTGGATACTTTGCAACAAATTATATGGAATTGTCACTATTCTCTAGGTCTTTTTGGTTTCAGTTGCTTGTATTTAAAAAATTAAGCAGTGAAGGTATATATTTTGTTTTGATGTTTGTTTAAAATCCATTGCTTCTATGCAGGTTCTCACCCCATAGTCATTTACTAGAAAGTAAACACAAATGAGCATGAACACAACAGAAATAAATACCATTTTTAATAGTCAAGCAAATATTTACAGTGAAAACAATGAAATATTTGCACATCTTTAGAGTCAAACATCACCAGCTTGCATCTGCTATTCCACAGTTCAAGAAATATCTATCTCAAGCAAAAATAACCTTCGGCAGAGTCATACAGCTAAGCCTCCTGATTAAGCCACCTGCTCTATCAGTTACAATCCTAAACTATGAAATGCAGATTCTTGTACCAATAGCATGTTTCCTGTTGTCTCTGCGAATTACCATACTGTAGGCAATGTTCAGTCTAACATAATTAATCTCCACTGAGCTGGAATTTAATGTAGTCCCTTGCCTCAACATATTGTAGGTATAAATATCCTGGAGTCCTTGTGTTACAAATGGCAAAAACCACAACATTGGTATTACACAGCCATGATACTAAATACAGAATGCACACAGAAATAACATCCAAAATTCACTGTGGTGTGAACATTATAAAACATGAAGGACTGATTTAGCCAGTAACAGCCCTTCACTGGCTAAATATATTTTAATTTTTCGTTTTCTGTACAATATACCTCATTTGGCAGTGGTTGCAATTTTTATGAGTGTTGCTGCTGGAGAAGGCGAGGAGTAAGTTCTGGGCTATGACTCAGAAAAGTTGGCCCCATTCCCAGCTGTTCCAGTATCCCAGCAGTCAGATGGGGGCCATTCACCTGGCCATGCAAATACTGGAAATACTCTCTCCTTGCAGTCATAAGAGCCTCTGATCTAGGATTAACCTGAGTTTCATTCGTGCGCAGCGACTGAGAAGCTTTTTGATACTCAATGACACAGAAGCATTCCACCTGGCCACCTTTTATCTCACCAGCCCAAACAATCAGATCCCTTCTTATAACTTGCCAGCTGGAATGAGTTTCAGCCTAAACCTAGATCAAGGCATAAGCTCCACTTTGGGCCCAGAAGTGGATCTGCCACAGCCATTCTGCCACCATCCGCTTGTGAGTGCTACACTGACAGGATTAGCAGAGTAGGACCTAAATCAGATGGAATTTGTTCAAACTCCTTTAGTACTGTAAAAATTTGAAACCAGAATTCTTGAGAAATGAAAATCAGTTTATCAAATTGGAGATCGTGGACTATATCAGTGCAATTCAGCCAAAAAAAAAAAAAAAAATCCCAACCAAGCAGTTCCACAATTCCCTCAAATTCAGGAGCAGAATTTCCTCTTACTGCTCATGATGCGTCTTGTAGGGACGACAAAGAGGGAGCCAGAGGCAACCACTGGTCTTTTAGTGATGTCTGCCTTGGGCCAAAGGACATTTCACAGCCTCAACATTTTGTTTCTGTGGTCTCCCGCTAGTGGCGACTTGTTTCATTCTGGTTACTAAATGTACCGGGGCGGGGGAGGAAGGGGGGCATGGGGAAGTCATTCTGCTGGAGCTGAAAGTGTGAGTTGTTACACTTCAGCTCAAATAAAGGAGGTTTTTAAAATTATGCTTTAGCTTCACAGCTGACTTTTCCTGCATAGCAAGTACCGCTGGGATTCCCCTGCACTGACATTGAAAGATGCCCCATTCATTCGCAGTCAAAACAGGATGATTCAACTTTGCATAGTTTGAATGTCAGAACTCCCGGTGCAGATGTTACTTGTTTTGGCAAAATAGCCCTTTCGTCAGTAGAGCTCACACCATTGAGGGAAGCCGTTTTAACACCAAGAGTTATTTTGGCTATACAAGTTGTATCTCCGTTACTGGAATTTTACCACTGTAAATATACTAACCAGATTCTTTGCATTGAAGAGTGGTCCTCAATGAGCCATCCATTGAAAGAGAGTGGCTTCAGAAACATATAAACTGGTAAAACTGATTAGCAACCACGAGCACGATGGTCTGTAGATGTCTTCCATATTCATCCATTATCTACACTATCCTACATGATCCCTGGTCTTCAAGCTGAATATCAGAGGCAGAATACACTCAGAAACAGTTAAGCTTTACTTTTTCCTTTATTTGCTTGCCTATAAAGAGAATAAATTCCTTTGTGTCAAAGGGAAATAGAGGCTCCACTTAAAATAAGTTGTGAATTTAAGTAGCTGTGGGTTGAATGAGGCATGGTTCAGGGAGAAATCTGTCTTGTGAAGGGCTGTTGTGAGTCAGTCTCTGGAATTTCCCGCATCCAAGAAATGTCTTTTGGATGTCATGCAGTTTGGTCACACACGCTTGGCATAATAGAGTGAGTTGTTCTGTCTCATACAGACTTGTGTATAAACCCGCACTTATACACATTCCACCTCTCCATTTACCAAAATTTAGATGTGAGACACAACATTATCTATTTAAAAGCTGAAAAACAAGGGAATAAAAGCTCCATTCAGGACATGGACTTAAAATGCCCCGAAGTCCTTTCTGCTAAGGAAAACAGCTCTTCTGGTAAACTGAAGCTGATGACTCAGCAATCGCCAGAGAAATGGCCTTTCAGCAGGGAAGACGTGCGAGGTGAAGGTCGTTTGGAGCGGGCAGTAGTGTTGCGTGGTAATGGTCCTGCTCTCCGTGTGTCCGTGAAATCATCCAACAGGCACACTCAGCTTTCCTTAACCCAGTAGGTGGTTTCTGGCCTACAGGTTATTCCCAAGTATTGCAGTGAGAAGAGCCTTTTCCACCCCATCTTTGAGGCCAGAGTCTCCTTTTGGCAAGCTGCCTCCACCTGAAGTTAACTCTTCTCGAGGCATTTCCTCTGAGGGATTCATGATTCCCTGCAGCTCTTTTTCCTCCTAGCTATATCCTAATTTGTCTGCAATTAATTTCAGAGCTGTATAAACCCCATCGCATATCTGTTTTCTATTAGGTCAGTGGTAGGCAGCCTTTGGCAAATGAAACCTTAGACTCCTTCCTTTCAGACTCCAGAAATTTGGCAATTTGCCTCGTGCCTTAAATGACAGGAGTAAGACTCATTACAAGGGAGAAACACTGGAAGGATAAGAACAAATAATCCCTACCCACCCTGCTGTTAATTAAGAACAGATAATATTTCCAGTCTAAAACTGACAGGTCTTCAGATACCTCCACTACAGAGACAGTCTCAGTTCTTCAATTCTTATGAAAATCCCTAGAACTCCTCAGTTTAAAAAAAGACAAAAAAGTCATTTAAATCCATGCTTTAAAGCTCCATGAGTCTCATCTCAGACAGAGTTTTGCAAGTGTGTTTTGGAAAGAAAATACAGGAATATATGTAAGATCAGACTGAATGCTAAAAGAAACATGATCCCTCACCAAGAGTGGGGAGATAGATTCATCAAGCACAGGAACTTTCATTTTCCTGGGAGATTTTCAGCTCAGATGCTTGTGCTGCCGTGAAGATGCTTTAAAGCCAACGCAGTAAAAAGCTGGGAGACTCCGTCTATCCAGCTTAGTATATCGCTTGCTAAAGTGATGTCTGGATACTGCTGAGGTCTGCATCATTGAGATCATAAATTAAAACAAAAACAGATGGCCCTGCACATTTTTAAGAATGAATCTGGTCTTGTACTCCGGTTCAGAGTAGTTGCATTCTCTAAATTCCCTTTGCACTTTAGCAGGATGTGTGTCACTCCTCAGTGCCTTAATCTGTTACGGGGTACTGTTGTGGGTTGCTGTGCACTGACTGGGCTTTCCATCCCAAGTGCAAGTAAAGCAAGAGACTAATTATTCCAGGTGCCAGGTTGAAAGATGTTCACTTTCTTCTTCCTTGAAGATCCTTCAGAAAGAGATGACAGTGACCAATGCTGTAAGCAAAGTTTTCATCATTCTTACTGCTTTTTGCCCTGAAAGTGGCTCCTTTGTTTTCATCCTGTGTAGCCATTTTCCAATTCCCAAGTTGTTCATAACATTTTGACTGTGTGTTCACAAACCCTCTGGAAAGCAGAGGGGCTGTGCATCTGCACTGATGGCCTTACCTAGCCTGTGGATCCTCTGTTGTAGCTGATATGCATTGGATGAGAAAACACTACATGCCCCTGAATCCAGGCTCACTGGTCAAATGTGTGAATTGGTAAATATTTTGGAGTTAGAAGGAAACATCTTGTCTGTTGTCAACTTCAGAGAACATAGGAGGTTACTGACAGGTTGTAAAATGTATCCTCACTGTGGCCTTGTATAAGCATAGACCCTTAATTTTCAAATCCCTAACTTTATTCAGCAAAGGGGACACAGCTGTTTTGCAGCTTAGCAGACTGAAGTATTGAATTTCACAGCATGCCTTGCACAGTCCTTTGGGCCCATGGGCAGCTTGTCTCTGTATTTGATGAGGGTAATGATGACTTCAGTGAAAGCCTGGATTCTTCTTTCCCATTGCTGAACTCACCAGTGTAATGCACTGCAGCTCCGTAGTTTAACAGTTGCTGCCTTACTGCATACAGATAGCAGCCCCTACCAGATGCTCATTATATTGCCTTGATAGATAATATATCAGATAAGGTTCATTTATGATGGGTTTATTGTGAGCTTCATCAGTCCCAAATGCTACAGCTCTAACAAGGTCCCACTGCAATCTTGCTCTCTCAGATCATTGTTAAAATGAAAGGGTGGGCTGCTGCAGTTCAATAGTGATTTCTGTCTGAACTTAAACACTGGTTCTTGTCAACATGGTAATGTTGGAGAAAAAGATGGGCATCGCTGTAAGAAAAATATGGATGAAAGGAGAGAAGAATAGCAGATATACAACAGTAATTTGTCAGATGCAAAAATCAAAATGACTTTTTGAGGAATTTATGCCTGCTCAAACAAGAAGCTAGTAACAGACTGAAATCTAGCCCAGCATACAAATGCAGTAACCAAATTAGACTCTATAGGACCGCACAGAGTGTGTGTTAACCTCTCCTGTGCCAGACTATACCTTTTTCATTCAAAATGGATGAATCTCACCTTTCTGAATTTCTCCTACAGAGCTTATGCTCAGTGCATTGATACATGACTGACTTCAAACCCAGTCCCTGTCTCCAGGAAAGCATCAGCCCCAGAACTCCTGCTGAAATGTCAACACCTTGGATCAAGCAATGAAATCCTGGAAGCACGAGGAAACCTGCTTCCCATCAGGGTCATCTATCATCAAGGCTTTATTATTCGTAGTTAAAGATTGTCTCAAACTCTGAAGTATGAGGTTTTATTTTTCTCTGGAAAGACTTGATCAGTATTGCTCTGTCTGACCAATGCTGCTAAACTATTCTTCCTGTCTCTTCACACAGTATCCAAGTCCCTTTCTGATTAGGGGAATCCAAAGTGAAAAATACCATCCCTTTCACACAGTTCTGGGGGATATGATGGGAAGGATGCAATTACCCAAACTAAACGAGCCTAGGGCACAGAAGCTCTGGTCTCTAACATGTCAGTGGGCTACTCTTGGCAACTTTATCGTGTTCAAAGTCATCAAAGCACACCTCATCTCTTTGGAATGGTGATGGTATTGTAAGGGGTCCAGCTCATACTCCACAACGTCTTACAGCACACACTGAAAATCAGAGTCTGAGCAAACTCTTAAAATGTACAGAACACCAGCTTTGGTATGGTGGAGGTTAACAGATGGGCTAACTCCAGATAAACTTATTATCCACATAAGTGTCCAATCTTTTTCTGAATCTTACTAAGCTCTTGGCCTTAAGAGCTTTCTGTGAGATTTGGGTTGATTCTGTAAATATCAGAATCAATTTGCTCATTACCCAAAGATCATCTCATTGAACTAAGTACATTAAGGGCCAGATTCTTGTCTACTATGAATTAATCTTCCTTTCAGCCAGTGGGTCTGCAATTTTACACCCATAGAAAGTGAATATAAACTGCTACTAAATCAGAATGTCTGCAATTTGCAGACTAATGGAAAACTGGGCCCAATAGCTATGTAATTTCTTTCACATTATCTCTCCATAATTGGTGATCCAGCCTGAGTAAAATCAGAACTGATCCAATGATTTGGAATTTGGCAGGTCTGAAGGATTTGTTTTGTTACTGTTGTCATTGGTGTCAAAATTGTTTTTCCAAATATTTTACAATATATCAGACATCTTTTGTATTTATTTTGAAGGGGAAGCAGAAAAGAAAAATAGTTGGGAACTGTAATAATGTTTAATAACTCACATGAAGGCAAATAAAACATTTTTGCTGCTCAATAACATAGAGAAATAAGCAAGAATAACAAAACTGTGCAATCGTTTTTGCTGTTGGTGACTTCAGTTTCAATTGCTTGTGGTGCCTAGCCAGAATGTGGTCATCACTGCAGGGGCAGCAGTTATTATCATGTTACTTTGGAAAATATCAATTACTCTGCATATTACTTTGCATACTGTGACACTCCTAAGCCTGGAGCTTGGAAATATTTCCAGAACATACACCTTCCCAAGGATTTTATAATTATAGGGAAAGGTTAGGAAAAAAAGAATTCTTCTTAGCAAAAAAATGAAAAAAAATCTAGAGGACTATCAAAGCAAAAAAACCTGTAGGTGATCAAAATGATGAGTTCTCATATTTCTAAGTCTTATTTTGAAGACGTTATAAGATTTATGAGTGTTTCCCCTGAAGAACAGACATACACATATTCTTACTGTTTACTGTGTTAAGCAGAAGCTGTTCAGGGATGTGTTCCCCTCTCCCTGTAGCTGGAAGGACCAAGATCAGCAAGTGCTCAACCAACTCCTCCTTGCAGCCTGAGAGGAGAGTTAACCTAGTCCTGAGTGTTTCCATTGCATCTCATGAATACTGAGGAGTCTCTTTGATTTATCTGTTCTGATTCCTGAAAACAGTAAGTATACACGTGTATCTGTGGGTGCACATGTGCATGCAAGAGCTGAGTCAGGGAGCAAAAACAGGGGCAGAGAACTGTGTAGCAACTCTTAAAAATTATCTAGATAATTTTTCTCATCATGGGACTTTCTCCACAATAAGCTGTTTTTAAGGAATATGCATAAAAATGCAGTCCCCCACAGTGAAGCTAACAAATGCCTCAGTGTGAAGTGTGTGACTTGGCCATTGAAAAACCCCGAACAACCAACACAAAGTGTAAAACTCCAGTCAGAAGACAGAAAACAGAAGCTGAGAACAAGAGAGGGAGAGATCAGCCTACAACACTGCTGAAAGCTGGACATGCACCATGTGGTCAATGTGATAGCTATTAAAAAATAAATAAATAGAAAAATAAATAAAAAAGGGAGAGAGCTGAGCAGGTCCTATTACTTATGACAAGCAAGTCATTCAAAAGAAATGAAACTAAGTTTTTAACCATTAAAAATTGCATTATCCCTCAGCCAAATGAAAGCTGAGAAAGGTTCACAAATGTCAGCTGTATTAAAGAGACAATTATCTCAGACTTGCAGCCTGGATGTCAGGTAGATTTTTTGGTGAGTTGCAACTAAAGATGTCATAACATGTGAACAGATTTTATGTCTCACCTGGAAAATGCGTACAGCATCTTCAGGGCTAGTACAGATCTGTAAGATGAGCTCTCTGTGCTATGGAAGTCTTCATGTTTTTAAAATGATACCAATATTGCTGACACTTTAATCTAGCCTAAGTTCAGGTGTTGAAGTTTAAATCCTAATTCAGTGACTATAAGTAACAGTGGCTTCTCATTATGTAAATGAATTTAGGGCTGAGTCTCGCAACCAAACTTCACCACCTGTAAAAGTCAGGTCCTGAAATGTTTCACTGGTGTCATGTATAAAGGCAAAATTTCAAAATACATGAGTATAAAACTAAGTGGACACTGTCAGTGGCTTAGTCAGCCATGGCTAGCTATAAACACTGGCTTTGAGATAAGCTCACTTGTAGTGGAAACAAATCACCTTTTTCAGATAAAGTGTTTATGTGTGTGTGGTGGATCTGTTTCTCTGTACATATGCACACACATACGTTTTTCACAGATATTAACACTTACTTGGTTTTTGTCAGAATTAAGCTACTCCATATTTACAGCAAATTCAGAGAATGAAGATGGGATGACTCAGTAGCTCTATGAGGTATAGATTCACTTTCCCCAAATTTTGTCATTCTAACGTTTAGGAGTCTAAACAAAGCATGGCAGGAGAGCATCATTCCAGTTGCATTTACACTGCCTAGTTTAACCTCTGCCCAGCGGGGCACAGGGAGATCGAGGGGGAAAGTTCTCCAGAGGTTTCCTTCTCTCCTCCAGCAGTAAAGGGGACAGATCTCCGTGAGTGTCCGTCTAGACCTTGAGAGAGACAGCAAAGAAGAACCCCAGCCAGAGGAAGGAAAATAAGACACATATAGGTCTGATTCTTTGAGGGAACACAAAACTCACAAAGTCCCGGGTAAATGGTTCATGTGCATACATAACTTCTAGTACGTTTTCCTCTTTCCTCCTGTATGTCTTCATAAGCAGGAAGTTTGGCCTTTGGGACAAACACCTTCCAAAATAACTTGTATTTGTCCTCTTTATTTGTATAATATCCAGCTGGCTTATTCACTGGAGTTTCCATTTACTTTTATCAGTGAGTTGTCTTTTTCACAGTCAACTTCTTTTGTTGGTTCTCTCTTTTTACTTTTCGCTTTTTTTCTTTCTTTTTTTTCTTTTTCTTTTTTCTTTCTTGTGTGTGTGTGTGTGTGTGTAGAGGCTTTCTTTGATGTCTCAGTAAGTGAAAGGCCCAGTGAGCATTTGCCTGCTTTCTTCGTACTGATGGTGTCAGGCCTCAGATCCCTCTCCTTTTCATCGGCATTGTCTGCACATCCTCGGAGAGCAGGATGTTTTATCTGCCTTTGTTATCAAATCACAGTACCAAATGTGCTCAGCAGAACTGGAGAGAAATTGAATTCTCTTGCACACACACGTGACCACACACACACACACACACACATCTAGACCTCCAGAGGTGTCATTATCAGTGGCCCACTAGTGCCAGGACCACGATAGCATTTATTACAATAGACCTTATTATAATACCTATGTGATGCTCGTCACACATAGCTCTCCGCACTTTGGGATAAAGCATAAAATTTTTGATCGTATAGAAATAAACTTTCCAGAGAGCTCAGAGGTGTGTCTGAAAGGCTTTCATGTGCTCAGTAGGGCCCAGTTTTGCAAAGAAGTTTAATTCCTAGTGGTTGTGGTATTATTTCTTGGCCACTTTCATGGCCTCATTCCCAAAAGAGTTCTCGGCCAAGTGAAAAAATCTGGCTCCCTTTTTTAGTGTCTAAACTGTCATTTCATACTCTTTGATTTTGGGAAATTAGCTCTAATTTGATACTAGCAAGATCTGCATTTTTGAACAGTCTGACCAAGGGAAACACTTCCTGACACCAAGAGGAAAGGAATGAGAGGAACAGCTAAAGGTGACTCCAGTGAGATAAGCCAAGATACGTGTGTAACAAACAGATACACTTTCTAGCATTTGAACTTTATGAATGTGAGTCACCTTAAAAAAGCCAAACTGCCCTTGTTCTTTCTCTCTGTTTTCCTTCTCTTTATCCTGTCAGCACTGCATATATCAAACCGGAGCTCTGGGTTTTAACTAGGCTTTACTGTTTCATTCTGCTTCATGAATTTTTCAGTGTTTACACTTATGATTAATATAATAAGATTGATAATGCAGCTGCCTGATAGATTCTCATTCAGGCTTCTCAGCTGCAGAGGTGTTTACTCTTTCTCCCTAATTTCTGTAATATTCAAAAGTTCATTTTCACCTTCTGCATCTTGATGCTGTTTCTCATCTTTCAGACATCCCTCTTATGAAACAATATGTTCAAGGTAACAACATTTGCCCAGTGGATTTATCTGACTGGGGCTCAGCATGCTGCCTAAACCGCTGCAGCGGGAGAGCTCCTTCCCTGCGCTGGGGAAGCCGGCGGTACCTCGCCGTGCCCGTGCCCGCCGAAGCGCTGCGCCAGGCTGCGCCAGCGCCCTGTGCGTGCCGTGTTGTTCCAACAGGGGGGGATGGTGTCATCCACATACTCAAACTCCTCCGAAGTTTCACCACTAGTAAGCAAAAAAATAAAAAAATAAAAAAAATAAAAATAAATAAATAAGAAGGGGCATGAGGGGAGGAGGCAGTAATAAATAAACAAGCAATTTACAATCCAGCAGATTTCATGCACTGACTCTTCCAGCCTTGTGATGCAAAAGCAGTGGCCAATGAAAATGACTGGCAGCAAAATTAAAACAATATATAAAAGGGAGTAAGTCTTTTATGCAGCATGTGTTGACTTTGCTGCCATGGGAAATCAATGAGATGCACAGTTTAGTGGGATTAGGAAGAGGAGCAGGATGTTCGCATAATCAAAGTGCAAAATAAGCAGCAGGAGGATGTCAGATGCAGTATTTTAGAGCTCAGCATCCCTTCACACACACAAATACACACACACGTGCATACCTTTTCTCTTTCTCTCTTTCTTTCATTTCTTTCTTTGTCTTCTTTTCAGATGTTCAGTCTGTATTTAAAGTTTTAGTGTAATGAAACAGAGCAAAGGGAAATTCTGGCTGAACAGGACACCATCCATGGGTATATATTGGAATATCAATTTCTTTTTGCTGGAAGTAATAGAAGTTTCATACCTTGGACTATTACAATCAGACGAAACACAGGAAAAGTATAAAGCCAAGCCCTGCCTGATTTCTAAAACAGCAATATAAACAATTCAGACCAAGTCCATTGCTGAGATATTCCTAATGACCCAGCTGTGGAACAGGTAAAAGTACACATTACAAAAGTGCACACATACCCAGCCCTCAGTACCCTGGGAATCTTCTATACAACCGCACAACTAGTCACTCACTAAAAGTTAAATATATGCTTAAGTGCTGCCCAAGGGCCCCTTAAATAGAGAGATTTCAGATAGTGTTAGTCAAGGAAGCTCGTGACTTGCATGGTCACTATCCCTGTGAGCCAGCCCAGTTAAAAACAACACAGACGGAGCACTTGGATCTGGGATCCTTTCAATCATTTACGGATCAAACACAGCACTTCCTCTTCTTGCCAACAGCACACCTGTCACAGTGATATTGCTGATGTCTAGGAATTGACTGTTTTAATTTATCAGAGATCAAAAATTGGATTTTTTTTTTTTCCTGGCCTAGTGGTTATCATTTCAACAAATTGTGTTGTTCTTTGGTTTAAATGAATTGATGGAGTTCAGGCTTCTAAAATATTAAGGTCAAACAACATAAAGTTTGCTTAAAAATTTTTCAAGAGAAGATAAGTAGAGATGTGGTTTCATTGACTGCAAAGAAGCACAAGAAAGTCTTGGATAAAGATGATGATTCAACATTTGTTCACCAGAGCCGATGCGACACAGGATGCACCCTTCACTTCTCTCACTTTCTTGTGGCTGGGGCTTGTGGCCTCCTGGCATATAACAGAAGGCACTGAAAACTGTTTTGTGGTTATTGGTGCCTGCATTGCATGGTCTGTGTTGCGTGATGCTACACGGCTTGTAAATGATAACACAAAGTATCTCCTGAATCCTATCTGAAGCCCAGCCGCGCAGCTACTGAACCCATGTGGCTCTTCTTGTGGGCCATGGACATCTGGTCTTCATTTGCAGAACAGAAGATGGTGCGTGAACTGACTGCAAACAATAAACAGAGAAAAGGTAAATGCAAGCAAACCCAAGCACCCAGGCAAGCAAAAAGAGGAAGGAACCGACCAAAGGAAATGAAACGCATGGAAACAAAAAGGTTACTTTGTTTGGAAAACAAACTCTGTGGCTCTGATGTGTAAGATATAACATGTTTTCATTCAACTTTCTTTTGGCTTTGGGGGCTTTTTTTTTATCTCTCAAAAGTTCTGATGGGCTGTATATCACTAACACAGCAGCAAATGACTTTGCCTCTCAATGTCATGCCTGTATCAGGGAGAGAATTAAGGAGAGTAAGAAAGCTGCATGCCAAATGTTTTTTGATCCTTAGATCTCAGTATTGATGTGTACATAAACATCTTGTCTCTATGCTGCTTAAAGAAAAAAACAAACTCTGATTAAAATAAACAAGTGCTTTGATTGCAAATTTTCTCTATATATTTATTCTTGTCATAGTGAGCTTGTAAAATCAGCTTAAATGTGCTTTTAAAGATTGTATCTGAGAGCTTATACTTTCTAATATGTTTGAGGATAATTGAAGCTGTCACCTATTATTATTAATCACACCCCTCGGTAAACATTTTGACAATACAGTTGCAGGACCAATTAAAAAACATAGAGACTTGCGACTCTGACATTTTCCTGTCACTGCTGTTAAAGGTGGCATCGTTGCTAATCTAGTCATTTGGATCTCCAAATATTTACAGTGTTTGCTTAAGACTTTCTGGGAAAAGAAAGCTTATTCTGCTATTTGGATGAGAAATGTTGGAAGAGAGAAAAAGAACATTTTAAAGCTGTCTTGCTATTTTGGAAAGCTTTTTGAATGTTTCCCATTGTGGCAGATAATTTTATTAAGCATTGGATCTTCTTGTCATAAGAAAGTTAAGGTTAGAAATATAATTCTTGTCCCAAATCAGGAAAAAAAAAGCAAAATTTAGTGGGGCAGGGAGGAAGGTCCGGGGTTTAGTGAACTAACTGTTTGCGAGAAAGTATCAGTTCCAAGAAATCAGAATGTTTTAGTATCTCTAATATATACCTAGCACAGTATTTTGACTTGCATAGCAAGTCTTAGCATAGTTTAGCAAAACTTAACACAGTATTTTGACTTACAAAAATGCTAAAGTTTGCGATAACTGAATTAGAACGTCAAACATATGTTCACTCTGAAACAACAACATTGTTTTCAAGTCTGGAACAGGGCATATTGGCAAATAAAAATATATATATTCTGAAAATGTCTCTAGGAGAAATTCTCCTCAAATGCTACTGCTAAAGGCCAGCCATTAGTTTGATTGTATCACTGTTTCCTGGCAAAAAGCATAAGCTCTGAAACCTCTTTGCCATCTCTCCCTGGACGTTTAACACACGGGGATCTCACCGAGGGATTGTTTGCTGCCTTCAGACAAGCTGCTCACGCTGTGACACAGCGTGGACTGCCAGCAAACAAAGTTCACGTTTCAGGTCCGCGGCCCGGCCCGACGTCAGACGTTCCCCACGGCCCGGGGCCGCCTGCTGAAGGAAGCCGTGGCCGTGCTGCGCTCTGCTCGCTCCGGGCCCGGAGCATGCTGGGGACCCTGCGGGCGCACGCGCATCACGGCCGAGCAAACACTAATGCAACTCTGCTGCTCCTTGGTGCACACCTTATATGCAGCTGATATTCTGGGTAACTCCTCAAATCTCCGATTACGCATCGTTCCAAACCATCTTCCTTCTTACCTCCACGAGAGAAATGGAGCGTCCAACACATGCTCGTGGAAGTGCAGTACTCTGGGTGAGGGAAGGGACGCCACCAGGGAGCAACTGCTGGGTGCCCTCCTTGCCCTTGGGCCAAGGCAATAAAAAAACCCTTCAAGCCTCTTCCCCTGCTCTGCTGCCATTCCTTGCTCCTCTCTTTCCCCTCCCCTTTCTGTTTTCCTTTTCTTGATCTGATTTGTTTCTCTGCTTCCTTTTTCATTTCTTTTTCTCGCTTTGTACATCTTGTTTCTGGTTTCCACTCCCTGCAGACCCCAAGGCATGTTGTCCATGGGATCCTCCCAGAGACAGCTTGTCCAAACACCCTTCCTCCTGAAGAGAGCACTCCTGGCAGTGGCAGCAAAGCTGTGTCCTCTCAACTGTTTAGTAGGACAAGCAGCCCTGCATGGTGCTCACCACAGACTGCTCATCCATTCCTCTGACTCCACACAGCTCTCCACTCCACAAACCAGCTAAAGACCTGGCCAAAGGCAATGCAAATGTGTGTGAGGAAAGACCCTGTTAGAAACCAAATCTTATCTTAATTCATACAGTTTTCCAGCTGACAAGACAACAGACCAGCCCTAGCCATGCTGCTTATTACTCAGGAACTTGGGCAGCTTCTCCAGCGCAACACTTGGCCCAGCTCTCAGTGGACTGTGCCAATTCAGAAACTCTTTCATTCAGTTACTAGCTACCAGGCTCAGGCTGCACATCTGTGCTCAGAAGCAGAGGTCCTGCCACAACTTTCTTGGCCTGCCTGGCTCTCCCCTGGCAGCTCTGCGATGATTCCCTCACCGTTAGCTCTCAGGTGTGAATGTGTGCAGAATTCGGACCAGGCAGATCAAGCACTTTCTCTGAAAATGCTTTCTTGCCTCCTTCTCCACATTCGCTACAGAAGAAGTAGCTTTCCTTCCTGTCCTCCACCTGATTTCTGTACTGCTCCCTCATGTCCTCCCCTTTCCAATATTAATAAAGACCACAGCACTTCCTTTTGTAGCAAACTATAATTAAAAGTTACAGCTGCCTTCTCAGCATGCATTTCTGCTAGAAAGACTTAACTGCTCTCTGGGGCCCATTTTTTGCACTGGTGCATATGTATTACTTGTCGCATGAGCAGACCTGGCCAAGCATAACCTTCTCTGCTGTTCGCTTTCTGTTTGCATTATGACTTCATTTACTGCTGAAATTAAACGTGTGTACGTGAGAGAGAGGGGGCTTACGATTTCAGTGAGAATATTAACAGGGGTTGAAATTCAAGTGTAACTGTGGAAAGCATTAACAATTCAGCCCTGTCTCAGAACTTCTTTTCCCTTTTCCTTCCTGTCCTCTTATCAAGTTCAAACAGTAATCAGAGGCAGCATCTCTTCTTTACTCACAGCTTGCTAGTCCCAATTCACTGTGGGCCTGCTCCAAAGTCATTTGAAAGACACGCCAGGATGTACACATCCTTTCATTTGGGATCGCCTGTTGAAAGATAGAAACTGAGATGAGTACCTGCAGCTGCTGGCATCACACTCAGAGTAGCGATGGTTGTAGCCAGCTTTAGGGGAAAGTGTGGTACAAACGCACAGCACAGAGAGCAGCAGAGATACTCCAAGACCTACCCTACTTCCAATCTGTAAGAAATGAAGCCTAATGAGTTGGTGCAACAGAGACAGTTGTGGAGCTGGGGCGATGTGAAAAAAAAACAGTTATAGGAATGTTTCCTACTGCTTCTAAGTAGGAGAGGATAGAAAATCAAATGCATCAGCTGAATAATAATGAGGAACTTTGAGGATGTAAGACAACTTTTTTTAAGCCAAGACTTATCTAAGTTGATGCTGCTCCTCATCCACAGTGCCATCATTGTACACCTTCCTGTGGAGCACATGAACCTTGCTGCCATCAGGTCCTTGGTTACTGAACTAGCTGAGCTTTGGGTCAGACTCACTTCCTAAGGCCCTCCCCTCTTGTGATGGCAAGAAAGCAATTACTTTGCTTTCAAATTGGGCACAGGGCCTGCCTGTTGTTCCTTTACATCAGGCTCCAGAAGTCATGTTCTTGGAAGGCCTTCAGGTAACCAGCAAAAATGGATTTGGCTGACACGCAGCATGGTTTTCGCTACTGGAAAAGACCCATGAAAAGGATGCTGGAGTGAAGATCAGATTACCCTGCTCCGACCACACTATGCAAGTCCTTGCAACCTCAGGGAACTCATTTTAGTGCAGGTTCCTTTTCCCCAAACCTTACAGAGAAAATTGGGCTACCTGTCTCAGGGGTTCTGAAATCCAGGCTCAAAGGCAACTAAAAACTAAATTTGAGGACACAATCCTTTAAAATATGCTTATACTACACATAGTAGGGCTGAAGGAAACACTGGGATTTCTGATAGTCCTGGGGACTGGACCACCCTGATGGGAATCCTACAAGGAGGGGTGTGAACCAGGAGCCCAGCACTGCCTACCACTGTGCCCATGTTGCCTTAATTCCTTTGTGAATCCAAGGTTGAGTTTCTGTCCACCTGATTTTGTTGCTCACCATATACATCAGTGTGGATTAATTCTATTTTTAACCAGTTAGGAGCTTAAACAGTTTGTTAACACAAACCACAAATGAGGCAGTGACTGGATATACTGAGCTCTGTGTGATGGCTGCTGTGGCAGAGTCCCAAGGACTGAATCCTATTCGAAAGGCTCAATCACTTTTGCTCTGCGGTCTCTTCAAGTGGGAATGAAATTACTTCCCTCCCCCCTCTCTATTTAAAGCAATTAATGATATTTTCTGTCCTGTCTATCTAGAGAGAGCAAATAATTGGAACAGAATTGATCTTTTGAAGTAACAACGTCAGCACAGCTTTCTTTCTCTCCCAGCCCTTCTTCCCAATTCCTACATTGACAGAAGGAAGGTTTATGAAGGAAATTAGTTTCACTATTTGCATACACCAATATATTTAGCTGGTAGATGTGCAGGTCCAATTAACTTAACTAACAATATGGGTGAAATGAGGTTATTGGATTATACTTGTAGCCAATTAGAGCCGCCACGGTTGAATTATTCCCTTTTTTAACCTTATTTAAAGTTAAGAAAACATGTTGATGGTGAGACTAGATGATTTTGCTTCCTCTGGCTCCACAAATGAAATATTTCTGTTGTTTTTTACACATGTCTGAGTATGTGGAGGGATATGTTTCACGGTCAGGCGCAGCTACATTTGTGCATTAGGTCAGATCAGGACTGACATTTCAGAACAGATGTCCTGACTGATGCTGTTTGCCGTGCTTCTCTGGATTTCCTCTAGAGAAAACAAAACTGGAGGATGGACCTATTGCACACAAGTCACAGATGGGCTCCCAGTGTGTGAGACCCAAAGCAGGGCCAGTGTGGATGTCAGATCCTATGCACCAAAGGCTCGGTGGATCTCCTCCTACTGCAATGCAAATGTGACTTAATGCTTTCTTAACAGAGTGCGATTTTTTCCCCCCTCTAAGGTCATTTCACAAACCCATTTCTCTGTTGCAGGGACATTCTCCTAATAAAATAGAAGTCCCTCCCACTTTCAAGAGCTTGCAAACAAGAACTAAAGGCTCTCTATATGAAGTCCTAGGCACATCTCTTCCATATTTCTGACTTTTGTATCTCTCTGTGAGACCCTCTGCCCAATACCTAATATTTCATTGGTGCTGCTTAGAAAAGGCTATGCAAGATGAGAGTTAGTTAAAAGAAAAGTTGCCTGTGAGAAACCAAAAGTTTTTGATCCTGGGTGATAATAGTGGTAGTTTCACAAACCAAACTGATGATTAAAAATGGGAAATATTTTGGGGAACAGTGGAACTATTTTGCTGGATGCAAAAGAAAATTTTAACTTTAATTTGGCCTGCATAGGCAATTCATGTCATTTACCGCTTGGGTTTCCCTTAGACAAATGTTTCCTCATTTGCCTGCCAGTGGGAAGGATGGGGTTTGGGCTGCGCTGCTGCACAGTGAGAGGTCAGTAAGGCACCTGATATCCGAGATCTGCAGCACAGCAATGGCAAACCCCTCCGCAGCTCCCTTCACTGGAGGGGCCCAGGGGCCGCTTGCCCGTGAATCAGCCCATTGAGGACCCGTCCCAGGGAGGAACGCCGTGCTGCCCGGTGGCGGGCAGGGGCCACCGGCAGGGCCACGTTCTCCTCCTCTCCGCCACACACAGCCATTGTCCGTCACCGATGCTAATGGACTGGGAAGCTTCCTGAGCTACAAGCCCCCTCATTGTGCCTGGAAAGTGCTTTCGCTTGTCTTTCTCTTTCAGCTGGAACCGGCTACGCACCATTCACTTCCCAGGCATAATGCTGCCCTTTGTGGCCGTCTCCAGTTCTGCTGGGGAAAAGCTGTAACAGGGGCAGGCCCAGAGCATGAAAGGAAGGGATTGTGTTAGCCAAAGTGCCTGACTTTCAGGGGAAGGCCAGAGGGCCAAGAAGGCATCAATCCTTAATGAGCTTCACTGGTTGCTTCCTCTAACCTCCTCCTCCAAGAGGTTGCCTCCTCTTCTCCCAACCCTGGTGCTGGGCACTAATCTAACTCTGTACCTCCTACATGTTTCTGAGGTTCTGATTAAGTGGAATATGTATAGCCCATCTGAGTTTAAGACAAACTATGATCTCAGTCATAAATGGAAGAGCCAGCTAAACTGCCAATGCTTTCAGCAAAATGGGCTTTCTGTAGGGAGCCTCCACACTCTCTTCCCAATGTATGTAGCTCCACTGCTCCTAGGGTTGCTAGAACCAGTCCTATGAGGGGACTGGGCTGTCTACCAAACTGATATAGTCCCTATTGTGTCCTCCAAGCAAAGAGATGGTACCACAGCACAGCCTGACTTCCCAATGGATCCAGACAGATCCTGCTGTAAAAAGAGGTCTCTGTCCAAAAATAACAAACCAAGACTGACTCCACTATCATCTCCCAGGAGCAATTCTGCTCTTCTGATAAATTAAATAGTTTCAGTAATGTGAAACAGGGCAGGGAAGAGCACAGTCAACCATCCATCTACCGTACTGATACGCAGCACATTAACTGGATAATTTCTCACTGCATTTTCTTAGATGTTATCTGTAGAGAACAGCAAGGACGCGTAGGAACCCAGCTCCCACAGAACCGTTTGTTAATCATTCACAGTAATGGCTGTTGCAGAAAAATAAATATAGCAGAAAATAATGAGTTTTTTTTTCCTGAAACCTTACCTGATCCAACAAGGTTTGATGGACTTGTGGTATTCTCAGGAATCTGAGTTCAGACACAAAAGGGTTCTATTTTTGCAAACAATAACAACCCTTTTGCCTGATAATTTAAGCCAATCACTATCTGAGGGGGAAAGGAATGTCACTGTTGTGCAGCAGAGAGAGCTTTACTAGTGTCAGTGAAAGGTGTACAAGCGTCTACTCCACTGCACAGCATTGGCCACCAGCATAGATACAGTTCTCATCGCTCAGTTGCCAGAGGACACCCAGTGCTCTCCTTGCAGTGTCTGGGTGAACAGCAGATCACAGCTTAATGTTTTGGGCATGCTTTGTTTTACACCCATTCAAATGCAAAAAGATCATCCTGAGGTTTAGATATGAACCGTACAAATGAGAAATTTGAACCAGCCTGAATAATTCATCCACACTGAGGAAGCAATATGAACAGCAGTGCTTGGAGCAGTGCAATACACCCAGCTATATCTTCCCATCTTCTTCTTTAAAGGCCGTAGCCATCAAGATGCTTCTTTTGGATGCTAGAACTAAGGAAGGAAAGGTAGAAGGAATTTCATTCCTCCATTGCCTCAGCCCAGCTCCCTAAGAGGAAATTTGAAGGAGGGGGTGTGCTTCAGCTGACACTGAGGAGCTTCAGCCAGCCCTTGGGTGGTGTCTCCTGTCTTTATACTGTGCCAAAACAATTCTTGCTTAGAGCTTCTTGCAAGGATGGCAACTGATTTCCAATTTTAATCTCTGCCCAGAGGGAAATACAGTGTGAAAGCAGAATAGTAGGAAGGGTCTATGAGAGAAAAGAGAGTGTCAGAAGAGAGAGGTATCTTTGAAGTCTCCTGTGATTGCTCTCACTCAGCATATGGTATGGGCTGATGTCTGCTGTTTCCCAGCTCACCTGGTAGGCTTGAAGGTCCTTTGAATTACAATGGTGCACATATTCCTTGATTAGATGGTCCCAGAAGCAAAATCCATCACATGTGAACAGCCACCTGATTTGTGATTAGCGTCAGAAAGACCTGGTGAGAATCAGATAGGAGAGAGACCGGAAATGGATACATGGAAAGTATCCACCTGGGTCGGCATTTCAAAGCATCATTTACTGTGAATTGGATCCCAATTTTAGCCCTGCACTGCATCAAGCTGTTGATGGTATTCAATAGGTTGATGATGGGATAAAAGGAAGAAAGGGGTCATGAAAATTTAATATCCCCCTGCAAGAGTAAATCGGCATATTTATTTCTCACTCTGATTTATAATGCTCCCGTATGTTGGCACGCACACATCATAGGCAAAAAAAATGAGGAAATAATGAGAGAAAACTATGAAATGAAACATTTCAGTGGACTTTCAAATGCCCCCCTTATATGAAATTGTAATGTACAAGGAGTGACCCCCAGAGGATGGGAATTCTTAGTCTTACATAGCCTTTGCTTTAGGTGCACTGTTTGAGGGTGTCATCCACAGTTTTTCATGCAACAATATTGAGGATAACAAATTGAAGGACTGGAATTAGATACCTCTTGCTTCTTGGATCCAGCATGATGCTAACCTTTTAATCATCATTTTGCAGATCTGCCCAGAATCTGAACTGATTTTGCATATGAGAAACACTGTTATCAGCAGAAGCTTGACAGAACATGCTGAATGCGCAAAGGTGTGGGTCACATCCCAACAACGTGCTGCAGTCTGACTTGAAAGAGAGAAAACATTTGTATTCTGATGCAAGCCTCATCTTTGGTGATGTAACTCCACTAACATCTGTAAATCTATTCCATTTTTAGTCCTAGGGACACCACAATAGCATTCACAGATTAAATACATGACTATCTAAGCCTGATATGGTTAAATGATATATGAACAGCTTTATTCAAAATTGCAGCCAATATCCGTAAAAATTGAAACTATGCTGATGCCAGGCCTGTTAATTGGGGTTTTTCTTCCTTCAGTATATAAAGAGTATATGTCCCTCTATAGGTTCCAAAATGTTTTACCATGAAACTCATATTGTTACATCAAGGAGCTAAGTGCTGTGAAATTTTAATTCTTTGTATGGAAAACTGAGGTACTCTAAAGTAAAATGACCTACCTAAAATTACCTGAAAGCCAGTTGCAGAAACTGAAATGAGTCTCTGCAGTCTCAATCCACTTTCTTCATCAAATGAACATAGGTTAATTTGGGGGGGGGGAGAGTTGGAGCATTTGGCCCATTTGAGCTTTTGATCGTTCTGGTTTTTGTTAGATTCCTCAGAATGATGGGAATTTGCTATCCATAATGCAGCAGAAAATATAGGGGAAAGCAGTACCTTTTATGCCAACTAGCAATTCAGGAAGCTTGCCACTTTATTGAATACCAGGTTGTTTTTATTTACATTGTTGAGTACATGGCTGCAGGGTGGGCAGATGTGTTATCCATGTGTTTGTGTCTGAGAGCAGACAGTGTATGGGTGTCTGTTCTTCGAATATTTGCTTCTCTGGAAAGGAAGGTGAAAATTTAAAGGAAACCATGACTTTCTGAAAAGAGCCACAGAACTTTAATTCCCATAGTACCCAAAAAGACCAGAAGAACTGGAGAAGGAAAACGGTGTTCCCGCAGTTCTCGCGGCAATGAGTCACATCTCTGTTCTTGAGGTTGCTATTTGCACAGCACTGCCTTTGACAAAACAAACTCTGCCAGACCTGTGCCTCCTCGCCTGCATTACCAGTTCCACAAAAGAGCCATCCACCAAACAGCATGCTCAGAGGTCAGCTACAACTGCCCCATGCACACTTACAGCCCTTGGTCTCCCTGATGCAAAGGAAGGATTGGAGCTGTTTAGAGTGCTTTGGAAGCGAGTAGGTAAGGGGAAAGGTGAATAAAATTCAGGGCATGACTATGCAGTAGCCACAGTAAGGATCATTGTAATATAGATGTATCCGAGGTAGCTTTAAATTACTAAGCTTCTGTAACTGTGACAGTCCTGAACTTAGTGTGGGCTGTGACACCTTCTGGAAAACCAGATCAGTTATTTATTTGGAAGCTACTAGCTTGAGAGGTAATCCAAGTATGCCTAGAGTGAGTGCAGAAAAGGAAAGGGTCTAAAAAAGAAAAAGATATGGATCTGAAAAAGGAAAGCACAGTATGCCAAAGTGCAGCTAATATATTTCAGGCAGGCTGAAATTGAGGTCATGCAAGTTCCAGAAAGAGTTATTTGGAAACAGCTGAAGCTAAGACGCAGAGAGTGGGCCCTAGAGAACAATCTTGTGATGGGAAAAGGATGGATGAAGTAACTCTGGACAGCCTCCACCTCTAGCTAGAGATCTTCTCTAGCCAGCTTCTGTTGCCCCGTCCTTTGCGTTACTCACTCTTTCCCTGGTGGGAGAATGACTTAAAAGAGAGAATTTATAGCATGAGAAGCTGAGCATAAACAAGGACACTGGAATCTGATCCTATTATTCACATCATAATTAGGAAAACATTGTCCAGCCCATGAAGGAGGTTGAAACTGTCAAATTTTCTTTGGGAAAGAGAGCAAGCACTCATGCATAGCTCCTAGGCAAGCTCATGTACTTTGAAGTTCACATTACCAGGGCATGGAAAGTAAATGTCCTGAAGTTTGCTGTTGATAAATGATTGTGCTTCTGAAATGGTAATACAAATGCAGTGAATCGTGAAATGCAGCTAATATAATTAATCTTGCAATATTGTAAATCTGTTGGAGAAAGATAACAAGAGAATTTTGCTCTACAGTTTCACACTACAGCAAAAGAACAATAAAGTGGTGTTTAGAAGGAAGCCTGGAGCCTAAATATTTCCAGGTGACTTTGGTGATTAAAAAAAAAAAAAAAAAAAAAAAAATCTGTTTACATTGCCTTCCACAAAAATGTACAAAGTATATAACACCAGTTTACTCCATCTTAGGAGAACTGCTACAAAAACTACCTGAAGGATAATGATATATAGTATATTATGTTCATTTGTTAAGAAAAATTTAACAATTGCACAAACCTCTGAAGTCTGGGATGATTTTTGTTTTCCAGGAGTGGTTTTTTTTGTTTGTTTGTTTTTTGTTTTTTGAGCCATTGCTGTTAGACCATTCATAACAGCAACTGTTCTCCAGTTATGGAGCTTAAAATCAGTGACCACTCTTTATATGAACTGAATTTAGGAATATCTCAGTCTATTTCACAGTCAATAAGTTCCCTTATTTCCTGCATTGCAAATTACCTTTCTGCAATTCACCTTGCTGATAGACAAGAGGAATATCTAGCTACAGGCACAAAGATTGGACAACTTTCTGCTTTTCAGCCTTTGAGAAAACTTGCTCAGATTAGAGATAGGTGAGAATGAAGGAAATTCACACTGGCATTGTAAAGAAAACATGCTAGAGAAACCTGATACAAAGTGATCTTAGAGTTCAAATCAGCATCAAAATGGGAATAAATGAATTATGAACCAATCATATAGATTTCTGTAACTTTCTTGGTATTCTTGGGCCTGTTTGCAAGAAAAGCCTTGTAACAATGACTTGAACAACCTTTCTACCTTCTAAAATCCAGACTTCTCAAAGTGGATGCAACAGAATATATATGTTACTGAAACTGGTAGTTCCAGCCATGATGATCAAGGGACCAGGAATAAAAGATGTGCTTTCCCTCAAATAACTTACAGAGTAAGCAGTCAGGGTGCAAAAGGGAACCAAATGTCAAGAGGATGCCCAGCTTAGTGGTGAAGATGGGATTCGATTCCATGTCACCCTGTGGTGCATTCACGTGATTTCACACTAAGGAGACGGGGAGACCTGTGTGCCCTGGCTGAGAGTGAATGAGCCAGAGACAGCTGTGCCACACCAGGTGCAGAGAGCTTGGAGAAACACTGCAGAAGGCAGCTGAGCTCTGGCCCTGGCTGGTGACAGACACAGTCTCATCTGGGGCACCAACCAAAGAGCTCATCTGTGAAGCGATGTCTTGTGTTTAGACCTACCCTTTTGAAGAAAATTCTCAGCCTCTCTTGATGATTCCTGGTTCCCAGTGACTTCTCCTTTGTGTTACAAAGCAACTGAAGGTCCACTGCTCATCATATCTGGATCTTAGCACATAAACCACAGGGGGAGCAGAGTGATAACTGCAGTGAAAGATCGGGGGGGGGGGGAATTTAACAAAACAATTAACAGATTTGAATTGTTTAACAACAAGTTGGCTGCCATAACTGCATGTAAAAAGGTGGCTGAAACACAGAACTGTTGAGTTAAATTCTTATTTACAAATATTTCTACTTGAAAAGCTTTCCATCATTTGGAGCCTGTCAATTATTCTGACTGAGATCCTTTCACACATCAAGGTGCAAAGTGAAGGATTATCTCTGATTTGATTGCATGGACACAATGACATTACTGACAAGCTACTACGTCTCACCAGCCTCAGATCCAAAGCAGCTAAGAACCTCTCTCTGAAATATCACTTTGCTGGATCCTGTAAAAGGAATGCGTTGCCTCTATAATGGTCCATACGCGTCATCACATCACGCTGCACTGATGGATCTCAGCTGTCCTCCTCAGTCCCTCAGCCATTCTCAGCATCTGAAGGTGAAGTTTCTAGGTCTAAAGAGAGAGCAAGTTCTTGTAAGAGAAAGTAGACAGCTTCTGTGTCACCTGATTGTGTTCTTCAAAAAGGTTTGGGGCGTCTGGGCACGGTAATATCTTCCAGCAGCAACACACACCTTACTTATAAATCTCTCCCATCACATTTCCTTCTTTTTAGTCTCATGAACTCTTCGGTCTCAACACTACAAATAATACAGAACTGAACCAGGCCATTTCTAAAATCTAGTGACCAACAGTCTCCAAAAGTCGTGTGTCTTTGCCTGCTACCAGTACCAAATGTAATCTTCTCCAGGACATCTTTTCTCAGCATAGAGATATTCCCTGAAGTGGAATGAAGCTGCCTGAGCATTTCTCTCCCTGTCCTGACTAGAAATAGGATTGTGAGCATAGAAACAGGATAGTGAGCAGAAATGAGAAAAGGAGAATGACATATCAGGCTGGATCCATGCCACTCTGGTTCTTGGCTCTTGTTTGCATACTCTTTGCAGCTGGTATAAGCTGAGCTGCTACATATTTCACAGTACTACCAAAATGAGTTGCATTACCAATCCCAACCTGTATTATCTTCATGTCTGCTGGAAAGAATACAGCCTTTTTTTACCACAGTGGCTGGTGTCCAGAGGTATAGTTAGGGGCAGGTAACTCATTGGAATTGGAAAATCTGACATGCAGTCACTCTTCCTTTCAAACATGACCCACCTCTTGCAGTTTCCCTCCATTGGTGTTTTTTAGAGCGTATAAGTGGATGCAAGGATGGACACCTATGGAGACAAAAGTTACATGAGTTATGCACTCATAAGCAGTGTCTCCTATGCACTTAAGTGTCTGTGTACTTAGGAGGGGTGGATCTGTTATTTTGAAGAAAAAAAGCACTACTTTAATATTTCATTAAATGTATAACTCCAGCTAGCCAATGTTAAGACATGAAAAGCTAACAGCAACTATAATTGACATCGCTCAGGTTTGGCTGGTATCTTCACTCTGAAGGCTGACAACACTCCTCACAGAATTGAGAATATCCTTAGGACACCATCACAGTAAGCAAGAAATTAACTTGGGAGCCTCTTAAAGTGCCCAAGAAAGAGCAATAGTGCCAATCTTCTTCAGCTATGATTGTGCCTCGGTTTCCTCTGCTTATACCCTCCCTCGCTGCTCCCTCCCTGGCAGCCTCATTGTCAAGGCCAGCTCTGAAGCAAGGCTCTCTGGTATCTGTCCTTTGATTTTGAGTGACATTTCTGCCTGAGAAGAAAACAGGGAAGAAACCTGGGTTCATCAAGGCATTCAGACCTAATTTTGCGCCGGCTCCCATTTTCTCACCACTTTACATTTTCAAGGACCTGGAATCCAATTCTCAGGTCTCTTTCTCTGTAAGTAGACCCTGGCAGCCACTGTCTCTCCTGTCACTTCACTTTAAGCTCTGATCTACACAACTACCTACATCAATTCAATCTTCTTCCTGAGTGCCTCTGACAGGTGATAATCTAGAGGTAGCTCCTTGTCTACAAGGTTTCTGGATCCCCAAAGAAAGGATCTGCTTGACCTCCTTTCTAGCTAGTGCTGGACTGTAAAGCTCCCCCCCATTTAGGCTCCAAACCAGTCCCATAAAGCAGGGCAGTGCTAGCAGAGAAGAGTGGTTGATTTTTGTGGCCCTTGAAGGAGCAGGTCACACCTGACAGAGAATGCTTTGTAGCTGAACTAAATCAGAGTTCATATACGTATTTTTTTAAAAAAAGTATTAAGTTTCTTCCTCCTGAGATTGCCAATGTCATCTTTTATTCTGATCACATTCTGAGTTTATGGAACATGAATAGCCACCAGCAGAAATGTTATCAGTGTTGTTAGGCCTAGCAAAAAAACATAAGTATCGCAGCATGTCCTGTTGTCAGTCTTACTTGTATCACATGCAAGGCACACTTCCTGTTGTCATTTTTCTTCTTTGGCAATCTGCTACCTTCAAGGAAAAAAAAATCAAGTCTGAACAGTGAAAATTCCAGGACAAACATTTTGTTGAACAGTTGCCCTTTGATCTAAGTTGCTGATACTTACAGAAGCAGCATTAATCAGAATTGTTTAAGGAAATAAAACCTGAACTGCTCATTCAAACCCTAGTTCTGCCTGCCTTTATTCATGCAGAGCTGTGCTGTGCTCTATAATCAGTCTCATGACAACAAGTTATGCTCTTTTTCCTGCAGTACAGAGCAAAGCAGGAATATCACAGGGCATAGTTGCCATCCAGTGCAATCAACGGGATAAAATCCACTACTCGCTTTTTCTTCTCATCTGAGTGGTCTTCGGAAAAGTCCTTGCAGTGTCAGTACCACTGTGATGCACGGATTTTGGACAGGGGCTGTTGCAAGCAGCAAATGTTTGCTCTCTGCCTTTCTTTCTCAAATTACAGCTATCTGTTGGGACATAAATGCTTCTTCATTTACAGCAACTGATGAACTGGCATCCCTAAAAGTGGGATTTCTCCTGCCTGCTATTTATGTTCACTTTGCATTCAAGACTAACCATTTCATCTAGATAAAACAAGGGATCCAAATAAAATTCCTTGATTTCCTGTCACTCCCTTTCTTCTCAGGTCAGAGACCCATCTGATGGGCCTTGACATGTGCAGCAGTTCAGTAGTAGGACAGAGAAATAATTTGGCAGAAAAGGGGCCTGTTCATTTTTCTAGGAATTGTTGGAGAGATTTCTTCTTCTATTATGAAAGCTATCAAGGAACTTCTTTTAACCCACCAATCAGTCAAAACTGTAGCTGCAAGACGTGGTTATTTACCTACATCAGAAAGTTGGGAACTTCAGGGGAGAAGTTCCCCAAAAGCATCCCTGGAAGCATATCCTATAGACAAATTTTCAGTTCATGATGGCAGGCTTGTTTCACCAGGAGCTTACTGAAAAAGCAAACCTCATTAGGAATCTGGGTCCAAGGAGAGAACAATCATGTCGAAAGCTAAAGCTGCAATTTAATATATGAAGAAGATGGGACTTTACTGCACGCTTGGTAAGGGGAATGTGCTGCTAATTAAAGTATATTTAAATAAGAGTTTAAAAGGGTACAAAGGGACCCTTTTACATATGTATAGAATGTGCCTCATCTCTATTGAAATCCCCTGTTAAGAGAAGCAGTCTTTTCCTTCATTTTCTGCTCTGACCTGCAACTGCTTCAAAATGGTCCATTCTTCCAGCACTTTTTAATGACAGAAAAAATTTTAGCAGTGAATAGCCAGCCTGGTTAACAAAGGCAGCAATTTCCCCTATTCGGTGCAGCTGCTTTCCCAGTGGATTCCCACTAAGCACAGCGTGGACGAGGCCTCACGGTCATTTTGTCTCAGCCTCCTTATAATTAGCTCTGTAGTTGCGTGGGAAAACTCGCTGAGCAGCAATGGCCTAAAAAAGCTGGGAAGTTACACAGGGCTACACACTACATACTGTAATTGGTAGAGTATATCCAGACCTTCCTGAAACAGCAGTGGGTGCTAAGCAAAATGCCCAAGGGAATCTCAGATGGCACTAGGCACCTATACTTAGACACCTGAAATATGCTTTTATGGGGGAAACTGAGTCCAAATTAAGTAGTAATGTTCAACACATTTAATTGCAGTGATCAGTATACTCATCCAACATGACATGTTTAGATGGCATGGTAAGAGGTCCTCAGATATTTGTAAAATAAATGTTATGTTTATCAGTTATTGGTTGAGAATTAGGTGAGATCTGAGAAGTGAAGGTGACAGTTAAGATTTCTAAGTCTGGATCTGAAAATGTATGTTCAGATCCAGCTTTGGAACTATGGCAATGACTGTTTCAATCATCACAGCAATAAATGGATCCTTGGTCATTCAAGCTGCAGTATGAGGTGTGTGCTGGTCACATTACTACATGTATACATAGGATAAAAAAAATAGTGGTATTGTGCTGCCCATATGTGTGATATGAGCTGGGTGAGCTGATCAGAGACACTTACGTGCCAGATGTTATCTATGCACATAGCAAGAGTTGGAGAAGTTTCCAAAATCTTGTGATCTGAATTAAAAAAAAAATACAATAATTTGAGAAAGAAAAGCAAATAATATTTTTAGGTGGAGAGTGATACAGAGAAAGTGAGCGAAACACAGAGAAACCACACTCCAAGGCTGAACCATGGGTAGAATAGAAGAACCCATTGTAGGGTGGGAATTGGACTTCGACATTCTATATAGAAATGGACCAGTAATTGATTTCTTTGTCCATGGACAACTTTTAAACCTGTAAAATAATTTTGTTTGAGAGTGAATGAAAATATTCCTTCTGAGCAGATCAATATTTAATTTCTGTGCTGATAATTTAAGGGAAATTATGAAAGTAAACAAGTTTTGTACCAAAACTCCGTGTAGAAAGAAACTTTTCATTTAAATATATTGATTTCAATATATTTCACACTTCTTTTTTTTTCCTCCCATCATAAACAATTCTGAGAAAACAACAGAAATTTTTGTTGTGTCTGTGCCACCAAATCTGCATTGTCTGCTTCTCTCCCACATAAAAAGATTTGTTCAGTAAAAAAATCACTCTGCGTATCTACTGTCCCAGTTATTTTCTATTCTGAAATTCTAAGTGTAAAAAATAAGTTTCATTTTACAGGACCACCTTATATAAAGAATGATGCCTTATAAAGGCCAAAATTAGATCTTAAGATAGGCACACAAACAGCTTCTTCTGCTTGTTAAGTTATTTCTTATCAATGCTTTCGTTGCTATAGATTAATTTTTCACACAAATCTTCCAACTGGATGTTATTTAGATTCAAACTATGCCAGAGGATGAAGTATTTCAGCTGATATAGAACACAAAACAGAAAATGATTACAGTTTTAAGCAGAAAAAAAGAATGGAATAGCAAGGCTTTCAACTTAAGAGAAGAGTCTGCTGCAAGCAAATCTTTTTTAGAAATAATTGTCTGATAATCAGTGTTTTAAAACTGCAAAATCACTCTCTTGCTATTGAGCAGACAGAGTGTTGAGCTGAAACAGAAGCACAGAATAGAAAGAAATGTATTTGGATCATTTTATTTCTATACCTACATCTGGACACATTAAAACTGTATTCATCTCTTGAACAGACAGAGGACTTTGCACACTATGAAGGTATCTGTTACACACAGGAGCTCCAGCACAGCAATAGCATTACAGTCTGAAGAGGTATCTTTTGGTGACCAAGTGAATCTCCTCCTTGCATACCTTGATGAGAGAGAAATGTTAATTACAGTGGGATGATGCAGAAAGCCCAGCCACATTACAATCACTTCCTAGTTTGCAAGTGTCCACAGAGGGCACGGAAGATTTAATGAGGGCGTTACTGGGCCCATAACACAAAGGCAGCAGCTCTGGGTGGTACCAAGGGTACCCCAGCCCAATAACCTGTCTTTGACTTTGGTCAGTGTGGATGCTTTGGGAACCAGTGTGTCAAACAAGTTAAAGGTGTCATTTCCTGGTAACTTTTTTCAGCTTCTGGCAATCATCACTTTTGAATTTTTCTGAGCTGGAAGACGCCTCAGGAGTATCATGAATAGTAATTACTGATGAACTAATCTCCAGGAGTATTTGTCATGCTCTGGAAATGTTGTTTCCATGGATCTTCCCACTACTAAAATAACTTCTTTTGTTCTATCTTTGGCACATTGTCCACCATCATCTTGACATTGCTCTATCATGGCATCCACCACAGATTAACATCATAGTAATCTCCAGATGAATTTGCAGACCAACCCCCATGATGTAGTCTGATGGGTTAAGGCTGTAACACACTTTTTCATTCAGCGACATCACTCATTACTCATGCATGTCAAAATATCATGTTTAAAATAAAGATAGACTATTGAATTCTGCAATGGCAGAATTTAACGGTTATTTAGTGTCATTTGCAGGCAGGTTTAGCTCAGTTGGTTAGAGCGTGGTGCTGCTAATGCCAAGGTCATGGGTTCAATCCCCGTACGAGGCTATGCTGAGGGTCGGACTAGATGATCTCCAGAGGTCCCTTCCAACCTTACCATTCTATGATTTGTGATTATCCCATGAATTTTGGTAGTACCAATATGTATTGAGGTTGGATCTATCTAGGCTACTTGGTGAAGAAAAGAAAGGCTGATTTCATATATTTGAATGCAGATGCTGCACTGGGTAGTGCTAATGAGCATCTACCCTTATCCTGAGTGATGTACACATGACTTTGCAAAGCTTATCACCAGTTATTCTTTAATACTATTCTGACATATAGAACAAGCTGTGTATAGTCTGGTAAGGGATCAAGAGGTAAAATGAGCCATGGTCAGCCTTTTGAGTTCATAAATGTGCCCTTGTGGCCAGGAAGACCAATGATATCCTGGGGTGCATTAGGAAGACTGCTGCCAGCAGGTCGAGGGAGGTGATCCTGCCCCTCTACTCAGCCCTAGGGAGGCCTCATCTTGAGTGCTGTGTCCAGTTCTGGGCTCCCCAGTACAAGAGAGACATGGAGCTACTGGAGAGAGTCCAGCGTAGGGCTATGAAGATGATCGGGGGCTGGAGCATCTGCCCTACGAGGAACGGCTGCGAGAGCTGGGCCTCTTCAGCCTGGGGAAGAGAAGACTGAGGGGGGATCTGATCAATGTGTGTAAGTACCTGAAGGGAGGGTGTCAAGGGGACGGGGACAAACTCTGTTCAGTTGCCCCGTGTGACAGGACAAGAGGCAATGGGCAGAAACTGAAGCACAGGAAGTTCTGTCTGACCGTGAGGGGGAATTTCTTCCCTGTGAGAGTGACGGAGCACTGGACCAGGTTGCCCAGAGAGGTTGTGGCGTCTCCTTCTCTGGAGATCTTCAAGGCCTGCCTGGATGCAACCTTGTCTAACATGCTGTAGGTGACCCTGCTGAGTGGGGAGGTTGGACTAGATGATCTCCCGAGGTCCCTTCCAACCTTACCAATTCTGTGATTCTATGAAATGCATCTGAATAGTGAGTTAGTAGAAAAACGAAAGTGACAACTAGAATAACTATAGTGTGGGTATGCCTATATAATGCAGTTCCACCTAACCAGTTATTGAACAAGCACATAATAGAAAGCTCTGCAAGATTTTGACAAGTTAGCTAGCACCTCTGTTTTCAACAAGTAATAAATAATTGATATTGTCCCACAGATACAGAAAAGCTGTACTTACCATTATTTCCTGGCTCTCTAACAGACATGAATGCAAAAGTTTAAAATTGTATCTTTTATTTACGCTGTTCATATGTAGCAACTATAAGAATGTTTAGTAATCCTCTCTTTTCCTACTCTGTGTGGGGTGCTGCCCAGTTAATTAGCTGAGGGTTGTTGACTTCACTCATTTGTTTTATTGGTATTTTTAGTTTAGAATCAAAGCTGGAGTTGTTGATCCCACCAAATCAGTGCCAGAATTCATCTTACCATGACAACATTCAGCTTTGTCCGCACAGCTCTTGGAAGAGAGAAATATCTTCTCCACAAAGGTTTAGTTTGCACAGTACATGCTCATTCAGGAGTCCTGCAATGAGTCAAGGAGTGCTATTTCCGTGGATTTGTTAACAAATGAAGAAACAGGCAAAGCGTCACTGTCGGTGTGGATCTGCTAGGCAAAACTGACCTGAGAAGTTTGTTCAGTTCAAACTGTAAAGACTTGACTGAATTGCTGGAGCACCCCCGCCAAACTGACATGGGAAGAGAAGCTATTACACATCCAAGTCCTGGTGTGTTGTATTAACCTCACAGTTTCAGCATACAAATAATCAAATGGGAAACAATAGAGCTCAGAAACACTTTCATATCCCGTCCAGCCAGTAAAGGGTCACATGTAGGTAACAGAAACACACAGAGTCCAAAATAGGTCTGCTGGTATCTCTCATAAAAGCAGCTGGAGGAATTGCAGCTTCCTCCTCTGAGATAAACACCTCTTTTCATAGCCTGCACTTCAGAAATGAGATATTTTGAAGTACTCACCAGCAATCAGACAGAAGGACACAATTTCATGGAGCTTTGAAACTGAAAGAGATGGTGTCCCTCAGCTGGAGATGGTGAGCAGTAGCGAGCCCAGCCCAGCCCAGCCCAGCCCAAGCACAGGGACACTGCACCACGTCAGCTGGCCTCACAGGCACCAGCTCTTCCACAGTGCATATCTGAGCCAAGGGAGCCCTCACACCTTTAAAAACCTCCCTAAATTGGGTCCTTACTGCTTTCCTGCAGCTCAGGATACTGGAGGGAAATGTATGAACTGCAGCAAAAATAAAACCAGAAACTCTGTCGTCCTTGCAGTTTAAAGGCGAAAGACCATTAAAAGCTGGTGTGGGTGGTGAGGCCTTTTTTTTTTTCTCCCAAGGTCATATCATGACTTTTTACCAGTAAGGCTGAAAACTGTAAAAAATAAAAAAGAAAAAGAAAAAAATATAAAATAATAACAGAACAAGACAGGAATATCTTCTTTTTAATATTGGAGACAAGGATTTCCTTGCAAATCAGGTGAGTTTTGGTTCTCCCTTTCAGCAATCCGCAAAACCCAGTTTAACATCACTGTATTGTATCTGCACATACTGACTGAGAGGCTGGAATATTTAAAAATGTGCACCGTCATCTTTTTTTTCCCCAGAATTGCCCTTGTAACGGGGACATATTGAGGGAAGACCATATATAAAAAATAAATTGAAATGTCTGATCAAGAGATTTTCTCAAAAAAAAAAAGGAAGAGCTTTGTAGACCCAGGTAGGATCTCTAGCTGCAAGAGGAATATGTGCAAAAAGCCGCACCATGAGCAGAAAGGCAGCCTGCGCATTTCACCAGTGCAAAGCATCAGGAGGAAATAAGACACACTCCAGAGCAGTACCTTGTCCCTGTCTGGGTACTTTCTCCGCACCCAGCAGTGTATTGTTTGAGGATCAAATAAGTAAACGTCCTGATGTGTGAATAACACCATAGGGTTTGTGATTATTTCTTTCACACAAAATCGGTAGATAGCCAAAAATTGCAGCTTCAGGCTGTGCTACAGGCTGAGGCGCAGCGCAGCACCCTGGCGTCTCTCGCTGCCTCGTCCTCTCAGTCATCCCCAAGTCCGGGTAAGGCTGAGGACTGCGGACAGAAAACAGCCGAACGATGAGCCCAGACAGGGCGCTGTGTATTTTAACCTCGTCTTTTCAGCAGCTCTGTGACTTCCCCAGTGCCACAAGTAAATAACAGCCACAGGCTGCTGGGCCAAAGGCACCTCCCAGCCTCCTGCCCTGGGCAGGGGCCAGCAGCGAGTGCCTGGAGAAAGGTTCGAGAAGAGGGTAGGCACTTAATGCCACTCCAGAACATTCTCCAGCCCCAACAGTGTGCAGCTCTGAGACTTCCTGAGAGGTATTGTTTTATTACCTTTAGTGGATTTTTCTTCGAGAATGTATCCAGTGGATCCTTACCTACCCTCCTCCAGCCAATGATGATTTATAGAGCATATATCTATGCACTGGACCAAAGTAATGGGTGATGGGAGAGAAGAAATGGGAACAGCAGCTTAGAAAAATTCACTGCTGTTCATCTTGATTTTATTCCAACTGCCGTAGCTCTGCTGCCATCCCCGTAGCACCACAAACCATTCTCTATGCTCAGTATTCAGCTTATCTACCTACCAGCTGGCCAGCAACCAAAGCTCCTGAAAATGCCAGCTGAAAGTTTTTTAAATGATCTAACAGGTGTTTCTTTTCTGCTGTCCCCCTTTCTCAGTGTCATTTTAACCAAAATAGATTTGCTGTTTTCACTTCACCCGTTCTTTGAAGCGCTGCCATCAGCAGCATGGACCCGAGGGATGATGGAGACTGGAGAAGTGGGAGGTTTGTCATGGGACAGGAAGGCTCTGTCCTATTTTGAGTTCACAATCTACAAACCCAGCAGCGAGGGGAAGACAGGGCCCACTATTTCAGATCGTCCTGGCTCTGGAGGTGCTGCTAGTGTCCTGAGGCCCTTATGCAGCCACCATCCTGTCTAAGATCCATCTGTTTATAGGCACCAACAGAGGCATGAATTTAGCTTGGTGCACTGCCAGGTTTCAGAGGTAGTTGCCCACAACTGCACTGATAAAATTGGAGCATTTATCTTTCCAGCTCTCACTTGCCAAAGCACTATGGAAAAAAACAGCTTGGGAATAGCACCTGAGTGCAATCCTTAAAGCTCCAAATATAGAAACCAATGGAAAAACAGTCAGAATTAATCATGGTTAAATCACATGAGTGTAAGTCATAGTTCATGATTTTCAGATGACCTGACCCATAACTTTTGGAATATTTTGCATGAATGGTACCATATACTCACTTTGATAAAGGGATCAGGGAAACTATCAGAAATAGGAAGACAAGCAACATCTGAGATTTAACAAATAAATCTATTTGCATTCATCAGGCCTGCAGTAGTCTAGATCTGCAGTGTTTCTGAGTGGACAAGGAGAACTGAATGGTTGTAGATAAATTACCCCAAAAGCACTCTAAAATGTCAACACCCACCAGTGAAGAAACTAAATGCAATCTAATAACACAGTCTGAACTCACATTACAGGTTAATGGCCTTCTACTTCATCACTTAATGGGCCACACATATTACAAGACTTAGAGTAAATGAATTATAGAACATAACTACGTATACTGGTATTATATAAATAAATTATTATAACACTAATTGGGACTAAATTACCATGTTTTAAAGTCATCTAGTAATTAAAATTTTTAGTGGCTCAGTGCCTAGCCCTTTCCTGTTATGGAAAAAATATTTTCTCTGTTTATAGTAGTGACAAAACAATACTGACATAGTTTCTGCCTAACTGTTTTGATCCCCAAAACAAATCCCCTCCAAATCCATTATCTTATGTTGAAAATATCTGGAGGATTAAAGAAAGAGATTGAATGCTAACCCTTTAAGTCTTCTTAGGAAAAGATGAATTACCCTAGTTTAATATAGCATTACGATGTCCATTACAGTGTCCTTCTTTCAAGTACTTATCCTGTGTGGATTTTACAGCATGAGGATCAGTCCTATTTCTCCTGTGGCACTAACACAGCACTGCTGATGGCACAGGAAGGTCAGAGAGTGCGGGCAGGTGCAGCATACGATGCCCACATGGTCTGCAGTGGGTGACTGGGAGGAGATTTCCTGCTCCGCTCCTCTCCACCAGCTTTGCGCTGCCAGGCACAGTGTCCTGACAGGCTCTGGAAGAGATGTTCCACCTCCTACACCTGCCAGGAGCCCTCCTACAGATCGGAGCCATGTTTCCAGTCTGCTTCGTTTGGGAAACAGGAGGGAAGATCTGAAAGTTGCAGTTCCCACCAGGATGCAAAGAGGGTCCCAGTCTTCAGGGGAGCTCAGACTCAGCAACGGCACTTTGCACAGGATAAACTATGACACTCAGCTTTAAATGTGTTGATAGTACTGCAGATTAGACTTGGTCACTTAGACGAGATCTACTTGCTATTTTATTCTTTAGAGACCACAGTAAAAAGGGCACTCTGGTGCAAGAGTTACAAGGCAAGAGGTACAGCTCAGCCTGAGATCTAATCTCATCTTTCTATCACTTAACCAACAGGGAAGGATTCAAGGTTTATAAAATGAAGCATTAGCAAAACTAAAACCCATCAAAATATTACTTCCTGTAATGTCTAAATTATTCCTGGCAATCCTCAGCACTGGCACAGAGAAACTGTTGTCATTGTGTCAGGCCTGAGGTCTATCTCGCTCCCAGGATTTTTCCACGGAGAATTATGTTTCCGTGTTAGAGCCTCTGTTTAAGCTGCACACACAGCTGTACGCTCTAGAGAGTCCCTTCCGTTTTGTAAAGGTGAACACCACAAGCCCAGAGAAAGAACAGGAGTAATTTGAAATCCTTTACTCATAAATACAGCATTAGGAGGTAAAGGAAGTACTTAACTCTCTGAATTGGTCCTCAAATATGAAAGGAAGAGTTGGGAGGAGAACACTCTTCACCCCCACCAATCCGAGAAGGGATCAGGACTTTGATTGGGAACATGCAAAGATAAAGCGTCTTCAGGCTGATGAAGGTTGTGTGTTTATGGCAGCTTTGCAGGTGTGTAGGTAAGCCTGGAGGAAGGATTAATCTGTGGTCACACAAGAAAGCTGTTTTCAGGCCATTTTTCCTCCAATTAACATAGGCGCCCTCTACATCTAAACTCTGTTCATTTTTCTAAGAGACCTTTCTGAATCTAGAATAATAAATCAGCTTCTGTTTTTTGAAGCCCATATTACTTCTGGAGCTACAATTCCCTTGGTCAGGTCCCATCAAAGTCAGTTCTCCTGTCTCTCACAGCAGTGCTGATGCACTAGGGCAGTTTATACCCTGTGTTTACTTTCTTTGCACTTAGCTTCCAGAAGGCAAGGCTACAAGCAGACTGACCAGTAAGAGTAAGGATACGTAATTCTTAATACCACAATGAGAATATTGCTGCTCTTTGGTCTTGCGGGTCAGCTGAGGTGTTTAGCCTAAATCGTCCACTAACACCTCTTAAAAAAGCATTTTTTTCTTGAGTTCATTGCCGTATTTTCTTACACCTCAATTCCTTGGGCTTTAAACAACTGGGAATAGATCGGAAAAACATCAAACACCATAAAGATGTATTTTATCGGTCTCTTTTCAGTGTTTAGTGTCTCGTGAGGTGCAAGCTTGGTAAATGTCAGAAGATTTATTCAGTAAAAGCGTCCAGAAGCTTGGAGCCTTATCTGGATTTCTGGAGTATGTAAAATTGGATTGGAAGTCTCAGGAGAGTAATCTCATGCGGGATTTTCTAATCCTTCTGTTGGCAGCCCCAGCCTGCAAGTGAACACAGAGCGGAAAACTGTTCACCCAAAGCTATTTAAGTATCGAAAGCCTCAGCCTCTACCAGGGTGGCTATCTCTGAGAACAGCCTCCTGCTGGGATCATAAAACATGCGCAGCGCTTCATGCAAAAATGTAACTGTTCCAGAAACGCAATTACAGCTGGCTACAGAATCCTAGTTTTTTGCTCTCTTTTGAAGAGCGATCCTCCTCCACGCAGGAGTATCTGCTTTTCCATCAGGGTGTAAGGGATTTGGGGGAATAGGGCATGGAGAAGGTGCTCTGCTTTGTTTAGAAAGCTGTCCCATGACCCATGTGCTCTCACAGCTAGTGACTTGGTTCTAATTCTGGTCCTACATCTATTCACACACATTTGTTCTCAAAATGAGATATTTTCCCCAAGCTAAAATAATGCCTTTCTTTTGGCAGTAAATAAGCAAAAGTTTTGCAGAGATCTTTTGGGGTGGAAGCCAGCATTAGGCATCTACTTATTAGTCATAAATTATTTCATGGCAAGCAGTTAAAAAAAAAAAAAATCCTCTCCAGTTGCAGGGAGGACGTAATTCAATTATTTTGAGTTAATTAGCCAATTGTATCTCCAAAAAGGTGTAATTCTGATTAGCTGAGGCTGCATTTTTCCTGCACTGTGCTGCTCACTGCCTTTCACTCCTAGGTACATACACTTGCTTTGGATATCTAAGCAGTACTGTGGCATCAGGCCCCAAATAGTGCAAGCAGGGAAAGCATTTGGGTGCTCCTCTTAATTTTTGCCTGCATAGTTCCCTGCTCAGCAGAAACTGTCAAGTCTCTCCTCTCCTCCTCCCACCCTGAGACTAAAGGCTTACAAATCAATACCAATTCCAGACACTGTAGTTTTAGTTAACAAGTTATTTTATTAAATTAGGGAAGCCAGCACTGGAGATGCGTGCTCTCTCACTCTCTCTCTCTCTTCTTTTTTTTTTAACGCATTATGGAAGTGTTTTCTTTTTGACTTGGTTTTCAAATTAAAGTGGAGATCCTTTTCTTCTCAGAGATAAAATATAAGCCTTCACATTATTGCTTCTGCTTCTGTCAAGCTGCATTGGCGAGTTAGCAGCCAAGCGGAGTAGGGAGGAGACAATCTGTCCTTTCTCCCAAACCTACCAGTGAGGACTAGGAGTCTCAGGGGCTGAGGGGTAACCTGAGGGGTAAAGCCTTATAATTCTGGGTTATAAATTTGAATCGGAAGCAGTTTCTGATTCATGGTGGGGGTTTAATTATTTATGGGAAATGAGTTAATAATTCTAAAAATTATATCCAGAGGGGGAAAAAAGCGAAAAATAAGGAGCTAGGCAAGAGGAAGCACCATGTATTGAATGAGGACACCTTTGGGTAACCTGGAAAGCAGGGCGTTGGGTTTTTACTTTGCGCTTTCACAAAGTCCTCCTTATGATGAAGCTCTGATGTTGGATGCAGCTTTTCTGGAAGCTGTAGTTGGGACGATCAGAAGTAAGCCTGTTTAAGAGGTCTCTCTCTCAGCCTCTTCTGTCTCCTGGTCTTCCTGCCTGAGAATGCATCAGGTAGCAGAATAACTCAGCTACTTGAATTATCCCAAATAGACAGCACAAAAAGCTCTGTCTGCACTCACTGAAATGAGCACTCCTAAGCTGTATTCATTCGTAACCGTTGCACAGCACCTTTGTGTAATCAGTTCTCTTCTCTGAAAGAGGAAGCAAAATTTTAATGCTTTCAGAGACATTTCCTGAAGATGAAAGAAGGCAGCTTTCATACTACTGAACTCATGCTCCATGCCACTGTTGGCATACTGGGTTAATGGGGCTTCTACAGCATGTCAGTACTTCACTTGACTGCAGATTCATAACATAGTCGGCTGAGTTTTTCAGGCTCTGTTTTTCAACTCACTCTAATTATAACTGGCAGGGGGAAATGCCTTACAGATGACCCACCTCCCTGAGTGACATTCCCATGAATAGATGGGAGCTGAGCGTAGTTTGCACCACTTAGGCAAAGCTCTGAGCTGTAGCACAAAGTCTCCTTTAATAGGTTCTCCTCAGCAGATGTAAAATCCTATTGAGTCTTAAAGGAAAGATCATTGAAAGGCCGATAGAAGTTTCAGTGCTTGCCTGTCACTGAAAGGCAGCAAGTGAAAGATTTGAGCAAAAGGTTCCCTAGGGGTCTGAAATTTGTAAATCTGTCAGGCTACATAGCCCCTGTATACTTAAAATTAGACTAGTTTAAAGAACTCTGCTCTCTTAGAAGGATGCTGTGTGTATTATGCATAACATCCTCTGTTATGCCACTGGTATCCTGTACATTTTCATGACAGTATCTATTCATTTAATCCACTCCCTTCCGATTTGGAGCTTGATAACACATGGCAAGCCATCAAACAAAAATTATTGCTAATAAATACTGCCAATCAATTTCCATTATGCACAAGAAGATGTGACTGAATCTTTCTTCCCCACCGCCAAGATACATTGATACAAGGAGCTGATTCCCTGTCACTGCAAAAATCTCCGTGGGATATTTCCATTGAGCTTTCTGTATGCATTTACTACAATAAATTAGATGCTAATTTTCTCTCTGGTCTAAAAATTATTTATTTTTCTTTTCCAGACAATCTGAATGCCATATATCAAAGGACCCTATCTGTTACATAAGAAAACAGTCAAATCCCAAAGGGCAAACAGGGAAGGAGGACACAGATGTAGTTCTGAAATGGTTTAAGGTGAAATCATTTCATAGCTCTCCATCCACACTGCAATTGCATCATTTCTGTGGGACCTGAGATTATTTGCTTGCTGGTGAGTGGTCAGGGCAGTGCAACCTTTGCGGGGTTGGGTGCTTTGCACGTCCCCTGAGGGGACAGGGAGGCTGCCAGCCGCCTGTCCTGGCTACAGGACTGAGCCACAGCTGGGAGCTGTCGTGGAGGCTCTCATGCACCAGGTATCTAAGCAGCCTTGTGACTGGGAACTCCTCCTTCCCCACCTCTCAGGAGCATGGCTGGAAGTAAGCACATGCCAAAAGGAAGGGAGGACAGTAATAATGTCCCTAAGCAGTCATGGGGAGAAGGAAATAGAGGAACATCCTGTCCGTAGAGAGAGACTTCTGGACAGAAAGAAAGAGCATTTACCTTCTCTCACCAGATTTCAGACTGTCCTTGAATCATGGGGGTGGGCATGGAAAGAGAGAGTAACGTCTACCATTACTATCTGTGCTACTAAAATGCCAACGTGATTTGTGCTGGAGAGCCAGCTAAGAAAATAGCCCAGCCCTTAACAGGTGTCAGTTAAATACCCAAGACGGAGAAACAGAGCTGAAGACACTGATTCAGACAAAAACAAGTAACAGGTCTGTCAAAGCAGAACAGAACCAAAGTCTCTAGCCTATGATCCCATTTCCTATTCAGGGGACCACTGCCGCCGTGCGAAGGCAATAATCTCTCCGTTACACTTGAAGTGGCTGGATCAGGGCACGAGTCAAGGCAGATTTGTGAGACCTCAGACCAGCATCATGGATATGCCCACATTATTCTATGTCCTAAACACTCCCTTGGATATACCCATTATTTCATGGCTCTTTCCCTAAACCTCCAGAAGACATGTTCAGCATGTGATGCACCATGCATTTTGCTCTTTAAGTTAATTTAGCCATCATCTTTGTCCTGCAGCAGGCTAATCTTGAAATGCCTGTGTCCCATTAAGACTGAAATAGCTTTCAGGACTAAACAGGCCCAGATACAAAAGCATCTCTGATGAAAGTTCAAGACACAGAAATGCTAGGAGCATGTCTTCAGTGCAAGTTCTCAGAGGGCTAGAAAACAACATATAAAATTATTTTAAAAAGTGAAACAAAGTGCTCTATTCCACTTTAGGAAGTGGGCTGGTTTTATATACATATGTGTGTGTGTTTAAATATAAATATAAAAACATACATATATAGGCATTGAAAATCTTAGCTATGATGCAGGAAGGAAGATTGTGACTGAAGAAAATTAGGAACGAAGTTACTAAGGAGGACAGTAAAGCAACTGAAGTATTAAATGGAGAGTTCATAAATGTCCTTGCACATGGAGGCATTGAATATATTGCATCTAAAATAATGCTAGCTGTGCCTTTGCTAACCTAAATAAATCTAAGACAAGTAAGGCAGGTACCTACTATAGAAAGTAATGCCAAACATTCAAGTTACTAGGAAGAGAATGAAGATTAATTTAAATTAATAAATGTGCAGGTAGGAAAAAAAAATCCTTGCAGGCTAATATACTTTTCCATAAGGTATGACATGAAAGCAAAATAATAGGACAGGTTTACGATAGCACAGGTTGAGACTCCAGGCTTGACCCTTTGGGTCCTTGTTTCCCCACATGTGATTTGAAGTGATGAAATTTTGTGAAAAGCTAATTTCAGAGCTCAACACTTCCCACCGCTCCAAGACCCCACCATGAAATAGAATCACAGAATCAGTAAGGTTGGAAGGGACCTCTGGAGATCATCTAGTCCAACCTCCCCGCTCAGCAGGGTCACCGAGAGCATGTTAGACAGGGTTGCGTCCAGGCGGGCTTTGAATACAATGTGCAAGGCAGACCTGAAATCCATTTCTGCTGGAGGTGCAAAAGTCTTTGAGTGAGAATGGGGTGGAGATGAAAGAGGTTCTCTGCATGGAAACAACCACAGCCATTTTCATAAGCATAAGGTTTTTTTTTTTTTTTTTTTTTTTTTTTTTTTGCACCCTTTGAACTATTTGAAAAACCACTTAGGGCTCTCCATAATTGAATGGGTTTTGCTGAATCAAGATAAGGATTCATTCCTAGGGCTACACAAAGACATCTTCAGTATTTCTGTTGTATTCCACAAGTTTTGCAGAAGATTGGGTACTTCTTTTCATAGCAAAAAAATCCCAAAACCCTAAAATATCTACTTAATTTGTCCATACAATATAAATGCATCTTTGAGTCTGAAACCAGTCTGTAGCATGAAGTTTTCTTTCATTTAAGTTGCATTTTCATGGTCAATCATCACTTTTACCTGTAACAAATAAAAGTACATTTAAAACAAAGCTCATAATCTCTATTTTCATATGCCTAAGTATAAGAAGATGCTACTCATAGCGCTCTTTGGTCTCAGGTGATCAATTTTGCTTGAGAGGGGATATACTTTCTTTTTTTCTTTGTACTGGTGTGGAAATTACTGTGGAGCAAATGTGTGGGAGTCTGCAAAAATGTGGAGGTGCTCTTGGAGGTGACACCAGCTGTCGTGACTGCCCGAGTCAGCTGCCTGGGGGACGGAGCTCCTTGGCATATCAGCAGAGAGGCTGATGGAAAGCCAGAAAGCTTGCTGCTTTACAAATCAGCCCAGGAACAAGCAAAAAATTAGATTTAGTTTTGAGTTATGATTTGCTAGGTCTGACTTTAAATTGGATGCAGCTTTCCAGATACAGCGTGGCAGCATCAGTTGCTATTCCAGAACAGCGGTTATGCTGTGATTTGTGTATTAAAGTAGGACCAGATGTACTTTGTTTTATAATATTTAACCAGAGATTGAACATAGCCCTTTGAGGACAAGGATGTATTGATTCTGGTAAGGTTTTTACTGCCTTGTTCTGAAAATTTTCCAAGAATCAGACCATAGGGAGAAGAGAAGGATCCAAAGAAGAAATTCCTTTTATTCCTTATTCCTTTTGCTAGTCCCTACATACATGACTTTGCATTCTGAACAATTAAATTTCACCCCATTTATATTATTCTGGCCAAGCTCCCTCCACGCTGGCAAAGCCTCTTTCTGTGTTTCAGCAGCACAGGTGCATCCTTTATGCTAAAGCCGTTGTTAGGAAAAATATCAAATATGATCAGTCCCCAGAATGATCCTTAAAAAATTTCACTCATAAATTCTCTCCAATCCGATAAGCTCCCTTTTCAGTACAATTTGTCTTATCGGTTTCTTTACCCACCTTCAATTCACCTATTAATCCCCGTCTTCTCCAGCTTAGCTACTCAGGTCCTAGGCAGCCTTGACTTCGGTGCTATACTGCTGCCCAGACAGATTAGTGCTACTACAGTCCCCTTGCCTAAAATAGATCATATTGGAGAGAGAGAGCCCACCAGCCTGCAACACTCTACCTCTGGTAAACCCAAGTTAACTTATAGTATTATTTTCCATTTATCTCCACGTCTTCTAATTAGTCTTTCCTCCAAAACTGGTCTCCATATTGCATATTGTCAAGATCAGAGTAACCAGTCTGCTGCCTGTACCTTCCCCCTCCCTGCCTACCCTTGTTTAGATAATGTATTTGTCAGCAACTGCCTGTTTGACTCTGAAACTACTCTATTTTTTTTTTAACAAGTCCTTGAGTGCATTTTCTGTGCCAAATCTGTCTTTCCTCCGGGAGAGAGACTACCAGGTCTCCCAGAGCTCAGGCACATCAAGTGCTTTCAAATTCTCACTTCCATCTCAGATATAGCAATTTCCATTTCATATACACTTCTTCTCTGCAAGAGCCCTAAGTTTGCCCCCATATTTTGCATCTTGATAAGAATTAAGTCAAAGTATCTATTTTATCTGAGGCCACATCTCAGTTATCTCTGACTTCAACCCCGTCCTCACTGTATTTCCTTGCAACCTTTTTATTTACAAGTATCTTTACCCTTTTTACTCTAATGTGACAAAAATGACAAACCCTAAAGAAAATAATTTAGATTCTAGAATTTTAAAACAACCTGTAAATGTGAGCTAATCCAGTTCAAACTCTTCTAAATTAATAATGCTTAATAACTGAAATCTATGGACTTTGATGCTTAAGAATAGTTTGAGGTTTCAATTTACTTAAAGATAAAAAATCTCTCCTCTAAGGGAGCAGAAGATCTTATTATGTAGTATTTATAGGAACACTAGATAGGAAAGTTACCCCTTGGAACCATTCTAATCCTGGGAGGGATTTATGGGCTGAAGAATATTTTGTACGTATCCTGCATGTTCCACAGGTTAGACTCAACTCTGCAAACCCTGCTTGGTCTATTAATTACCTCACTCTCAATAGCCAGAACGTCTTATGAAATATTAATGTGTTGCTCAAGCAAGCCGATACAATTTAACCGTGTGTCTGCCAGCCCACTGGCACACTACAGTTTCTCAATACAGCCATAACTATTGCAACTTCTCCAGCACCGATTTATCAGTGATGCTTTCTTTTTAAATCCAGTTTTGAGTCACCTTCTGCCTAACAAAAAAAAAAAAAAAAAAAAAAAGTGTGTAAAATTGGAAGGCCCTCATCATGCTTTATTCATAACCAGCACACAGAAAAAGGACAATTCCTCAAACCCAGTTCCAGTCGAATTTGATTTATAAGTAAAGAGTGGCCACACAGGAGAATTGAATGGGGGAGAGGGCTTAGGGGGAGGTGAGGGAGCAATATCTCTCCTGAGGAGTGAGATTTCATCTGGTCATTTTGGGCAGATATATGGCAGCTGATAAACCCAAGGAAAATAGAGCTGGCGGTAAGAAAGGGTGAACGCAGCTTGTTAAGCAGAAAACCAAATGACACTGCTATAACTTCCCAGCCTCTATTTAAAGAAAGAGTTACATGGACTTTGTACATCCCTTAGCAGGGGAGTTTGGGACGCAGTCATCTCTGGATTTCCCTTCTGTTTCTTCTAGGAATACAGTTTCCAAATGTTAAGATTGCATTAAGTTAAGGGGGCTTAGAGGAGATCAAGATTAGCATTGTGAATTAATGCTAGAGGCAGGGGGAGGAACTGCTTGAACTCTCTTGTTTGGAAACAGCACAAGGGAAAGGCATGGGACTGTATTAGGAAAGCAAGATCTGATGTTCCGCAGATAACCTTCACTTTCTGCTCATATCCAAGCCCATTACTTTCCACCCATGTGATAAAAATGGACTTCTTGTGATTATTGCCCCAGTGGCCTCCCGGCTTCAAGATGAGCATTGAATGAAACGGTGGGGTGAGATTCTACTTCCAGCACATCGGCGTAAATGCTGCGCAGGAGCATAATGTTGTTGTGGAACTGCAGAAATTCCCATCGCTTTTCCCCCTCTCCCTGTTGAGCGGCCGAAGCCGCCGCCTTTTCTGGAGCAGGAGGTGCACCAAGCTCATGGAGGGCTACTGCCAAGGTTGGGGCTAAACCTAGCCGAAACAGGCAGCCATATAGAGCTGGAACCACTGCAGGCAGCAGGCTGTCCATGCTGCCTGCCTTCTGTCTGTGCTTGGAAGAGCTGGGACCAGCTGCTGAAGCAATGTGGGATGTCAGCTCCAGCTGCTGCCATGAGCAGGGTGGGCAGGAACCCACAGCCTCCTCTTTATCACCCTCCTCCGGCCCCATTCTCTCCTCCCCAGCAGACCATCACCCCATGCCCTTCCATCTAAAAGCACGAGAAACAAAAAGAGCTCTTCCATCAAAGAACAAAGGATTAGTCCTAATCTATGGTTGGGCCTATTTTCCACTAACTCATGAAAGAGCTGGCCTTGCTGCAGCCTGACCTAGACAAATTCATGTTTTCACTTGAAGAAAAACACTTAAGGAAAACAAGTAAGAGGGCATCTGTGAACAGGAAACCTGTGTGCCCAGCATCAACAGTCAGTATTTGCTGATAAACAACTTACAGAGTAATAGATTCCCGTATTTTATATATATTTGTGCTGTTGAGTTTGATTTCATTTTTTAAAAAAGGAAGAGAATACTGGTCTGGGGAGAGAAAGAGCAGAATTATTTTGGCCGTGAATTCCCTAGGCCAAAATATCCCTGCGTATATAGTCCTAAACGATTTGATTACGTCGTGCCTCAGTCAGAGGTAATGTTCACATTGTAATTTATGCTAATCTTGAAGTTGTAGCATAAGATACTACATAATACACCTGAGATTCAAAAGAGATGGATTTAATCTTAAATATTAACAAGTCTTTTTTATTTCCCTCACTCAGACTCTGCAAGTGTTTGTTTTATAGACAAAGAGCTTATAAAAGATAAGAACCAATTTCTTTTCCCTTTTCTTTCCTGCCTTCTCTCCCACCCACCACTAAGGTACTCAAAGAACCATATGCACTTGCAGCCAAACCAGCCCTCAGCTTCCACAAGATTTTCATCTCCTGTGCATCTATGCTATTGACAGCAAGGAGAGTGTTTTGCAAGGACATTTCAGCTGTCTCAGCACAGCACAATGAAGCACTGGGCAAGAGAGCTCTAGCTCTCATCCCCATAGCCCTGCCCCTCCACTGTGCGGTGGCCCAGCTCTGTGCAGGAGGCCATCAAATGTTGTCGAGCTGGGTGGGAATTCGTCTTGCACAGAACGGTTCAACAGTGATCAAAGGAGCAAGCACACCCATCAGGCACATTGGTGATAGCCATTCTCCCTTATGTTTTGTCTTGATTATTTACACTTGCAATTCAGGAGCAGGTCTAGCCTGGTAGAACAAGTCCCACCTAAAATGATTTATACCTCCATGGATTCACTGCTATTCTGGTGATAGTTATTTACTATTGTCACTATGATCATTATCTGTGGGTCCCAGAGATGTTACAGGGCACTAGATATTGATAAACCCAATAAAAAAAGTCACCTTTATCCCAAAAAGCTGTCTGTTCAGGCACCTGACTGTGAGACATCAGGCTACTACACATCGGCTGCACCAATATAGCTTCCCATGTGTATGATACGTGTAGCAGAAATAAGTAATTCAGTTTCCTTAAGTCTGCAATAGAAGACAGCTTTGAGCCAAACAGCTTTGTGCTGTGCTTGTGCTGGGATAGGAGCACTGGAGTTAAATGACTTAGCCTGTGAGATCTGGATGTGACTCTCCCTCTACCTGAAAAGTAGAAGCAGTAGGAAGCTTATCAGATAGCATCAGAGAGCTACCAAAATGGATGTACGGGGGACACAGAAGGCATTAGGGTCAGTGCATTTCTGAAATAACTCCTCACCTGGGGGTTCTGAGCAGGCACTGAGCTGACCAGGATACTGGCCCAGGGTAACCCCCTGAGACCTCTCAGTTCAGGTGCAGTTTACTGAGGGAACAGGTTATTCCAGGCACAGGCAGCCTCAACCTCCGCTGATCCCTTCCTCAAGGCCAACAAGGGTGCCCATGAAAGACGATAAGACTGGGAACGCCAACCCACCTTCTGCTGCTCCTCAGAGAAGACAAGCTGCAGGGTAGCCAGGCACCAGGAGAGAGAGGAAGCCATATGGGCCAGAAATGAAGAGTTTCATGTTTGACTGGCTGGCTGGAGTCGTTTTTTCACAGTTTTAACTTGCACACAAGCCAAACGGACATGATTAGATGGGACCTGAAACTTTCGATTGCCTTGCCTGATCAACCAAAAATTTTTAAAAAATACTAACTCTGTAACTAGATTGTATCCTTTGTTGCTGTACATTCAACGCTGTAACGCATTGTGGGCTTTCTCAAAAAGATACAGATGAAAAGCACATTATCAAGCTGATACGGCAACTGAGGATCTCATTAACCCTGTGCCTTTCTCAGTTCTCCTGAGTGCAGGAGCCTCTCAGCTCTCGTGCTCTCTCTACAGACCTCACTCCTTTCTGAGCACAATGACACCAGTGTGTAACAGCAGCCACCTACCAGGTCTTCGTTGCGTTTTTAGCTTTGTCATAGATGCCTCATAGTACTGAGTGAAGTTGGGATTTGCATCATGGGGAAGATGGATTTTTAAAAGTTTTTAAGTATGCTAATAAATACATCCTGAAAACCACTTCAGCCACTGAATTCATGCTCATAATGTTGTTTTGCTGCATGGATAAAATATCTCCTAAGGAGAAAAATGAAAATGAAGCTGAATGTATATCTTGTCCCCCACACAGAGAAAAAAGCTACACACCATTAATAAAAAATGAAAACTAAAAATTTAGCCAAAGACTTATTCATTTTCCTTTTACTTAGAATCACAACATGTTTTGAGAGAAAACATATTTTTCATGAATTTAGACACAGTAAAAACTTCTCCTAGCCTCTTAATTCAAACACTTTTTGCTTAACCAGATTATAGGTCAACTGACAGGTCATAATATTTCCTCTCAAATTCCACATTGCCTGTAAGATTTTGAAGTCTTTCTTCTTCACCCCCCCCCAAAAAAAGAGAGTCAATTTTTTACATAACAGAAAAAACAGGCTGCAAATATTTAAATGCCAGGAAGCTAAGGCCATAGTTCTTTCACAGAATACAATGGCACTGAAAGTATTTAAACGAATGCTTATTTCTGCACTTAGAAATTTTCTCCCTGGTAATTTGATAGAATCAAAGTTCAAGATGATAAAGCTTTGTGAGAACAGGTCCTTGTCATATGTTTGTTTAAGACCTAGCAAAGTGGAGGCCTAATCCTGCTTAATCTCCTAAGACTTACCACAAAATGAGATAATTCATTTTAAATATAAATCTGTGCACGTGGAATATTAAGTGTGCAGTCTTACCGGTGTAGAACAGTACAAAATTCCATCTGAACTTGCTTAGAAAGAGAGATAATTGCATGACGGAAACCTACTTCATTTTATATTCCTGTTTATTGGAAAGTCATATGTAGTCCCTGCACAGGATTTTATATACACTAATGTACTAATTTTCTTTGTATACTTACAAACCAGATAAGCATTCTCTCCCACTTCACAGATTGAAAAGCTGTGACAACGAAGTGAAATGACTTTCCCAAAGCCACAGAAGGAGACCTTACTGGAAAGCAATGTGAGTGCAAACATTAAGAGGTTGCTGTGAATGGCAGACTGGGGACAGACGTTCAAACTCACAGTAATAAGTGTAATGATGAACCTCATTTATCACATGTGAATTCACTCTGTCTGATTCATTTTGCCCACAGCTGAAGAACTCATTTCTGTCAAAAATATTTCACTGTGCCCATGGTGGGCTACTTAATCACACACAGATTTCTTCGTTCTTCTGGGCAAACTGTGAGACTTTTCATCAAAGCACAGCCTTAGGATAAAAAGTGCTTTCATTTATTATCTTCAGGCAGCAAATGACAAATCAGAGCTGTGGGATATGTTGCAGCAAGGGACAGATTTGATTTTGTACACAGCTTCATGTGCCATCTTCCTCTGTGTCTTAATCTTACCAGATGTCCTTTGCCAAGAGATCACCTCCATCCCACCCTATCTCCAGGGCTCTCTACTAAGTCAGCGTGGGACAAGTCGCACTGTTCCCCATGGCATGCACTTTGTCCATAACACCCACTTTCTGCTGTTTCCCCCCTCTTCAACTTTTATTTTACTTTACAGATAGAGGTTGTTCATTGGTTCAAGGCCATTAATAGAACAATGATCAAATAAAAAGACCCTGGGCATAAACACGACAAGTAAAAAAAAATAGGTGGCTGTTCAGAATGTTTCTAATATCATATTATTCTGGTGCTTCAGTACAGTTTTTGACCTTAAGCAAAGGAAAGTTGATGACTTTAATAGAGTTTCCCCATAAACCTTTGTCTTTCTTTTCCTCCTGAAAAAAAAAACAAGCTGTCTGATATCTTTTTTCTTTCTTTCTAAGCAAGAAACCCTTTCCTCCTCTATCAGAGCAATCAAATCTGTGATTCACAGCATTGGCTTCAAGGTACTGGCTTGGGTACTAAAGAGCACTTAAAGGAAATTAATCTGAATTTTGCTTCACAGAAAGGGCATGTTTTCACTTTATTTTCAAATTAAAGAAGGAAAAGTAAAAAGAAGTGGGAGCAGAGGGGGATGAAGCAAGGTGGGGCTCATTATGAAACCGCAGGGCAAAAATTGGTTCACATTAGAAATGCTTCAGAGCTCAGCATTAAATTTCTTCCTTAACAGTAAATAAGCTGGTGAGCAATAAGAAATGTATAAGTACTTCCAGGGGGGTTGTAGATTAGTCGACACAGGGGTTTGTTTAATGTCTCCCTCTAAGTGCATATTGTAGTTGATATTAAAAATTGGATATTAGAGTTTGGCTTGGACTATTCTATTTATTATTTGTGTTATGATGGAGAATGAAATTCTGCCTCTTGTGTTTTATGGGTGGTTAAGCTAGATAATCTGATCATCGCTCCTGGCCTTACACTCTACGCAGCTGGAGGTTGCAATAAGGATCGGAAGGCTCCCTCTTATTAAATCTGAGAGTAAATTCACCGTTATTATTTCTTGCTTTATAACAGTACATCAACAGGAGGGCCTTGTTGCACTAGACGCTATACAAATATAGAGCCAATATATGGTCTTTGCTGAAAACGGTTTACAGCCTAAGGTGAGAGAAACAGGCCAGAGGGGAGGGAAGAGACAAATAAATAGACTCTTTGGAGTCAAGTCAGTATGATAAACCTAGATCCTGACTTCATAAAAGCCCTTTCCCTGAAGTTGTAAGCTTTCACCAGACACTCACCTTTTCAGTAGACCTGGGATGGTCATCCTGTGCCCCAAGGGCTAAATCTGGACTTCAAGAGGAAGGGACCACATCACTAACGGGGCCAGCTGGAAATGACCTGGTCTCTGCAGGGCCACCTGTGAATCTCTGCAGCTGGGGAATCTAGTGGCTAAAGTGCAGCCCTCCTTTTCCTTAGATGTCAGAGAGGGAAATGTAGCCACTCAACTGGCTTAGCCCAGCCTCTGTACTGCTGGCCAGAGAAGACAGCACAGAGGAACTGGTCAAGGATGAAGTGACCTTCATGTAGATATTGGTTGCCAATTGTGTTTGGTTAAAGATTTGCAGATTGTCTCTTAGCTAGGGATGTTTGGGTCCAGAGGAAATAGTCAGGCCTAAATTTGGTTGAATAGTAGCTAAAATGAGGGAAAATAACATCACAGGGATATAAAATCTTCAGACAGGAAAAATTTCCCCAAAACCTGAGTGAATGCTGTTCATAAAGCACTATTAACCTTTACTGTAGCTCTGATCAACATTACCTAGTTCTCCATATAAAATTTGTGTCACCAGGTGATCTGAATGGTTTTTATGTGGCTCCGTGCAAGTCTGTTGTGATTGTTGTGAAGGACTCAAAAATCAGATCCAAACACTACCAGTCTGGATTTGAGAATTTCACACTCATTCGTAGTTTGTGTCCCTTATCCCACCTGAGGCCTGTGATAGACAACTGGGAGCTGTGATATCCATTTCCTGTCCCACCATCTCCCTTGCACCCCTTTCTGGTCTTTATTTCTGTTCTGCTTCCTGGTAAAACTACATTATTTGTTATGCCTGGTGCTGTTCACAGCAAAGTGATGGCTTTGAAAGAAAAAGAAAAATGTGTTTTCTTTGATTATATGATTTTTATGTTTCACAAATGGAGATCATGTGTGCCATATCATTAATACCTGTGAAGGTGAGGAGGAACTGAAATTTGAACAGTTCTTTTTTCTTTTCTCTGCCATGGAGCCCTATTATATATTCTAATGCTGCACAGGTCTTGGTTAAGGTAAACAGACTTTAAAACAAAATACAAGAATGGCCATAATGTCTGAGAACATCTAGCCCACCAGCCCTTGGTAAAAGTAAGAACTGAGCAACTCGAGCCCATTTTAAATCTGGATACTACTACTCCGGGGAGCTTGGGTTCCCACTATTTGGCCTCTTGCCCTTATTTCAAAATAGATAGTGAACACTAAATTCCTCTCTGCCCTCTCAAGATATTTTTACCCACTTTTTCTAGTATTTTTTCTTAATATATTTCTTAGCTTTTTAGATTTGGAAACTTCTGTTTTGGTCTTTCCTTCCTAACTGCTTCCTAAGCTATGCCTTAAAAGATTTCAGGCTGCTTTGATTCTGACATCTCTCTCAGATATTGGCTCCCTTCCCCCAGGGTTGATTGCATACTAATAACTTATTTTCTTTCCTTTTTTTTATTGTAATTATATGTCCCATAGGACAGCTATTGTGTTTTATATACACAAAAACATCCTGAAAATTTAATGTCAGCATAGCAATGGGGAATTCAGAATCTAAACACAACCACGCATTCATTTCCCTTCTACTGTTCATAAATTCTTACAATAACAAAAGCTTCTAAGTAAGTTAACTATCTTTAAATCACCTCCTCCCAACTCTTTGTTTATTTTGTCATGAGTCAGGAAATGTGTCCTCATTTTGGGGGTAGGGAAAAGTCTTTTGTAGAGTGGCAAGGAAGAGGGATGCTAGCTGGCTTTTCTCTTCTATTTTATTTTAAATGTCTTTTATATGTGTGTGGCAAGCAGCAGGCCTTTTTATATACAGGAGACCAAGGCAAAATATGCAGTGCTGTTCCTTTCCTCTTTCTCATTTGTGCAAAACCAAGGGGTGCTACATTATCTGAAAAGCAGACAAGACTTATCTGTCACTTGCAGAGCTTGGCTAATGTATGTTGCAGCCATCCCAGGAATACTGTCTCAGCGATATAAATGTAATAGAGGCAGTACAAATGCATGGCATTAAATCAAATGTCAACTCTGACCTTTAGAGGTCAGAGAATCAGAAGCAGGGAGCAGCAAATGCTCTTTTTGAAGCTGCTTAGAGATCTGCTATATCACACCCCAGAAAAGCTGGTGATGCTTTATGTCCCTGACCACAGAACATGGGGTGCTGCAGGGCTTATCACTGCCTGCCCTTGAAGGAGCTCCAGGATCTCCCTCAAACCAGGGTAGCACACCTTTGTCCCACCAGACCAGGGATAGGAGCACCTCCTTGCTGTCCCTTTGAGATATAAGAAGTTTGTCTTTGTTGTAAAAGGGAGGAAGGAGGTTCCCATTGATGTATTTTGGTGATGCAAGTCACTACTTCTTGCTGGACAAGATATTTTCACTGGAAAGTCTCCTGGCATTTTGCGATAGGAAACAGTGACACCTTGAAGGTACCCTGTGAAGCAAGCTGATGTTTTCAGAGCACACACTGGAGAAAGGGGGAAACTTAAACATCAAGGGATCCTTCAGTTCAACGAAGTCATTGGTGATAGTAAGGGTTGAAAGCCCTGATCTTGCCTTAACTGCAGTACCAGATTGTCTCCTGAAATGACATATGCTCCATGGGCAGCAGCAAATCTTCATGTACACTAATATTGCCTCAGTAGATCTGAAGCAATGGAGAGAAATGGAACAGGACCATCCAGGAAAGACTCCCCAAAGGAGGGAGTGACTTGAGGACTGACAAAGGGTCAGTTTTTCCACCAGCACATCAACACAATTATTTGCTCCATCCTACAGTAATACCAAACATTAGGCACGGGAGCCAAAAAACATATGCCACCTCCTGGCTGGAGGGTGATCTAGGGGCAAGCAGGGGTGGCACAAGGGACTAGCCAGGGAATTGTGACTCCAGGTGACAGGGCAAGGGAGCAGCACCCTCACTGCAAAGCCACCCTAGGGCACAGATGGCCAGCCCCAAGTGTTGCTATTGTTTTGTTTGTTTGTTTCCACTACTGATTTTCCATCAGATCAACAAGCTGAACTGGTGACACATGGGACTACTAGAGGTCACACAAGGGAAGAGCAGAAAGGTGTCACTGGAGCCTGATCATCCCTACCAGCATCAGCCCACTCTTAGACTTGTTTTAAGCAGTTGTTAAACTGGAGGGCTCTGGAGATAGATGCTGATATCATGATAACAGATACCACAGTAGTACCAAAACAACCCAAAATGTGAGATTTTCCATAAATGTTTCTCATCCAAGTGCAGCATTAATTAAACCTGACCCTGCTTAGTTTGTTGAAGTAAGAGGTTCTATGTCTGGAGGTGTCAGGTCTTTAGGCTAAATGGATTAACAAACAGGTCAAATATAATACATCACGCAGCCCAGAAGGGCTAATACAATTTGATCTCAATAGTGCCTTTCTGAAGCAAGTTAATTAAAGTAACAGCTTACTTTTCTCTTTTTTAAAAAAAATACTTTTGTTCAAAGGAAATTATTACTCTGAATATTTTGCTGTGTTTTGTTTAATTATGCAACCTATTACAAGAAGGAACTAATTAGAAAATATCTCTGGGTTTGGAAACTAACTGCATCAATGCATTTTCACAAAGGGTTTTCATCTTCTAGAGACAAAGATCGCTTTCAGCTATAATTAAGGCTGATAAACCTGGTAAAGAGGAAATTAACAAAAATCTCAGCATGCTGAGCAACTTAAAGGACTTATGAAAATACACTTTTTAAAAGTAAAGGAAAATATCAACACTCAAGTGAACAGTCCGTATGACATTCTTAATTATATTTTAAAAGTCATGGGTTTCTGATCAAATCAAGCACTCCCTCTTACTTTCTACAGTTTGATGTTTCATGCCATTTAATTGCCACTTAGTAAGAGTGGAAGTCTCTTTTCCATACACATTAAGGGCAGTTGCAATCAGCAATAAATTTCTAGAAAACAATTTGTACAAATCAGTTCCTTAATCAAGAGATTGGAAGCACTGGCTGATTTACTGTTCCTTTCTTAATGTGTGTGTGCCTTTTGGGAATAGGTGTCAGCACCCCAGGGTCTTGTCCCAGATTCTGCCCTTGATTTATTCTCATACTGTGGACAAATCACTTAACCTCCTTGAAACTCAGTTTATCTTCCTATAAAATGGACATGTGAATTTATTTACCTAACTCCTGGACTGACTATGCCTACAGTAAATGCTTATAAAATTCCTTGAGAACCTGGCATGAAAGGTGAGATACTATACAAATGACATATATTGAAATATGAGGCTGTTTCAGATGCCAGCCAGCTTCCCATCAGAACCTTCCCATTGCACACCCTTTAACAGGGAAGGATCTTGTGCTATATTCAACTCTCCCTGTGAAGCCACAGCAGATCCATGAAGAGTAATCACAAAGTTGAGACTGTAACCCTACAACATAGGTCTAGATGGAAAAGACTCTTAAAACTTGGGGAAAAAAGTAGCCTGAAAATGCCATCAGATCAGATGTTGTAAGTCTCAGGTGAGACACGTTCAGCATATCCACAAGAGCTGTCCTAGCTGAAGAGAGGTGAAATCCTATCAGCCATTTTTACCTCTCAGATAAACCCTCTTTAGAAGACTCTGAATCCTCCATGTAACACTTTCAGTCTCTACCCTCAAAAACATATGTATTGATTTTAAAATGTTGCACTAGTCATATTATCAGTCCTGCCAGGGTACTAGACATGACACATCAGAAGTAAGTAAAGGGATCTTGGAAAGAAGCAAGGCTCTAATTAATGGGATGCTGACAAGTCATACAAGCTTGTCGAGTGCCTTACCTAATGAGTCATTAATAGTGACAACAAATAACATCCTACAGGGCCTCCTCCCCTAGCTCACAAGCTTGGAAGAATTTACAAAACAATCTAAAATTTGATAAAATAGATAAACACAAGGATTACTTTACTCAGAACTGAGTTTGAAATTTGTTGTAGCCTTCAACTGGAGATATTGCTGTCTATTCAGACAGACAGGAGCAGATGGCTTCTCCGCTAATGCTATAGAGAAGATGGATCCCTGTTATTTCCCTAGACCATTATAGAAGAGAGAGGTAAAATCACATGCCTTGGAAGCAGTATATTGATATTCAAAATAACTGTGAGTTACTCAGTCCCACAGTTTGTTCTGTGGAAGAGTCCCGGATCCTGCAGGAAAGAAATAAGGCAACAAGCAGGACTGCAACCCTGGACTTCAGGAGTGCAGACTTTGGGCTCTTCAGAGACCTAATTGGTGGAGTCTCATGGGTTAAGGTCCTAGAAGGAAGGGGGGTCCAGGAGAGCTGGCCAGGATTCAAATATCACTTCCTCCAAGCTCAAGAACGGTGCATCCCTGTGAGTAAGAAGTGCGGCAAAAAAGGCAGGAGACCTGCCTGGGTGAGCAAGGAGCTCCTGGCCAAATTCAGACAGAAGAAAAAAATACACAGATTGTGGAAGAGGGGACAGGCTACTTGGGAGAATTATAGGAATGCAGTCAGAGTATGTAGAGATGCTGCGAGGAAGGCTAAGACCCAGCTGGAATTGAGTCTGGCAAGGGATGTCAAGGACAACAGGAAGGGCTTCTTCAAATACATCAGCAGCAAGAGGAGGACTAGGGAGAATGTGGGCCCGCTACTGAATGGGGCAGGGTCCCTGGTGAGAAGGGATACAGAGAAGGCAGAATTACTGAATGCCTTCTTTGCGTCAGTCTTCACTGCTAAGGGCAGCCCCCAGGAATCCTGCAGCCTGGACATGAGGGAGAAAGTCTGGAGAAGGGAAGACTTTCCTTTGGTTGAGGAGGGTAGGATTAGAGACCTTCTGGGCAGGCTAGACATCCACAAATCCATGGGCCCTCATGGGATGCACCCATGGGTACTGAGGGAGCTGCCGGATGTTGTTGCCAGGCCACTCTCCATCATCTTTGAAAGGTCCTGGAAAACTGGAGAGGTGCCTGAGGACTGGAAGAAAGCCAATGTCACTCCAGTCTTCAAAAAGGGCAAGAAGGACTAGCCAGGCAACTATAGGCCAGTCAGCCTCACCTCCATCCCTGCAAAGGGGATTCAACAGCTTCTGGATGTCATCTCCATCTGCAGCAATTGCTATAGCTCTCTAACTGCCCTTCAGTTCCCTCAACCTCTCTCTACTCTCAGTTAAAACGATTACGCTCACTGACTAGGTGTTTCCCAGCAAGAAAGATCCATTGGCCCTATAGAAGACAAGGTCCTTGGCTGTGGCAGTATAGCTCCCTGTCACACGATCTGGTGGCCTAGAAACACTCTACCTGTTGAAGTATCTCATGCAAAGTGGTTTGGGGATGGGAGAGAAGACTTTTAAGGTGTCTTCTTCTATGAGCTCATCTTCAAGTTGGATGAGGTAGGAAAAGTGTATAATTCAGCTGTGACCATTGTATAAATCTTTACACAATACCAGTTTGTTTGGCAAGTGGGAGGTGAACCACCTAGAGCAGCCTACAGACAATACTCCTTCTTTGCTGCAACCCATCAGGTCCCTTCCAACCTTACTGATTCTATGATTCTATGATCAGGCTTCCCCCAGCAACTAAAGGCTGAATTTTAGCATCATGTAGTCTGTACAAAAACAGCAGGGGAAACCTCACAAAGGGATATGTCCCCATCTGAACAGTAGGCAGATGAGGAATCTGGGACTGCCAATCACTTAAGGTGAATAGTTGCAGCATTGCATGATTAGGAACATGCTTTCTATAGCTTCCGAGTACCTTCTGTTCATACAGGTGTCTGTGTAGACAGGTTGAGAAAAGGCCAAGCCACCATCCATGAGAGATTGAATTACCTGAATAATTTATCTCATTCTAGTGTCCCTGGGCAAGCGGCAGTGGGTACTTTGCAGCTCTTTGTAAAATGAATTTGGGTTTAATTGAGTTCCCGACTCAATTCAAGTCAAGTGGAATTCTGATTCCCTTTAATCAGCTCTAATTCTCTCTTTCTTTCTCTTCCTCCTGCTATACTGTTATCTTTGCCCAGGTTTCTGCTGATTTCTTCAAAGAAAAACTTAAAAGAATACAGCCGTCGGTTAGCCCTCACAGTCTCTTTCTCAATCATTTATTCTTGCCTCTCTGACTGTTAGCTTAGGTTCATACACAGGTTAAAACAGAGATTTCCTTTCACATCCTTCTTTCCACCTCTTCTCAGTTACTGTGAACATCACAACTGTGGTGCCCATAATTCCAGCCCAGCTCCTGAGCACATCTTTGTTTCTGCAGATCTTTGTTTCTGGCTGTGTGTAAATCTTGCCGGATCCTTCCGTTTTCATACCTCAAAGCTTTTGCCTTTCCAAGTCAGGTGTACAAGTAAAAACTACCTCTCCTTGGTTGCATTAACATTTGGCTTCAGCAAATGCAATCAGTCCTGCACATTGAGAGGGCTTCCGGAGAGGACCTGCTCTGGCCTTGGCTTGGGAAGCCAAAGACAGATGTATCAGGGGTTGGTTTGGCGCGTAAGTTCGGGATACTCTTAAGCAATTTTTTTCACTGCCTACTGAAGAATGTGTGACCCTCCTTATGCATGACAAACGGTGCCATACTCCAACTCCATACCACACACACATAAGTGAAATGCTCCAGGCTCTGGTCTTCACTGACTGTTCAAGGAGTCATGTCATCTATTTTTTATCACTCCTGACTGCAGAAGCCATAGCAGCAGCTATGCCACAGATGGCTGGCTTAATATGTCCCCATGCTGAGATTTTTTTCCCCTGTTTTAGAGTCCTTTCCCTCTTGGGGACAGGAATATCTGAATGTATGTTGCAGGAAAGCTGTATAATTTATCTTCATTGTCACCCAGTACAGAGCTCTTCCTCCAACTGAACTAGCAGATGCAATTAGAAAAATAAAATAAAATTAATGTATTTGATTTTGCAGTGATGATATCATTTTAAAATTCTGCTACTTTCTCTTAAGTATACAGCTATGGGTGTCTGAACTTTTGCTCTTTCTGTTCCCATTTGAAGTGTCAGAATATAGAATAGATGCACAGGGAAAATAAAAGTATCTCTTAACCTCTCAGAAGCCTAATTTTTTTGAAATACAAAGGCCTGAGAAAGGACCAGACTATACTCTTTTGTCAAGGCCCCAGTATTTTATAAGAACGGTTGCCCTCATTCACACAGAGAACCGTGAATAAAAATATAAGATCACATTCATACCTATAGGTGAAAAGATTTCAAGGCTCAACATGAAGCCCTTCAGTGGAATGGAAACAAATTTATTACCCATCGTTTCTCAAAGGCTTTTATTATTTTTATCAGCTGCAATTGCCTCAGGTTCTCACCATGCAAGCTACTGTGCAAACACATAACAAGTTTCTGCCAGAAAAGATTATTTTAAAGCAGACTCCAAAAATAAGTGTCAGAGGAGTGAAAAAGAGGGAAACAGAGGCATGGGGAAGTGTTGTACCTGTCCAAAGCATAGTCCTTGAAACCTGAGCCTCTACGGGCCGCTCGAGTATCCCAAATATAAAAGCAAGCAAGGCAAGGATAAGAAACCTTTCAGTCAATTTTCCTTATCCATAAGAGCTGCTTGGCCATTCCTCTATTTAGCATTCAGAGGTAAAGATATGACTGATCCAACCACTAAGAATAACAGTCCAACCTAGCAGTAGTCCTGTCTCGTGCAGAGGGTGGAGGATGGTCAAAAAAATTCTCCTGAGGGACTGTGAGGGGGTGAGAGAAGAAACTTTTTCCCAGTGTCAAAAAGATGCCAACCTGCACCACCAGCATGGCAGTTTACTGGATCAAGGCTCTATCCAGTATATGTTCATTTTTGCCTTTGGCCTTGGGATCACCTGGCACTTCCCCTTTCCAGGCATCATTTTTCCTATATATAAACTGTTAACGAACAGTTAACAATTTTCATTATTTAAAGCTCTTTTGACTTTTTATTCTAAAAGACTCAAGTAGGATTATTCTTGAAAATATACCTTAAAGACCTGAAAAGGGTTCATAGATGGAAGGTGATGTTCTGTAGAAACAGAAGGAATGGGGATTTCCTCACCTTCATGCAGTGATATGTTGATAAAATTAGGGATAAAACACCATTTTCACTGCACCACATGGATTTAGATGGTAGAAACAAGATAAGACACTGAGATGGCAGTGCGTTTGAATCACAGATTTTCATTCAGGCCCATCTTTATTAAAAGGACTGCTTTTTCTGTTCCTTAATGGCTTAAATTTAACCAATAAAGCAGAATGTTAGTAAGCAAATGTCTTCTAGAAAGCAAATGCTCCATAAACAACTCCCCGATTCCATACCATTTACATCTGAGAAACACATTCCATTAGGTCAGGACAAAAAAAAAGACAGAACAAGCTCAAAATATACTGCTAGTCCTGAGATACATACTGCTGCTCTTCCTAATTATTCTTCTAGTTGCAGACATTGTTAGTGGCAAACGTCTCTTTCCCTGGAGTACAGAAATGAGAAACAAGTCTACTTTGAACAAAAGCAAAAACATAACTGTATATGAATGATGCTTTCTTCATGAATTCCACCTGCCTGTACTGCCAGCATTTCCATTAGCACTCTTTTTTTAAAAAAAATTTCCCTAATCTTCTGTTAGGAAAACAATATTACTGAATGGGTTTGAAGGCAATTATAAGACTGAAGGCAATTTTTCCTGGGAAGCATACAGCTCCCTTGAAAGCGATACGGTCAAATAGAGACACGAAGGGAGAGATAAGCAAGTACAATTCTGTTGTACAGCTTGGAACAATAATAACTGGTTGCATTTATAAGGTATTTCCTGTTTCTGTACAGGCTCAGCTCTGAGGGTGACATGCTATGGTCATGGGAACATCTAAGCATTTCTCAATAAGGTCTCGAAGCCCTTAGGCTTAATCCTGTCCTTATCTTCTGCTGCTTCCTCTCTTGCCAGAAGTGCAGTGAAAATATTTTACCAGGAAAGAACCTGCAGTTCTGGCCAGGAATGACAATTTTGGAAGCCCACACTTCAGAAGCAAAAAGATCAGCCTATCAGAAAAAAATGCATTCACCTGGAAACATGTTACTTGATGTTTTGAAGTGTGGTTCTATTTTGAACAGTTATATTGTGTACAGTGGTCTGAGCCTTTTCTTGAAATCATCTAAGCTATTAAAATCCTGATGTGAAAGACCTAAGTATTTTTGTCATTGGTTCTCCAGTTACGGAAAATGAAGCTGAGTTCCTCATTCTTGAAAGAAAAGCATCAGTAAATTGCCGTCTTACAATTCTTGCAAGCTCTGAATTAATGACAAAACTAATAAAGGCACTTTTAAGAAAAAAAGCAAGGATCATGCAGCATAAGATACTCTTTATTTCTTTGACATGCATAGTTTATTTTTAATTATTCCTTTTGCTTTACAGTACATTAATAAATGCTCTGGAGTATATTTAGGGTAAGTAATGAAATCTTAGTAATACAGGGCTTCACTACAAGCTTCTGAGGCTTGCTGACAAAGAGGCAGAGACCTTGGGGGAGATTTTGTTCATGAATGATGCCTCCATGAAAATTAGCAGCCTGTAAATTAATGAGGTTCTCCCAGAAGGGGGGATTCTGCTCAGCTAATCTGAGCTCTCTGAATTGTAGCAACAGTTTCCAAATTTGTACATAGACTTCTTCAAGATTCAGTTGAGAAAGAGACAAAGTCATCTTCATCCCACCCTAAAATAAGGGTTTCTCAAAGGTGATTCCTTGACCACAGATGCTGAAGAATGAAAATGCTCAAGTGAGATTAGGAGATCAAGGTTTAGACTGCAGAGGTTAGTGACGGAAATGAGTTGCCTAAATGCAGGTTTCTAGCTCCCTGTTAGATGTCCTACAGCATTTGAGACTTCGTCACGGGGCGGATAGCTATGATATGCCTGGTTTGTACCAGCTGTGAGTGGACAGCCTCTGTTTTACCTAGCATCCCTGGCTTTCCAAGCAGTACCACAAGTCTGTGCATCAGGTAGCAATACTTCTCCTCAGCCCAGCATTGTGGGAAGGCTCAGCCTGTGAGGCAGCAATGGCTTCACAGAGCCACGGAATGGCTGAGGTTGGAAGGGACCTCTGGAGATCATCTAGTCCAACTCCCTTGCTCAAGCAGGGTCACCTAGAGCTTGTTAGACAGGATCGCATCCAGGAGGGTTTTGAATATCTCCAGAGAACTTCTATATCTATTTGAAATAATAAAGAGTAAAGCAACCCTCCGAACTGAAGGATAGTTGAGAGCAATCACATTAGAAAATCATATGCTGTGTTTGGCATCTGCCAGTTTTCTCCAGTTAGAAAATAGGAGATGGAGAACTGGTTACTGGTAATTTATTTCACTCCAATATTTCTCATGCAAACAAGAAGGAGATACCCCTTCTCACAATTTATTTCACTGAGAAGTGGACCTCATTAATGTCTCTAGCATGTGTTATGGCATAAAATAGACTGCAATCTGGGAAGAATTTGGAAGAGAGGAGAAGGTGGTGAGAAAAGACACTTTGCCTTCAGCTTTTGGAAAGAAAACGTGATTGAAGCTGAAAATCACATGTAGTGCTTCGTTGCACAAGATTTCCTATCCTATTCCAATATTTAACACAATTTTCATGACCTGCAACACATTTATAGGAGACAATATGCTTTTTCTTGCTTCTGATGTTGAGGCAATTATGTTTAAAGATAAAAAATTTTTACTATCCTTTATAGAACTTTTAGCAATAAAAATATTGCATAACAAAATAATCTTAAACTGAGATGAGAAAAAAGTTAAACAAGGAACAGGCTAAGGGACATCTCCTTTTCCACAAAGGCATGTACCACCCAAAGGCCATCTCACACACTATGAATGTTCATAATGTCCAAATTACGCTCCTCTACATAAATCCTGTTTCTTTCGATGTAGCAGGCCTAAGGCTAAACTCTACTAAATAGCAGACATGATTTTATCTGTCATGAAAAGCAACCATCAAAGCCCCCTTCTCACCTTCCCTTGTACACCTCTCTTAAATATGCGGCTCTGGAAGAAGAAGTGGCACTGGAACAGATTTGAGGAAATGAAATATTGTGCATTAATTAGAATAGCCCTAACAGACTGTTGTGTCTGACACCCTCTCATGCCATCTAACAGCTCTCTCTCAACCAAACAGCACCCTTCTCAGCACAGCTCTTTCTGTCATGTATCCAGCATAAACAAGCTTTTTGTTGTCCTCAGATCACAGACCTTCTCCAAGAACTTGGATCTTATAGTGAAGATACAGGTTGAGATGGGAAAAGAGTAAATAGAAAACACTATTTTGCATATTAAGATGCCTCTAGACATATCCAGAAACAAATTCATAGGCACCTGAAGAGTTGTGCTGCAGAAATATTGTAATGTCTGGTAACGTCCAAACGAAGGGCCAGCTGAGCACAGATTACACAAGTAGGTGTCTGACAGTACAATTCAGCAAGGCAAACCTCCCTTGCTTGATTCACACCAAACTAGTAATGTGTCCAGTATAGACATAGCATCAACTCCTCTTGTGACTTTTTGGAATATTAATGGAGCAAATTCTTTTAGGGGGTTGTTTTTTAACAGTATTTACCCATCTCCTATTTGATTTTAAAGGCAAATAAGAAACAGACTAAAATGCAGAGGCTTTCAAATCTTTCATTTAAATTCAATGAAGAAATGAAAGAGTAAAAGAACCTGTGCAGGCTATACAGTTAAGCTTAAATGCTTTGCATAAAAGCATAGTATGGCATGATATTTTTGTATTACGATATGGTAGTAGATAGATAGATACAGTCCCTGAGTCAGGAAAACTGAAGATCCTTCTCTATCAGTAGTTTGTGTTATCAGCTACCCCAAATATCAGATAAAAGGAACTACATGCATTGTGAAGACATATGATTTAAAGAAAGCAACTGGTTCCCTCCTGCATCTGCTAGGAATGGGTGGTACCCCACCTGCAGCAACCATAGTCTTGCAGTCTTACGTATATATCTCACAGCAGTTGTTCTTAGTCCTTATTCCAGGCAGAAAAGGAAATCAATTCTGAACAAACCCCCTCCAGTTCATAATTTAGAAATACATTATATGTTCATTGTATGCTCAATAAGAGGATTCCAGTGTAGCCTGATTGCTCCTATCATCATTTGAGCAACAGGTCAAGGATTAAGTGTCTCAGATCTCAGAATTTCTACTTTCTAATTCTGCCACTGATTTATTTTACTGATTTATTTTATCACAAGCTCATTTCTCTGTCACAAGGAGAGCATGTGAATGGGTCTACAATAAGACAACTTTTAGAGATGTCCCAGTCAGAGACGACTTTTCATGATACACCTCTGGCCTTGAGAACATACTTGGTTCAGCTCACTGTGTAAAGAGTGGCCCTCTACAGAAAATCTGGATTCACAGTATTTTATCTCCAGCTCCTGGATATGACAGAGCATAAAACTCATATCCATCAAGATGTAGTAATAACAAGCAAGATGTCTTATATAGCTGTGATTTTTCTGCCTGGCCTTCACAGAGATCTTTCCCTCTTTTTTTCCCCTCCTCTATACAATTATATAGGGGCAGGTAAGCTGAAGCAATTTGAATTCCCCCAATTCTTGAGTGCGCACAGGTGCTTAGACACCTAAATGACCTGTAGTGGAGAAGTGATTACATTCCCCAGAAGGAAAATGAAGCTTGTTTTGCCAGGTAAAGAGACAATACAACTGGAAAGTTGACACCCAAATTCCAGGCTCCCTGGTTGCCATGATACCTGACTGATAATGCTGTCATTTTCTGTGTTTAAATCTAAGGCTTACTGCTCACCTTCATCAGCAGTGATATAATTTTCATTTTCTTCACTTCACTTACGAAGTAACTCCAGCATTTATCACATCTCTCACTGCACATGGTTGTAGACCTTGAAAATCCTGCTGTTCCCAGAGGATCTAAATGTGTTTTGAACAGCAACTCAGTGGCATTCAGCCTGAAAGGCACGTGGAAATTATGGGCACCAGGAATATATACCACAGTAACATTTTGCATGTGTATGGCCATCCCACTACAATCAAAGAACGATCATTGATTACCATAATTTTACTGCCTGCCCTGCAACAAGCAGGGGTGTAGCATGATCTCTGCTTCAGAGAGAGGGAAAATAAACCACAGAAACTGATTTATGGCATTAAAAAAATCCATATCAATTCTGTGAATGCAATTTAAATTGATAGAGTCTTTATCTCATGCCTATACAAAAAACCAAACATTTCAAAGAAAACTAAAAACTATTATGAAATTGTGGCCACTATTATACAGAATATAGTATCTTAATATAAAAATTGAGGATGTTTAAGTGAAATATTTTCATAAGGACCATCAGCAAAAGACCACGAGGGGAGGAGAAGGTAGGAAATGAGGGGTTTTATTTCAGTGCTTAAAATCCCTGGAATATTGGCAAGCAAGAGATTCCAGAAGGATGTTTCATGTAAGAGCTAGAGGAGACAAGAAGTTCGTCACAGAGCAGTGGGATATGTAGGGGGGCCCATGATAATTGAGTCGGTGGGCAGGTTAGAGATCTATTAGTCAGCAGTGTATGTCGTCTTTCATGCAATGGACAGAGGTAGGTAATGAGCTCTGTTACAGGCAGCTGCCACTGTGAGCCTTTGACAACAGAGAAAAGACAGCAGTGAAAGGAGTTGCACGTAGACTCCCACTATGTACAGGACCTTCCTTTGGGACCCGCTGGTCTTGTCTGTAATTGTCCCCAAAGGCGTGATGAACAAGCATCAACACAGGTTTGGCTGCCATGGCTGCTGCTCAGATATAGAAAGGTTGAATGATTTGCATAGGATGGGACAGAATATTTTAGCTCACCTCGGATGCCTTTCATGCATGGGATAGACATGTATGCAAGACTTTCTGTTCTGATACCCTTGGCACCAAGCTGAGAACTACTGCCAGGCTGGGCAAGTTGCTCTCCATCTTGCCATGCCCCTATTTTGCGTGATACTTCATCATTTGCTAAAGCCCAAAGTCAGGAGGACACCAAGGACCCCTGAGAAGAGGGTCTGTAAGCAAGTCAATGGCATCAGTTAAACTCAAGTACAGAATTAATGAGGAGCTTTCAGGAGCCCCTGCCAGGCACTCATGCAATGACCTACACCCTCCATAGAGGCAGAACTGGCAGGGACAGAGCGGGTGCAAACTGAAATGGCACCTGATGTGTGTGCTTTGATGGTCATGTGGGACCCTGAGGTCTCTGAGTCATAGGAAAGATTCATCTCCTACATAGATGAGAATGAAAGAATACAAGCTAGAGCTAAAAATATCCTCTGTGTCTCCTTATTTCAAAGCTCCTCTGAGTCAGATACACTAGTCTGGCTGCTCATTTCCCTTGCTCTCTTTTTTCTTACCCAATTAGCACCTCATTAACCAACTACCTACAGTGCCTCTAGCCTCAGCCATTTTTAGCCCCTTCATTACATGACACACAGCTTGACAATCAGCACTGCAGGGGGCTCTGCAGATGTTCTGCAGAAAAATCCAGCTCCTTCTGTCATGACCCTTATTTCTCTTGGAGATGATCTCTTTGTTATGGTTTTGTACATATGCAAACAGCTGCAGGCAAGATAATCCATTTTTGAATTGTATTTTCCTGACTATGGAAGTGCAGCCACCTCTGTAGTGGAAGGCAGGATCTGTTCCCTACTCCTTCCATGGGATGTGCAGAAGGAACACATGACTGGGAATGCTGTTAGTCAGTTCAACTGGGATCTGGAAAGTATTAGTGCCAAACTTCAAGCACGAAAAAGTAAAGGACACAGGTAAGGATGCACCTCTGGCAGCACAGACATCCTCCATTCAGTTTACTGTAGAAGGACAGACCCATGCTGTCCTGCTACCCAAAAGGTCTAGGAGTTATTCTTGACTCCATTCTGAAACCTAGGATACATCTTTCCATTACTCAATGCTTGTGTTTCCCAATTCATTGTTTTGTTTTTTTTTTCTCCTCTACTTAGACTGACCATTACTGTACAAATTTGTGGCCCTTTAGTTTTAACTAGAGCATCTAAATGCTATCTTTTAGGAACATAAAATAGGATGGCTCGGCAGGTTGAGGAAAGTGCTGATATCGAGCACATTTTTCATCATTGTACAGGCAATTGCAAGATGCAATGGGCCAAGTTCTGGAGAATTTCTTGGTTTAGATCACGTCAAAAGTCTTTCTTATTTTCTTTTTTTATAAGAAAGAAATGCAAGGCATAACCCTTGAAATAAAAAGCCTGAAATCTGTGCCTACTGTGTGCTTACAGAGCTTCCAAGCTCTTTCGTCATCTGTTCCAGAAATCATACAATTAGAACAAGAGGATGAGAAAGTCTAAAGCTCACAGATGTGTGACAGCCATCTATGCCTCCCAGGGCCCCATGTGGGATTATGCTCATATATCACTGCACATATGATCACATGAGAGCAGTCTGTAAACCAAGCCTCGGAAAATCGGCAGAGCCACCTTGGTTTCACGGGAAGATCCCGATCCATGCACACGTTCTGTGTTGGCGTTTGTTATAAGCTGCTTCTCAGAGAGGAGCTGCTTGGAGGAACATCAGGAATAAACCTGTTACTCTTTGACTTACACACCTCAAGAGACAGTAAGGTACGCTACACTAAAATGATGGCTGTGTATTCATTTCCAGACTGAATTCAAAGTCCTCCCCTTCCTCTTAGAGAATTTGAGGTTGTCATGTCTTCAGAGTCTGACTCTGAACACCAAGTTACTGGACTCTGGACTTCCAGAGATTCATCCCATCCAAATTTGGCTGTGTCCATGTGGGAATATGGGAAGTATCTTTTTTCTTGCTGCAACCTATATGTAGCAGCTGTTTTCTGAGGCAAATTCCCAAGGGAAAAAGATAATACAAGCTGAAAAAAAGAGAGAATAGATGCATGGGGAATAAAAGAAGAACAGGGATGTATTTAATAAAACACTATTTAATTGACAGAAAGCTGACAATATCCTACAGTCACAGAGTTGTTACTTTACAAAATTGGTTCTCGGGGATCTTAGAAAGGCAATAAATCAAAATATGATACTACAGTCACCTGGGAAAACATCATTAGGACAGATGTTGGTGTAAATCCATGTGAAATGGTCAGTTTACACTGGCTGATCTGCTTTACAGTTCTCAGAATCACAGGAATAAAGAAAATCCTTGACAACACAAAATGGGAATTTCCCCTCAATAAGAAACATATCTTTCCTACCCCTCACACAAAGCAACTAACCTGAGAGCTGATTACAGCTTACGAATAAGGTATCATAGCATGAAATATTCAGGAGAATATGGGTTAATAATGCCAGTACAAACCGGGATAGACAGCACTGCATTCATCATTTGCTAATGTTCAGCCTTGAGCCAGATCAGAGTAGGAGACACAAGATAAATGACAAAGAGCCAGAGAGGTTCATAGTTAAAAACATGATAACTTACCACACTCCTCCACTGGTGCTGAGCTAGAAAGGAGGGAAGATGATTTATAGACATTATCTTGTTTTATTTTTGTTTAAAAGCTTGGCAATGGAGAGTGAAGTGATACCGAAAAAGACTGTGAGGGTGCCAGTAGGACACTTGACATATCCTTCTAAAATAGAGCTCGCAAATGTATCTGTCCAGCCTGTTAAGCGAGGTAGTGAGCAGGGAGAGGAATGGTCATTAACTGAACAAAGTCAGAGTTTTCTCTTCGGGCATCAAGCATGGATTTCATGGGTAAATTTGCTACAGCATATAACTAATGCACCGAGCTGGAGAATATGTATTATGCCTCTGCAATCCCCAGCAATTGCTGAGGTGAAATCTGTGTCCCCCAGCTTCCCATCATAGATCATATTTGACAGGCTACTGAAGGAAAATCAGAGGAAAGTGAAGGGAGTTTAGCATCACGCAGCTCAGCCTGCCAGTAGGACATTTTAAGATTCATTTTTACTCCACAGAATCAACTCTTGGTTTTGTTGGTTTCCTTTAAAATAATCCACATAAACTTTCAGATGCTAGAATCACCTTAGAAAAACCTCAAAAAGCAATACAGATCTTAGAAAGTCCACTGTACGGTGGGGTCAATAATAAACCTTCATGACCGAGAACACTGAGAAATAGCTAAGTAGAAGGCCTTAACCTAGGACACACAGCCAGAGCACAAGGAGGTCTGAGGGAAGGGAAAAAAAATACTGTGGCTCACTGCTCATCTCAGTAGCTGGCACTGGGACAAGAGCAGGCTAGGAGGGCATGGCAGAACCAGGAGAGAAATCTGTGGAGAAGAGGATGTCATACATTTTTAAGCCCCAAGATGATTTGATATGGAGCAACATAAAAGCCCATTTTCTGAAGCTGAAGCCTGCAGGGTATTTTAATGTTGTTATTTTTCCAGGAAAAAAAATCTGAATTAAAACTCCTCAGTTTCTCTTGTTCTGTTCAAATAAAGAAAGAGTTTATGTAAAATCCTTATTTTCTCTAGATGTGTCATCTGGCTTTGTTTTTTTATTAAATATTAATACATTTATCTAGGGGAAAAAATTGAATTCCTTCCTTGGCAAATCTTCCGGAAGTAGAAAGTTAAACTGGAGGAATCAGAGCTAGTATTGTCTTCTGGGGAATCTCATCAGTGCAGATCCCTTTTCTGGGCTAACTTTCAATACATAAAAGCTTCTCTGTACTTTCCAGAGCCAAAGTAGGGAACCAGCGAAGCAATAAAGCGAGTGCAGGCACTGACCACAGAATCAGAGATCACAGCTAATCCTCTCTCTGCACTGGGGCCGGGGAAGCAAGGGAGCTCAAGATGTAATCTGTGAAATTTTGCTAGTCTCTCATTCTGTGGCTTTAATTTGGGTGATGTCCCAGAACCTTGTGCTTTGAAGAACATGGAAATATCAGGTTATTCCTGCTCTTTCCTTCCTTCCTTCCCCATGCCTTAACAGAAGTGATAGTCAACAGCCTGGCCACCGAGACTCCACGAGCTCCCTTCCTTCACCTCCCCCTGCTCTATCATTTTGTACAGGCACCCCCTGAACTGCCTGAGGCTTGCTGGGGTTGATCCTTCCCCACGAACTGGCCGTTGGACCCTCAGGTTGGGACAAGCTGCACCTGACAGCGTTGGGGCTGGGCACTGGCCCTGCAGCCACCACAGTGCTGTAAGTGGGGGACCCGGGACCAAACACTTGCTCAGTGCCATGTCCATGGGGACCTTCACTTGAAATATGGATGCTGAAGCAGGACCCCAGCATCCAGCCTCACCCACAGGGTGAGGGCAGAAGGTAGCGGGCATCCACAGGAATTCAGCTTAACTCACTCCAAAGCACTCCCACACACCAGGGATTCCTCCCTTCTTCCCCAAACACAGGCTCCACATTGCGTCCGGTGCGCATTCCCACCTTCTGGCATGCTGCTGCACTGGATTTCTGAACAGCTGGCTGCCACAGCCCATTATCAGCAAGACAGGAAAAAACACACACATTGATGTGCTGCAAGTTCAATCCACTTTCTTATTCTACCTATCTAGCTTATATATCCTTTCCAGCGGGCTCACGTGTTCACACCCTTTACAAAGCGTCACTGTTGGTTGTCTAGCATTGTCCAGGTGTATCTGCTCAGTCTCTAATTGACCGCTGTGTTGACTCCCTTCCCAGGTGCATATACTTCTGCTTATCTTGGTTTCTCAATCTTCTTGCCTTCAAGGACTACTTCTTCAGTGACCTTGAACAGCCTGTTGCTTATTTCAACTCCTCATACTCCTGTAAGATAGCCAGGGCCTCGACAGCTGGCTGGCCCTCATGTATCACCTGGTGCACTCCCCACCCTTTGAAGCACACGAGCTTTTGGACTGTGCTGGCATGGAGAAACCTGGTGGTTAAATCAAGTGTCAAGCTGTCTTTTCACTCTCACAAGCCAGGGTATTTGTGAAAAACCTTTGTTCCGTATCACTTACAGCTGGTAGCAAAATTATTACATGAAAAGAAAATGAGGGTTTCCTCAGACTTGAAATCATTTTTTTTTATTCACAATTATGCATATTCGATGTCTAAGATTTTCTAAGATTCTTCTGCGAAAAAAAAATGCATCTTCTTTCATAAAAAGCTATTGAGTCAGATAATTTTCCTTCTTTGAATGATTCTCCAAGCAAAGCTTTCCCCAGTCATTGTGAGCCTCAGACCCAGATCGTAAATATACCACTACTGCAGTCTCTGTAGGGAATTCCCTGTTAACCCACGAAAACCCATCCATCCTGCTCAGCTTTGTGGCTCCACACTCTCAGTGTCCCTTCAGCTGACTTCACCGTTTCACAGGCTTCCCCCAGTTTCAGTTACTATTTTTTTGCACTCCTGATTCTCTTTTCCTTTTTGGCTAAAATGTCAGTTTCTTTCCCCACAGACCACACAAATCCATAGCCATTTTCTGGACTAACGATTAATTCTGTGAGGTTTCTACATGGGTCATTTCCCCGTTTGTCAGTCACATGTCACTGCAACAGAGTCTGTATTGCCAAAATAATCTCCACATCCCATGTTTGACCTTTCTCTTTTTTCTGGTGAGAGGGGAGAAAAAAAATTAAAGGGCAATAAAATACACATCTCCTTGTGCTTTTCTTGCATACTGGATGGCTTCCTTTCTATTCTTGAATCCCTTCTGTGTTAGAAATTCTCTATTGTTGTGATCTACAATGACAGATCCATTTTCAGCACCTGTGATGTGACTCTATTTCAGTCTCTCTTCCTTTTTAGCTGACACATTTTGACCCCTTTTTTCTTGCCATTTTTTGCAACAAAAGGAACCTTCTGTGTTATATCAAAGCAAGATCTTCCTAGGGAATCATTCCTTTGTCTTTCTTAAAACCTCACATTGCGAGTGCAGTACATTGAGGTTCTTCAAGATACACTTACACTCTAATCTTTTAAAATATTTCCCTCTTCCCTTCTTTCCCACCTGTTCCAACCAGGGAATCTGGATAGTGTAAGGACTTGGGTACAACTTTCTCTTATGTTTGTACATTTTAATAGGGAATAGGGCTCAGGCATGTGGATCTGAAGTAGGCACTAAACAGAAGAAAGATAAGAGCCTGGACATAAATATCAGCAATATCTGGAGAAGACTGGATCAAAACCCAACTGCAGCAAGAATTTACCCTCACTTTGGTTGCTGAGAACCGTGTTTGTTGGTGTGTTCACCAGTCATCTGCAAAATTATCAGTCTTTGTTCTGTTTTGCTTCCCCAAAAAGCACTCTCACGTTTGGTTTTCTGACTTTGGAACAGAAACTGTACAGTTCACAAGGACTAAGAAAAACGGGGACTTTAGGGCAGACTCAGTCTGCCATTTGCAGAAGTCTAGCTACAGCATGGTGACCGTTGACTTCCCCTGGCACATATTTAGCAGTGTGAATATGCCCTATTTGTTGCTGGTCTCATTTTTGTAGCTGAATGGTTTGGATGGATAAATTCAACCCTCCTGAGCTCCAACCGAGTGCCCAGCAGTGGTGGCCTCTGTCAGTAGTGCTGGGACCCCCAAGACAGTCGAGCAGAGCCCCTAATCTCACTCGGACTCTACTGCACTACACAGCTGCTTTGCACTATAGTCAGCAAGCAGCAAAATAAGGCTCCCTCTTTACTCTGAGGAGAGAGACGTTGCATCCAGGGACGTGAATGTGCGTGTATGTTTTAACATCAGAAGAAATTAAACTAATGATGTGAAATGAGCATGAAAATTTGCAATAGAACAATTTGATTGTTCTGGGAAAACACATCTCCCGTTTTTAATCACGATAATTAATTTCAAAGATTAACAGGATTCATAGATGAAAATAAAGCATTAAGATTAGAGGAAGGATATACATTTTACTGGGCATTTGGGTTTTCAACAGTTTTTTTCATATTAATTTTAAAAGCACAGATGATGAAGATATAAAAAATAATATTTAATATTTATATACTGTAGTGCTTTTCATCTTCAAAACATTTTGTGAACATTACCTCAGATGCAGAAGACTTGAGAGGAAATGGATTTCACTTTATAAAAGTAAATGATTCAGTTTCCTCTGTATTAGACTGCAGACAAAAGGTATCTCTGCCATTCATTTCAAGTTATTAGTAGGCATTAAACTAGAAACAGATGTACATCAAGGGAAGTTACTGTTGAAAAAGAAAAATCCAGCTATTTGAAGGTATAAAAATGAAGTGTTAAGGGAAAGGAGATAAATATTCACACATCTTCATAGTTCAGACAGGGTGAAATTCGTTCCTGTGCACAAAGGTTCGAGTGGGATGTAATTGGTGCATAGATCCTATCTGGCCTCCTGAACAGGATGAATTTATCCCTCAGTCTCCAGATAAATGGAGGCATATTAGCTACTGCACAGTTCAGTGCAAAACCAAACTGTCTTTCTCCCTGGCTTGGCTCAGCACAGTCAGGAATTGCACAACCTAAAACACTTCTCCCAGTTGTTCCTCTTGCACCAGGCATGTGACCTGCTCCATGAACAACTGATTTCTGCTTGGCCCACAACGGCAGTCCTGACTGCCACGCTTTGGAAATCCCTGTTCTGAGAAGTTCTTCCCTAACCATTTTCATGCCCAGATATGACACATTGTAAAGATCAGTGTCAAACAGCCTTTTGTGCCCTCCAGACCACACCACAGAGGGGTCCCCACTGGCCCCATGAACGCTGGGCTCCGCTTCCCATTCTGCTGCCTCGATGTAACTGTGCAACCCGGGGGGCTGCACAAGCTAAAAGCATCATCAGAGCTTCTTGCATCATACCAAAGTAGAGCCAGCTTCTGGTTCCCCAAACCAGCCCCATTTGTCAGGACTATGTGAGACCAGCAGGAGAAAAAGCTGCTGACTTCACAAGACGTCCAGCATCTTGTGAAGACTGCACATCCCGTGGGCTGCTGTGCCCGGACGATGCCTGAGCCCCAAGTTAGGCCAACTGCTGCGACCCACCAGGGCTGCAACTTGCGACCCCGCAGCTTGTCTGGTACCCCCTGGTTCACAAAGAAAGTCTTGGAGAACGGCTGTGCAAACAGCATCTTGTAAACTGTACAATCATGTAGCTTAAATAAGCAAGATAAAAAAATGTATTCAAACTCTTTATTTGCTTCAGCTTCTGAAGCACAAGGAAGAAAATGGGAGAAAGAAACATCGCTCTAAACCACTCACTTACGTATACAAATACATTTAGATTGCTGCATACAGTAATCTGTACTTTCTAAAATCTCTCCTTATTAAGAACTGAAGCAAATTACCACTGAAGAGCTCTTATCTCTGCTATATTATAAGAAGTCAGCAGAAGACTGATTCACCCTAATGGAAAAGAACTGCCTGGCAGCAGCTGGGCTCTGCCGGGGTGCGTGAGCGGAAATAGGTGCAAACAGGCTGGAATAATTATAATGAGTTGTTTGCAGTTCTGCTTGACTGGGAGGTGTTTGTTGTCATGCTTTTTTAATTGCTAAGTCCTTCTGTAGCAAGATTTGCTTTCATTTGATCATTACAGTCACCCATGACATTTGGAAAGAAACTGTTTGTATTAGATACAGTGACTACTGGAACAGTTACTATCTAGTGAACAGAATATTATGCTATTGAGAAAGGAAAATTCAAAAAGGGTTGCATCTGAGAGCTGTGAATATGAAACCTCTTCGGGACACTTAAAGAAAACCCCCTCAAACATCTGAAAATTAGCCGTTGATAAAACACAATATCTCCAATTTGATCATTGAAAATAAAAAATCCCAAGCCAGGAATGCATCTACCTACTGCTTTGAAAGGCTCAGTGTTATAAATTGCTCTGAAGTGAAAACAGTTGTGTGTCAAATCAGCCAGAAGAGAGAATTTGAATTGGGGCGCAGGGGGAAATGATAGCTTGGAACTGTTTAAGAACATTTGACTATAAAGCCTAAATGTCACACTCCTACTGTCAGTAAGCTTACTGAGTAAAAAAATAACCTGAATTAACTGAAAAGCAAAGAAAGAGGAGCAAAGTAGCAAAGCAAGCCCTGCATCAGCAGTTTCTGACGTCTCCTGCTCTGTTCCGTTCAAAGCAGTTTCTGAGGGTTTCGGTCAAAGGCCTCTAAAGGTCTTAAGTTTGTCATCGGGTGCAGAGGAGCTGGGGCACAGAGTGTTTTCGCTTGTGGATGCTTCTGGATTCAGTCCTTGCTCCATGGTTTCCTGAGAGCACGAGGAGTGGGCTGAATGAGCAGGTGGTCCTCTCCGGTCTAGCAGAGGGAAACCTAACCACAGCATTAGCTCAGTGCTGCAGGCCAGTGAGGTTACCCAGGACTCTGCAAAAGCAGAATTGTTTGATGCGTATTTCTGCCCATGTTTGGGGCAAGGACTCAGGGATATCTTTCTAATCTAGTATTAATGTTCTGGGATGATAAATGACAGCTATTTGAAGTTCAACCTTTTCAAATCAGTACGAACAGATCACTTGCACTCTGGCTTTTAGCTTGGAGTAACATATTCTAAAATGCAACAGTTAACGCGGAGTCTCACAAAGCAGGAGTAAAACAGGAATCACTATTCAGTATTGGTCACAACAGAGTGCCCAAATTTTGACATCTCATCATAAAAAACTTCTGGGTCAGAGTAGTTTTGACAAGCTCCCCTTTCAGTGAGAGACTCCAGGGAGTGACGTTTCCTTCTTCAGAGGAAAAGCTCAGGCCCGACTGGATTTTAGTGTGCAAGTGCAAGATGTCTCTCTCTCTCCCCATTAGGTGTCTGAGAATTGAGTATCTCATCCCAACTCATTGCATAGAGTCTCTTTGGCATTTAGGAGGGTGAGCTCTGTGGACCGTCTTCCTTTCCTCAGCTACCTGCACCCCTGAAACACATGAAACCTCATCCCCTCTGAAATGTGGCTGAGGGAGCCCTGAGGAATTAGAACCAGATTCTTTAAGAAACGAGGCAAAAATGTGATAGGAGCTACAGATAGCTGTGACTGCAAAAATAAAACTGAACCAGAAGGTAATTTTATTTGCAAAGGGATTTTATTTTGTTGAAGAGAGATTTGTTCTTCTGGGACAGTCAAGTGGGAGGGCCCCATGCAGACCTCTGCAACGAGCTGGGATGGCCCCGGCCACCTCACTGCGAACCAAGCCCCGCTTGCCTTGTGCCGATTCCTTCTGACTGCTGAGGCAAAGTAATCATCTTTTTATTAGACCCACTGACCAAGCTGGAAGAGACAAACATGCCTTGATGGATGAAAGGTTCTCTGATTTTCTAACTGCATCAGCTAGCTTAATAAAAGCTAAGGCCTGTCCTCACAAGCCTTGCCCCGCTTACAGCAACCCCAAAGGGCTGGAGACTGATGCTGATATCCGCCCACCGTAAAGCTGATGGTGTTTCAAGGTGTTTGCATCCTAACTAGAGCTTTTTTTTTTTTTTTTTTTTTTTTTTTTTTTAGCACGGTGACTACATCCATTTGTTTCAAGCACAAAAGCAAAATAAATAAATTTGTGAGACTGCATTTCAAACTGAATAACTGGTAAGTAAAGGGAGAAAAAGCCTCAGTCATAAAGCTTGTTAAACATTTTTACCTCAGAAATTGTTTCATCTAAATTTTAATTTTCTGTAGAATAATAATTGTGAAAGGAATTTTCTATAAATAAAATCAATTTTTTTTGTTTAATACCAAGTATACCGTAAAACCCATATCTGTCTGAGGCATCAAAGTGTGCTCCATTACTTCTTCCCCATTCATTAGAAGTTATTTGCTCTCACTGGACTGCAATCTCATGAGACACCGGGGAAGAAGCCCTGCATACCTGGAGCATGGACTGACTTACATCCCAAGCGTTAGGAAATGTTCTGGCACCAGGACAAGCACAGAGATCACCACAACAAAACCCCCAAAGTCAAAACATCTAATTAACAATAAAACGTGCTGAAGGAATGCTACTTGACATTTACAGATCAATATCTTTCAGAAGCTTTTGTTTTCCGAAAGTTTTGATCTTTTAATTTTCATCCCCATTTGCAATGAAAACAAGTGTCTAAATATCAGACTTTCTCAAGGGAAACTCCAGTTTGCAGTCCTCTCTAATACTAAGATCAAACTTTTCTTTTTGAACCACAGAAAGCTACAGATACACAACTGGTTTTAGAATTTGATTTCCAACACTCAGCTTGAAATTTGGTTACCTACCCAGATTTTGTACATGTAAAACCAAACACTGATTTGTCCTTTCCATCAAAGCTTGAACCCAGTCAGGGTTAAAGCTGGGTCTCCAAGGCAGGGGGGAGGAAAATCAGGAAAGAGTTGCCGAACGGTTGAATCCGTCTGTCCTCGAAGTGCAGCTGCCGGCGCGGGGAGAGGTGCAGTCCGGAGCCGGGGCTCAGCTGTCCGGGTCCCCCGGCACCACGTCGCGTCCCGACGGCCTCCGTCCCTCACTCAGCTCCCAGCCGCAGCGGGTGCTTGTTTCTTCAGCAAACTCCATGCGTTAAAGGAAAGCCTTCTCGTTCAAAACTAAATTAGTTCTGCTTTATTGATCATCCAAAGCTTATGATATTTAACATGCACAAATTTTATTTCCTTTAGCTATCGTATTATGGGGGAACCTGAAGTTTCAGCAGAATAAAGGGAAAGTACTATTTAGTCTAAGAAATGCTTGAGCTGGCAATCCAATAAACTCTCTAATAAGTTGCAAGTTTTAAGTCCTCATTGGATTACAACCAACAATATAATTAGCCTGGTGTACACCTCGGCTCTTAATCACTGCACAAAGACTCCGTGAAGCACAGCAGAGTCTAACCACGCAAAGGACAAGACTGTAAGGTAAGCACTTAACAAAAAAAAAGGCAGCTTTGACTCTTCAGTGTTGCAATCCTGAATTGCTGTCATTTTCTGGTTCCTCCCTACATTATTGTTATTGTTGTTGATGGAGGCTCATCTGTGGTAACAAAAAACCCAGCTGAGATGAAGCTGTTATGACACCTTGTGGGTGCACAGCCAGGAACGGCGCTCATGGAGAGCAGGAACAAGGAAAAGGAATAAAAGGACGAGAGGGGAGAGAGAGGCAATACAGGGTGACATGCTCACCTGCCCGCCCGGGTAGTTCCCTGGCCGTCCCCGCGGCACCCCTGGTGCTCGCTCAGCTGTGCAGCCCGCCGTTCCCGCACCAAGGCACTGCCAGTTCCCCAGTTCATTTCACCACGCTCTTCACTGCCAGGAAGGAAGTGGTTGAAGTGCCAAGACTTTTGCTACATCCATATTCATCATCATCAAACACTAAGGGGAAGGTGCTATAATTTAGAAGGTGGTTTCACTGACTGGCGCGTTGTAACTTTTTTCCACCTCATGGTAATGGGTTGAAAAGATCAGGGAGAGCTACAGTGTCATGCTATTTTCTTCTGAGCCTTCTTTTAAAACAAGATCCCCGGTTTCTTTTTGGCAGAAAAAAAGTCATAGGCCATATGATGACAGAAAACACCACAGTGTTTTGGAAGTGTCTGGTAATGCATGAGAACAAAGCCTGTCACTTTGCATCTCTAGACCTTTCCCTACACAGAATGAATGCAATGTTGGCTAGAAACAATCATTTCGTATAACCTGCAAAGCTGTCTGGGTGAATTGCATTTATAAATAATACCTTCCAGGCCTATGCTTATAAATCCTTAATATCATGTGTATAGTGATCATAAAAGACCCCCCCTCCACCTTCCACTAGCTTTATACTAGATGAAATCTGTTGGCTTTAATGAAGATATGCTTTTTCATATCTGTGTAAGTAAGAAGACAACCAGTCCCCCAGTAAGAAGCCCCCAGATAAAAAAGTAGGTTGTTGATGGTGTTCATTTCTCCTTTGGAAATGAGGAGGAATATCTGGCACAGAATTTCCCTGGCATAAGTAAAAATACACAATGGTGAAATGCATCTCAGAGCGACCCAGAGGGAAGGTGTCCCAGCTCCTTACACACAAGGCTGCAAATGCCCAGGAATCTGCATAGACACAACAGCTAAGGCAAAGAGGGGGAATCCTGGTCTTTCAGCATCCACAGCTTTGTGAGAAGTTGCTTTTTTTGGCTTGCTGGTAATACTGAAAGAACAAATCAGAATATTGTTTTGGGTGATCCCAAACCTTCCTTGGCAAGTTGTTTCTGGTCAAGTAAAAATCCTGAAACTGATTAATTCATTTCATGTTATTTGTTTTACTTTGATTTGTCTTTACGTTAAACACAGGCAGGGCTGTCCCCATCAAGCTGAAAATTTGATATCTTCCATGTATAATAAAATAAATGTTTTTACTTTTCCTGAAAACAGTTCTCAGCCAAATAGGAATAATTCTGGTTAACACGAAGTTGCAGTTTTCAGCAAGGAAATTATTCCTCCAAAGAGTCTCAAAACTAGGATCGTTAACTAATTACAGCTTGCAATATCCCCAGTGCAGTGGTGAGAAGACATTTTCCACGTTATTAAATTCCAGCCAATCTGGAATCAAAGTCTTTGCAAAGACTGATGAAGCATCTGATCTTTTGAACATGACCCAAACTAGCAATTTGCTGAAATGGGTGCGTTGCTTCCTTTTACCATTATTAAGTCTGGCTTGGGCTGGCTGCTGCATGAACCTTTTATCATCTTGCACACTGTAATGTGTGGTGGCATCAGGGCTCTGGGGTCATGGAGACTGTTGCACTTCATATCATTGAGCACCTACCAATCTCTCTACCAAACATCCAATGATGTTTTTAAAGGCATCTGTCATGGTCCTGGCTGTGTTTGATATGCAGGGTGCATGTAGCAGCATGTAACTTCATCTAGCTTAAAATCTCTTCTTGGAGAAATGCTTCAAGGAGACAAATGCAGAAGTCACCTGTGAGAAGATTCTTTCTCCGTAGCTTTCTAGAAGGAATGGAAAAGAGGCTGGTGTTAAATGCACTGGAGGAGGAAGGTCAGCAGAGATGAACAGAAATTTTGGAGTATATGTGCAGAAATGCAGTCTCATGTCTTGTGCTTTTCCAGCGGAAGCATATACAAGTGATTTTCTAATTCCACTAAGCACATTCCCTGCTCTTGTCAGCTTGCTGTTCACAAAGGCAGAGGAAGAGAGAATTTGGGTTTAAGAGGCTGAACAAGGATTATTTCAGCACAGGGAACAACCCAATGGCTAGAACAATTAGACAGGCTTATTGCCAGGGACTTCAGTAAATCCAGCCTTTTGTTCCTCTGCTGGAGTAAAATAGCTCATGCAGCTCCTACCTCAGTATGTTTGCAGCTGAAGAAAAGGGCTAGGTAGTGCCACCACACATCCCAGCATCATATAGTGCTGCGAAATCTCACAAGGAAACATTTTGCTGGTGAAAGGGCAACCCACATCTTGCAGGTAGGTACGAACTGTGCGTTACAAACAGCTATCCTGTGGTCCCTTTGGGATCAGCACAGGTTCCTGCATATTTCTGAATTGTGAGCGAGTCCTTACAGTCTTTGGATTTGATCTCTAACACCTCTGTGACATCTTGTCTGTCCTCTAATCTGACCACTCTCTAAGGAGCTCGAGGATAAGGAAATTGAGACCCTAAATCAAATCTCCCCAAGCAAGCTGAATGTCTGCATATGTTCTCCCTGTTATATGCTTGAATAATTCTGAGCAAAATATTTGTTGCTGAGCTCTGCACCGCACAACTGGACCACTGAAGTAGTGATGCAGAAGGCAGAGGAAAAGATACACCTGCTTAATGAACCATGCCCTCATCTGTACTTTCTGCAAAAGATTTTCTAAGCAGAAATTACTGAGATTTGCTTTGTGTCATTCAATTTAGCAGAAGACTGTAATCTTTCCAAATATTTTGCTATTTAGATTAGAAGTCTTAATGATGCCACAGGAAAAACTGGTGTGTGCAATTTTTCAAAAGGTTCTGAACATTGTGATGTGATGCTCCACTATTCCTTAAAAATCACTTCTGTACCTATAATGAGGTCTCCTGAATTCAGTGCTTACTAGGCCTCAGCATTAAAAAATATATAAAGCCTAAGAAGTATCATGAGCAGAGAACATTCTACAAAGTCTGTCATGATCTTCCCATTTTAAATTTATCTTAAGACCTTTTCCTAATTCATAATCTGACTAATTCATACCTTAAAAGTTTGTAAGACTGATATGCAAAACAAATTGCTTTGTATAGAACATTAGTCAGCTATTTGTATTCCTGATAATGATTGTTTTCTGTTTGCTTTTCTCCATGTAGATGATCAAAGGCTACCAGACAGATAGCTCAGATGGTAAAAGGGGTGTATGCTCATAGGTATTTTTAGCACTAGCAGAAACATACAACTTACTTTTGTCATGTTGAAAAATTTCCACTTATTCATTGAGGAATTAGAGGGCATTACCTACAGCTGGCTGTTTCCCTTGATTGTTTGTATCACAAACACTTGAAGTTCCCAGTCTGGCAATCAGGTCCTTCTGCTTAAGAATTCTACTAAAAAGCACAAAAATTTGCCTTCCTTGATGAGCTTCTTTCAATATTCAAGAACTGAAGATCAAAATACATATTTTGTCAGAAAGAAGCATATAGCAGTAACAAAACTGAAGCTGGACACAAATACTTCTGTGAAATGTTTTTTATTTCTTTACTAAATGCAAGGCTGGGCTGGTTTGGAAGGGAGGCTCAAAGGAGGGCTAAGGAGGAGAATGGTGTGTGTCACCAGTACACTAAAATAATTGCTGCCTGGAAGGCAATAGCTGCATCTCATTTGACTGTCCACTTTGGATAGGAAGGATGCAAACTTCAAGAAGGGATGTAGACAACTACCTGGGAGCAGATAGTCTCCCTGCGACCTCTCCACTGCTTCTGCCAGCGAGGATGCCAGCAGAGCTGGTGGTTTTGCAGTATGTCCATGCTAGTGATTGGACTGTAATCTCAGAGCTCCTTTTCTGCCAGCAGCTAATGGGTTTTTCAGTCATCACCATCCAGATAGGCCAGCCAGACAGCATTGAAACAGATGTTCAATGCTCTTTATTTCATTGTTGCTCTCTAAGCCATCCACACTTGACTGTTTGCCAATTTTTCTTTTAATAAAAACTTTCTTCCTGTTTGTGCAGAAATCTATCACAGAAAACAATATTATTTACAGTACTCTCTGGCTACTGGCTATGCCCAAAAATAGTGTTTAATGACAGGAGGTAAAGAATTGCCACTGGTACCTCTGCAGAAGCTCCTACATCCAATGCCAGCCGTATAATTACTGCTCTTTCCACCTCCAGTAAAATTTATAGGCAATACTGTCATTTACAGTTTCATGAGGATGGACTTTCATACTTTATAGTGAGTGCATTAATAGCTTCTAACTGCTGAAGTTTCTAATTACTCATATTGAAAAAAAAGAAATTTATTACCACCTTATTAGAGCCAATGTTCTGTAAGCGTATTATTTGCACATTTAAGTGTAAGTCATCAATAAGTCCTTTCTAAAAAGATTATTTTAACGTAACTAAATAACATAATGATTCTGCACACTGTGGGTGATTTCAGCCCCCTGCTAACAACCAGGAACACTCCTGAAGGAAGGACACCCAGGTGGTGTTTTTGTGGTGGACGCTATCTTGTTTGACTTAGCAAGGATTGAGTTGGTGGTATCCGCAGCAGAGTAACCAGCAAGCTATGGGTTGGGCCAATGATTTATGAGTACTGCAGGAGGATTATAATCCCTATTGACTATTAAAGATTACGTGTGGACCCTATCTTGGCCTTTCTAGGAAAAAAAAAAAAAAAAAAAAAAAGAAAAGAAAAGAAAAGATTCTTTTCCTGAGCAGAAAGCTGGGGGGTTGTTGGATCTTTTTGTCATTCTGAGCTGCTGCAAAACTTCTCCTTGAACTGTGATGATTTGGGATCTGTGATGGTGGTAGAGCTGTGAGGTCTCTAGTCCAAACCCCCTGCACAGGACAAGACCAGCTCAGAGCCGGTTGCTCAGGGCTGTGTCCAGTCGAGTTTTGAATATCTTTCTTGTACGTCAGCAACTGAGAGAGCAGAGGAACCCCCAAGGTTTGGAAACGCTGGCCCTGGAGCAAGTTAATTCACTTGCGTTACAACTGCAGCGAGCAGAGGAGTACACTTACCTCCTGCGGTGGCCGCAGGGGCTCTGTCAGAGCCCGGGGGCTGCATCTTTGGGCTCTTTGCCCCAAGCCCCAGCACGGTGCCGCCTCGATTATCGTTCCCCAACCAGGCAGAAGAAGCAAGTCACTGCTGCAGCAGCCTCCTCGCTTTAGGTGCGTAAACATCACCAGATGAAAAACCTAAAGATCCCTACTGCTAGTGCCCCCCCATTTCCCTCGAAGACGTACGGGGGCTCGGTAAAGACGGGATGCCCCGAAGCCCGTGCGCGCGCCCCTCCGGCAGCTCTCCCTGCGCCCCGTGGGCGCTGTGCGACCTCGGGCGCCGTCAGCCGCCGCAGAGCTGAACCGCAGCGCGCCGCTCTGCGGGTCTCCGTGCAACTGAATCGCTCTTCTCATTCCCTTTCGATTCTCTGTCTGAAAACAAAACTCTGTAGCTAAGCATTGCTTCTGTTTTATGTCGCTGCTGCTGCGCCAGGCAAGCAGTATTAATTTTGGACACTTTATCAAGAAAAGAAATCTTTCTGGTTTCTTTCTGGAAGCCTCAAGTCAAGCAAGACAAACAAGGAAACCACGGGGACTGGGGAAAGGAGCAGGGTATTAGGCTTTTTATTAGTTGCCGAATTTATTTCACCTCTGCCTCAGCTCGCTGCCGCCTTCGCCACGAGGCAAACGTCTGAACACGTCTCGTGGAAGCAAACGCTCCAGGCGTGCTGCGGCCACGCTGCGGTGCTGCACAGCGAGGGCCCCCCCAGGCCTGCGGCACCTTCGCCCGCGTTTAAAAACATAAATAAGGAACCGACGGATTTGTACAGGATGCTGTTTTCACGTAGGCCGCCGTCGCTTGCATAAATATGCATGTCTGCGTACATACAGAACTGCACGCTTGGCGCGTTTGTCAAAACAGCGAAATCCTCAGGAAAAAGCCATTTGCAGCCCATCTCCCACTCAACAATATTTGAGATGATTTCGCAGACCCAATTTTGCTGTGTGTCCTTTTTTTTCCACTTGGGAAGCATATGTCTATTGCTCCTTTATAAATGTAACTACATGGCGGGGGTAGGGAGAATTTGGGGAAAGGCAGGCGAAAACTAGAAAAAAATGTTGAAACAAGAAATTTTATGATTGTCCTGAAGCAATAATGGATTTTGGCCATTCACTTAAATGCTCAAGATTTTACTTCTTTTTCTGAAATTATGCTTGGAAATTGTTTCAATCTCAAAAATTATTCGGGGATAGGAAATCCAAGTTATCTGCAATTTCAGGTACATCTCGTGGTCCGCTTCAGTGTTATTTGAAGGAAGATACAAGTCAACACTTGCTGCCTGCTAATAGAGTTATTGCAAGCAGACATCTTTTGTGTCATTTGAATAGATATCTGCACTAGCAGATATCCGGTCTGCGGTTTAAATCTGGCCCATATCCCAGTAAGGGAATTACCATGCAAGCGTTTGCATGCACACACACCATTCTTCACATGTTGAATATATACAGTGTAGTTTAAAGAAAGAAAAAAACATTAGGTCCAGAAATCTCACATTGCTCCCGCGTGAGGACCGAGTGGATTTTCACTGACCGGGAACCCGCAGTGTGGGAAATAGAACAACCAGGAAAATACTCTTCAAAGGGAAGACACAAACGGAAGCTGCACAAAAAGTAGCCGTCTTAATTCGGAAAGCTTGCTGCCACACAGTAATAAAACAGCGCTGCCACACTGCTTTTAAGCAAGTTACGTATAGAAAAGAATGGATTTATTTCTAAACAATGGAAGATCGTGAAACATTGTGCCAGCTACAGCCGGACTAGGCTGATTAGGCTCATCCTTAGAAAAGGCTCGTATCAGCAGTAGATGGGAACTTTCTTGCCTTTTGCCGAATGCATGAGGATAATTCGTTTCCCCTGCACAGACATGTTGACTCCTTCTTTCCTTGCAAACAAACAAATCCCCTGTGCTTGAACAAAAAACACATTGACCTTTCTCTGGCCTATGTATATGTATACAATTATAAATACATGTACACTTTTATGTATTTTTATATGTGTGTTTTATATATATACACATATATACATACATACATATACATACACATACATATATACATACACACACACACACATATATATGAGATACAGCTGTTTGCCTTAGATTACACACAACTGAAAGGTGCTACCTGGTGCTTTGAGATAATGCTTCCTTTTTTTAATCCCCAATGCAAAACACGATGGTGCCCAGAGCCGAGGCAGGAGGAGAAACATGACAAACAGAAGTAGCTCACAAACTTTTCCGCTAGTTCACTTCTTGCAGGTAAACCTCTCCCAGTCAGACTGCTTGTCTTTTGTCAGTAATAAGCCAAGAAAGTGTTTAAGGGTTGGTTAAACTCTCATTTCTGTTTATCCAGAACAGGCTTCTCCAGAGAGGTGGGCAGGATTGTTCCCGCATGACAAAGGGGCATGAGCCAGGCTGTTGATTCATACCTCCTTATTATCAGATCCAGGTAGGAATCCCCCCAAAAAAATGCAATTGGAAGAATTGGGAGGAAGGGAGATGGAACAAGATTTTGTTGTATTGAAAATTATGGTTCCAAGAAATTAAAGGGTAGAAAATGTGAAAAGTTCAAAAAAAATGTTGGAAATTATCTGTTTTTTATGTGTTTATTTTCAGTTCATTGGTTTGATGTGGGAAAAAAAACACGTCAATGCTTTGATTTTTCACTCCATTGTAGAACAGGGAAAATAATATTTTAATCTCGAAAATTGTCCCAGGATGAAAAACTTCTTTTTACTCAGCTTTAGCTACCTATTGGATCGGGGTCACAGCACATTTCCCAAGCTACTTTCAGTGGCCTCTTTCCATTGATTTATTTCATATCCATCTATTGCTATGGATGGCACAACAAACTCTTGAAAGTACAGGTCTTAGCGTTACGTGCAGACATACACTGTCAATGTATCCATTCAGCAAGGAGACGGAGCTTCTCCAAATCAAGATCTGATATTGACCCTGCAGCGTAAGGAATAAATAATTTTATTCTACGCCACACTAAGAGGCTTTGATCTCGCTTTCAATGGGAGATCAAAGCCGGATACCAGTCCCACATTTGATACCCAGCCCAAATCAATATATTAGGAACAGAGGGTGGCAGGTGTCTGCGTAGGTCCAGAACGTGGCCAGTTGTTTAACTGGGCGGCACTGGGCGGCACCAGGCACCGCGCTCTGCCCCTTCCCAGCTCTCCCTTCCCCTGCACACCCTAACTCCTCACCCGAAAGACGGAAAGCCATAAATGATACTGTGACAGACAAAGACAGGAGGGTAAGTCAAGGGCATTTCCAACGTACAAGGAGTTCTTGTAGTGATAAAACAGGGATTTCTTTTAGTCATACACTTGTTAGAAGTATGTGGAACAAATGATTTTCCAGTGCTATTAATATCTATTTTATAAGCACAAAAATTGTCAGCATTTGGTGCTTCAAAAGCTGCTTTTTGCCAGATATTCAGATACTTTCTCAGGTGCAACAAGACTACCAGCAATCTCTCCTCCAGGGATGCCACTCACAGCACTGAAAAAATTGTGTATAATTGGAAAATTAGTCCAGTGCAAACAGGTGTCAGTGGGCGATGATACAGTGAGATACAGTTCCCTTATCTCAGTGTTAGCAAACCTTTCCCAGCTCTCAATAAAAGATTTACTAGTCTCTCAGTAAAGAAGAAATAGCTTTGAAACGTCTCTGAACAATAGCAGCATTACAGATACGCTGGAGGGCTTTGGCAGTATCCTGGGCTGAATCTACCAGGTGTACACAATATCCAGCTCCGCAAACTAATCCAGTGCAAAGCTCAGTTACCTTGCTGGTCTCCAGAAGGCAATCAGCCAATAAGAGAGCTGATGGTAAAATATTAGTTTGCCTCTAACCATTACACTGATCAATAATCTATCAACTCTAACCTTGCTAGTGGTGGATTTTATTACAAATTATAGTCAATCATTTGCACTTTCATTCCTCCAAATTTATAGCCATGACAAAAAAAAAAAAAAAAAAAAAAAAAAAAAAGTAGATTATCAGTTGACAGAAATTAAACATTTAACCTTTACATGGAAGCTTAATATTAAACTTCCAACACATTTGTCCTTTCCCTTTCATGCCACTGGCTGGCTGCATTAGTTGCCAGCAGTTTTTAAAATTATTGACCAGTGTTTCCTTTTGTTCAGTATTGATTGGGGTGGGAAATAGTGGTAAATGACACAGGAACAAGAAGTCACTGGCCAAAAACAACACCTAGGGAGGTCGAAACATTGCTGAAACTTTCCATTGTAAAAGCCTCCTAAAGGTCCATTCGTGCCAGGCTTTGGTGTTGTCTGAACACTCAGCAAATAAACTTATCTAATGCTACATTCAGGAAGGGCAATTTCAAGTCAGTGAGATGTGTTTTATATCATTACAATTTCATATCACATTATTATTCCAAAGTAGGATGCACTCCAGCACCTCTATCCTGGGATACTGCCTCCACGCTGGAAGGAGGTTTGTTGACTCTACTGAATGATGAAAAGCAGGAGGTACACCAGTGCTGTGCATGGACCTGACTGCAGACCTACTGAGCACCTTCCTATGGGATTGATTATAATGTTGTATAGTGGATAACACGGACTGCAGTGTTAGTCCTGAACTTGTGAAGGGACTGGAGTGGACTCTCAAAAATACAGTCCATCCTCTGTTTTCCTTTGCCTGCACAAAACTTGTTGCCTGCTTCTAGTCTATCTCAAATGCAGGTCATCTCCTGATCTGATCCCCTTAGCTGCCATCTATCAGGCTTTTCTTAGGAACTGGGTCCATAGCTTTCATGGACAGTGATGACTCTGCTGTATGACCTGCCTATTGGTGGATACAGAAAGAACTGTTCTGGTGTGCCAAAGGCAAGCCTGCAGGAAGTGTCATCAAGATTAATGACTTCTTCATGGCTAATTGGACAAATTCATCAGAGTCCTCAATGGCAGACAAAAGCACCAGACGCCATTACCCATCCTGAGTATCCATCACCATGAGCTCCAGGAGACAACAACTATTTTGACTCTATCCTTCTCACATATTTAAAATAGTTGTACAGGAAAGTATTTCCTATCTGTTGTAGTACTACAGAACTTGTCATAGGACTCTCTATGCTGGAGATAGCATCAGCTGTCTCTAAAGTACTCTCACACCATCCAGGAAGTCCATCTCCAAAACCAAACCTCGCCAGGGGAATATGCTCTGTACCATCTTCTTTCCTCTTTCTTATTCTCAAGTCCCACCCAAATATCAAATGGGAGACTTGTTCTTCCAGCTGCAGACTCTGTCAGCCCCATAGGCAAAATATATTAATGCTCTCTTCTGGTCCAAGGGCTTAGAGAGTGATAATTACAGCTGCAGGTATCAGAGAGTATCCAGCCTACCTCCCACTCCTTGATGCTTCATAGGTACGCAACATGAGAGAAACTCTGATATACTCACCTTTCCAGAGTACACTAAACTGAGGACTATAATCCAGGGCCTTCCTTCAGATGCCAAGTTATACCTCACTCATTTCAGTTTTGCATAGCCTGCCTACAGCCCAGCAAACTTACTGAGTCACCATGTCATATTCCTAACCAGAATAGTCACCCATTGGAGCAGGGAGGTGATCTCTGCCTGTGGAGCTATGTCTGATCCTCAGAATTCACCTCATGTGACCCCTGAGTACATCTAGCAAGACTGAGTCTCCTCTGTCCCACATCTGGCCATGGGAAGCTCTAGGGGCTGGTACCTCTCAGGACATGCTGGACGGGACAGACGCCACATCTCACTGCTGCTGTCAACTCCCCAGCCATCCTGCAAAGGCTGGTGCCTCTCCCCACTCTAGTTCCTACACCAAGTGCTCTGCACAGTTCAGTGGCAACATGCCAGCCAGCTCTGCAGGATCTTCCCACTGATCTTGGTGAACAGCTGAGCATTAAACACTGTTCCTCATGAGTGTGGCCAGTTGAATTGTCCATTTAACAATTTTTTCCAAAAGAATTAGGCTTTCTAGGAAACTTCTGCCTACATTCAGAACAGTCTCATTTCATCCCATCTTCCCTTTGCTGGAAGTCAGATAGAGAATCACATCTTTTTCAGGAAGTTAAAGGGTGTAATGCCTTTTCTGTAAGCTGAGCAAATGGTAAAGGAAATTAAATGGAGAAGAAGAAAAAAAAAGTGTCTTGTAAAACTTTTTAATGCAAGATTACACAGGACTTATCTGACCTGCTAGAAAGAGTATGAAGGAGGCAGGTTATAAAGCAAAGTCAAATTCCTCTTCTCTTCTCCACTCCTCTGGTATTCTGCCTGTGATGATGTGAGATTCTCCAGGCGAGAAAGGAAAATCCCCACCTCCACAGGTCATTGTGTCCTTGAAAAAAAGGAGCGTGAGCAGGTGTATGATTCATTCTTCTGGTTAGGCATAGACTGAAGCACTCCTTTGCTCTCCAAAGCAGCCCACTTCACAGAGAGACATCTGGTAAATCCTACACGAGTTAACCTCATGCCACAAATTCGCAAATTCACAAAAATGAAACCAGCTCCCTCCTGCTGTCAGCTTCTCTGCGTGAGAAGAAATGACTAGCCTTGTCCTTGAAAGGTAATTGCTCTGTGGGATCTGGAACTAGACTTCCCTGTAGGGAAGGGTCTTGTGGCTCTCCCCGACACAGAGAGCCAGTGCAACAACTGTGACAGAGCCTTTGATCATGGATGAACCAAATTTGCTCTCATGGATTTGTACCTGAGGGCCAAACTAGAAATGCTTTCTGGAGACAAATGATGATCCAAAAAGTAGCTGTCCTTTCGCCTCCATCTTCTGCCACAGGTTTACAGTGGGGCCCCTCTACTTTGGAGGGGCTGGAGCCCCACATTAGGTCAGATGTGCAGAAGGCATTACACCATAGATCATCATTTATTCATATACTAGTAGCCTCTGTGTGGTCAGCCAATGGTATTTTTCTGTAGGGAGCAGATGTCTCTGAACTCAGCCACTTCTTGCAATCCAGCAATGAAGAAATCTGGGTCTTGTGGGCTGCCTCCATACAGGTCAGGGTTAATCTGATTGCACTGGTAAAACATAAATGGAAAACATTATGTAAGAAGAATTGCCTAATGTTCCCAGATGTTTTCAATTTTCTGAGTGCTTCTAAAAATAAAGTGAACTTTTAATACTTAATCAACGTTGTTATTCATTCTCTTTTGCCTAGGATGAAATTTCCCATGAATTTTTTATGGATACACGTTAGTTATTACTGCCTTTGGCTTCCTGGTTCAGACACAGTTCTGCCCTCTGCTCCACTGATTTTACAAATTACCCCCTGCTGCATAGGCTGGGAGCGGTCTCAGGTCCTTAAGAAAGCTCTTCAATTGATTTTATAAGTCTCCTCAGATTTGGCTAGACTTACTTTTGGAGAGGTAGATTTGCTGAGAGTACGTAGCTACCTAACGGGGACACAGCTGGCCCATTAGTGCCACTCAGTCTCATGCCCCTGTAGTTCCCTACCTCTGCACACATCCTGCGTGGGGCTGGAGGTGCCTGGCACCGTGAGCCGTGCGCGACAGGGCCTCCGCTGGGTACCTGGCCACAGCTCGTTTCCTTTTGTACCATCCTCCCCTTGCAGATGCTGGTGCAGAGCAGCTCTGATCACGATAAGAAGAATTTGATGGTGCCAGGTTGGATTTCTCTTTGCATTCAGTGCTAACAAAAAAGTCTAGTGCAGGGAGGGGAGGCCTTTGGGCCCATTAAATCAACAGGAACATTTTTATTCTGGACTGAATTTTTTATCCTGATGTCTATCGCATAGCATTAGCCCTATGTTTATTGCATAGCATTCAACAACACAAGTCCTTAAAGATGAGAATGTGTTTTCTTGATGTGTCAGAGATGAAATCCCAGCCAGATGAAATCTTACACAAGAATCTTGTGCTCAAGATTCTTGTGTAAAGGTGTTGGTTGAAGAAATGATTCAAAAGGAAAGGGAACACGGAGAGCGCTTGAGCAACGCAGAACAACTGAGCCAATTGTCTGAACAAATACGAATGCTTTCACGACCATCTCCTAAAAGCAAAATGCTGCAAACAGCAGCAGAAGAAAATGACCGGGGCAATATTGAACTGTCAGCCTGAGACAGCAGAGAGGACACTAAAGCGGAGTGTCTCCCCATGTAAAAATAAAAGCTTGCAGCTTCCAAATGCTTCTGTGAGTGCTTTAGCTTGTCATGCCATCTCACATCTCTAGGGAAATTATAACCATCGGCAGACAGGACTTCACATCAGGGACAGGTGAAAGGGAGAAAAATGCAGGACTGATGTCAATCCGAGCACAGCTACTGCTTCGTTCAATATCAGCACCAGCCTCTGCTCAGCGCGTCCCCCCCGCAGAGCAGGAGATTTCCCGACAACACTCCGCAGCCACGACTACAAAGCTGAAAGGCAACAACTCATTATGTTGTTTTCAGCACCATTGGTATACGCTCATATAGCATTTAGCAACGGCGTGTTTAGTGCCTTGTATGTCTTTTTCTGCCAACACTGGGAATCCATTTAGAACAAGCTGTTGAACTTTATTTTTATTTTACTTATTTTTTTTTCCAAATGCATTAAGATAAATACCTGTATTTGCAGTCGCTAGGGCACACAGAAAATATTCATTTGTGTTTATTGCAGACAGTTAGAATCTTACCACACTTTACCTCTCATAGAGGAAATTTCTGAAGTGACGAATTAATCTTTGTGGGCCAGTTCTCATTTCTTTCTTTTCTTCACAACTAAGATGCTTTTTTAAAGAGGAAAAAAAGGTGTTTTTTTTTTAACTCTGCAAATTACGTTTTCTGCCAGCAGCTATGTATAAAAGAGGTGCCTGATCCCCAGCTAAAGTACTCTACCTCAGAAATCAAAAGGATCAAAATATTTACCTCTGTTGTGTATTCTAAACATTTCCATTGAATTCTCAGAAGCTCTTGAAGGGTAAATGCTTTTGTAATGACCCAGTGCAGTCACCAAGAGCTATTGCAGTCTGAAGTTCACAACACGCTCTCTCCATATTGCTCCATTTGTTCTTGGTTCTTGGAGACCACGGAGCAAATTGAGCTGGTCTGTCACGCTGCAAGTTATAAAGGGTGGCAGGGAGAAAGGAAGGCAAGTTCAGGCTCCAAGAGACTGCAGCGGGGTATGCAGTTGCCTCAGTGTATGTAGTCGGCACACTGCAAGAACAACAGTTGCCAAGGAGCCGTTCCAAATGTGTGTTTTACCCCAGCATGCTTCTCCTCTGTCCATCAAAACTGAGAGATTTTTCATTTCCAAACCTTCTTTCTTTTTTTTTTATTTGGTCCATATGCACTTGCTGTCACTGCTCCGTCGTGGTCGGCCGTGACCGATGTCACCCAGCAAGCAGCGACGGTCTTGCAGGTGGGCAGCAGGATCCTGTTCCCGGCTCAGAGCCGGCCGACGTCCCACACCTCCACCTCCACGGTGCCACAGAGGCCGACGCCAGCTCCCAGACGACGCCTGTGTGGCACTGCCATGCCTCCTGTTCCCCCACCCTTCCGTATTTTGCTACATGTCCAACAACCCTGCTCGCATTTCGAATTGCTCAGGAGGAGCCGGCGTGTCGCCAGCGCCGGGTGCTGGCCCTGCAGCATGTCTCCGTCACAGCTGTCGAACCCACGTGCCAATAACAAAATCCAGCACGGGGAAGGGGCATGGCCTTTCCTCAGGTGCCAACAAATAGCAGGTGGCTTTGGGCCGGCCACCTGGGTAAGCCACGAAGAGTGCTGGGACCGTCACAACGCGTTAGAGATCAGCCCTGGATGTCTCCTAGGCCCATCGGGGGGATGACGAGGACTTACCTGAGAGGGGGCCCTGAGTCCCTCGTGAAAGAGTTACAACTTCCCCTCCTCTACAGCGCACCAGCTGACATGCCCATGTGCAGCATGGGCTGAAGAGCTCATTAACTGACATTATTTAAGGATTGCTTTTCAGAGGAGTCCTTAGTTGGAGGAACTGAGTCTCAACTTTCTGCTAAATTATGCGCAGGAGTTAAGCGAGGTGAGACTAAGAAATCCACTGGGTAATCATAATCACTGTGCAATTAGGTTCGATATCATAATAGAAGGTTACTCTCCTAGGGGCAATGCAGTGAGGGTGAACTTTAAAAGGCCAGATTTAAAACCTATGAGAAAAGTGATTAACAGCAGGCTCAAGGGCAAAGTGAAACACTTTAAGAATGTATGACAAATGTTTTCCTGGAGTAACTCCTCCAGCAGCCTCAGGAGTTGTACCAAGGATGAATTTGGCTAATGTAATCGGTCTGGAGGCTTTTTAAGAACCTGTGCTAGAGAAGCAGATGGTGGTTGGAGCTTTGAGCTGAAAATAGGAACAGGAAGGATAAAACCTGTATGGCTCCACCGAGCTTATTGAAAATAAACATTCTTTTAAAAACATAAAAGGGATGTCTGGCTGAACAGATTGGAATAAATGGCAGACAAGCTGGAAATGAAAAGGACATTGAGACATAGGACTGCCGAAACGAAAACTTCAAGGTATTTCTGATACAGGAGAGAAAAAGAAAGTCGAACCCTCAACTAGGCATATAAAGACTGGAACTCAGAAAGCTACTGGTGTTATGTGACAGCTTTATTGCACGTGTTTAATTCAAATATACGTTTCTGCTGAAATATGCCACTCTTCATGGTAACTCACTGTCAGAGGTACGAAATCATGCATCTCTTTTGCAGAACCCTGTAACTTTGTGGGGAGAGGAAGAGGCTGAAAAACAGGATGCTGAAGCAGGAAGGAAAAAAAAAGACTTGGCCTGAGTTGTCTGTATGGATGTAACTAAAGAGATTCCTTGTCTGTACTGCTTTCTGTGGGAAATTAGAGTGACTTCAACAGTGATTTACTTTAACTTCTATAGAAGGTGAACAGGACCTTAGGAAGGAGTTATGTGGCAGCCAGTTCCGCAGGGTAGTAAATCACCTGGACTAGCTAGTACTAGCCCAGACTGTAGAGAAAACAAAGTACACAGTAGTGAACCTGTCAGACCAGGTGCCCTGCTCACCTTACTGGGTAAAATGGCCCCTTGAAAACCAAGGAAGGAGTTCAGCACAGGCTCTCACTATTCCCCAATAACAGCACAGGAAAACTCACTGCAAGCTAATGCAGGAGCAGAGTGCGACAAGTCTTAGACAAACATTGTCCACCCAGGAGGGAAATACGTGGTGCCCCAGCTGCCTGCAGCACCCAGCCAGAGGAGGGCTCTGGTCCAAAAAGACCTCCAAAAGAGGGATCAGACATGTCTCAGGGCGGGTGGTCCTGTAGCCCTGCTGCACCAGGTGCCCCGGAGACAGCCATTGCCCAGCTGGCACCACATCATGTCCCCATCTGGGAACCCTGTCCCAGTCTGCTGGCCCACTGGGGGGGAAAGGTCCTGTGCACCTTGGAGACCCGACTCGCATCCCAGGCAATCAGCCTCAGATCATAGCCATGGTGTAGGTCCGTGCTCCTTCAGGGGGCTGCACTTTCCTACCTTCAGGCTGCAGTTTGCTCTGGGTGACACTGGGGGAACCTCAGGGAAGGGGGAGGGGGGGGAGCATGCACTCTTCATGCTCACTTGGATGCTGACGGATATTTCCACCAGTGCCATCACTGTTAATGTTCAGCCAGGGCCCTGAGGAGGACCTCCATCTCCACCGAAGGGAAAGGGCTGCAGCTCTGCTCTGTCCTGGGGTGCACAGACCTCAGAGTCTGGGCATGGCCGAACCCAGCAAGGTTATTCAGACTTTAATTTTTCCAAAAAGTCAACAATCTCTGTTTTCATGTTTGTACAGCCTCAGGCACAATGGCCTTGAACTCAGTTGCATCCTGTGGCATTACAATAATATTGGCAAATAAATGACAGCAGCAAGTAACCCTACTTCAGCCTCTATAAGGCAATATCATTCTTTCGAGGCAATTCCTCGTCTGAAAAGTTAATAAAATAGTACATAAAGGTGACCTGGTGGACGTAATTTACTTGGGTTTTCAAAATGCTTTTGATAAGATCCCTCATAAAAGAATATTAATGATAATGAGAATGATCTTACATTTATGGTAGTGCCTTTCATCCATATGAATCCCAAAGCGCTTTGCAAAGTTTTTACTAACTGATTGTACAAATCATGTGTCATATATATCCCCAAAGTGTCGCTAGGTCTAGGAGAAGGCATGACAGCTATTTAATTACCTAGTATGCTGCTGTTCAGTGTTTTAGAGCAGGGAATAAACGCAAAGGCTGTAGCCATGTGCAACTAGGGTGAATTTTGGTAGGTGAAAGCTACTTACCAAAGCTAAGATCTGGCTGCTAAATGACAACCAAATCCATCTTCTCCCTCTGCCTCTACCCAATTTTGTAGGACCCCTTAGGCTCAAGATGACCAACGAATGGCTCCGTGGGCAAAAAGATATCTTTTTGAAAGCAGAGTCACTCCCAAACTTATCATGGCCATCAGAATGAAATCACTGTCTTGTTACAAGCAGAAGCAATAGTCATAATGATTCAGCACCATAGTGTGGTGGTGTCTCAGTGATGAGGAGGTCTGCCTTGCTGAGGACTGTGACCAAGCTCCAGACAGTGCCTGCCTGGTGAGCCCCATCGGCAGCACGAGAAGCTCAATAATTATTTGCGTCAACCTAAGTATCTCCTCCACAAGTGCACACAGCTAAATGGACAAGCCTGCAATTCTCTATTAATTCATTCCACATTTATTCCCATAATTGTTCAAATGCAGATTTTATTTCTTGTGTGAATTGGTCTAGGCTCATTTTCTAGACGTTCCTTCCTGTTACACTTCTTCCTGCCCTTTTCTCCCCATTAAAGTACTGATATGCAATAATTAATTAATCTCTCAAACCCTTTATGGTCAGCAAAAGAGACTGAACTCAGCATTTTCTCTGGTGTGCAAAACCTCTTTTATGTTTTTTTTTCTTTTTTTTTCTTTTTTTTTTTTTTATTTATTTTGTTTTCAGCTTCACTTTTCAATAAGCAACACAAACAAAGCTCTTTAATCAGCAAGAAAGTGGCCAGGCTCTGCACAGGAATGGTTGTCAGCTAACTGCCCTGTTAGTGATTCACTCAGAGCTTCTTGAAGCTTTCTTCGTGGGAAGCTGGTTAGTGGACAGCATCTCAGCCTGCAGGCTGCACGGAGACATTTCCACCTGGTGCAGTACGCAACAGCGACGTTTGTGAGCACCTGTACTTGGCCACATAATTTGAAAAAAATACCACCATTTTCATTCTCCTCTCCAAATTTTTAATGGGATTTTGACCTGCATGCTTCAGCTTCTTAAGCAACAGTCATTGCTGATAGGCACCAGGAGGGTATCTTCGACTCCTATTAGTCTTGAGGAGGCAATCTCTGCCTCTGTTCTGCAGTCAGCTCTGCTTTGGAGCTGCACGCTTGAAGTGTCACTAATCTGGACTGTTATAATCTTGAAGACAGTTCCAGCTATAAGAGTATTCTGTTTAGAAAGTACCAGAATACTCAATGTCAAGACAGAAACTGTTTTGTCTAATTGTCTAAAATCAAAGCCTTCATATTTTAATTAAGCTTTTAAAAGGAGCTATTTCATAGCTCTTTGATTTGTTTTCTTTTTTTCTGCTTTCTGATACGAAGGTCGTTAAAGACCATCTTTACTGAGAAAGCTTTAGTAACAATAATGCCACCAAGCAGCATGCCAAAGGTCTTGTACAGCGGATGCCATCTCAGACCTGAGCCTCATACATAACCAATGAACTGAAGTTGAAGAGCTCTCACTAGGTCTGGTTCACTGCAAAGGGCCATCTGAACTTTCCCGTGCTGAAAGCACATTCCTGGCGAATAATGAAGATGCAAGAAAACAAAATCTCAACTTCTCCCTGGATATGAATTGCTCCATTGTTAGACAGATTTGGCAGCTTTTCTATTCTCTCTTAAACGAGCAGCCTGTAACCAGATACTTGACTAGAATCAAAGCAAGAAGCTTACCGATAGCAGTCAAAGGGGACTTCTACAGGACCAAGCTGGCAAATAGAGGATAGTTGTGTTCCATTTTTTGACCATGGCCATATAAGTATTTAAAAATATTTATTAAAAATAAAAATAAAAAATATAGCTTATAGTGAATTAGGGCTAAGAAGGCATTCCTGAGACTAGCAGAATTAATAAAGGATCTCTTGCATACATAATCTTTGATGTCTAACAAAATATAAGCTTATTAACCTTTCTCTCTTTGAGGTAAATAGTAAATTTTCTCTTCTCTTCTTCTCTACAAAACCATAACACCATTGTGACTGCTGCCAGAACCTGTTTTCCAGAGCCAGGACAGCTGAACAAGCCAAAAGTGCTCCCTGTGCACTGTTACTCTCCCAGCCATGGACATGGCCATCATTTTCATCTCAGTTATGAACTCTCCTGCTTTGAAGAGTGAACTGAGCTACATGAAATGAAAACTAGAATTAGATTTGGACAAACAATATTTGTCCAGAACTCAGGCAGCGGAAAGTAGTGGAAACTCAGTAGTGGAAAGGTTGTTCTCACCAGCTTTCTATCCTAGCTGTATAGGCAGAAAGATTTCCACGCATCTGTAATTCCCTTGGGCATGTCTTTGAAAGCCTCTATCAAGCCATCTACCACAGGTAGCATTCTTATGCTTATCACCAATCCACCCAGGTGATGCTCTCTTCCTCCACCGTGACAGCTTGTCAGACTTTGCAGTACACTCCGTATTTCAAAATACGGAGTCCCCCATCATCAAAGACTCTCACCAGCTTTCTATCCTAGCTGTATAGGCAGAAAGATTTCCACGCATCTGTAATTCCCTTGGGCATGTCTTTGAAAGCCTCTATCAAGCCATCTACCACAGGTAGCATTCTTATGCTTATCACCAATCCACCCAGGTGATGCTCTCTTCCTCCACCGTGACAGCTTGTCAGACTTTGCAGTACACTCCGTATTTCAAAATACGGAGTCCCCCATCATCAAAGACTCTTATCAAAAGAGTCCCCCATACATTCAAGTTATATAAATTATATATTGCTTGGTAAACATAACCTTTCTCTGTCAATTCTTTTAGGTCAGAGCCAGCAGCCAAAGAAACAAAAATCTTGTGAGAACAGTCATCCAAAGCCAAGCTGTCAAATATCTCCAAAAAAAAAAAAAAAAAAAAAAAAAAAAAAAAAAAGCTGATTTGTCATCAGAAGTCGTCATTTCATGGGGAACTCGAGACCTGTTTCAGTGCTGCATCAGCCAAATTGGTATCAGATTTTGTGCTGCGTGATCCCACAGCCTCACATTACAGCCTTTTATGTACAGCATAACCTTTTTTGATGCATAGGGATCAGCTAAATCCTCAGAGAACGACAGGAAAGAGCAATTGTCATTTGAAATCACTCCCCCACAGGCTGTCCACAAAGAGCAGCAGGACTCTCCTCAGCACCTCCAGGATAAATTCACCTATCCTTAGAGAAGCTATGTCTCATTCTCTACTTCTTACAGCCTCTGGAAAGCAAAACCCTAACTATTAGGCAGTTTAATTTCAGCTATGCACAAACATTCATACAATTATGCTTTGTTCAAGGAGGCTCTCTAGGCAAAATAATCATTTTATTCTTTTTTCTGATGCTAGAATGGCAAAAAGAGGCTTTAGCACAATGTAAGGGCTGTTGTGTAGACCACATACTCATTTAAACCTCCATCTCCGGTACACACTTTGCGTGCGGTGTAACACCTGGCCATTCTAATCTGATCAACATTTATCGCTTTGTTTCTTTACAATGGGTTTTAGCCTCCTCAATAAAACACCACCGATGTAATTAGCCTGTAAGAGGCCCTCAGAAACCATAGAATAGGGACTGGGAGGCTTTCCAAACACCCACAAAGCTAGACACATTCCCATATCCTCTGGGTACTCACATGCCAGGGACACGCAGGTGCAGGCTGGCATAAATGGGGAAAAGGGAACGGGACAGAAGGCAGTGTGGTCCCACTACCCCGTCACACTACTGCAAGGCACATTGATACCTCAGGTGCCAAAGCACCTATTCGGTCTAAAATATTCTCTTATCGTTTTAAGTCACTGTCACCATACAGGCAAGAAAGAGACCTTTTTTCTGGGTATATAGTTGCTTGAAATATCCCAGGCGTTGATTGCTATTGACATTTTTCTTTTGGCAGCTGTCACAGCAGGTTCCTTGGGAGGTGTGAGAAATGTCTCACAATTATGTACTTTATGATGCACCCCAGGGAAACATCTTGACTGTATGTATTTGCACAACGAGGTCCATATCCAATACACAAGAGCATCTGTGATAGGTAGTATCAACACTAAAAAATGACTCTTCCTTTCACCTCTCTGCCTGTCTTGATGCATCCAGCTGCTTTCTTAAGCAGATTAAAGGGGTGGAAATGCTAGTCTTAAGCAAAAAGAATAGTTTCAGTGCTACTTCTTTGTCTCTCACTGCCTTTTTCCTCCTTCATTTCAGACTTCAGAGATTTCAGTTTTCTCAAAAGCCAAAACTTCTTGTATCTTCTGCATAGACTCCATGTCAAGATATTGAGTAGTTCTTGAACATCCTCCCCAAAGGTCTCCAACTTTCCCTTTGCTTTTTTTTCCCTTTGCCTTGCATCTGCCTTGTATTAGCCCCACGCCCAATTTAATTCCTCTTTTCTAGGTGTTTATATCTCAGCTCCTCACAAACAGTGACATTCAGAGTGGCCAAGAACTGGGCTTCCTGCTCACATTCTGCATCTATGGTTGGCTCATAGGTACTGAGTGCAAATGTGTTAGATATAGTGTTAAAACACTGACTGCCTGTGGAGTTCACTGAGCTCTGGAGTCTGGGGGATACTCTCCACGGTTTTATCTTGTTATTATGTCCCTCTTTTCAGAGCATCATCAAAAGGTCTGTGAAGAGGGCAGTTTCCAAGGCTCCTTGGGAAAACTGTTTGTAAATAGAGAATTATTTTTATATTTAGACATTTCGAAACTTGAGGTGGACTGGTATCCCAAAAGAAGCTAAAATCTTTTCCAAAACTGGTCCTTGATTATAGACATTGGACACTTGAAAACTCAGTTCTGTGCTATTACGAAGACCTAGCCCAGCAGGGCTAACACCAGGCCTGACAGGGCAGCAGCTAACACTGCCACCTCTCCACACTCACATGTGCTGGGTCTGCTTAATCATATGCCTTGTTCTTTCACAAGCCTATTTGTATGAATAAGCCACAGTTTGGATCAGTGAGAGTTACCAGCTAGGTTCACTGTAAATTGGTGCAAAAGCAGGCTGTACATGCCAACCAGAACTGCTTAGTCTTCATCCCCTAAATGTGTCATTTAACAGCAAAACATTCCCCTTTTTGTTTTCTTTTCAACCTCCTGGGGGAAAGCAAAGGAAGATCTGAATGTGGAACAGGAACTATTAAATTCCCAGACAAGCCAAACAAGCCCAACTGTGTCTCTGAATCAGTGGTACAGCTTAATCCTGCAGGAAAGCCTGATGAGAGGAAAGGGAGAGTCCATGGAGTTCAGTCCTCTCATGGAAGTCGAGCAAATTACTTGCCCAACTCCAATATGCTGCTGTACTCCATTAAATTAATTTCTTTTTCAAGCATTGCTTTTGTCTGTTTCTCAGTTTGAAGGTCCTAGAAGGACCTCCTGTGGCTTCCATGAAGCAGCTCGGAGAAGCACAATATGACCTCAGTGGTTTCTATGGTTCCCCCAATTAAAATGGTAAGCAGCTCCACAGCATCATTACTGGGGGAGTTAAACAAATGTGGCTCGCACAGACAAAACTGTTAGCTTCAGGAACCAGAAGGACATGAGTCTAAGCTTTATAACCTTCTCAACTTTCCACCCACCCTCCTAGTCAGCTGGTGTTAAGTGGTATATATTTTGTTCTACAAGAAAGCTAGGGAAATTATTTCACTTTAAAAGTCTTCTATCAGACCTACTTAGGCAACCACTGTTATTCATTTTAGAAGAGTTTTAAAGCAGCCCAAGTGCTGGAGAATAAGTATGTTTAATTGATCTTAGTGATACAACACTGGTACCACTAATTCCACAGCCATTGCTTCTTCTCAGAACAAGGGAGATAATTTTCCTAAAAATGACTTTTTTTTTCTAAAATAGCAGCTATTCAGCGCTATACCTCTACCTTCTGGCAGCAAAGTTTAATTTACATTTAAATCGTGTCCTGAGATCATAGGAAAAATAATTATACATAACACCAATCAATTTTCAAGCCTTGTCTTTTTCTAGGTCCATAATCAAATCCCTCTTTTGGGTTCTAATACCACCTCCCTAAAAAGCAAAATTCCCAAATACAGAACCTGAATCTCTTCTTAAGGCTCCTCTATTCGCTAGTTCACATCATGGGGTGAATTCAGCTCAGTAGAGAATTATGTTGGTATAGCTATCCTTGGTTTCTCTTTGGGGCTGTGTCGCTTTGGTTTGCTGACTTTTCCCTAGTGGGGAGGTTTGTCTCTTTCTGCTGCTTGAGCAGATCTTATGGGGATCCCAGGGTTGTGTCATTAAAAGCACCACAATGCACCAGCCTCTTATAACCCTTGTAAATGATGGATCATGGCCTGATTCTCAGACAGCAGCACAGATGACATAGGGAATGGATATAGATTGAGCCAAGGTGACTGTAACAGACAACAGGGTTTGATCAGGAGTGTGCTTGATCTTGGGTTCTTTTTATTCAGAGTCCCTGAATTTTGTAGACTTTTGATTCAGGTTAATTATTCAATCAAAAAAAAAAGTTTCATTGAAGATGTAGATCATGCCTAACAAGACTCCAGATCATATTGAAAGAGAATATCCTGAAAAGCTGTTTAACAGCCCACAGTCTTTTTCCCTCAGAAGGATAAAATGTTATAGAAGATAAGTTGTAATTTCCAGTGCTCCGATTATCTGCTCATGAGCCATGTGAAGAGAAATACAATCCCCTGTATTAAAAGTGTCAACTCAGAAGCATTAAGCCATTAACTGCAGTGTAAGTCCTAAGAAAAAAAGAGAATGATGCATCATAGGGTCTATGATATGGCCCATAAAGTCAATATTGAAGCCATGAAAGTCAGACTTGAGTGTAGTTTTCTTCAAGGTTTAGGATCAGCCTGGACCTAACCTGCTAAGTAAGCCTCCTCTTTACCATTAAAAGTAATTCATCCATTAAGATAATTCGGGACTGAAACTGCTAATGTCACGCTGAGGATCTGCCTTATAATCAACTCTTATCTGGCACTTGAAGAATCCTCTTTGCAAGTAAGGAGTCCTAAGGATTTTAGTGTGGGAAGCACCTGTCCAAAAGATGTAGTGTACTCTACAGTTAAATGTTAGCAAATCAGATGCTTTGCAAGGCTATATCCCAAGCCCAGAACAATATTGAAAAGGATCACTTGGCACCAATCCCTTAATATGACAAGACACATTTCATCAGTGAGCCAAAAGGAGAATTTTCTGATTAAATTTCCACAACTTGCCAGACTTGAAGGTGAATGACAATGATGACCCCTGATATTTTCACCTCCCAACATGTTTTTAATTTCTTCTCAAGATTGTAACTGTCCCATGGATGCTTACGGCAGATCATTCTGGGATGATTACTCATTTAGATGATGGTAGCAAGTGAAAGGGCTCCACCAGCAGCACATGAAAATGCTAAAGAATCAATTTTCACTAAGATCTGAACTAGAAGGTGGATACAAATGAACAGATCAGAGTGTGTCAGTCCAGTTCAAGTGCATGAAAGATCTGTCAGCCTGAGAAGGCTGTCAATACACAATACAATAACTCAGAAGGGCTGTTTAAACCCAATGGCCCTGGACTGGAATGAGAGCTAGGAAGCACTAGAGTAGCAACACAAAGGCTAACTGAGCTAAACCACACTCTAAACTTATAAAAGGCATTGCTGCTACAATGTCTTGGTATAATGTCCCACTATAGATTTTTTGTCCTACTGATTTTGATTTAGATCGTGAAGAAAATGTTGCTTGAGGAAAAAAAGAGTCTTAATCTCTCTCTCATGTCTGTGCTTCTAGCAATAGCTCTTTCGCCCCTGTCCCTAGCTGAGGCAAGCAGCTCTTTGGAAAATGACAGCAAAGTTTCTTGATGTCTTTTTCTTCTTCTTTCTTTTTTCTTTTTTTTTTTTTTTTAAGAGCAGTGCAAAACAGCAACATGAACAATCGTATGAGAAAAAAAGCATAGCCTAGTACTGGAGATAGGCCTATTTATAAAACATAAGAATAGATGCATCACAACAGATGTCAGCTCTGTAACGGTGCTGTGCAAAGCCTCCGAGTGGCAGCCAGAGAATCATGATAATAAAAAGGGAGAGAAAAAGAAAGTTGTTCTGAGAGAGAAATTGCTATAAAATGGGGTATATTTTATAATAGTGATTTAATTGAATATTTGTGAATATGTGTGTATATATGTATGTATGCAGAAATTAATAAAAATGTTTCATATATTATACAATATATTATAGTAATTTAACAGCATCCTGAAGTCTTAGTGAGCTTAGATCACTGTATAAAATCAAACTTCCCACTTCCATCAGTATTTCTTTATTGTATCCTTGCTCTCCCAGTACTGCTCAGGTAAGGAGATGGCAGCTGTTGCTGTTAGAAGCTGATTTCGCCTCAGAAGAAAGAGGCTGCCCTTCTTCTAAAGAGCTAGGTGATTCCCAGCCCCAGGAGGTCAGTCATAGGCATCCTACAAATCCTCTTGTCTAACCTCTGCTAAATTACTTGATCCTAATCATGTCTACCACCTTGGAAAAATAAAATAATCCCACTTTTTCTATGCCAGGACTAGAAGGTCTTTAGAACAGGACACGTATGTTGTTATATTTTTGCACAACATTTAGGTTTCCGATACCCTAAATTTTTATGCTCCCATATTATGAAATATTACCATTAATAGCCTTGCACTACCATTGCTTTCATTCTAGTTATGTTGTTGAGCTACCTTAATTCGTAAATGAAATGATTTTGATATTTTCTCTTCTCTTGTTCTAATGGAGCTCCAAAATTAAGCCAAAGCATCTCAGGCTTTTCTCTAGGAAGGGCTGGGCACCCACCCTGGCACCCACCCTCCTGCGGTTGCCCCTCCAGCTGCAGCAGGATTACACTGACGTGAGCCTGGCCTGATGTTCTGCCGAGATTCTGGGGCTTTTACTGCACCCGCTGGAAAAGCAGTAAGCTTTTTTTAATGCATAGTTCCACACAGCTTTGGCCCACACTAGCTTGATGAAAAGGAGGTTAATAACAGACCCAGATAAAACAAATAGTCTGATGGATAACACACACTGATTAATATTTGCTGCAGTGTCAGCAAAAGTGTGGGAAACGAAGGACTGTAACTCTGTTACAACTGCAGATGTATTGCCAGGAGAAGGAGAAAGGGGATTTTTCCACTGTTTCATTTTCTGTCTGATAACTCAGTGAAATGCACACATACAGGGTCAGTCTCTCCCCTCCCCTCTTGATTTTAGTGACGGCGAAAAGTCTGGACCCAGATGCTGCAGCTCACTGGAAGCTAAAGATGTGCACTTAGATGTGCATTGCCAGTACGTCCCTTCTAGGATATGCCTGAAGAGGGAGGAAACGTAAAGGCAGGGCAGTAAGTTTGAGGCTGGGATGGAAGAACATGCAGCCGACGTCCTGCCTACGAGCGGGGTCCCTGCAGCACAGGGGCCTCGCCTCGGCCCCGCCAAGCACGGATCAGCCCCGCCGGAGCGGGGATAAGCAGCAACCCAAGGCTCAGTTTGCTCATTTCCACCAAAGCCACCGAGGCGTCGTTGCTAAATGCCCTCACTTTTTGCTTGGCAGTAAATAATTCCTGTTGCCAGGGCGTAGGAAGAATACGTTTCAGGTAGAAACGCAGGCTGCCGAGAAGTGGCTCTTTATATATACATCACCTCCTGTTTGCAGGCACAGTGTGTGGGTGCAACGTAAGCAGGAATTATCTTGTGTTCTCTAGCACCTCTAAATACACCAGCAAACTTACCAAGGTGGCTATTTACGGGGTGGAGAGGGAGGGAGGTATCCAAGAGAAAAATGAGGCTTTTTTAAAATCCGATCACTGCTCTTTTCCAACTGAAACATTTGGCATTACTGCGATGATATTGTATCCCCTAACGGGGGGGAGAGTTACAGGTATTTTAATTATATATCAGTACAGCATTAAGCTAGTTTTATTTGCTGAACATTCTGTCAATTACTGTTGTTACTTGAGAAGCATGACTGCTCCCCGGTTGATCATGTATTTAACTAGCCAGTCAATGCTATTAATCACCAGGCGTTTTCAGCCGAGGATATTAACATTGAAACCTATCCAGAAGGGCTTATAAATGGGTACTGGCATTCTTCAGAGGGAAATGCTGCTTTATAATGCAAGGGAGGTTCTCTCAAGTCTCTCTTTTTTTTTCCTTCTTTTAAATTGCAATCTAAATCCAAAAGGGGGATGAATAATTGCCCTTAATGAAATAACTGCTATCCTAGAAAATTAGTAGATATGTGATCGTCTCATTACCAGATGAACAGAGGGCAAGAGGTGTTTTGCTGCGATGTAGATCCTGTAAAAAAAACAGTAAAGTGTAAGAAAAGAGGCATGAAATCCAACCTCCTTGCTTGGATCGGTTGGAGAAGGGACAGAAGGGATCCAGGCAAGGTTGAAAGATATGTTTAGCATTTAGTGATTGGGAATTGTACTCTGCAATCTTATTCCTGAACACAATACCCTGGTCTTTTGGGTAGAAAAGACACTGAACCTTTCCATGCCTCTAGCCCTTGGAAACAGGGGACGAAGAACATTACCTGAAACCAGATACTCTGAAACAAGCACTGCGCAGGCTTCCTGGGCACAACGTAGCCATGAACTTCAAATCGTAGCTATTCCTTCTGCAAAACTTATCTATGAAGTTCAGACTTTAGCTATACCATACTTTGCCTTCCCCCCTCCCCTACCTTATGTTTTGAAAGCCCCAGGAAACTGTTTCATGCCAATTTGGTGATTTTGCAACGTGGCCACCTGGGAGAGGTGAGACGAGTCCACCCAAATGTCTCCATCTCTTTGATAAATAGAACAAGGCTGTCTTTTTGCCCAATACACACCATTCAAAATCAAATGCTGCAGACAGATGCTTTTGCTTTTCATATTGCATTTAGTTGACATACAAAATGTATTTATTTCCACATAGTGAATAATGAACTGAAAGCTCACTTTCATTAGCTTCATCTCCCCATTGTTGGCTCACATCCTGAAGTTTTCAAACAACATCTGCAAAAGTAATAAACTAATTATAGAAGCCATCTGGAACAAGAACAGAGTGGAATAATTATTTTTAAAAAAAGCCCTCACTGAATAATGGTGCCATAATAGATGGGATGTCAGAAGAAAACTTAGTATCATTAAGGAGGGATGCAAGGAGATTTACATCAAGAAAATCATGATTTCTCATCAGTGGAGGCACAGTGGAGAGGTACAATGATCCATCGATGAGATAGTCTCTGTAATGAGATAGAAACCCTACCTGAGACCAAGAGCTGCTACCTGAACAGCCCACCTGGCAAAGGAGGAGCAGATGTTGCTTCTCACTTGTACACTGTACTCTAGACCACGAGATGGACTCCTGAGGAGGGAAGGAATCACCTACTTTCTCCTCTCTACCACCTGCCACCCATTCTTGCTGATACTACTGTTTAATGGTATTACATAATCTGTAATTCCATTATGTGGTATAGATATGGCACAGAGCTGTGCTTTCTGTAACTACTTGGACTGGATTTTCCATCTCCCAAGGAAACAAAAAATAGCGACATTCAGAAGAAAAATCCATAAAATCCTGATTCTTGTAATGCTGCAATGTGGTCCTCTTTTGTCAGCCCACTGAGACAGCTTTTAGACCTTTCCAGAAGAACAATGAAGATCTGTCCACCAGGAAGAGATATCTCCTCATTGCTGTTGGCTGTCCTCACTGCCCTTACATCTTCTGCCTCCAAGAAACTCATGGTGACGCAGAGGCAGCCTGACGCTTGAGCAGGGACAGCTTTTGAACTTCTCTTTCACCTGGTCATACACTACACATCCCAGCAGGTGTCATCCCCTGGGATATGGTCCATGCCTGCAGGCTCCTCAGAAGGGACTCCGGGTGCGGGAGGCAGAAAGTCCTCAGCACTCGGCTCACTCATCTGTGTGTGCAGGCACCGGTGACATCGGCTGCGAGTGCAGGCAGTCATCACCTCTGGAGCGCACCACGTAAGAGCTGTTTTTCCAGGACAGGTGAAGAGCTGTGCTCCCTTTTATATAAGGAAGGAGGTGCTTTAGGCCATTTTCCTGAACAGGGAGCTTGATTTTAGAATTTCACAAAACACTGGAGATTTTTGGGACACGATAAAAGCTTCCTGCGTCTACCGAGTGTCGCATTAAATAATAAGCCGGAGGCCAGCCGTGGCAAAATGGGGGCTTGTGGTAATTAGTACTATTATTATTTATTAATTAGAGGTGATTGCTTTGACATAGAAGATCCTGACTGTGCTATCTTCCTCATGCATGGCTTCTGACAGCAGTGTTTTGAGGGTAACTTCTGTTTCAGTTTTTTGAGAGGACGTAGAGAATGGGGTAACATGCCTAAGCATTTTCTGCTCGATACATTTGCACAAATTTGGAAATGTAGCACATACATTAACAACTTTCAGGGGTCATAACAGCAAATAGTGCACTCATATGTCCATTCTAACACTTTTAAATAATAGACAGCCCTATTAGAATGAAGACGTTGTTCCTCCAAGTGGAAGTGCAGGTTTAAAGTGTGTCACTATCAATAATCTAGCTAATCATCTTTGTCTTGCACTTATTTAGACAAAAGTCTCTGATTCTGTTACTCAGCTGCTGAATCAATGGTATCTTACTATAATATTATTTCAACACACGCCATTAAATCTGATTAAAAAGCATCACCCAGTTGTGATTCTTATTAGGGTTGTATTACTGTCTTTGCTAATAGATGCCATCTCCATTATTATCATAATTATTATTATTTATCACTTATGTTACTGCAGCAATGCCTTGAGGGCTCATTCATCAGCCAGGCTGTTGCTGGATCTTTTTACTAATGCACGATCACAAAATGGTTCCTGCTCCCAGGGTTTTTATGGAGTGAGACGAGGTGAAAGGTGGAGGAATACAAAGAAACAGAGAGACCATCTGGGTCAGCACTGAGACGTGGGTCTCAACACATCCATTGCCTACGTGCTGCCATGTTGCTGCAAAACCAACTGGTACTCAAACTTCAGTGCTTACTTCTTCATTTTGACACACTCTGTGTCTTCAGACACTGCAGGTGGCCTTGCCCATGTCTGCTGGGTTAGAGCTACATGTTACAGTGGACGTGGCCCCGGGATCTGGAAGGCATGGATTAAATCCCACTGCTGCCACCCACCAGCTAACTGCTGGTGTGTCCAAGCAAACTGTACCTTCTGCAGATCTGGGGCACTCACTCAGAGCAGTGCTAATATGAGTAACATGTTTCTATATTTAGGCATATAAATAAGCAACCTAATTTTCAAAGCACAACTAACTTCCTGAAGCTTCTCCCATTGTGAGTAGCAAATTCTAGATTTCAGCTCCCAAATTTGGGCAGCTGAGTGGAAGAGCCCTGGTCCCCAGTTACCCTTCAGAAAGTCAAGCATGTAGTTAGCCACAGAGTCCTAGATGTGAAAGGAATAAAAAAACCAGATTAGGATAAAACGACGCAGTAAACATATTTTCAAGTACTAAACAGAGCAGGGAGTGAAAGACAAGTCAGCCTGGCTGACAAAGGAGACAAGGCTCCACTCTCATAACTCTTCTGGCTCTTCCGATCATCTGGAATTAGTCACTTGCCTCTGTGCTGGCCATGTAACATTAAGGAGAACCCAAGCACTGGGTCAAGGCTTGTGAAATGCCTTGTAATCACAAGACACAAGGTATCAAAGAATTGCAGCATATTTATTAAAAATGTTTTCATTCAAGATTATAGCACAGTTGCACAGCAATTCTGCATTCCTGCAGCCCTGTAGCCCTGGGTTGCCTTGTTTCTACAAACTCTTCTGCAACTTCACTTAGAAGATTAATATTTTAAAAGCAGTTAATGCTGCTAATTGATCAGGGAAAGAGATATGTCAACCTTTGTTTTCCATAAGACTCACTTCAGAAGCATGAATGATAAATGCACCCCAAGAGACATTATCATAATCATCACTCCAAATAAATTTTTCAGACAATGGCATTCATGGCCATTAGCTTTCAGTGAGAAGAAGAAAACATAAGCAGTGCTAAGCTACTCGCTAAACATATGAATATGTATTTTTCCCCATTGTAATAAAATGATACAGTTTAGCTGAATAGGACCACAACTAGGTGAAGGTAGCAGGGAACAAAGTCAAATTATGGAGAGATACTGAATTAGCAATCAATCACATTTGGCCTGTGTACTTACCATGGAGCTCCACAATAAATGTCTCGATAAGGCCACAGAGCCAACAGTTCTCTCAGCAGCTTTCAGCAGTGAAACAGGAGACCGGCCCTGCTATCAAAGAACAGCAGGTGTTTGTTAGTGTGGGGCAAAGAGTTTTAATTCCCAGTGTAAAATGATCTTCTGGAGCTGGAAAGAGCTGCAAAAAAACCAGCTGTATCTGCTATGTCATTAGGCATCAATGATACAAGGTAAGTTCTGTTAAAACATGCATCTCCTCAGCTCCGTAATTAATTTAGTATTTTTGATGGCTGGTTCCTTGGATTGTGTTTTCACCAGAGACAAGTGGTATTCTGACCCAAATTCCACATCGTCACCACTTGCGCATTAGGATCTCTGATGTGAGGCTGGCCCACAATGTGTTGCTGGCTGTGCAGCAGAGATCCAAATCCTGTCCTGAGCACTCAGAAATCCCAAGCTGTCTGAGATTTCATCATGTAGTCGGGTCCTCTGTTCTTTAGTGCAAGAGATCCTTGCCCCAAGCTTTGAAACTGAATTATTTTGGAAAAAATGTTTCTCACTCTTATTTCCCTGATGCTTTTGTCAAAATTAGGCTTTCCTTTGAAAGATTTTTTTTTTTTATTTTAATGAAAAAGGATATTTTCTTCAAAAATTATCTGTTGGCAGCTTTTTTATTAGCCCCACTTCCAGGTTCTCTGCAGTGAGAGGCACGTAGCTGCTTTTCCAATTACACTGCATTTCTTTGTGCATTCAGCTGAAGGAAAACATGTTAAATAAATGATTTGCTACCAATTACTCACTCAACTCAAAAAACAAATACACATGCATGTCTTTACGTAAAGGCATAGTAGGCAGACCAAAGTATTTGCTATTTTAAGAGCTTATTGGGAAATGAAACAGAAAAATGTCTCTTCTGATCATGATTGTGAAGATGTTCGTCATCATTCCCTGTACATAACGTTGGGGGAAAGGTTGTTCCATTACAACAGGTAACAATGTGATCAAAAAGAGAGCAGTGAAATAAGATAAAATTGCAAACCTATAAATATTATTCCATGAATGTTTCCTTTAATTTAAAGAGAAAATTGAAGTCACACACCTCTACCTGTTTTATTATATACTTGCCTTCAGAACAGTAACCTAACAGAATGCTGAGATTCTCATGGTCACTTCCAAAAGTTTTTTGATACTCCTCTTTGAGGAAATCTCATATCACCATCTAAATAGCACAGATGATAGAGAATAATACAAGAGGAATAGGCATACAAAAGAACAATAGGTAATATTGAAAAGATCTGGAAAAAATATATTTCCCTGTTGCAAGCTGTTTCATTGTGTTTTGGAAAAACAGTTCTGTTGTCTCTTTTTGTTATTTCAGAAATATTTATTTTTCATACTTTTTTTATAGCCCCATAAGCTTAGACACAAAGCAATATTTTTGTGAAGCTAAGTACTAATACTGCTCCTGGGACTGGTCAACTCAGGCAAAGCCATAGTGCTCCATCCCATGGGTCATCCCTATCAACTACAGCAGCAGTTAGACCATTTCATTTATAAAGACTGTCCTAGACAATGATCTAGATGCACTGATCTGTTCACTTATGATCAGAAAATAATATCATTTCACAGGAAAAATAGGAAAAGGGTGAGGGTATTTCACTGGATACCACCTTATGTTAACAGACCCACCTAATTTCCAGGCCACACTGTCCTGCCTGGGGCCATCTAGGGGCACAGACAGGCTAAGAATGTAACTGCAGACCTCAGACCATTCCCATCTGCTTTTCCTGGTGGTTGAGGAAAGCAATAGAAGAAGCTCAAAAAGGTCTTAGATTTGTTACAGGTGAAATAATAATGCAATAGTGCAGGGACTTCAAACATCTCTGAACTACTCACATTTCTTCAATTTGCAAAACTGTATTGGAAATCAAAGATCATTGGGCCTGTTATTAGCTCTGCAATGTCCTCAAAAGACTTTCGTAAATCCTGAGTGTTGGTCTTTATCTTTTTGTTCATATACTTTGCTTCAAAAGGCAAAATTTTACCTTGGAAAATCAATGCTGAACCTCTGAAGTGTGAAAAATATAAAACAAAGGTCCTGAAATCTCTCTTTTTTCATTTCAAGAAATAGCCAGGCCAATACAAGCTAGACTAAGCAACAAATGAACTTCTATGTTATTGTCTATTTGCTATCTTTATAGTCATGGGACACAGTTCATGGGAGAGAGACAGTTTGTGAAATACTAGACTTCATGTTATTTTTAAAAGTCCCTTTAGCTTACCACGGCTGAACTCCTTCTTAAGCATTTTTGCTATGTGCTAATGAGTGCAGATTCAGCAATTTATCAAAGTACTCTCTTTACGCTGTCTTAGCACTGCAGATTTCTCATCAGGCTTCTGGCTTTCCCCAACTAATTGACTTTGGCCAGTGGTCGGATGGCTTAGTCTCTGGCTTCTGCTTTATAAAAGAAGAAAAACAATAAACAGGGAGGCAACGAGTCATCTCCTAGGGCAGAAAGGACCATTATCATCTGAGCAATCCTAACGGACTTGATTGAACAAGAATTGATAACTGCCCTAGAAAGACAGTCCGCGGATGTCTTTACCGTGGCAGAGCTCAATCCTGTCTCTAACACTGGCCAAAAGCAGTATAGTATCCCAAGAGTCTCACTATGATTTTAGACCCCCTGTGGCTCCACCTTTGTGTAAGCATGCCGTGTAGTGACCAAAGGTCCACTCACCCCCACTTCTCCAGCTAGAGATGGTGGCAGCAGCCCCTTCCTCTCAGGAGCCACAGGAGACCCCTGGCAAAACTACGTATCCCAATACCTTAGCAGAAGGTCAGGAGCTGCACTGAGCTGCAGCTGGACTTCCCTCAGCCTCTGCACGCAAACGTGTGCACGCGCTTTGCCTCGTGCCCTCTCGGAGCCCAAAGAGAAGGGCTGAAAGACCCGGGCAGCATTTCTTAGGCAAGCGATTTCTGACACTGCACCTCAGGACATGGAAGCTAACTTCACCAAGCAGGATCAAATGCTACCACCTTCCCAGTGCTTTTCTTGTCCTAACTCTGGTCATCTCAGAAACGAGATAAAATTATTTCATAATAAAAACCAGTATGAGCACTCTCAGTAAAAAGTCCTTGCATCAGCAACACTTTAAGTAGATTTCAACTTGAGTCAATTACAGAGAAGCTCAAAATGAGATGATCCACATCTTACAGCCCTTCCCAAAAGCTACAACCATTCTCTGAGTCCCAGAATGCTCCAACTTGAGGCTTCTCTGCTCTCTTGATCGTTAGTGTGTGAAGCTATCTCACTTTCCTCCCCTGTTTGCTGAAAGAGGCACAGCAAAACAACAGGTACGACAGGAATGCCTTTACTGGCTATCACCATCTCCAATAAAAGCCATTTCAGAAAAAGGTGAAATAAACTGTGAAGTGGGCAATTATAAGATAACCTATCTAGGACCTTAATCATATTAAGGTGCAGATAGTTCTCTTGTCTTTTCCAAAGCATTTTTGCCTGCAGGAACAGTGTTTATTTTTAACTTTTTCTCAACAAACCAGGTGCCACCTTGCATGAATGATGATTTCCATAGCCTCTAGATCAAGACAGCCTTTGATAAAAATAAATAATAAAAAAAAGACTTCAGGCCACTACCTCAAAAGATGTAAACTCTTAGAGTTTCAATGACTTCAGGAGTTCTGCATCACTTTAAATCTATTGAGTTTCTGGTCTGTGTCATTTGGTCTAAGGCCTCGGTTTAGAAGTTTGAAAACAGGGAGCTGAAAATCTGAAGTCAGCCAGGTAGAATATGCACAAAATAACATTCATTCTCATTCTGTTGCTTAAGCAGTTAGGGCATTCTGTTCTATTTATTCCTTGGGCTCTCCTGAGCATGACCGCAGTGGTCCCAGGGCAGAGGACATGTTCTGGGCTGAGGATTCACAGTTCAAAAGGACCCAGCTCATGGAACCTTTCCAAATATCAGATGCCCTCTTTGATTCCGGTATTGCTAGCAATTGGTCTCAATTATTAGTCGCAGTCATTTCTCACGGACCCCCTCAAGGCTAACCTGTGAGTATAAACGCCTGTTGAATACTGCTGGGGACAGGGACTCCAGTGCTACAAACTGGAATTTGCACAGCGTGCTCACGCTCAGGGTGTCTGGGGAAGCGTGGAGGTGTTTTGAAGTTACGCCACGATCTACCAATGAACCCAGGACTACAGCCTTCTCAAGCCCAAGTATTAATCCCTTCTGAAGAAAGATTGTTTCCCACTTGGAGGATATCTGCTCTAATAAAACATGGAACAATTTGCAGTTCAAACACAGCAGCTGGCCAAGCTGTAGCACAGTCCTTTCGGCCCAACTGGTGAGAGAAGTAATAGGAAGGCCTGCAGCATTTTTTGTTTTCCTGAGGTAAGAGATAGACTAAAAATCCTGGACCTATGCCATTCTAGTCCAAGCACAACAACTTGGCTTAGAGTGGGGTGAGTACTTTTCTGCTGAAAAGGTATTGCTACTTTTGCACAGGGAGGATGAGCAGAGCAACAATAGCTTGGAGACCTGCAGCAAGACACGCTAGAGCTCCTGAGTCTTCTCTGTGTTAGAAATTCAGGGGAGAGGATGTAAATACTCCTAGGCTGGGATTCCTCTTTCTGTCAAACCTTCCTCCTCCATGTACAAGACAAGCCCTTGAGTGTAAATACATACCTTTGCAGAGTGACACCTAGGACAAATTTGGCCTGAACTGTCTAAATATACAAGCATAGAAGTTTCTTACCTCTGGGGACAAGCCAGACCATGGACTAGCCAGGCTAGGAAAGACAATCTTGTGATTAAAATTCTAGCCCAAGTCTCTAGATACCTCAGCTTACTCCCTGGCTCATTACTTACTTCAGGCATCATATTGGAAGAAAACACTTAAACTCGCTATGATTAAGTTTGCCATCTGTAAAAGATGCATAACGATATTTTGTTTTGTCTGTTTTGCCTATTAGAACGTGAATTGCTTGGGTCATCTCCCAGTACTAAGGGGTATTTAGTCATTACTGCAATATAGATATATAATAGCAATAAAATAACACTCCAAAAGACAAAAAAAATTGCTAGAATTGCATAATCTTTCTCATTATAGGCTGTCGATGCAGTTCTAAATCCATGGAGAATGAACTGCCTGGCTGCTCCCCAGCCTTCCCTGCAGATCTGTGTCCAGTCTTCTCCGAGAGCTGCTCTAAACCAAGGAGTTGAAGTGCTGCACTGGCAATGAAAGAGCAACATCCTCCTTGCACTGCTGGTCAACGGGGCTCTGTGCAACGCTCTCCCAGGGTGTAAGAGAGGCCTCGTGAACTGTCTGCCCACATGGAGATGAATGGATCATTTATAAAGATAAGAAGAATGTGAGTTTTAAAAGGATGTGTTGTAAGATCCTGTATAAATCATACATCAGCGGCAGATACCTGAGGACTTGGTATTTCTATCTGGCAATTTTTTGGTCAGTCTGAAACATTATATACATAGAAAATTGGAATGCATGCATGCATGCATGCATGTGTGTGTGTGTGTGTGTACAAATTAAAATTTCCCCTCCTGCAAAGAAAATATATCTAAAACAAGGTCTTGGAGAAAGTGAATCTGGCCTTTTCACTATTGTTGTGAAAATACATCCTATAGAAATATATTGTTACAGAAATAAATGCTAGTCCAGCATTTCATATTCTTACATGTTCATACCTATTAAGAATACATATTCTTATGGTTAGGAACATTCAGACATAGGTGCATGCTCTGTTCCACTGAAGAGTTCTTTCTGCCACAGACATAAAATTTTAGATGTGTGACCCTATTATATGTAGAAAAGGCCATATTACAGCGATTAGTGAAAGCTTTTGCACCTGATCCCCTTGCTTGGCAATCCGCATGTCTGGTGCCATAGGCGTAAGCCACAGGTATTGCAATGAGCACGAGCGCTGGGGTGCTAAACCACACGCTGCGAACGACTGCTGGTGCTGCGCAGCAGCGCCTTTTATCCAACAGTTAGAAATGTGACCAAGTGCCGAACTTTTGACCAGAGAGGCAGGCCTTTTTTGGGGAAACCTCTGCAGATTAGGTGCTCTGTTCCCTTCTAGGGCAGTGAGGAACCAAACTCTCTTTTAAGCCCGAGCTGGAGCAATTTCACTCGTCCAGCAGCGGTGCGGTTGCTGCAGCAGGCGCAGTAATGGGTGACGTGACCCGTTTTAGTCCCTCAGATCCCATCCTCGTGCTCTTGTCCCGCCGGCATCGGGGCAAGCTGCAGCCGAGAGGCTTCTTGCTGCAGCAGGTTTTGTCTACAGAAGCCGAGCAGCCTTGTGCGGGGAGAGGCAGGAGGGGGAGAAAACTGTTCTCTTGCCAGAGCTGAGAGCAAAGGGAAGATTTTTCTCACCCAAGACATGAGAGAGCTGTAAAACAGCACAGTGTATGTGGGAAGGAAATGGAGCCTGACAGGTTCGTATCACGAAAGCACCGAGTGTAGCCCATTAAAAGATTTTGCTATTACTTTAGCACAGCTGAAGAGTGCAGCAATCGAAGGGTGGGAACCGTGGATCCGACTACACCGCCGTACCGCGGGAGAGCGAGCCAGACCTGCGTAAGCGGCTGCGCGTGTCTGTGCTCGGGCAGCGTGTGTTAGGGCTCTGCTAGGATGCACACGTCGTTGGCTCAGCAGTCCTCTCCCCCACTCAGAGAGGGGGAAAAATGGCAAACTTATTTGTCTGCGAGGCCTTTTCAAACAGACAAGGTAACTACCTGAGTACATCCAGTCTATGCAGAGCTGCTATGATCATCTTAGAGCATGATTGTCAAAGTATAATTAACTAACTACCCCCCCCCCAAAAAAAAAAAAAGGTTTTGCTTATTTTAATGCAGGCACATGGACCAAACATTTTTTTTTTTTCATTCTCCTCATGCAGTGTAAGTGAGAAGGCTGGAGATCAAGAGCAGGGCTTCACCCTGCAATACACAACCTTGGCTTTTCAATTCTACATGTCAAAATTTCTTAGCACTGTATTTTTTAAAAAGTAGTCTACTATGGAGAGTTACTAAATATACATCAGGAGCCCAACAGAGCACTAACAGGCATATACAGCAATCAACTAAATGGACCGAGTGAGAGACACGAGGAAGACAGTGTGGGAGAATTTTAAGTGAATTGGTGTCTGTGTGAAAAAATGACATATAAATGGACCAAAAGACTCAAGATCCTTATTCATTCACAAAAGATGGAGAAGCAGTACAAGCTCCAAGAAGGTTTTCTACAGTGTACTGAGGCTGCAGAAGCTGTGGGGTTACCAGGGCACTGACCCCACTTTTCCTCCCCTCATCTATGCAGACATTGGCCTAAGCATATGCATTTCTCTAGACTAAACTGTGGCCTGTTTCTCTCCCTTCACAACTTCCAGGGGAAGAAGATGCCTGAACGTGAGGCAAACATTCCCCTAGATGAGTGGTACCAACAAACATCACAGCAGTCGTGGTGCTGTGGGACCCCAATCCTCTCCCTTCCCATAGCCGTTTGGGGTCCAGCTCAGTTTTTACAGCTTCAGAGGGATAGTTTTGTTTCTAGTGCTTCTGTGCCCAAGGATGGGCAGGGAATCACAGTGCCAAGTTGCATCGTTACTGCCTGTAGAGGCCAGGATTCAACCAGAGCTCAGTGTCATCCAGTCCCTCCCCTCTTCTCCTCCTTGTCCTTTGAGTGACTGCTGTAAAGCCAAGTCTAGCGCACACACACAGAGTGGATAACAGGAGTCTCAACGTGAGCATAAATCCCTCCATGATGTGACGGTGCAGACAATGTCATTCCCAAGCTTAGCGTTGGGGACCTCTGAGACCTTGGAGAGCACCCCCAGAAGAGAGGGGTTGCCTGGAAGACCCATTTCCCTCATGCTCAGCCTCACCCTGACCCTCTCATCTGGTATCAGCGGCTGCTCCAGGGCAAAACCGCTCTGGGGAAGCGTGTGCCCTTGGAAACTTGGCAAAGTGGGCAGATGTCTGCAGCTGTGGTGCCTACCAGCTCCCCCTGAGCACCTGTAACCCCTGCACAGCCTGCAGCCGAGAAACCTCTGTGTTTGCGGGAAAGTAGCTGCCTGAAGTGGAAAGGTGCCGAGGTGCTGTTAGAGGAGATATAGCTGGGTGTGGGTAATAAGTAAATAAAGCATTGTATGTTGGTAAGAATGTGAAAAGTGTTGATGCATTTATAGGCTCAATACCATCACTGTTCATAGGCATGAGACTGGACAGGTCCTTATTATTATCAGTAATCTGGTAACACTGTGCTAGGCACTTTACAGACACACACGGATAAATGACTGTGGCCACCATTTAGATCTATTTAGAAATGCACATGCCTATGAGAAGCTCATGTTGTTGGATAGCAGCCCCCAGCTGTACTCGCAGTAGATAGGCCAGTTCTCTTTGCAGACAGCAGAGCAGTAGGAGCAAAGAGAGGTTGCTCCAGCTTGTTCCCTAACCCACACCAAAGAATCCAATGATGACCAAGGAGAGCTGCAGACACCAAAGCAGGCAGAAAGCAAAACAGCTTTTCATTTGTCCCAGTCTCACCCCTTATAGCTTCATGGAGCTCAAAATCAATTTCTCTTAATTTCCACAAGTGGAAGGAGAATCAGGAGTCCCATATCTAAGTATTATAGCCTGAAAAGGGGAAGAAACAAAGCAGACAGTAGAGCAATGGCTTTTTCTTTCCTTCTCTAGCCCTGGAGTTATTGGGACATGCATACAAGGAAGCTTCCAGAGACCCATGAGTCCTGCAGTTGCTTTCCTCATTGAGCAGATTGTTTAGTTGCATTTATGCTACCTGACCCACTTTTCATCTCCCTGTCTGAAGAGAAAACAAAATCATACAGAAAAGCTAGCACAGCCCAGACGCACTCAGAAAGGCTTTGGAATGTGAATTACATTGTAAGGAAACTTGAGGAAGACAGCAACTTCACCTTCCCCAGATGTCGTATCTGCTTTCACAGTGACTTAACCCCCTCTACCTTTCTCCTCACACCGTGTTTCACCCCATTAACTAGATTATAAGCACATGTGCTTGTTCTAAAGCTACTGTAACTTCTTGCTTGTTGCAGGTCAAGGCAAGCTGTATGTGAGCAAATGTGGTATATATTTATTTCTGGCAGGGAAGGATGCTTAATCCAGAGACATCTGCCTGCAGTAACTCCAAAGCCCTCTGCCGAAAGGAGAAACCTCTTAAAAGTGGATGACACTGATGTCAATAGTGGAAACCCCACCACTTCATATGTGTCACAACCTTGGCTGCAACTGAAGATCCAGCCCCCACAGCTTCAGCTCACAGCTCAGTGCACGTGGACTCATTTGAGAGAAATGTTGAAAAGCACTTCACCAGCTGAGAGACCAGCTTTCATAGATTCACACAAGCCCTACCTTCCTAGGTGAGCCTAAATATACTCCAGAGGCTTTCCACACAGAAAGGAGCATCATGCTTTGTGAATGGTCTGATTACGGCAGAGAGAGGGACTCTTCCCAAAGTGCTGTCTAAAGAGTGTCATAGCATGGCCTTACAGTTAATTTTTTGCTCAAATGAGAATTAATGGGCTTGGGCTTCAGATGAGAAAGAGCTACTGGTTCTCTCAGGAAAAAGAGCTCCACTTCACCTATGTCTGCATGTATGTACAGGGGGGTACGTGTGTGTGTGCACATGTGCATATATATGCATGTGAAAGACCAAATTTTGCCTATGTACAACTGAAACAGAGAAATTTCAGGCAATTCTCCCCCTCTCCAACAAGTTTCCACTACCTTATGTGTGCTAATGTGTCGTGGTGTCCTATTTTCCCTCACAAGTTTTTAAAAGTGAGAGCTTTGGAGTAATTTATTGTCCTCATTTACTACTCTTTTCATTGAATACAGAAATCAATAACAAGCTGCTGGTCAATAAAGAGCTGTTTATTGAAGGCAAAAGCTTCTTGCAGGTGCTAAAAACAAAAAAAATAGAGGAATAATTAATAAGTGTTTGACAGTGGCCACCAGGCTGTAACTAATAAGGGGAATGTATCATCTGTAGAAGAAAGTTTTTATTTCACAGCTGCCTTGAAGACCTGGAGATATTTCTCCTGCCGCCTGAAAGAACAGGGCATAGTTAGTTATATTACCAAATGGAAGTTTTAGCCAAGTATGGAAAACTTTTCAGGCTCTCTGCTGCTTTTGCATTCCTGCAAAGTAGGAGACAGACCCTAATTTCCTAATCATCCAATATCTGTATCTCTTGCTTCATTAAGGTTTAGATCCCGCTGCCTTACTGACACAGCTCTTCTAATCTTTTCTGTACGACTTAAAAGCAAATGTTAACTGCAACTCATCACCCACGGCTCAGCGATCTTGGTACCACCCCGCAGAGCAGGTTGACATAAACCCTGCCCAATCCGTTACCAAACTGATTTCACTCTGCCCCCACTGAACTCGAGAGGATGTTAGTCAGCCCCGAGAGGTAGGCTCCAGCTCATGGGGATAAAGTAAAAAGGGACGGGAAGAAAAATACAACAGTGCTGTTCTGTAAAATAAAAGTACCCATAAAAACTGAGCCCTCAAACTGATGGAGGAATAAATTCATCAGCAGAAATTCACTAATGAGTTATTCCATTTTTAGGAACCTCCTCTATTCCCTCTGGTTTCCAAATTCTGCAACAAATCACTCTGGATAGTCAGGGTGCTAACTATTCCCTCTGCTTAGCCTACCCTCAGCGGCCTGGAGACCCAACCTGTGCTGAATTTGCACGTACCTAGGAGCTCTGCATAATCTCTATTCAGAGAGATTATAACCCAATTTCTTTTCTTCCAGATGAAGACAGAAAAATAAAAGGAGGATTGCAGCAGGAAATAGTGTAGTCTACAAGGCAGAATTCAAATCCTTTGCCTTGACACCAAGGTTTATTGGTTAGATTTTGTGGATATATTCCTGCTGTGTTGTATCAATAGCCAAACAATTCAGACACACCTTCTGCTTTCTTTTGCTCCATAAGCTTTTATTTTCTCCCTCAGTGCTATCTTATTTTAGTGAGAAGTGATCACTCTACATTATCGCACTGTTCTGACCCTTCGGGTGCCTCCACTATTAGACTATACTGCCCCATATGTGAAGACAAGAATATCAATATTATCTATATATCCATCCTGATGAACCACTAACTACTACAACATCACTCTGATGGAGGAGGCATTTAAAATGTCCAAGGAATAAAATTTAAAGGGAAAAAAAGACAAAGCCAAAACCAAATGAGGTGTTTGTCTGCATGGAGTCCTGACTGTGGAATAACAGCCTTCAGCAAAGATTACCTCCCTCTGACAAGGAGAAGTCGCTGCCGCTGTTGTTTCTGCAGAAGTGAGTATGAACGAAGAACCGAGCCGCTCAGGTACGAGAAATAATTGAGCCTGTAATCCGTTACGTCTCTCCAGATGGAGGCTCATTAGCTTTTCAGGCCACATGCATTAAAATTCTGACAAGTTCATACCAAAGTCCAAACTAGTGAAACACCTCACCTGCCTTTCTGTGGCCCATAGGCTTCTCTTTTAACCCTCATGGTTGCATGGTTTCATTAGAGGTAATGAGGAAAATGCTCCAGCTTTGAACCCAATCTATACACAGCAGTGATGCAAAGGCACCTGGATGTAAACAAGCAGACATTTGGTATATTTAGGATTTAATCTATATGTAAATTCCTAAATGTACTTAAATAAAAAATAATTCACAAAAATTTATGTTTACCACTTCGGATCTGATTCTTTATGTCTTTAACTAATGCTTTCAGATCTGTGCCGTTGTATTTTATAACACTAGGTTGATTGATTGTTTGAGCAGGACTAGGACTGAATGTTTTCCTTCATAAAAACAAAAACAGAGACATGAGAGGTTTTGTTAGATGAGTAATGAGCTTTGCTAGCACACATAAGACCCCTGCTGAGTTTTAAGTCTTTTTTAAGTGCATTTGTGAACTGACACAGGAAACATTGTCAGAACAGCACTGAAGTCCAGCTGAACTTTTAAAGCACGTGGGACTCCTGAACCTTTCAAGTTTGCCTGCTCCATTTCCAGCTGTTAATTAATATTGGCTGGATAAGCCACTGCTTCACATGTGTTATTTATAAAATGTGGGTCATTATTCCAAATACTGGCACTGACTCCCAAGATGCTCTTGAGCTATAAATTCAAATTGCTGGACATTTCCTAGCCGCATGAATATTAGAGTTGAAATTTTAATATCACATAACAAAGGTGAAATGAGTCATGACCTGTAGGAATCTTAAATCTTTGTCCTTATGAGCAGTGGCGATATTCCCAGCATAGATACAAGAAAGGCCATTACCAGTCCAGATCACAAAGCTTTCTCCCTCAGCTTCTGGTATCTATAAGTGGCCAGCAGCAGATAACTCAAGGAAAGTGTAAGAAACAAGGCAAGAATAATTATCGCTCCTGGGAATGGACAACTGCTTCTTGTCACCAGTGGCTGGGCCTCACTCCAGCTGTCCCCCCATTTGCGGAATCAGAGACCAGGAGTTTGGAGAGCTCTGCAGAGCTCACCTACACCATATTCTAAACACAGCCTACAAGTATTTGAAGATTTGCAGTGAGAAACCAAAATACTGTTGTGCTCCATAGCATTGCCCCAAGCAATCCATAACCTAACCAACCGCAGATCCAAAGCATTCCCATAGACACATTCAGCACCTCCAGCAGGAACTGAGACTGCTGGAAGATCTGGCTGAACTGAGCACAAAAAAGTCATTTGCATCAGAGAGACATCGTTTTAAGGCCAGAAAAGGGCCTTAAACAAAGGCACAAATCACTACCTTCTCTAGTCCCTCTTGCATCGAGAACAGGAACTCTCTAAGACAGCCAGCCTTGATTGAAAGTCTTCAAGCAATGAGATTCATCATTCCATTAACTCTCACAATTTCTCATTTTCATGGCAGTGAAACATTAGTTTTCATGCACACTGAGAAGCAGTTGCAGGCATGTTGAAAGGAAATTCTCATACATATAGAAAGAATGAATCATGAATACTCATACTTAATTTCTGATTAAATCTCCCTCGCTAGCGTGCAGGTTATAAACAAGAAATTTAACAATTTTCAGACATTTATCTAGATGTAAAAAGTGTTCTTTCTAATCTTAAAAAATATGTAATGTAGAAATTTTAAAACATAGAGTTTTGCATATAACTAAGCCATTCATACTGAGATGGTTTAATTGCCTAGTTTAGTAAGAGCCACATTTGTCAGCTGATACAATTTTCAGACTATTTTATTCTTATTATTTTTGTAGAAAGACTGAAAATAATGGATTATATACACTTTGATGCCTTTGTTTTTAAAAGTAGGAATATTTAAATGCTATGTCTGATTAAAAAATCACCAGTTAGTAATGCTGAACTGGGAATATTTTAAACATAATTTCAAGGCAAAATACATGTAGAGGGCATGTAGGTAAATTAAGAGAAAACCTGTTGCAAGCACGATCAATAAAAATATTCATTAAAAACCCTGGCTAGTCAGAGTTAATGGTTCACTTAGAAGAATCTCAAACACCTTAAGGGGAAGACAATGCACAGTGAAGACATTTAATTAACCTTAACTCTGACCCCCATAGCAGTAATGTTCACGTATCTTGCAATTGTTATTTCTTTCCTACCTGCAAGGTACCTATGGGAGCACACTTTCTCATCACACGTATCTATCCATGTTTTTCTAAATTTCTCCGAGATTATAAGTGACATGATGAAATCACATAAGGAAGCAGAGACAATGGGATGAGATTAAAGATAAACATAGATGGAGCTCATCTTTTCTGCTGGGGTGGGAAAATCTTCAAGATACAAAAACACAAGCTGCAGCAATGCAAATCCAGCTGTTCTTTTCCCCTTGCTGTTCCACAACAGGACACTGGCAAAGAGAGGGGAAGAATTATACGTAGAGAGAATCTTCTATTTTACACGCAAGAGAAATTACATGATTCTGGGAATGGGGAACACTACCAGACCAGCCTTTTTCTTAGGTTCCTTATCTATAAGAATTAATAGCCACAGCTTACACATGGACATCAAGGAAAGTCGCCAGCACAAAAGGGCAGTAAGATGAAAGAATGGCAGAAGAGACTAGCGCAGACTCCTCCATATACTTCCCAGATTTATACTAAAACTCTTTGCAATCTCTCCCCGACAAACGTTAGAACTACAATGCGAACCTCAGACTGGGCGTTCTTAGAGATTTATTCACTAAAAACTCACCTTCCAAATGCACAGAAAATTTGTACAAGCGTGTTAAGTACTCCTGAAAAGACCATACGGAAAAAGAAAAAAGCTGAGGGTTTTATGAGGCGAATGAGAAATTCCTGATTTACATGCAGTATTTCTGAATGTTCATACAAGTCTATGAGCACACAGGGTTTAATGGAAAGGGGCAGGAACTCCACATTTCAGAGAAATTCCTGATATAGGAGAAGATGTAAGAAAAGTGTCATTTCTTTGACCCATATTGAATAATTGCAAAGGAACGGAGAGAGGTCTTGAAAAGGCAGATCTGCTAAAGACATGGGCCCAACCGCATTAAATCATCAGCTGCACAAAAAGAGGAGCATAAAACACAATTGCAAATCATATTTGGAAGTTATTTGGAAAGGAAGAGAACTATTTCCTCTGCACCATATCAAAAGTAGCCTTCCAGAGATGATGCTGTTATGGGAAATAGAGTCATAAAAGGGATGCAGAGTAAAGTTTGGTGCAACATGGCTTATTTTTCCTTGCCTTGAGAAAGCAATATATATTCACCGTTCTAGATGAGAGCTGAAAAACTAACCCAAAATCTACTTAAGTCAGTGAAGAAACTGCCATTGACTTCATCAGACTATAAATCCAACCCTAAGGAAGGTAAGTGAAATCTCTGTGCTTTCTATCCTTGAGAAGTGATACAAGTGAGGAGAGCTATTTTCCAGACATTCCCAGTTCCTCTGAGTGCAGTTGGCTGCAACACATGGTTGAAGCAGACCATCTCTGAAATGCAGCCTCTGCCCAGGTAGGAATAGATCTTTTAAACAGCCCAGTACAGAAACACAAGCTGCTTTAGGGAGCAGAGTAGTTCAGACACTCACATGTCAGGGAAGAGCTGATGCCATGATTGCTCTAAGATGTATGGATATATTCTATCTCAGAACAAACATGAGTGGTTGCATGGCCTCTCCCAGGCCACCGAGGGCCTGGAATTTGGTCTCAGCAGGGATCACATTGTTCCTTCGTTCACCAGCTCCACTTCACTGGAAGACACCAGGAAGAAATCAGCTCAATCCTGTTTCATTTATGAGATTTGATGGGAGGATAGACCAAGACCTTACAACCTCAGGGCAGTGGTTTTTTGCATCCATATATGAAGTAAAACATCTGAACTCATTCCGTGCTGGAGCAGACAGTATCTGTTACATCATCATTGTGCAGACTATCAAAATAAACTACTTGTAAAGATCAATACTTGTAAAAGATACCAGAGGAGAGGGAGATGGATGGCTTAGATGAGAAAAGCCTAATTATTCCTCAAGGATTTGTGCTCCTACTATCTTGGCTGTTCCCTTAGACCTGACTTTTCAAATATTTTTCCTGTGTAGAGAGTGCAGATGAGCATAGAAAATATGAAGAGATAGCCCAAATCCCTTCTATGAGAGCTGTAATAACAGTTCTGTTATACCACCACCAGAAACTAAACCCCACACATAGTTTCAACACTCAGGCTTTGACTATGGTCTGTAAGAGCGAGTCTGTTGGCATATTGCCTCAGTAAGTTCGATTGCTTTATATGAATCACACACAGGATAGCCAGGCAACACTCATGGTCTGCACTGCCTGCTCTTGAACTTCATCCACATATCCTGGGCATCAGACCGAAACCAACTGACTCCAGAAACTTTTTGATCTAACTGTAGAAACACCTATTTGCCAGCAAATATGAACAACCTTCTGATAAATACTCTCCCTGCCCTTTGAAATTCGTACACTGCTGATAACCTACTCATGGAGCCTGCTCAGCTACTGAATCTCACTGGAAAGGATGGGGAGATATTTTGCCAAGCTTTTGCTTTGAACCTAACTGCTAGTTAAATGCTGTCATGGACTTTGCTGCATGCAATTTTTTGCCATCCAAAGCAAGAAAAGTGGGGGAAAAAATCATCCTGGAAGGAAATTAGCATCTGGCAGCCTAATAACCCCTTCCCTGTAGCACACGCAGGGAGGTGTAATTAAAGCCATAAAATATTCAGAATTGATTTCTGCATTTGGAAGATATCAGTTATGCTTGCAACATAACTGATGATGCTGATGCTGTGTGTCTTGGAAAGAAATTCTCCTGTTCTTACTAGGAAACCTGCTGATCCTATCCTGCCTACCCTGAGGGTGATGATGGTCAGTTGTTGCAGGCAGCAAATACATTCAGTTCCTACTCAGCCCCAGTCAACCCACACCTCAAGCAGTCATGGGCTGACATATCAGAATTTGAACTGGGCAGTTCTCCTGCAAAACCCCCTTCGGTATATTTACGTAGTCACTCAAATGCACACCTAAGCCTGGTGGCATGTCCTATACCAAAACTGTGCTGACGCACACCAGTAACCAGCCCCTGCTCAGCACTCTGCAGTGATTGAACTCCTCAGCAAAGTAAGCACCAAGACCCCAGCAGATTAATTAGAGCTGCCCACAGATTAGAAATAGCCGTAGAATTGGTCCTTGTTCTCAAGAGGCTAAAGGTTTACCAACACACCTCATGGAAATGCAAAGTGTGCAGATCTCCTCCCACTCTTCCTATACTAGCACTCCTTTGAAGTGACCAGCTGTGATATCCCATGGATAGACGAACACCCCAACCCAGGATTTTGCTTTGATTATCTTGCTTCTGTTTGGTAAGTGTGAAAGTCTTCTCAAGTCTGTCATCTTCCATTTAAAAGTAGCACCAATTTTCTAATATATGTCTAGCTAGAAAGAAGTATGAGAACTCAAGCTGAAAAATCTTTTAAACACAATTCATTTGCAATTGTGTTTTATGCTGTGCAGTATACAGACAGTAACCAGTCTCCCTTGAAAAGAGACATTTAGAGCCTCTATTGGATTTTTCCTCCTCTAATTTCCACCCCTATTCCAGCCACTTCAGTAGCAGCTTTGTAAGGTCTCACTTGTCCTGCTGTGGGGCAGGTTTATGAAATTGGTATTTTCCTTGCAGTTTCAAAGCAGGTACTTTCTCATGCACACTAACCTGTTTAAGAAAATAAAAGAGGTAGCTGCTGCAGACATCAATGCTACAGTCATGAAAAAAATATAATACCTCTTGAAACACTTTGTTAGGAGAGCTCCAGTCTGATGCTTCATGACAAGTCTTCCATCCACCTCAGTGTAAGAAGGAAAATAAGTGTGATCAGAGGAGCTCTGGGTAAAACTTAGAGCCAGGCTACCTTTTCTGCAGAGCAGTAGTTTCCTAGGCTATGACATGGCTCTACCATGAAAATAACCCTTGACATCAGTGCCACCAGCTGCAAGAACTTGCTTTAAAACTCCATAAACCTTCCTGCTGCACTTTGTGGTGTGAAGCAGGAATTCTTTTGCCATGTGTAGCGAAGAAAGCAAATGCAACCTGAGGCCTATTCTGCAGCTAGCTCCAAGGTAGAACAAAAGTATTCCCACAATTAAGCTAAAATTTGTTTCTTGGTCTTTTCAAATATATATATGTATGTATATATATATATATATATATATATATATATATATAGTCTTGTAGAACATACCAGACGGGTCTCCTTGATTTGCAGCTGCAGTCTTTAGAAGAGGTAAGAAATAATAATGACCTGAGAAGCTCCTTGCTTCTGAAAGCCAAAAGACAGTCTGAATTAAAAAACCATTAATCAATCTTCTCCCATCATCTTTCACCAGTTAAGTCTGTAAGTTACTGTAGCTTAAAAGACACACCAGAGCAAAGATATTACGGGCTCAGCTTTGGCTGTTCACCTATGAAAAACAGGTGAACATTGCTTAATTTTTATATGGTGATAATTATGCAACTGATTTTTGGAGGTAAATAATTCAGCAAGGATGATGCACAACACAGAAGAGTGGGCCGTGCCCACGTATTCCCTACTGGTAAGGCTGGCTCTGCTGTCCCTTTCAATGCAGGTAGCTTGTAGCACCAGAATTAACCACTGCAAATGTCTTGGGAGAGAAAGAGACCTCCCAGCAAAACTAAATTCCACAGCCAGCTAACATTTGATCCTTTTTATCTATACATTTGTCTAATTAAGAAGATATAGTGCCATTTTAATTTTCTTATAAACTCCTAACATCAATGGGAACACATTCTGCAAACCAAACAAGGATTTATTAAGATAATAAAGCAAGCACTTCATAAAAATTTAAATGCCTGGTACAAGCACAGAGGCCAAGGAAATCTCTTAAACTGGGGGAGGGATCTTCCAGATTCATACAGTTTCTGCAAGCCCATGTCCAAGCACCTATGTAAGAGTGCAGGTGTGTTCCCATGCCTGAGACCTTACACACTCCATCATGCTGAGACTTCAGCAGGATTCTAGCTGTGTGCCGGCTTTGCACCTTTTCAAGTTACAAGGGTGCACTTGTTCAAATTAATTGACTCATTTACAAGGACCTCAGCTAGGGGGGAAAACATATTAGATTCCCTTGCTTGAGCTGTATTGCCTGTTTATAACAACATATTTAATCAAGGGAAGAGGAGATGAAGATTTTTTTTTTTGCCAGTGTGGCAGGAAAGACCGTGAAGCTTTAATTGACCCCTCGAGAGACAAAGTGAAAAGCTTTCGGAACGAGCTGCATTTTTAACACAAGAGCAGGTTTTTCTTTCGGTTCTGCTCTGAAGACTAAACGAAAGGGTCATGCTCCCAGCTCCCGGCCGTCCTGGGTGCAGCTACTGCACCATCACCTCCTGACTTGACCCATTTCAGGTAGGTATTAACACCTCAGAGCAATGGCTCACAGTAATCCCTTAAACCCCATCATGCAACATCATCATCATTGCTGGCTAACGATTTTGAAGCTGAGGCATAATGAATTGAGTTCTGCATTAGATGACTGAGGATTTAAAAGTGCTCTATAGCTCTGTCTCATTTGGCTGGGCCACACAAGAAATTCCCCGGGGGCCACGACTCCTGAGGCAGCAAGACAAAATCTAGCCAGGCCCTCTGAGAGCAAGACTTCCAGAGATCCCTGTCCCAGACACCATGTTCTCTGTCCCCTTGCAATATATGGAGACTGCAGCCATCTCCTCCCACTCCAAACTCTGCCCCTGCCAGGGGGAACACTGGCCCAGGGTCAGGCACCCTGGAAACTTCTTGATCCCTTGGACAGTCAGGGAGATTTTTCAATCAGTTTACCTCACCATTCACCAAATAATTTACTGCCTATTGGTATTGACCCAGCAGAAATGATCTCCTTCCTCAAACCCTGCAAAGAACTGGGGAGAAGAGAGGTAGAAAGAAGACTTATTTCTCCTGATGGGACTTATTTTTTAACTCTTCCCAAGAGACATTTCTGAATTTCAACAATCTTTTCTTAAAATCTTATGAAAAACACTGCTCTTCTACAGGGTCAAATTTTGCCAAACAAAAGTAAAAGATTCAGAGAAGGGATAATACTGCACAACTTTGGGGGGGGGAGGGGAGGGCCTACAAATCCCAAATATGACCCTTAAAAAGGTGAGAGAAAGGAAAAGGATATTCAAAAATAAGTATCAAAATGTGGTGAGAAGTTGCTACAGAGAACTAGTAGTGAACTGATCCTGCAATCTAGTAGATCCATAGTCTTGGATCTGAAAGATCATTCTGATTATCTCTAACAAACTACATTTTTTCCTCCTCCCCTTCAGTTCTGAGTGTCCCTTCAATCAGCAAAGGCCATCACTGAGCTATCAGGACCGAGCTCTGTATGATGACATTGCAGTTACCCACATGAAGGAGGAACAAATGCCACTGGGAGCAGCTGTAGGCTTTCTCAGGTGCCATCATGCAAGAAAGGACATTGGCACTCAAACCAAGGCGTGATCATCGGTGCTACCAAGCAAAGGACCCCAAGCACAATCATCCTGTCACTATCTGATGATTCCTTTTTAGCCATAAAGAAATTTTTTATCTTAGAGTTCCAACATCTCTGAAAATTTCATCAAGTTTGAGCTGAAATTCACCTCAGTAGAAACAGAGACATCCTCACGGAAGATGTTAGATAAGAATCCAAGAGGCTAAAAAATTCTGCAGAGGACAGGTACAGCACTGGCAGGAAAAGGACAATCTTCCCACTCACCCTCCTCCTCTGGCCACAACCTGCAGCATGGTAGCACAAAAGCGAGAGAGGCTAGGGACGGGCAGAGATAAGCTGGACAGCCAGATACGGAACGATGCACTCAGAGGTGGTTTGTGATACCCAGTCAAGAGAGTCAATAATGTTTGCTCTACATAAAGCGTGCTATTTACTGTCACAGCCAGAAAAATGGGCAGCACGATGAAGTGGCAAGGATTGCTCAGGATCACTATGGCGTGTTCCTAATGCTGTCTGTGGACTCTGCATCTCCCTTCTTTTTGCTCTCCCTGTAAACCTGAAGCATAGAGGCAGCAGTTTCCTGTAACTCTGGGTCTTAGTGGGTTCTGCAGTTACCAGGTTGCCACAAGTCACCAGCTGATAATTGATGGTTTAGCATAGGGAATTCAGTTGCTTTCCTGGAGGAGGTGAGTCTCCTGCTTGCTAATGCTCTGGTAGGTAATTCCTGTAGTCAAAGAAGCAGCTGATCTGCTTGAGACCTATATGGTCACTCCCAAGATGTGCACATTAAGTGGGTAATAACTTATTTTGCTTGGATGTTATAAATAACAGAAAAGTGTTTTTAGGGAGAAGCAATAGCTTTTCTTAGATCATCTAAATACTATCACTTCTCCCTACAAAACTCATTTTGCTCATGTAGTTACATCACTGCAGCTTCAATAATGCTACCATAAATAATGAACATACCCAACTATATTGCAAGAAAATCTAAACCTCAGTTTAGCTGGTACTCACTTATTTTAAAATATTCTAGCCAGATTTTCTCTCTGCTGTAGCATTATGTTTTTCCTCTTCTCAAATGACTGTGACAGTCACAACCACATTGCAAGAAAGTTCCCTGCAAGCCCCCAGCATTATCCAGCCTCATTAGCAGCTTTGCTTATTTATTTGGCATATCTCCAGCTTGCCTCAGTGGCTCTAAGACTGTCAGCCCTGAGCACTGATTCATATTGCTAGTATTTAATATAGTTCAAGTGCCAAAGGCAAGCCAAAGGGCAGAGCCAAAAATAGGCAGCCACATCAGCTGGGCAAACTAACTGGTTCACATAATGTCAGTGACCCCACGATAACCCTGTTGAGCTAGTGTTTAATAGAAGACATTGAAAATAAATACTTCGTGCCTAAGGCTATATTGATAACATCATGGAAATGACCATAAACCAGCATTGTTCTTCTGTGAGTTATTTTTAATGATTGCTAATCTTGTTTAAGACAAGCAAAACCACAGTTTACTTGAATGTTCTGGGTCTTCAGGGAGGTTTCATTTCATTCTTTCTTGCCTTCCTCTGAAGCATTAGAAGTTAGACAGAATTACACAACAGCTTGAACTAGAATGCAAAAAAAGAAACATTTGCATTGCCTTGAAAATGCTCCTGCAACAGACATCCAGATTCTGGTCCTCCTTCGAACTAGCTTCCTTTTCTGTCGCTGCGGCAGTGCTAAGGAGGTTGACTGAAAGCTTCCAAAGGTGAACTACATATGGTGCCCTTTTAATAGCCCTTTACTGCCTCAGTCAAGGCAAATCATACTGTCTCCATCCAACCTGGGATTATTTGCTTAACTCAGGTGTAACAGGGGTAAATTCATGGCAGCTCCTAAAAGGCTCCCCTAAATTCATACACAAATTCAGCTGCAAAAAGCCATTGGGACAATCAGCTACCTTTCAACTCTGTCCTTCTCGCTGCGTGAAACACAGCCCCCTCACCTTCACTTCGACTGCTCCTCATAACTGTTTCTTCTGTCCTTCAGAGAGCTGGAGTCAATCCCTGTGCTCTTGGGTAATACCTCCTGCCAGAATTTTCTCTCTCAGGCAAGGAAGATCCTTGTTGTCACGTAGACAGCTACGGTGCTGTTCTCATGCAATCTCTTCTAAAAATTGCTTTGGCTGCAAGACCCCCAAAGCACCTCACAACAGTGAGGTGATTGCTGGTCTGCAAGGGTGGTCACTGTAATCTCATCTGCTCCTGGGTGCATCTGCTTCTCACACTCATCTTGCTTCTCCCATACAATCCTTCCAGGATCAGCTTTCCAAAGCATGAGCATAGTGGTTAGCACTGCAGGAAGCTAAGGCAGGACTAGGACCAAGGATCAATACTCACACGCTGTTCTCTGATGGAGTTCATCTAGTGGTGACTTCAGGAGTCACAGATGTCCCATAGGCAGGAGACGCAACCTGAAGTTCTAGCACCAGTCACATACTGGCCAGAACATACAGGAACATACCTTCAGCCTAGTCTGGAAGTTTTGGCCCCTTTATATACTGGACAAAAAAGTCAGACCAGTTTTCTCTGCATTTTGTGGCACCCAGTTTCTTTGGAAGTGTTTCCTCTGACTTTCCAAATAAAATTGTCACCTAGAAATTCATCACTATACCAAAATTCAAGTGACAAATATTATTGCTGACGTAAGCAGGAGCTGAATAAAACATAGCTTTATTTTTAACTTTTCTCTTAAAAGACCCCTTGGCTTCCCCACAGGAGTTATCGTTTGTCACCATCGAATGAATAGAGCTTTCTGCTAATTCGTGAAGCCCAAATCATACATATTCATGCCAAACATGTAGAGTTCTTGTCAAAAAATCTTTAACCAAGCATGAGGAAAAATGTAGGATATTCTTGCATCAATAGCTCCTGGTATGGTGATCTACCAAGTGTTATAGCATCCAGTCTTGCAATGGGTTGAATTTTCTCTGAGGTAAAATTCCAAGGGAAAGTTATGCCAACAAATCAAACCATGTCTAGGAATGCAGGGCAGAGAGAGGAATCAGCCCCAGCAACTGCAGGCACCAAATCCTTCAAGTAGCTGAGTTCCTAGGCTTACTTTTAGTAACAAAAAAGACATTAAGTGAAAAACTAAGAGGAAGCTGGACTGAAAAAGATTGTTCCATTGGAATTATGCAATAAATAAAAATTAAAGCATTATGTTCAAATGGAAGGTTTTCGCTTCCATGGGGATTGCTGGAATTTGACCTGGCTGTAGATAGAGCTATTATTCATATTAGAATCCATAAAAGAATAATTGACAGTGTTGTCCCCTTCATGATATAACAGCTTGTAAAAAGAGAGAGGCTTCTGGCCTAAACTACACTCTCCCAGCATGCCAAGACTCATAAGTGACCACCAACAGAGTACTACCCAGACCCAGAAAGAATGCATGGGAAAATCAACCAAATTTCTGGTGCATTTATATCAGTAATGGTGAACATAGAGCCTGTGCCTCCTTTTTTCCAATTACAAGACTTCTTGGAGATACCTATGTCCTAAAGATCTGCACCCTGAAAGATCACGGCCTGGACCTTTCACTAGGATTTGAAATGCTTGCATACAGCACAATGTAGCCATGGACTACCTAGCATCAAACAGAGAAGCCTAGATGTTCTCTAGGCACAGACCATCCCACAGTGAGATCTGTTGTAGTGGCTCCTGCTATGACTTCAAAGAGAGCTCTGGGACTCCACTGTCCTAAGGCAGGCAGGTCCTCATCAAACAGAACAACCTTCCCCATACTATTTTACTTTACTTTTCCTCCCAAGTAAGGTCCACCATTCAACTGCATTGAGAGACCCTTCACCTTCTTGACTTGTGTTCCCATCTCTTCATACCCACCTCCATGTGCTTCTTGTATTCTGCTGGGGAGAAGGATGGCAAAGGGGCCAGATCCCTCACCTTAGGAAATGCAGATTGAAAGTATTTTGTTTCAGTTGAAAGTTGAAGTTTCAGTCTGCCCTCTTCAAAACGTATACTTATGGGCCAACAAATAGCACACCGAGATATGAAACTCACCAGATGAATGGTAACTTCAGTATTAATCATGCAGCTGTACCCAAGGCATATGGTTGACTTTGCAGGAAAGATTAGCATATCAAAGAGGAATACAGACAACTATGAGGCAGCTGAGGCACAGCCCTGACCTTCCGCTTCAGCTGGGTGTAACACTTCTTGCAGCAGGGCTGTCGGCCTATATTTGGTGCCCCTTAGATGCTCCTATAGCACTACATGTGGTAATTGTGAAGGAAAGTAAATCATTTGCAAGAAGAAAGGAGCAAAGAATACAAAAGCCTGTCTGATTTCTTGACAAAATCTTTATCAATGCCCTAAAAAGTCCTCCCGCCCCAGCTGCTAGGTTCTGAAGGACATCAGAAAGACAGGATCTATAGCACTGTCAATCACAAAATTCATATGGGTAGCCAGGGAGCTCTTTGCTCAACACGAGCACCGAGTCATAGAGCTGCACAGCAAATGTAGATTCTCAGCAAACTCCTCTCCAGTGGGCTGTTCTGTTCAAGACCAGGGAGTTTGCGTACTCCTTCAAAGGAGCCAAGACCTGTATTCGCTTTAAGGAAAGCTGCTATCTGTAAGAACCTAATCCAAAGTTTAGTCCTGTTAATGGTGAAAAAAATGCTACAGTCGACTTCACTAGGGTTTCAAATCAGCCGGGTTGTCTGCTGCATTAATATTTGCAGCTTTCAGCATCATGGAGCCCTGCGGTTTCTTAGGATATAACAGATGCCTTTTGGTTGCTCTACTTTCTTCTATTGCTAGCATATCATCCCTGTGACTCTGTCAAGAAAAATTCATGAGACTTCTTTTTTTATATATATAAATCTACCTTTAGTATTAAGCTATCAACATATGTAGAAGCATACAAAATCACCCTAGAAAAGAGAATAAACCTTTGCTCTCACCTAGAAACACAGGTGATGACTTCCTATTAGTGTGCTAGTGCCCATAAGATCATAAACAGAACTATCATAGAGCAACAGGCCTTTATTTCCAAGGCTCCTCTACCTTCATAATTTCAAACACCTGTCAGTAGCAAAAAGTATCAAGCAAACCACAGCAGAGCAGAAAGTCTTAATTATTCTCCTCCTCCTTTTTTCCATCTTTTTTTTCCTTCAGGCATAACTCTTTCCCACTGTAACTTGTCACTGGAAAGAGCTGGTGATTTATGCTGGGTCACTGCAACACACCCAGACACAACACATCTCTGCATAATTATTAGCGGTTTCCTAACAGATATGCATTAGCGCTGGGTCGGAGGAATGGCAGTGAAACCAGCTCAGTTGACACCTTCAGATCAAGTCTGTTATTTTGTATTTGCTTGTGCCAGCCTTCCTTTATTAGTTTTAAGCTCAGGCCAGAGCCAGAGGAGAGCAGGGCTTCCAGGAAGCACAGTCAAGGCCTGGCAGCCCTGGGCCCCTCACAGGAATCTCCCCAAGTTGCCACCAGTTCCCCCAGCAGAGCTGTGCTGGGGAAGCCCCATGACTGATCCGAGGGGTCCCTCTGCTGATGGGAAGCAGAGTGAGAGCTGTTCCTTTTCTCTTTCTTCACCAGGAAATTGAACCGCCTGCAGGGTTCAGAGGGATCTCCCCAGCTCTACTCTGCTAACTGTGTGCCACAGCCAGATACTCTCCCCTGGCTGCTCAAAATGCAGAAGTGATGGCATCTGGCAGAAGTAAAAAAAATACATAGAAAGACCAAGGCTCAGCCAAAAATCCTAACTCAGGAAAGGAAAATCTTCAGGACATAGGAGTAGCCGATTAAGGAATACAGATTACAGTAAAACCCTAACAGAACTCTGCTTTCCTGCAGGCACTTTGATCTGGTGCTGTTCATGAAGCAGAGGACACGTGGTTAGGCTGGTCAGCAGCACCCTTCTACTCTCCAGCAGCTGGCCAAATACATGGTTTCAACATGGGTCTACCCCAACTGAGTTTCTCAGCGCTGTTCCTTGCTCGGAGGTTTGCTCGGAGGTTTGCAGGCAGTTGTGCCCTCCAGCTCACAGCCCTAGCACGTTTTTGCCAGCCCTCTGGCTCACTGGATGCTCCCCAGCCCTCCAGCCAGCCAGGCTTTATACCCTTTCCAGGCTGCATTTGCACTTCAGCCACAGCAGCAAGCCAGATCCCAGGAAGATCTTGCTTTATGTCAGTGCCAGGGCTGGATCTGGTCCCATAGCCCATTGGGTCAGGCACATCACATCAGTTTGGATGCTTAAAATCAGGCTCCTTCAGCTCCAGGTCTCCATCAGGGGAGCCTGTGCTGCAGGTTGCAATGGAGCACCATGGCCTCACTCCCTGTCCTCTACCTCAATGCACTGGCTCAGCAGATCGCATTCTAGAGGCAAAATGAGGCACTTGCTGCACTCATATTTTTAAGGCTGCCAGATTATCTTTTTTTCCGGAGAGCCAGAGGTTTTATGAACTACTATTCCTTCCCAGGTTCAAGGAAAGGATGTGAATCTAGAGTTCCCATGTTTGTATGAATAGCAGGTAATAAAAAATCATGATCAGTACTCCAGGAGCAAGAGGCAGCACAAAAAAAAGTGTCTATCAATACTTAGCAATTAAGCACTGAATCCTGCTTAACCTCCATGTGGTTGTGCTAAGACTTTACTATAAAATGGGTCTACAGCTTTTGACCCTGTGAGGAAGGACAAGGCAGCCAGGTAAGTCTCTCAGTAGGGTTGCCTACAGTACTGCAGTTAACAATGGATTCAAGGCAGTATATTCCAGGAGGTGCTACATTTCAGCCTGGACTTCATAAGGAGCTGGTTATCCCTAAATAAAGGCTGTCTTACCTATTGCTTCCTGCCCAGGAAGAATTTGTGTCATTGACTCACTGGTGGCTGCGAGGCAACTATGCAATGGAGTATTGCAGAAACGGCTAACTTTGTGCCTGTGGAATGAATAATAAAAGGCCTCTTTAAACAGCACACTTCTGAAAAAGGGCCATTTATTAAGCAGTGCAGCACAGGCACCTGTCACCTCAGCTCTGCTGCAGAAGCAGGGCAATGCCATTTGACTAGCAAGCAGTGAGGAACAATTAACACTACGAGACATCTCTAACATCCCATGCGCTGCAAGGTGTGCAGGTATGATTACCCATGGCCTTCAGGGAAGGAAATGCAGAAGCATCAGTGGCCAGGGTTACCTGCTTTGCCAGATGGAAACCTTGTTCTCATCCCCCTGTGAGAACACCCAAGACAGTAACATCAGCAGATGTTTCTGCCCCAGATGGCAAGCCCTTTTAAATTGCCTTGCCATAATCTAGATGAGAGGTTACAAGAAAAGGGTATTCTAATAGCTAACTTATGTTAGCAGAAAGGGAATTTAATCAGAACTGGCATATGGTGCTGCTGGCTTGCGGATGCCAAAGCCTGGGTCAGCCCACAGTTACAGTAGCATTTTTAATCCAGCTGTATTCAAAATCTGATTAAGGGCAACGGGACTATAGTTTGAGTGAATCAATCTGTATTGAAACATTTTTTAAATATGAACAGTTGAGAACTTTCTAAATGGTATGGGTAACACGATGTTCCTGGCAAAGGAAGACTGGTGAAGGCTCAAGGTGGAAAGCATTGCTCTAAGAGAAGGAGGGGTTTTAATGCCACTCAGGTCTCAGCTAGTCACTTGAATATGACTTTATCTACTTCCCTCAGCTTTAACGACTTCCTCAGTATGACTGAGAGAGAAGCCTTGTCTGCTTGTCAAGTCAGTGGAAAAAGACAACGCAATAACCGCCAACCCTACTGATAAGCATACCTGTCAATAGGTATTGATAACAATCAATACCTATCAATATGTATTGATTTGATGCCTCTCAATATTGACCAGGATCAATGCCAATAGGCTTGGATTCCTACGGACAGCAAAATCAGTCTGGAGACCGAAAGCTGTCAAGATCAAAAGATATTGATGCCTATTGAAAAGTATCGGTATCAAGGAGGACACTTCAAATCACTGGTATGCTAAATCATTTCTGAGGTGCTGATTTCTCCATTGACTAGAAAACAAACATAGATAGTAGCTCCAGTGGCTTGGTTCGGTAGGATGAACACATAGTTTGATCTGTATTAGCTGCTACTTTTGTTTCTCAGGGATTGTACGACTACTGAGTCAGGAATTTTCCAGCAAAACTTTTGAGTTTGGTTTTGTTTTCTTAACTGAGAAATTCCATTTCTTTGACATTCAAACTGCACATAGGATAGAACAAGGTTTGATCAGTTTTGTGTCAAAACAGTACTTTAATATTGTCTCAAAAATTGTCAGAATGCCTTGGTTCAACAACTCCTAAATGGAAAATTCCCAACTTCTAAATAAAATCTTTTTTGTTTTAAAAACTAGTCCTACCAGCTAAATTTAGTTAGAAATATCAATATTTACACATTTTCTGAAACAATGAAAATGAAGTGTTTTGATTCATGTCACTTTTTTCAGCACAATAATTTTTTACAGGTATTTTTACAGGTACAGCAAAACTTCTCATGGCCTTACTTTCTCATCTCAGTTCAAAACTGACAGAAAAGAATTACCCTATCAAATATTTTTGGAAGAAGAAAATGAAGATTTCTTGTCCGTCCCTTGTTTTGACCAACTCTGAAATTGCAGTGACTGCTGCAGTATAGTGCTCATATGCTTCTTAAAATAGTTCAGGCTTCGGAAGGGAAAAATAGGATGACAATTCTATAGTTGACTTTATTTAATTAAATAAAAAGAATATTTGGGCAACTAAAAGAGAATTCTTCCCAGACCCTGACCTGATCAAGCTGTGCTCAGAAATATGCAAATTTTAGCAAAATGACTGTCACGCTTTGTGATTCAACAGGAAGACATGCTATTAACAAGTCAGGTATTTATAGTGCAGATGTCAATAATTCTGAGTATTTAATCACAGCTTACTTTGATTTGTCCACAACTCAGACAAATGAGCTGGCTGTGCCAAGGTTAATGGAAGCATATGGAGCTGATCTGGTGTTTTTGCTCCAGCAATGCTGTTCAGCTTGCAAACACGGAGCACTGTGGAGCAGGCGTAGCCAGCTCCAGAGGACAGCTAAGCAGTAAGCTGAGTGAAGGTCCTCCATGCATGGTTCAGGCACTGACCGTCTCATTAAAACCCACAAGATGTCCTGTTTGGCTGATGCCTGTTATGGGTTCTAGGGCATCTAGGCTAGAAAGAAGAGAAGGGCTGCGGAGTCGCAGTAGCCTGGTCACCTCTTCTGAATGCAGATCAAAGACAAGTCATGCCTGTTGGGTTTTCTCATTCTCCCTACCACAACCCTAGAGAAAACAATTTTCTGATATTCAGTTTGCATCATTTAAACAAATTCAGTAGCGTTGTCTTCGTGGAGTAGTTTAGTGGAGTCCCTGTTCTCAGAGTTGTTATTGTGCAGCCCCTCATCAGATGTAACACATTTGCACAAAAGGTGGTAACTTGTGACAAACACAGCAAAGATTTTGTGTGAGGTCCTGAGCTGAAATTTGACAGAAAAGGACACGTGCTCTGAGCCTGCACGCTCCACCATTTCAAAATAACGTTTGATTGTCTTAGCCAAAATACCTGCAGCTGAGATCTGTTAGTTAGTGTGTTAGTTCTCTCACTTCATCCCTCCAGTCACTGCAGCATGGTAGAGTCACTATTCCTTGACCGGAGACCGCTATGAAAACCTGTAGGAAATAACCTGTTGTTGAAGTAACAAGTGTTGTTCTTCACTCTGAATTAATACTTCACCACCATATCAGTGTGGAGCTAGCAAGTACTGGGGGTTGCTGGAACAAACACCTGTGCCAAACATACTACATGCATATATGACTTCTGACTTCATTAGGCAATTGCATCATTTACCTAATAAATCTTATAATTACCTAATTACCTAATGATGAGTTTCTGAAGGACCATCCACCTCTGTATAGATGCTGGTCTAATTGGTACTCAGAGGAGGATTCTGTTCCTCGCATCCCTCAGCATGACTGTTCAATGAAGAAATGACCCTCATATATTTTGGGGGAAAGGGGAAGTGTTTCAGTAAGGATGAGGGTGGCTGGCCCTATAGCTCCATCTAGCACCTGCTCTCCCCTCCAACCACTGCTGCAGGCTCCATTGGTCTCCCTGACACACATGCTCTGAACTTAGAATCTACAAAGCTAGGTGCAGGGATGTGCACCACCTAAACTACATCCCTTCTCTATCAGCCGTCACTAACACATCATCCTGCTGAGGCCCACACCTTCCTATGTAGCTCTGACGGCAGGAAATGGCCAGGCCCCTTTGTAGTCTCTGTTGTTGTGTCAGACTGGCACAATCCACCGAGTACACCCTCAGCAAACAGGGGAATAGCCTGGTACACATAGCAGTGCAAGAGCGCGATCAGGAGAGAAACAGCACAGCACAGTGCTTGGCCTTTTAAAAATCAGATTACACACGAAATCGTGTCCTCATCTCTAAACTGTTGGGGAGGATGTAGAGCAAAGTTACCCAACCTTCTCCACCTTGCATGAGCTTACACAGAGAACTGGCACTGGAAAGGAGAGGCGGTTACATCCTAAGCTAACACCCTTCTCCATCCAGTTTCAGCAGATGTTGTTATTCTGGGAACAAGCCAGTGCTGCACTGCGGAACTGTGCAGTTATGACAGAACTGCTGGGGGCAGGTGGCCCAGAGAACAGCACATCTCATCTGGATACTGCATCTTGCATCTTAGGTTAGAAAACTGAATGTGACCAATGTGATAAGCCCTGACCTTGCTTGGATGAAGCAGTAAGACTGTTATTCCTCCCCATGCATCAGAGACCTATTCCTGCCTGTTATCCCCTCTCTGCACATGCTCCAGGGAGAACAGAAACAGTCCAAACTTTCTGCTCATCTGCCTGTAAAAAAATCCATTGCTTCCATCATGCCATGACGGAGGGGTGGTTGGGTGGCACAGAGGCTGCCAACACACACAGACAGACTTGGCCTCCTGCCCCAGACCCCTTAGAAGGACCTGCTTTCATGCTGCCATCCCCACTTGCCCAGCCGCATGCACCAGACCATTTATGAAAAGTTGGTTTCTGAATGCCCAAAGAAGATACATAAGCTACTCTTGTAGCATTGAGATGATAAAAGCACGCCCTGAAGAAATGAATAATTGAAGACCAGGCTAAATATTAATAGCATACAAAGGGAAGAGGACACTTTTCTCAACTTTGCACTTAGCTAAGCTGCCTGTTCAGATATGAGTAGAGATGTTCTCACAACTGCTCCAAGCTCCTTAAACCCTTCCCGTAAGTCTTTTGTGCTCTAAATTAATGCTATCTTTGTCTGAAAGTCCCCAGCTCATTTTCTATTCAAATCTCAAGAGGAATGGTGATGTTTATTGGAAGATGCAATCCAAATGCAAATGGAAACAAAGGATGCTCTCCAAGTCCTCTGTCACATGCAGAGCAAAGAACAGCATCTGTACATGAGACAGGACATACAGAGCTGTGCAAGGGGGACAGGGACATGGTGACCAGGGTACTTAGTGCAGCTTCTGAGACTCCAACCAAAGCTGCCTAACATGATGTCCCTTCTTGAAAAGAAATACTAAGATTGCATGCTGGAAGTTGCAGAACATTGATACCACTGCTGCTGCAGGTAAGAGAGATATTGAAGGTTTGTAGTAGACCCTCTGCAGTCAGCTAGTGCTCCATTTTGGGAGGTGTTTATGACAAGCTGGATCCAGTGGGCCACAGTCCCAAACTGTTTTTAAGCACAAAACACTTGTACTCCAAGGGGACAGGGCTTTGTGCTCACTTAGCTGCTGTTCCATATAAACTGCCCAAGTGACTGCTGTAAGAAAGGGCTCAGAGCTGAATGTACACACAAGAGGGGAACTGTCATCAGTTACTGAAGGTTAGACTCCAGGGACACCAAGAGCCAACGCAAGCCATTGATAGTACGTGGAAAATGGACAAAGGATTTGATCTTTTTCTTCAAATGCCATCAAACATCATGCCTTCTCATGTTACTTGGCGTGTAAATTGTCTCCAAAGGGAAAATCACTCTGAGGAAAGAAATGGCTTGGCAGACGGTGACCAGCAGAAGCAAGGCAGTGGGTGCCCCAGGAGCCTACTCTCCGCAAGAAACAGTGATAAGCGGCACTGAGGCAGGTGGCGCCAAGGACCAAACATCCCACCACAGCCACAAAAGGAACAGGCAGCCTCGTGGCTGAGAAACTAGAACTTCCTTTCAGCCTTCACTAGCCCCCAGGCCATTAAAACAAAAGCAATTTCTTCTTATTATTAAAAAAAAAAAAAAAAAAAAAAAAAAAAAAAAAAAAAAGTTTTTCTCTCTTATGATTTAGGCTGCTCTCTGCTGGCCCCTGTGTGTTTCTTGTCTATTTGCAGTCAGGATAACTTCCAGAGTTACACTCACTAGTAACACATTTGCCTCATGATTAGGCACTGGGTTGGAATCAGGAGATAGAGGGTCCCATCTCAAACCAGTTGCTAGGTTGTTAGATGAATTTAGACTGCTGTCATTACCATTTTCCCCTGTCCAGTTTCTAAACCTTTCAATTGTATTTTGTTCTGTGTTTTACACCTTGCTGTCTCAAATGGTCTGATGTGAACATCCAACCAATTTCCAGGTTATCTCAATAACAACCTGAAAAAAATCTTATTGAGACAGTGTTCCCAATGTTAACGGGGAGTCTCTTGCTAAAACAAAATAAAATAAAATAGTTTTCTATTTTACTTATTTAAATTAAAGTACCTCTACTGGGTGGGGATTAACTGGGGGTTTCTCTGAGGCACTCTCTTGAATAAAGAAATTACTCCTTTTACTGATTGCATCATCTCTGCCGAGAAAGCATTAAGCAAGCTGGACAAAACACATTTGGACTGCAGACTGTGTTTGGCTTAGTCAGCTGTGGGATGCAAAGAATCTTGCCATTTGCAGCTGACATTACTCTTGAGCACTGCTTTGAGCTTTTGAGTGATGACTATCTGTCTGGAGACGAGGAAGCGTTAGTCCAAAATGAGCCCCGAGAGAGCTGCAGGGTCAGAGGGGCACTGAGAGCCCAGCCCAGTACTGACAGGAGCTGGTTCAGCCCCAGCCGTGCGTGCAGTATTTCAGTGAACTGAACTCAGACATGAAACCCTTCTGCCGAATGTTCTGCAGATGTTTGAGCATTTTACATTCAACAGATCTGCTTTGCATTTAGAGAAACCAGCATGGTTTGGTCTGCCTCCATTTCCCCAGAGGGACAATTCAAGCTGGAAGAACTTTACCAGGGGTTGAAATTGGATGATATCAAGCTTCCTCTAACGGCAGTCCTCCCCTGAGCAGCCGACAGAAGAGAGATGATGGCACTGACCAACTTGTCCATTAGCTAAGCCTCTAGCAGGCTTATTCAATATATAATCTCCTTCCAACCCACATCCCCAAACCCTACCACTAGGGCATCACTTCCAAACCCACATGCTGTGACCTCACACCTACTGGCAGTCCTGTGTGTCAAACCACCATATCTCTACTTCCTACACCTTTTCAGCACGGAGCTGCAGCCTCAACCAACAAACCCCTTCCTTCTCAGGGAGCAACACAGAGAAACTATAGGAAATAGGAGGCCTTTTACAGGGTCAGAATGGCATTACATTCCCATTTCTTTTTGACGCTAAGCTTTGTCAGACAACCATACCTCCACTGTAGTATGGAAATAAATATGTCTGTGGGCATCTGCCACATCCCAAATATAGAGCCATTTTTAACAAGCTAGAAAGAGTAAAATAAATAGCACTTGATCTGAGAAGCTTCCCATTCTTGACAGTGTCCCCAGGTGGAAAGCTGAGAAGATAGCTCCTTACTTTAATTGGTATATTAAAATTCTTCCAGGCTGCTACACAACTGTTAATAGGCAACTTAATTAAGCACTAACCCAGTTCATATTTCTACCCTCCAGAGGCTCTTATTTCATTTTTTTTTTCCTTATTACAGCCAAAGCCATAGGGAGTTTTGTCCTAATCATGTAAAACAAGCTGAGGGCAGTGACATGAGGCAACTTAACTCCTGATCTCCAGACACCACAGCCAAGTGCCCAAGTCTGCATTTTCTCCTAAAAAGTAGACTTAAGAAAATGATCTCTCTCCTTCTGCTGCCCCACAGGAAGGAGTCCTACTGCCCCAGTTTGAACGGAACAGCTCAAGGCAGATTACTTCCCATTAGGCAGGAAAAAGGAGCGGGGAACAGACTCTCAATTAGGTGAATTTCTACTGGGAAGCATGAATAAATGGCAAAATCCATAGCACCAGAAGTGCTATCACCTCCCCTCCCCACCCCGCCAAAGTGCTAAAAGTTGCTGGCAGCAAAGACAGTCTCTCTCCAGGCACTAAGTACAAACACACTGATGTTTTAGGCAGGAGCCTGAATGGATGAGTAGCCTCCTCATCAGCATCTCCAAGATGCAGGCTTGCTCCACACTGTCCTCAGCCATGCACTGCCCAGATGACAGTCCTCCAGAGGCCCTACATAACAGAGAGAGAATAAGTTGTAAAGGAAAAGTGTCTTTTCCTCTAAGCTGGTTCCTAGGAGAGCTTTAATATTTGGCAGCTCCAACTGCCTGATTCAAACTACCACTATCCCCTCAGGAAACCACAGGAATAAGTGTCCATGCTCTACAAAACACCGTGGTCTCTGATTTTTACTGGGCAACTATGATTTGCTATCAGCAGCTTAAATATCCCACTGATTTTGATGAGTTTGATGAGGTCCTAAACAATGGTGTTCTCAAGAGTTTTCTTTTTCTTTTCTAAGACCTGATGGGTTGAATCAAAACTTTCTCCAATAGCTGTTGCGGGAAGTGATGGGTTTAATAGTCATTTGAACAAATAGTGGAGTTTCCATTATAGGTGAATTATGAGCCATTTAAGTTAACAAACAACTGCTGGATTTTACTGCTGCCAAGCACACTTAAGGTAATATCCACAGATTAAGGAAGGGAAGGGTGACTACAGAGAAGCCAACCAATCACCCAAGCTATGGAGAGAGTGAGCACTTGTTGCTTGTGATAAATGAATATGAATCCTTCTACTCAAGGAGAAATAGTCTATTTGTCTCAAAAGCCTTGTACACCAACAGGCACATTATCAATACACACGTCATGATTCGTGATTGAATAGTGAAGTCGATGTGGATTTCCCTCACTGAAAAATAGGGTCTGTCTCCTGCTGTAACATTTTTATTCCAAGAGAAACAAAGAACTTTATAGCCCCCAAACACAGTAATTGCAGAGCTGGAGAGTTCTAGGACAAATGCTACCAAATAGAGCTGAGCAGGAGGCAGAGCAAGTGAATTGCTCTGGCAACATAAATCAGAGCATCTGCATTGACCTTGGGTACAGTTTGTTATCTGCTGAGATTCTGGCCCAATGGGTAGAAATTGAGCCATGTGGTGGTGGTGAAGTACGATTATGCCCCGAAATCCCTGGGCTGAATGAAGTGATATAAGCAGACAGCCATATTCCAGCTACCACCTCTTGGCTGTATAAAGACCAGAAATATGCCTTGCAGCATCAACTGAAAGTGTTAGACACTCACTGGGTTAGAAACCTGTAAAACTGAATGGATTTCAGATAAACCACTAAGCATTTTCCTATTGAAAAGGCCTCTTCCTCCCTGCACCAAAAAAAAAAAAAAAGCTTTCATAAGAAAAAAAGAAAATCAAAAAGAAAAAAAATCAAGTAAAATGACATCTTTCACATGAATCACTTATTCTATGGTCAGTTCTGAGGATAGAACCTTTAATTTAAAATAAAACCCAAATCTGACAGAAATTTGCCTACCATTCATTTTTTTTCTTGCTTCTCTCCTCCGTATTTTTTTCCTTCTTTCAGGAGAGGGGGAGGGAGAGACCATCAAGAGAGAGCAGCCACTAAAAGAATAAATCAAAAAACCTGGAAGAAAAAAAAAAGGCAGCTTTAATTTCCATTAGAAACATGAAGCATTTGTTCTTGTGTGAGAAGCAACCTACCCAGGCTGGGACTTTGCCAGGACATCCAGGAGGCCATCCTTGGGAACACCTGCAGCCTTTAGAATCATAGATCGAAAGCAGAATCATAGAATTGGTAAAGGCTGGAAGGGACCTCTGGAGATCATCCAGTGCATCCCTCAAACGAGTGGCCCATACAGGGACTGGACCCGTGACCTTGGCACTATTAGCACCACGCTCTAACCAGTAGAGCTAAACCATTAGGATCTGGACACCTGCTTGTTGGCACTACAGCCCCCATGGGCCTGCACTGATCGGCAGAGTTACCTGCTTAAACTTCCGCAGTCCTCCTGCACAGTAGCTGCTTTTTTGCCTTAGAAATCTACACAACTGCTAGCTTACACAGCCTGACGAAACTCTGTGGCTTCAGGCGCTCAGGTAACTCGCTAACCGCTCAGCCTCACTGCGTGAGTTGTTTTTGTTGAAAAATCCCTATTTTGTCACTGTACAACCTGTTCAGAAATCCCCCACACGTTCTCTGATCCCTGTAGCACAGGCAGTATCTAGAGAGGCAACACGCATCTTCGGAAGAAGTGCTTTTCCCTGGTCCTTTTTAGCAGATGGCACATACCAATGCAAGACAACGGATTGGTTGGTGTGTGACCCTAATTTCACGTAGAAGCACTCAAGATAAAACATAATACTTGCAAGTGGTGGCAGGAAACCCCTTGGATATTTTAAAAATGTCAAATGAACTTTTAAAGTGCCCATTGCACTTCTGTTTTTTCACTTCTTTGGATAATATAAGTAGAAGCCTGGACAACTCAATTCCCTGGAAAGTTTCTCTTCCCAAATCATGCCTGTTCTGCTCTATGATACTTTCTCTACTTTCTAAAACTCAAGGGAAATATTAACTTCATGTCATTTAACACAGATTAGTATTTCACTCTTAGAATTTCTTAGGAAAAAAAATGGAAATTTCCATTTGTACATGGCATTTCTTTAAAAGATCAGGCAGCTGCACGACTGACCTGATTACTCCTTTTTGATTTAAAGCTAAGGTATAGTTTAATCAAAATGCTTCCAGTATAAATGTAACAATGGGCACTTCTTTTAGTGAATATATTCTTACATTTAGCATTGCAGGCAATGCTCTGATTTGCTTGCACACAGTGACTTTTCAGAAAAAAAAAAGGCAGACCACAAGACTGGAGCAAAGAATTCTCCTTCCTGGGTGAAAAGGTGGAAGACTACCTACATGTTTAGTTTGTAATAGTTTGCTTAACCACTAGATGTCTTCATGGCACTGTCTAGCAGTCCAGTGTGGTACCTGGTGACGAAGGGCAGACTCCTTTTGAACCAAAGCTGTACCACAGATCTTTTGTACAGTGTATTCACCGAACTTCATAATTGTCCTACGTTCAAGAAAAACTATAATTCTGTTATACTGTCCACTTACCCTTGCACTGCCAAGAGCTATGCAGGTATTCAGTGAGTTACAAGACAGAAGTACTAGCCTGGATGCTCTGCATGCACAAGCCTCTGCTGAGAACCATTGCAGCCCTTCCACGATCTGTCACAAAGCCTAGGCAGAACTGACTGCTCCCATGAGACCTTTCCAAAGACCTGTCCAACCCCAAGCACAGGGCAGTTCTATACATATTTCTTGCTGGATGGATACATACATAAAGATGGAATTGTCTGGTGCTCTGCATTTCCCATGTTTTTCTTCAGGCTGGCTAACCCAACACATGACTGACTGCAAAAGAAGGCAGATGGAGCAAATAAGGGGTTGGAAACTTTTATTCAGTGATCAGTCCTGCTGCGTGGGTAGCATATTAGCAACTGGAACCCAGGTATGTAAAAATACTGAGTTTTCACAGTGGAAAAAATCAGACAATATAAAATATTCCAGTATTGTATCTTAGAGCCATTATTTCAATAAGACACCCGTTTCAAAGGCAACATGCTTCTTTATTTTGTTTGCTTTCTATTTCCCTCCCCTCTTTCCCACCCCTACTCCCCCTCCCCCCAAAAAAAGCAACCCAGCATTCAGAACCCTCCTTACTTCCACACAGGGATGGGGGAGACACTAAATGAAATCTCTCTCCTGATTTCCAAAAGCTTATCAAAGAACACTCTCCCAGTGGCACTGAAATCATTAGGACACCTCGTGGCCCTGATGTTCCACTGGAGACAACCACGATGCTACTGAACTTTGAGGGGCTCCGTCTCCCGAATCAGCCACTGAAGAGCTTCTTGTCGGCCTTGCCTCTCCAGTTCTGCTCCAATTACTTCCCTGCATTTCTGATGGTAGTCATTCACCCAGTTACACTAGAGGAAGAGAAGGGCGTGATATTCAGTATAAATGAGAAGAGTTGGTACTCTTATAAATTACAGACACAGCAAAATCTTTGGCTCTCGTGAACAGCCAAAGACATTTATATGCCATTAACCTCTCTGCAACTGGGCTCTTTGGCTCCTGGGATAAACTCCTGCCCCAAAGAGACAGATTTCTGATCAACAGAAGTAACTTGTAAGTTTGATGGAATGGGAACTGAAATAATTAGCCTTGGGTTTTCAGAGGAGTTAAGGTTCAGTGAGACTGAAGTGTATTAAGGCTTTGCAAATTACTGCCTCCAGCAAGCCGCAGAAACTACCTTGCAATGGTCTAGTAAACAACTTTGCAGATTTGCAACTCTGAACAATGCAGTCCTGAGGCACAAGTTGCCCTACTGATCCAAACAGCTAAGCTTAAGGTAGATCTTAGTACACCTCACAGTACTCTTCAAAAAAAAGGAAATGTAAATAGGATCATCATTCAGAGAAGGAAGACGGGTTGAGGCAAAGTGAGGAGCGTGCTAAAAAAACAGGATCAAAATGTGCCACTGACGTCTGCTCAGTCTGTATGTCCTGCAGGACATGCATGACTGAACGTGATTGGTCACAAATAGGCAGTGACAGCAACATGGGACAGTCACTAGTTTAAGTTTCTGGGGAGACAGTATGATAGATTGACAGGAATAAAGGCAGAGGTAGGAAGAGAGGAGAAGAAAGAACATTAAATATGATATCAAAGGCACTTCCAAAGCAACGACATCGGAGTGATCCCCACAGACTTATTACAGAATAATTCAGATTGGGAGGGACCTCTGGAGGTCATCCAGTCCATCCTCCCATCCAAAATTGGACCAAATTTAGAATCAAGTCAGAGTACTCAGGGTTGCTCTCTGAATTTACAAACTGGAACAAAGTACAGTTGTTGTCATGCGCTACAAACAGCTCATTCTGTTTTATTTAAAGAAGGGAATGTAAACCTACATTTCTCTTACCTCTTTTTGTGTCAACAAGTTTACATCAATCATTTTTGTCTGTATTGGAACCAGAGTTAAGGGTTCAAAAGTCAGGCTCCCTCTGTTTTTGAAATTATACTGCAGCAAAAAGACAAAAGGGGTCATTAGTTCTTAGAAACCACCCTTGCCAGATCATATTTATTCCTCAGTTCTTCATATCACAGGTCATTAAAGAACAACCCTTGCAACATTCAGATCAGAAGGTAACAAATTATATTTTTTTTTTCTGGATATTTCAGGCAATATAAACCATAGCTATTTCCTTCATTAGTCATTTTTAAAAGGCCACTTCCCATGTCACAACTTGAAGAGATTGGGCTTGATGACTACATGGTCATTTTCAGTTTTACATTTTCTAAAAGCATAACCCAGCCAGACTTGCATTTAGCACGTCAAAATCTGACTTTGGTGTTGGTTCTACTGTCACTACAGGTTCTCATTCAGAGAATTAAAACCCCATTTGAGAAGATACTCTACAGCAATGTTCCAATGCTGCATTAAAGATTATTCTGGTCTTTGATATCCCAAGAGAAAACTTTTTAAAACAACTCTCACATACAGATTTCAACCTATGGAAACTGCAGAAGTAGAACCATCTTCAATGTCTCTGTTAACATGGGAGACAGAGAATCAATCGTCACCATGGCAGCGTTTTGGAGAGCAACATTCATAAGTAGCATTTAAATGTCTGCAGTACGGTCCCATCTCAAGTTTCCATACTTTTAAGTTTTACAAGCACTGATGCATGGAGAAAAGCACAACTTGAGCAGTTCATTCACCTTGGTTTCAGCAGGGATCACAAGGACAACGTTTTCTATTCGGATCCCAAAGGATCCATCTTCATAATACCCAGGCTCTGCAGAAACAGATAATAATCAGCTAAGCCACACAGATGCACTATGTAAATATTTATTCCTTATAGGCAAACTTCCTCTACACGATTTTAGGCCACTGAGGTTGCTAAACAATTTTTACATCAGGCATCCAGAAAGGCAAACAGTTTTCTGATTCTACTTAATCTGCACAAAAGCCCTGAGCAAGGTGACAGCAAAAGTCCTCAACAAGAGAGGAGAAACCAGACAGACAGCCCTCAAGCTCACAGAGCCTCTTCTAAGTCAAGGGAGAAGACAGTGCATGTGTTCACAGTACCAAAAAATCTCAGGAGAAATTAATCTATTTATGACAAGAAGGTCTCCCAATACAGTTATTTTAGGGGCTGCTTTCCTGGCTTTAGCTTTTCTCATTGGAAGGACTTTGCAGCCCTGAAGGAATCTAAGTTTCTCAGCAAGCCCCAATAGGTAGTTAATGTACTGCTGGAGAAATAAGGCATGTAGATATTTAACAGCTGCCTCAAATAGCCCACAGCAAAGACAGATTTGCTCCTGAAAGCTTAGTGTCCATCTTAACTGTAGCCAGGTCTTGCACTGCAGAATGGAAGGCTGCATGGCAGAGGCAAGATGTTCATCAGCACAGCTCTGCTACAGTTTGCACTGTACAAAGCAGAGAGTAGGCCTGCAGCACCTGACTGCAAAGATGATTTACGGGAGGTAAAAGACCTAATATCAGAAGGTCTTTTTCAAGAGAGATTAAATGACAATTAAAGTGACAAATTGAGGAGTAGGATCAGGGCTTGTGATCCCACCCTCCTGTTCCACCACTGTCAGATTTATTCTCTCCACATCTTTAGAGCACACTCCCCTCCCCAATAGCCAGAGAGTCACAATTACCATCGGAGACAATCATGCCAGCCTCTAGGGGCTCGTCTGCAAAGGTTTTGTAGCTAATGCCACAAGGACCCTCATGTACATTTAGGAAAGAGCCAACTCCGTGTCCCGTCCCATGCAGGTAATCCAAGCCACAGTCCCACAGGGCAGAGCGGGCAAAGGAGTCTAGAAGATGACCTGCAGGTCAAGGGGAAGAAACAGATGTGGACAGAGAACTTGATCAAGCCAGGCTCCCTCAGAGCTTCTGATAATCACACTGAGGGCTCAATCCTAGAGAATATGAAAAAAAAATATATAAAGTTATTAGTTTGTTACAAGTTGCAGGAGAGATGCTACCATACTTAACAAGTCTGACATTCAAGCCCCTTCTTAACCAGAGAATCCCTCTCTCTCTCTAGTTACACAGCTCTTCAGAATGTGGCCTGCATCACAAACATTGCATTGCTGCATACTCCACTGGGATTTTCAGGAAAGGACCTAGGGACTAGATGCCCAGAGAAAATTCAGCACTTTTCTTAAAGGTAACTGTACTAAGTAAACTCCAAGTGCAAGTCTTGGCAATTGCATTTGGTGAACTAACCAGTGAGACTTCATGTTGGGATGCACAATCATTTCAGGCTGTTCCCACCTGAATGCAGAGAATTTATAACATTTGCATGTGAACACTGGGCCCATATCTGCAATTTCAGACACTCTGCAATTTCTGTTGAGGTTTCTCGTATCACTACTCAGCTGCTTTATCCTCACCTACCCCAGAATGCCAGTTGGAAGCAACCCTCCCCCAAACAGGGGAAAAGACAGCTCTGCAACAAATTCACTGTGGGTAAATGCATATCACAGTTTCTCCTGCACAAAATCAAAACAGCTCCTGTGTGTGTCATATTCCCATGCTGCTTGTAGATAAAAAAAAGATTGCGTATTAATTAGAAGAGAAATCGCCAGTCCTTTTGAAGCTGGAAAGTAACCTCTTCCTTTGACAGGGCCATGAGTAAAGCATAAAGACCTTGAAGCTCAAAAGCGCCACAGATGTGTTAGAGTGCATTTCAATGATGAAAGCTGCTGCCATCCTAGAACTGGAGCATTTTGAAAACTCTTCAGTTCCTCCCTCAGAAGTTTCAGCACCAGCTGCTGCTAAAAGAGAGGGAATTAGTAATCTAGAATCCAAAACGCAGCAACAGAAACAGACATGGAGAGCTACATCTGCCTAACACATTCAGACATGTCAACCATAACATTATTCTCAGACCACTTAATGGTTCTTCACAGGTCACTGCTGTGGTCAAAACACCAGAGACCTCCATCCCACCAACCTACCTTTGGTTCCATTCGGGAAGATGGCTGCACTCACAGCTATATGTCCCTTCAGGACATATGTGAAGCATTCCTGTCAAAGCAATGCATGCCACAGGTAAACAAGGAGAGATAAAACATTGCCCTCCCTAGAAATGGAAAGCAAGGCTGCATTTTCGCAGCAAACTGCAGAGACTCTTGTAAGATTTGCTCATGTTCTCTGAACTGGCAGTGCCAAAGCAAAGCAGAGTTTAAATTACTAGAAGGATCTTTATCAGCTAATTATGGAGTGTGTCACAAACTCAGACTGCAAGCATAGCAACAGGATATTCACTTGACCCAGATGACTGATTTTCTTTGTGGCTGTAGCTTTACTTCCCAAGTATACCCTCTGGCATATTTTTCATCACTGAGTGAACCAATGATGAAATGAGTTTTAATTAATGAAGTGATTTTACATAAATAAAATTACATAGCTCAATTCCCAACATGGACATTCTTATAGCAGTTTGAGACTGGCACAGTAAGCTAGACACAAACTATTACCACAACCTTACACTAAACACCAAGTTTTACACTAAATTAAGTCAATTTAGCTCCTATACTGCCAAAGCCAATAACGCACATCTTCAGCCTGCTCATTTTATTATTTCTTGGAGAAGATGTGTCACTTTCCAGCTAAGAGGTGTGCATCTAAAGATAGCGAGGTATGACTAATTCACTTAGTTTATATTTTGAAAATCTGAAGTCTGACAGTTTCCTTTATAGTCTTTATGAGAATACCGTCACCTGTTTTATTAGTAAATACGTGATACTCAATAGATCAATTTGATTATACAGCAGTAAGGAACATCATTATTTTTTAAGCACCACAGTGACTGTTCAAGTATCTCTAGTAAAAAGGATCAGATCACATAACACACTGAGATGCCAAGTTACCTTTTCATAGGCTGATGGCATGCCAAAATGCATCGTCCTGGTCACATCTGTTGTTCCATCTCTTCCAAAGGCAAACAAAGAAGCAGGATGCAAAACAATGGTGGGAGGGGAAGAGACCAAGGTGAAAAAGCACAGAAAAAGCCAGTTACAGTGCAACAAATCAAGCAAACTAAGCATTGGGTAAAGTTCTCTGGTCTGTGCTATACAAGACAGTGATAACAGTTCCTAATCTTAAAAATTCCTGAACACAGATCTCTCTGATTTAACCATAATGATTTAATTCAAAATGTTAACTTTCAACCATAAGAATCCCACAGCTCTTCTCAAATTAGAATCTAGACTACCTGTAAAAGTGAAGCTAATTTGAGGATTAGCAATAGGTACAGCCCATAGAGAAGAGGACAGAGAAGGTCGAGTTTAGTCTACTTGCTTTAAAAAAAGAGATTCTTTAGCAGCCTGAAATATGAGTGTGTGTATATGTATGTATACATACACATATATGCACAAATGATGGCTGTCAGCTCTGGAAAGCAAGTACAGGTGAGATTAGTCACCCTCAGGATGCCTTGTACTAAAATTCCTAGAAGTTGTCCATCATTCAGATAGGGGTTAGTCTGAGACATCAGAGAATGGCTCTAAGTTCCTTTACAAACATCATTTTGAGCCTGGTATCAAAAACACAGAGGGTCTTGAAATAGTAAGTTCCCTTTGAAACAGTCATTCCTGTGCCTATGCTTTTCCCTAGCATGCACATGCACACCACAGTCATAAAGAACTCACGCTTTAACCTCTCGCCAGTGACAAGCTGAGTATCCCTGTCACAATGCTGTAGTAAATGCCATTGATGTCCAGCTTATATGTTATTCCAGGGGCTGTTTTTCATAGTGACACTAAGGAAATTGTTAATTAGGCCATCAGAGGGGGAATAAAAGATCTCATTGTAAAAATGTTATCAAAGGATGTTTGCACGGTTCCTCTTCAAAGCTCTTCCTGACTGACGTAACAGAAAGGCATAGCTCTAGAGACAAAGCTCATCTCAAAGAAGCTCGTCTCAAAGAAGCAGTCAGAATCACCCCTTATCTTTCGGAACAAACCACTCCTAATCTACTTACACTGGTTAAAACATCACTTCTTTCATTTTCAGTGGAGCTGAAGCTCCACAACAAACTACAGAGATTGAGGCCACTGAATGGTGCTGTCAAAACAGTGCTGAGTGAGCAAACTGATATTTTGCCTTCTTCAAAACATATTTGAGACTCAAGAGGCCACTGGGATGAGAAACCCTGCCTCTGAGTCTCTCTAGAAAGAGAGACTATCACAAGATAGGGCTGTTCCCTGCACCTACCCTCCACCCTCCTAAAAATCAGTCAAAAATTGGCACCCTGGCAGGGTAGGTATCTTATTCAGCTGCACAGGTTGCTGCATAGACAGTCCAAAGCTAAACCAGGGCAGCCAGGCCTGCAGCTCTAAGCAATACACCACTGAACAGAGCTGGAACAGACAGAGACACATGCCATTAGCCAGAGCATGGCTACCGGCAACATTGGTGCTGGGACTCAAAGAAGAGCTGCACTTTTAGATCCTGTTCCCTAACCCAAAGAAGGCTCATCTGCTACCCTGAATCTAGCTCAAAATCTGCTGCCACGAATCAGTCATCCAGTGCTTTCACTGCACAATCTGTCAGGCAGAAATCCACCTCTGCATACTCTGCCATCTTCAGTAGTAAGGGCCTGTTCAGTTCCATGTGTCTATGAGAACCACCAACTCATTTTGTAACAAAGCACTAAGGTGCCACCTTTATTTCAGAGGTCTCACAACTGAAGTCAAACCACCCATCTAGATCTCCCCAATGCTTAAATAGCCCCATGCAGATTTCTTCCAACAGCTATACTCAAAATCCTACAAACGCCTTTCAGAGGAGGTACAATAGACAGGCTCTCTGTGAAATGGCACTCATAGAACTGCTTGGTCAGCCTTGACACGTTGCTATGCTTGCCAAAGCAACTATGAACTGACCCTGCAGGGGAGTCGCTAGGAGCAGAAAATGCAGTGTTTTCAGTACCATTTATCCCACTCACTTGTACTGTGCTCCCGAGTCTAGGAGGTAGATCTCATTCACAGACAGAGTTCTGTTGGTCTCAGGAACTGGCCTGTTCAATTAAACACAGAGTTATTTGTTCCATAGTTTCAAGGCCTTCAGTCCAAGTCTGTGGTTCAAAAACCACACTAAGTGCAAGCTTAGATATGTCAGCTTTGATTTCTTGTAGCAGTGAGGGAAATCCCACACATGCTGAGCCAGGGATCATAGTGAAGAGCCTATCTGTCTACAGCAAATAAAACTTAGGTGCAGAGAATAGTTTTATTGCTTCCAGGAAAATCCTCAACACCTGCTCCTGGACTTACTTCAGTGTAGTTTGCACTTTACCCTCAGCCTTGCTAGCCTTCTTCCACCAAAATAGCCCTTCTTTATGCCCCTGAGCAGACAGGGATCCTTCTTGATTCACTGAACTAGCAATTGTCCCACACAACAGAGAGACCAAGTCAAGCCCATCTCAAGCTCTGCCAGTCAGCATGTGGTAGATGCAATGAAGGGAACAAACAAAATCCTCTTAACAGACATAAACGCTTTTAGATAGCGTCAGGCCAAGGATTAAGTCTCTGTTCCAATATAAACGTTACCTTTACTCTTGGTTACGATTGAGTTGGTCATCACTTGGGACAGATGGTCCCTCAGTGGCCAAAAAGAATAGAGCACAAAAACAGCATCATAATAAATACATTCCAGCTGGCAGAGAAAGTTTGTGGGCTGTTTTTTTTTTTTTAATCTAGTAAGTGTGGAAGCTCTTGAGGGACAAAGCAAGATGGCAATTGACAGCAATTATGTCTCTGGAGTACTCTGCTATGACTCCTCAGAGAAGCTACAGAGTTCATTCCATGTATGCTTGCTGCAGGACAAAAGGAGAAGCTGTGTTTCTCTTACTTGTAGTGAATGATGGCTCCATTTGGACCTGTGCTTGAAATGGTAGCAAAACTCAATTCAACAAAGTCTTTCTGTTGGCTGAAAGAAGAGATTGTGATCACTACAGCATAAATGAGGAGCTTATCAGCCACCTGGGGCACCCCAGCATACATCAAGCAAGAGAGGAGTCCTGGCAAGTATTGCAGCTTTATCTTCATTCTCTATTTTACTTCACCTCAGCCTCCTGTTAGCCCTGAAAGCCATTTGGGCAAGCAACACTTTGGTAGAACAGTGTAGATCCAAACTATCTTCCCAACCACATGAAAATCTGCTGTCTATGCACTCTTTCCCAGTAGGAAGCTCACCACCCAGGCAACACAGAGAAGAGATGTCCTGAACAACTTCCTTATTATTTATTTACTCATATGCATTTTTAGAGGACCTATTAAGATACACACGGAATACCTCAATACAAATGATGCTCACTGCCCATCAGAGGAGGGGGAAATTTAACTCCTCCATAGTAAGAAAGCAACTATCCCATATTCAAGTGCCCTAACCCACAGCATTCCTCAACACTATCTCAAAAGGAAAGCAAGTAGGATCCAGTGGGCTGGGATCTGTACCTCCCAAGGAACCGAATTGTTCCTCAACTCTTTCAAATGTTCAAAAAAAATAATGGAGCAATAGTTTGTCCTCAAATAAAACACATCCAACAGTGAACTGGATTTCTAAAGAGTAAAATATAAACAAAGGGCAAAAATCCCACTCAGAAAGCCATTCTCACACATGGGATTTATTTTTTTTACCTGCGAAATTCCTCTGCTTTGTCTGCAGCAATTATTTCTGTCACTGTTCCCTTCGGAACCTAGGGGACAAACATTTAGGCTGAATTAGTATGCCAATAGGCAAAGTAAACGCTAAACAGAAGGTCCGATGCTCAAGCATTATAAAACCCAGTCTTGAAGTGGCCTCTTTCCAGGTTTTCTGTCCTCACTCCCTAGCGATGATAAACAAAACTCAGTAGCATTGTGCAGAGCAGGTGAGAAGCAGGAAGCAGAACTGGTTATGTCAGGGTTGCTGAACCCTGTTTGGGGAACAGTTACTGAAGTATCAATTTCACTAAGGCATGCACAAAAGTAGCATCTTTTATGGTAGCATCTCTTCACAAAGACCCGTTACACTAGATTTAAACTGTTCTGTTTCAACAGTCTGTGGTATTAGTTGAAATCTGCTTCTATAAAGAGATGGAAGCACTTGAGGGTGAGTAGGGGAAAAGAAGGGTGTGGAATTTTATCTTGGGCATTTGGCAAATCAAAACCCATGACACAGATTGCTGAACTGGCTTCCTCAAGACTGGACAACAGGCAGGTGGGAGCTAGAGACGGGTCTCTCATCCCCCAGGGCAGATTTCTTGAGGTATTCAGACAGGAAAAAAGCACCTTCTGGAAGTCACCAAAGTATCTTTATAAGTAAAGTCAATGGGCTCATTCAGTAGCACAGAAGGAACACAGTTTAGTAAGGTACTGTGCAAGACTTGCTTCACTATGCACTTCTAATCCAGAGCAAATATGAGCAATTTGACTTATGCCACTTTCACTGCACATAAGCCTGATTGCATGTCTCCATTCATAAACATCAAATCTGTCCATATTGCTGGACAACACCGATTATCCCCAAAATATTCCTGCAATATTGCACTAAGATGGACATTATTTCATGACAAAGCAGCACAAGACAAGATTAAGTCTATATTAAGTCTGTTCAGGTCATTCATCAGCTGTTCTGACTTTGGTTTGTGCAAACTAAGTGGGACTATATTTTCAAATAAATTAACTCAGCCCTGGATGGAAGCACAATCAAAATCCTCCAAACCAAAAAACAAACAGATTTTCCCCTTGTCTTAGCAAATGCACTATGAATATATTAAAATGTTTCTGCTAATGAAGAATTTTACTTAGCAAAAAAATCCCCAGGTTAAAAAAAAAAAGAAAAGAAAGAAAAAAAGAAAGAAAATTAATACACTACCTCCTTCTCCAGCCAGTTAAAGAGCTCACACAGGGCAACAGCATCTTTAATCTGTTAAAATAGGTACAAAAAAAGAGAATTGAGAACAAGTAAGATTTACAAAGCCTCAGCAGAAAGACTGCTTTTAACGCAAAGCAATTAGACCTGCAGGCTTCAGATAGACAAACTAGGTGATGTAAGAGATCTTTCCAGGTTCTGCATCTTGTAATCAACACAAGCCCTGGAAATTTATCAGAGCAATTAAACATACATTAACAAAAGGTTTGCTGCTGGGAAGTATCTCATCACAAAGGGTTACCAAGTCCTCAGTAAACACTGGCTTTACCACACACTATTCAAGTCTCTTCTGCTTCAGTACAGAAGATCCTGTGTTTCAGATTGTGGGAGAGGACAACAGTGTACCTCGGCCTGCAACAAGGGAATATGCCTTTGAAGCGCCGAGCCTCAGAGGCACCATATTGTCTCTGCCATACAAACTCCAGCTTCTCTCTGCCTGATGAATCCCTTCCCCCTCCTTTTTTTTTTTTTTTTCTCTCCAAAGGGCAAGGAGCAGGAGACACAAGGAGCAAGGCACAGCTTTTTCCACAGGTGACAAAAAATAAGGGGTCTGTGTTCAGTGAAGCATTTTTACTCCTTCATAACTGATAGGGAAACAAAAGCTTTGAATTTGTAAATAGTAGATCCCAAGGAACTAGGAGCAAATATGAGGCAAGCCCAGAATTGTCAGCCCTATTCTAACTGGCACATTTCTCATGTGAAACCTGCTGCTTGAAAATCAACAGGAAACAAACAAGAGAAATTTTCAGCTCCACTGTGAACCTGTTACACAGGCTTCTTCTTTTCCAAAAAACGTGCAACTTTTCTGAGAAATCAGTACCATTTGCAGAGTGTCATGATGATGCAAAAACATAGCCCTTTGAGGACACTGGCTGAATATCTTGGCCCATGTTTTGCATTACACATCAAAGGACTTATCTGTGTTCTTTCTGCGTTTATTCAGGTGATAACAATTTAAAGACTCCACTGAGATAGAAAACAGTACTTACCAAAGTGAGAGAACATCCCTTTAAAGGCTCATACTCTAACACTTCCAAGTCTGTGCAGTCCCCAACAGAGGAGGTTTGGTTACTCACACTATTATCTATGTTGTTCCTCACTGAACAAGTAAAAAAACCTGCTTCAACAACAGCTGATGTTCAACAGAAGGCTAGAAGAGGCAAAACCTTTTTTACTCTGCCACCCAAATACTTGCTTTTTAATCCAGAACACTAAAATTTAAAGGAAAACATAGTCTCTTTTTCCTTGGATGTAAAGCAAACCTCTTGCCATGCAAAATAAGGCTCTCAGGGCTTTACTTACATGTGCTCTTCTCATGCCATCCGTTTCCGATGCATTCTTCACAGCTTTTGCAATACAGATGGGGGTATACGGGGTGAGGTATCGGTAAGCCTGCAGCAGAAGGACAGGGATTACATGTGGATTAGTCAAACAACATAATCCTACAAGTTTAATAACCCAGCCTGGTCACAATTTGTGCTTCAGCAGCCTCTCTGAACCTTCAAGACTGTGGGATACTGGTTACCAGTAGCTATCTAAGCACACTGGGGAACAAAGAAGTATTCCCTGCCTGTAGAAGACAGAGTTATCAGGGGAATCCAGAGAACTAGAGTGCCAACAGCACATCATTAAGTAGGGTCAAAATCTGAACAGCCTGACTGTCACATCAATGTCCAAGCTATGGGTTTTCGCTTGGTGCAGCACATAAAGGCCTAGGAACAGCCAACAAGAAACACTAAAAATTCAGTGAAATTTAAGCTGTGGAAACATGGATCTAAAAAGTCACCTTGAGTCATTTTTACTGTTACTCTCAGGGAGCAACAGGTAAAGGAATGGGCCTAAGTATTGAGCACAGGACTCAAACCTGGAGGCTCCCTTGGGCCCCAAAGGCTTGGCTCCTTCAGCACTGAGCACCCCCACATATAACAAGCAGCAGCTCCGTCAAACAGATCAAGAGCCAACAAAACCATGAAAGGTCAGTGCAAAGCTGAGGTTTACATGCTGCTCTCTTCCAAAAGAGGCTTACATCATGAGTTTGAGAAAAGCTTTTCCTGTGCCTGGATGATGTGGCCTTGCATTAGGCACTAGAAACTGATCCCTTACCACTGTGCATTTCCCTTAGATGTCAGTTGTCTTTACATTAGCAGGAATGCTTGGCTGGTTCTGAGCATCCCTTCAAAAATTTGCCATCACCGGTAACTTGCCCAGGCTTCGTCACAGTCCACAGAAGAAGGAATAAAACTGAGATCTTCTTGAACTGCTATACTCTAGGGGACTGAAGGGCTCCTATACAAGTCCAGCCTAAGCTATGTACTGATTTCTTCTTCTCAACACACCAGTACACAAACTAACACCACCAAATGCATACAGCCTCTATTAGACCCTCAGAGAAGACCAATTTCTCACAAATCCTAGAGACTTACAATTTCCAGATTCTTAAAATAGCAGGACAATTACACTACATTAAAAAGAAAATAAAGTGCTGAAAAAGCCACAGGAAACTATCAGTTAGTGCAGAATTGCTCCACAGTCAGATTCTATATTAAATTGGCTGTCTTTTACAGACACTGCCCAGATCTATTAATCTGCAAAAAGCATATTTACATGCAGTTGTAGGCAAATCTATAATGCGTGTGCAGGTCTGTTTAATAATGCACTGGATTCTTGCCAACATCAATATTTGGCTTTGATGGAAACAGGCAACAGACAGACTTCCAGCACCAGTGTTCTTTAAAGCACCCCTGGCCAGTTGCTCAGTTGCTGTAGTGTAGAGCTGACAAGAACAACCAACATGAGGAACTCTGGCTCTGCCACTGATTCGTGTGGTGTTTTTTTAACCAAGACATTCCAGTTCTTCCCTTTCTGCTTTCCACTGCGCAGTGCTCCTTTGGGCAGGGACTCTCCCCATGTGTACAGAGAGCCCATAGCACTGAAATGACTCAGTATCAGCAGAGACTTCCAGAGCTACACGGGCAAACACATTACAGTCCTTTATCTAGGCCAGACCAGCTGTACTTTTCAACATGGATGCTCTGCGTTATGTCAGCTACAGCAGCTTACTTAAACTGAGGGTTAGTTCGTTGACTCCAACCACAATACAACAAGCAATGTTTTACTCTGAAGTCTGAAGAGCCACAACAATTAAATCTGGGTGCTCCATAGCCACTATGCTTTTTGAATGAAAGGCAGCAGGCAACATTTAAGCAGTGTATGTTCAGAAGCCATTTGTACTTCCAAAGGATTGCTGCTGTCAAGAGGTTTAACTATATACAGGCACAAAGATTGTGTCAGTCTTGCTCCTGTTCACGTCTTGAGATTGTTGGCGGGGGGGTTTAAACTTACTTTGCCTTGTGTTTGTTTCCCACAAGTCAGTGCACAGGCACTGAGAGTCACATCCCTTATTAAAGGGATATGCTGGCAGCAACAGAACTTCCCAGAACTCCTCCTTTTGCTTTTATTATCCATCCCAGTGCTCCAAGTACATTGAAACTATTGAAGCTACCAAGGTAAATAGCAAATGCCATTACTGGAGAAAAGAAATAGCCATTCCTGCTACTATTTTGGCAACAAGAGCTGGAGAGGTTAGTACTGGTATCAGACTGTGGCAGTCTGGGATACACAGACTTTGCTCTTGAGACCGTCTTTAAGGAACAGACAAGGTTACTTTTAAAATTCTTGTGTACAGGGAAGGGCTTCAAACCCCATGAGCTGCTATGTTGCCACTGGTAGGACTGTATCCTAAACACACCTGCAGCAGTGTGTGAAACAAAGAGGATGTCTGCCCATCTGGAGGAGGCAGAAACCTGGTGGTGGGCAAATGCAGACTTACAGACAAACACTTCTTATAATTCAGTTTTTTTCTAGGTGTCCCCTTTATCTGAGCCCTGTGATTCTCAGGCCAGAAGCCTGGACTCTTCAGCTTCTCAGCAAGAGCACAAAATTCTGTTTGTTAGGTCTGGTCCTCCAAAGCAACATCTGGAAAAATGCCAACTAGGCCTCGATTCGCAGCTTTATCACTGTGTAGTGTATTTATTCACAGTATCTGTTAGGATGTTTTTCATAGTGTCTGCTTGTAGATGTCTCCAAACTAGATGGAGTTCTAGAGAGAACATGATCTCTAGCAAACAAGAGATGTACACAAGATGCAGGGAAGTCAGCTTATCTGTCTGTAGTTGCTGCTGTGTCCTTCACTGAGTGTCCCTCTCTTCTCCTGACTCTCTAACAAGATAGTAGGTCAACTGCAGGACTCTCAGACAGCCAGGTTCAAGTACAAAGGTAAGATATATCACATAAAGCTATACAAAAAAAAATTCTGATGCTGTGACTGTCTGTCAGCAGATGCGCTCACTGCATGGACAACAAGCGCCTGCAGGCTATCCGCATCCTCAATGTTCCCTGCTGTAACAACTCTTGTCACTCTGCTCCTCCTATATTCAGTACGAAATGTCACATATTGCTCCATATACTCAAGCTACTGAAACAAATAAGAGGACCACCTTCAGACACTCTAAGCTCAGCGTCCTGTCCTGAAAGTGCTGCCCTGCTTTCCTGCTTCAATTCCTGGGAGCATTTCCTGAAGCAGTTCTTACGGCTATTCCACACACGGCTGATGCTCCAGCCTCAGACACAACGACCCGAGTTCACCCTGCTCCCTTTCTCCCCCCTCTCTCATTGCACTTGTCTCATCTTAAGCTGACAATTCTTTGGGTAAATCAGCTTAGGGAGTTGGGAGGGCAGCTCCAGTGACAGCTACCCCAGGATTAAACAACCCCTCAATACCTCAGCACTGCTGGATCGCTGCACAGGCGCCAGCCTACAGTGCACTCTGGAGGGGAAGCCAAGGGCAGCTGCCCTCATTAGAAAGGAGGAAGAAGAGAAGTCCTTTCCCTCACCAGGGCCACAAACCTTGGGGACAGCTTCAGTCAGAGCATAGCTGGCTTTGTCACTGAGCCATACTTTCTCCTTGGGCGAGAGGCCTGCGCCAACAGCCTGCAGCTCTGTCAGGATTGATCCATAGGGCACCACCTGGATTTTAAACTCAGGCTCCAGGGTGGAGTCAAGCTGTAAGTGTTCCCTCACGGCTGGGTCCATCACCCGGTCACCATCAATGAAGAGCCTGAGAAACAAAACAGAAAGAGCAGATAGGGGGGCCCACATCTGACAAAGGTTCAAGTAAGGGAGGGAAGAAGAAACCACATTGCTCTGGTGATGTTTAAGGGAGAGACAAGATTGTTAATTATGCTTTATAACTTGTTCTAGATTGTTTTTATCCACAGCATTCACACAGCCTGAATCCTGCTTTGAAATTAAGATGTACCACCCTGCAGAGGGGAAAGGAACTGACATCATTTTTGTTTGTATGACATATTCAGAACAGCTGCATCCCATAACCACACTTCAACCAGGAGAGTGCAGAGGCATATAATGGCTGTTCCCTAATTTTTAAGAGAAACATCTGGAAGGAGACAAATCTACTACACTGTTCTTACTTTCACTGAATTAGAACTTGAACTCAACACTTGCATACTGCCTGTACTCACACAGCCAAGTTTTACTCCAGATCCATCGAACTAGCAGCTCTGAGGTACCTCTAAAACATTTGTGCTTGCTGAGGCTCATTACAGGGAACAGTTAGGGAAAAGCAGCTTTATGGCATAAACCAATCCTCAAACCTTTCTACATGGTCCCTTCAGTTTTGAAGCGATTCAACAATGACATGAGAGAGAAGTTTTCAGTGTCCATGCCAGCGTTGGCTCTTACCCATATTTCACCCAGGGCTCTAGGAGCCCTCCACAGTATCTCAGGATGAGAGAGAGGGGTCAGTCATCCTGCCCAAGATCACCCAGCAAGTCAGCTGCGGTGCTGGGGAGCACAGTGGAGTTCTTGGTTCCCCTTTTCTAGCTCTGATCAGGTGAAGAAAGTAACTAATGCTGAAGACAAAAGTGCTCAGAAGGGACATTAAAGCAGCCTGGGTGTAGGCGGTTTTAAAAGACAGAGTGCATTGCTAGAACAGACCTCCCACAGAAGAATTCATCTTGGGGGACACAAGAGGGGAGGAAATACAAGTACCTGATTGTGTTCATTCCTATGATGGCATATGCAAAAAATACAGGATTGTACTCAACATCAGAGCCTCGGAGGTTGAAGAGCCCTGGAAAAGAAGAACGTTAAGAATCAAGGTCCTAATTCATCCTTTGTAACACTGCAGAAAGCTAAAAATAAGGTCAGCAAAACTCAGTCAAGCAATTAGCTGGTACAGTTGCAAGTCATGAGTCCAGCTCCCACCCGGGTGTCCCACATGCTGCTGCCTTTCAGGCAATCCTGAGCTTTTGACAGCAGATGGCACCAGAACTGCAGCTTGAATGCTGCCATCCAGGAGGGAAATCAGGGTCCAACTTCCCAAGGAGGAGCCTGGCTTGGAAAAAAGCAGATATTGTCAAAAAAGGTATGGATGTGCATTTAATAAAAAATAAAATAAATTAAAAAAAAAGAGTATTTACCCTTTTCAGTCTCTGCAGTGTGATAAGAGCTTGCTTCAATAGCCAGAAAGATTTAAAGTTACAGAAGATGGTAACTCTTCATCTAATCCTTCTTTTGATACTTGTGAGAAAGGAGACACAATAGGCAAAACCAAAATACTCCAAAAAGGCATCTCATTTGGGTGCCTCCAATATCTCAAATGTAGACTTCACAACCTTAGGTTTTTTTTCCAACGATTTTCTCTCTCACAACTCCAAGCAAAGTCCAGAGGAGAAGTGTATGTTCAGAGTCTCTAAACCTCAGATTTTAGGGTCAAATAAAAACCCCAGGGTACCCAATTAGCTGAAATGAGTTACCTGAGGCAATAAGGCCAGCCAGCAGGACAGCTGGGAAAAGAACCAGCATGCCCTAAATCACAACCAGCACTGCATTCAAACTGTGTAAATTCTGCCACAAAAGTAAAAAATAGAGTTTGATCCTCCCCAGGGAAGGAGTAGGTCACTACAAAGCAGGAAAGAGCCACAAAGAATTCTTTACTGTGCGAGTACAAACTTCCTCACTCATCCATTTCCCAATGCAGCAAAGGGGCAACTGCCTAGTTTTGCGGCCCTCTATTTCTGTCTCTAGAAGCTTGTCTAAAGTTTAATATAGTAATTTTATCTAATAAAATTCAAAATCTCCCTGATCAACTTAGGAAAGGAAATCTACCAGGTACTTGGCAGTAAGTTCCTCTCATGACCTCCTCCTGTCCATCTTAAAAACCCTGATTCATAACCAAACTTGGCTTTGCTGGAGACATTTAATCTGAAACCACACCAGGGCAGCAATTTATCATTAATTTAATTGGAGATGTGCCTGAAAGAGCAAGACAGAATCTCTGCTCACACAGGCCTCCCCAGGGAGGAATTGTATTTGCTGCTCTCGGAAGTACTTCTTTCATGAAAGAAGTTCTGTGCGCAGTGTCTCAGATCCAAAAGAGCCTACAGACCTCAGCAAGCTGGCTTCTCCCCTTGCTGGCTGTGCTGGAGCTAAGAACACACTACCTTTAATTCTACCATTTCAGATTTCAGATCAGACATGAGGTGCATGCATTAACAACACACTTGGTCAGTGCTGGCATTCCCACCGCCACACTCTGAGCCTTGGTGACTTAGTTTACTTTAATCAACAGAAATTACTCAGAGGCATCAATACACAAAACTAGCAACAACAGTCCCTGGTAAACCACTGGCTCTTCTGGTTACGCTCCCTTCCTACACATTGGGCAGCGAACCAGGGTGCAGAGACCTGGTTATACTGGAGCCCCAGACACAGGGACTCTCCAGTCAGACCCTTGGATCAGCTTCTCCCCTGGACTGAAATTATCTGGAAATACGAACTAAGGCCTAACTTACTTGTTTTAAACCAAGCATTTGACAGACTGCAGAGGTAAAGACTGATTTTAAAAGGCATGAAATTTAAGAGGATTGTGAATGCTGCTTACCGCACCCTCGCCTTATACATACATGTATACACATATACACACACACACACACAGACAGATAGAGATGTATGTATAAAGTGACATGTTACACTGTTTACAGCCCCAGCCTCCATCATCCCAGAGGGTGAGGCAGCATCTGGATAAGTTACAGTCAGAAAACCTCACAGGTTGTGTTTTGTTTTTTTCTTCCCCTCATTCAAACTACCTAAGGCTTTATAAATGACCTTCCTTTCCCTTTGCATGGGCTGTTTTTCAAAGGTGGTGATTTGTTGCATATTCTGGGCCAGAAACGTATTCAAGAGCTTCATCGGTGTAAAAAAGGCACTGTACAGAAATACAGACTCGCTGCTTGTGACCTGATTTCTTGACTGCACTTGGTACAAGTTAATCGACCTCTAATAAATACACTGGCTGTAATGAGTGCCTCACTCTGGCAGGGTTCTTCCTTTCCCAGGCAGAAAGGAACATTATTTGGAGGAAAAACTGAGAAGGGAGATGCAGCAGCCCAGGCCAACTGCAAAGACTTACATGCTACTTCATCCAAGGCTGTTACCACAAACCACAGAACTTTCCTCTCAGCCATTTTTGAACGGAGGGCTACAATTTTCTCTCTCCAGCTGACCCCTGCAAAACACAACATGAAAAGCTACAGTCACCAACTTTACTGGGATGGTGATGGAAGCATAGACTGACACATTGCATTCTGGAGGTGTGCAAACAGCGTGCTTGGCTTGCGCTCCTCCCTCTTGCCTACTGACTGATATGAACCATCTCAAACAAGCTTCCCCTCTCTAAGACAGCTTCAGAAAAAATCCATACATATCTAGCCTCCAGAAAATGGCTATTTGAAGCTGAGGACAAAGAAGCCATTAGCAGAGGTACTACCATCTTTTTGACTGAATCACAATGGATCATGCTGGGCTGCAGTAATGTTTTTTCTCACTACTTTGTAATGGGAAAGCAAAAGGGAAAGGGCAGTAGAAATCTCTCTCAACTCTTGGGATTCAAGCTTCTCACCTGTGTAACTCAGGTCCAGTGTGATGAGCGGCTTGCAGGGGCGCTGGGGACAGTCTGTCCAGATTGTATCGATCAGGTTTTCTTTGATGGGCACAAGATTGTGGCCAGCACTTTTCAGAGCTTTGGACATCCTCTTCCACTGATCTACCAAAGGGAAAAGAGTCATTAAAGTCGTGACTTTAAAGAACACACTGGCTGAACAACAGTCCCAGTCATCGGTGGGGGTGAGGCCTCAAGAATCTGAGCCCCCTCCTTCTTCCCATCCTCCTCAAAACAAAGAAAATGCTATTGCAACTACAGAACCACAACTGCAGCCACTACAGCCAGCAGCAGGTACAGAAGATGAGTCCTTGCAGCCCTGAAGCCTCACACTTGAGCAGAGCTGCTGCCCCAGCTGGAAGACAGAAATCCACGGAAGACGACACTCCAGAGGCTGCCGTAAGGACATCCCCCACCTCAGGGCCATCCAGAATCACACAAGACCTAAGCTAGATGAGGGTTAGGGTAGACTTCCACATAGCCACAAGTCTGATTTTCAGCCCACCTGAGCCAAGGGAAGATCCTCCCTTGCCTCCAGTGGTCTCTGAACTGAGCCAAAGGTTCTAAAATATGAACAAACAGATGGATATACATTTATCTGATACACATCGTGCCTCTCCAGGAATATGCTTCCTACAGAGAGAGCTGCCAAGATCCTGAGCTCCCCAAGCACACCGAGCAGGGCAAATTTTGCCTTAGTGTTCTGGCTCACACACATGCTGGCCAATGCATTCAGCATCTTTGTGTTGAAGTGGCTGTGGCAAGTCACAGTACAGACAGGAGGAGGTGGCTGGAACTCTGCTTACCAGGAAAAGTCAATGCAAACCCAGACAGTAGCTCTCACCCCTTGTGTTTTGGGGCATGTCACTGAGTTGCTGTGGAGCTCTCATGATACATGCCTAAAAACCAAAATCCAGACTGGTTTATATAAACAACAGTTTCACCCTGCATCACCTCTGGTCTGAAACATCACAACTCTTAGCTGCATAGTGTCACACAATAGCTTGATCAGGGATGTATGGAAGTAAAATCCAGTTGCCCAACCCAGAGTTATACAATGAAGTTAAACCAACCAGCCGGAATAATGGAAGGGTCCACTCCCACCTTCGAACCTTCTGGGAGGACACTCACTAGCCAATCCTCCTGAGTTGGTGTATCTTTCAGACCTGCATGAATAAAGAAGTTCAAAGCAGCAGTCACGCAGAAGTGTTCCCACACTACCCAAAATGTCAAGACCAAGCTAACATTTCAGACAAGTCTACTAATGTAGGTCTACACTCACGGGCAGGAAGAATTGCAGGACCTTAAAGCAGGAGCAGTACTGTACCTGAGATGTTCCTAAACCCCCACACGATGGAGTGTTCCTACAGTCCAAGTTGTGTCATGTTAGAAGTGACCCAGATAGCCCACGATTGCAGTCTGTGTGTTAGCAGAGCAGTATCCCAGACTCCTACATACCCATTTTCATGAGAGTCCAGTTGTTATCCATCTGATGTGCAGCTTGCAAGAAGTAACGTCCATCCGTCCATATGGCTGCATGTTGTTCAGTTACAATGGCAGTACCTAAGCAGGAAGGCAGAAAGATGTGATTAGAGAGAGGCAGACAGCCATCATCCAGAGACACAGAGAGCAGTGAGTGTGTTTGAAACACCTGAATTCCCCAGAAGGCAGCTCTGCTCACTGTTCAGATGTTACTCGAGTTCCAATGGAAATATTCACCATTTGCCTTATACTATGACCTTCCAAATCCCGTCATGTATAGCATGTACAAGGGCTCAGCTTAATGAACTGCCTCAGATGAATTCAACTTAACAGAGCTCAACTCTGAGGGATGCAACTCAAGACTGTTTGAAAAGTCTTGTTTAACAGAGATCATGGTTTTCACTTGACTGTTGTCACACTAACGCATACTGAGCACAATCAGACTCCATCCTACCTTCTTATAGGTAGGAAGCCCAAGCTCTGGTCACCCACAATTCTTACTAGGCTAGCAGACATTGGGTGTCACCACCAGTTGTCAGCTGCACTCCTTCTCAAATGTTGCAGCTGTAGCACAGATGGCTAAATGGGAAATAGGAACATAAACCTCTGCTAATTTTGGTGTCTGTCCTATTCTACCAACTCTTTTGTGGGAGCTATATCCCTCACAAGGCAATGAAAGCAGACAACTGAGGTGCAGTCTCAGCAATGCTCCTCACACTCTAAGTGCCTTGTCCTTGGCTATTCAAGAAACTCAGGGCACAAACAAACTCAATTCTGGTCTTTGAGTCTCTGCATCTTGACTATTTTTCCCACATCTATGTTCAGAGACTGAAGCCCAGCTTAGCAGATCAGAATTTCCAAACGCGAATTCACTGCCTTCTAAATTCTCAACGCAAACTCCAATTTTAAGCTGCTTGAACCTGCAAGATGTGAAACTAAAGTGTCTTCCATCAGGAAATACAAGGTGAGCCCCTGTGTGAAACCTCACTGACTCATCAAGTGCTGGACTGGGAACACAGACCTTCCAAGTACAGAATGAGATCCCAAAATAGAGATCAAGGTTATGAAGAGGCCATGTAGAAGGCATGAAATTAATTCAGGATTCATGTTATCCATTAACAGCAACCTGCAGCCTTGAATTTATCACCTTCCACATGGGATCCCACCACAGCTCCTATGAGCTGATGAATGGACACTCCAAAGAGATAGACAGCAGCACTTATCCCAGTACACAACTAGGGGAACAGAAAAGCCTAAAAAGACTAGAGTGACTTGCCAACAATCACACAGCATAATCAGTTGCAGAGCTTAGGGTACAGCTAGGGTAGAAACGAGGTCTCTTGACACGCAGACCTATCCTACAGCCAAGAAAACATCCTGTCTCTGCAAAATAAGCAAACTTTTTCCAGAGAGTTCTGTTTCCAAATGCAGTGCTTCTAGTCTAGTCTGTTTAAACAGAAGGGCTAAAGTCATCTACTATTCACCCTAAGCCAAACAGGCAACACAAAAGCCGATCATGCTGTCTCCATATCAAAAGAAATGAACATAGGCTACAAGCGCCACATGAAAGAGTTAACAGGATTTCACTTCATGAGGGGTTCATTCAGGGGTCAAACATTTTCTGAAAACTTGTTATTGCACTGATATTACATAATTCTAGTGGGTAGCCAAGACATAATTTTGCAGATGCGGAAATGAGAACAGTCCAAGCAAACCAGATAGGTTTCCTTTTCCATCCTACATCTGTGCCATGAAAGGGACCTTTTCTTCATAGGGAAATTATGCATAGCAGCAAGAACCCAAGTTCTGGAAAGGTACCTGCAGAGCCATCAAATCCAGAGATGAATGCCCGTCTGCAATCACAGGGTGCAATGTACTCACTCTGGAAACAAAAGAGGCAGCAATTATTTATAGCAGCAGAAAAAAAAATTCAGCTGATGACAAATACTTTGATAATGTTTTTTCCTAAAGGATGTTGCAGAGAAATAAATGAGTTTAAAAAGCTGAACTCTACTTCACTGGAATATTTAATCATCTGTGATTATACTGCATTTATGTCCAACTGCCTTTTTTTGTTTTTTTTTTTTTTTTTTTTTAAAAAGGTTGCAGCACTTTTCTCCCACAGACTTCTGTAAATACTGAAGTGTTTCAGAGCTTGCAGATGTTTATTTCACATTCAGCCTCCCATTTGGGCAACAAACAAACACTGCTTTTGAAGCTGCAACGTGAAAGGAAGAGAAACCAGAAGCACTCCTTGATCTTGGAGACCAGGGTAATCAGCATATCAAATCTGTAAAATTCACTGTCTCCACTGAAGTCACCTCAACAGAATTTATGAGAATTCCTCTCTGACTTTCCTACAACAATGACGTTAAAAGAGTGCTACCAAGGTGGCAAAACTATAAAACCTTTAAGCCCTTAGGACCTTTCATAATTAGATACTGATCCTTTCACTTCTTCCTTGCCTGCTCAAATTGAGACTACACCAGAAATCACCAGATTATTTTTCAGTTGGTGAGAGAGAATCAAGGACTGCTAGTCCTTCCTCATCCCAATTCCCTCACAGCCTGTGTTTGTGGACACTTCCGTTTGCAGCGTTAATGTGCACAGATATCCTATATCCACAGAGGCTGTCAAAATGAAAAGAATAACAACTACACCTTGAAATGGTCCCCACATCTTTTTTAATGGGATCCATTCCCACAGGATCAGAGGCCAGGACAGCTGAGCAGGCCTGTTAATTAATTCAGCAAATCAATTTAATCTAGACTGGCAGCACTGCTGTTCAAGCTGCAAAACCCCTGGAGCAGAGTACCTTACAAATGGTCTCAAACCAATGTCTGTCCCTGTGCATGTTCAGCTGTGCTGCAGCAGGAGAGACATTTTGGAGGCTGAGCTGAGAAATCATCTCAGTTCTCAGATTGCTTTAGTTCCTACTCTGATGGATACTGCACTTCTTTCTCTGGCCATGGCTGTTTTTAAAATTGCCTGCTCATTAGAAAATACTCCTTTTAAATCTGTTACTCTTCACAAAGAAGGAAGACGGTTTAAAAGCACAGAAGTGAATGAGAAGCAAAAATTGTGGTAGCTATCAGTCACCTGGGATCAACAGCTACCTTTTGCCCTAGAAGAGGCATGTCTCTCCCATCCCAGAGGAAGCCCTAAGCAGCAGCCACCAACCCTTCCCCACTAACCTGCTGATACTGTGCCTTGGCACAGCAAAACCCATGGCCCAAAATAGGACTTGGCAGAGTGGGGTTTTGCTCTTTGCTGCCAGGGAAGATGCCCAGGATCAGCTCCCAACAAATCTTCTAATTTATCCAGTCACTAATGAAAATTGACAGAAACAGGACAGGTGTCAAGAGCAGTCTAGTTCCCCATGGCTCTTCCTGTCCAGCCCTGCAAACCCTGCAGGGCCATAGCATCGACTCAGCACCCACAGGGGGAATAGGGATCAAGATATCCACCTTGGAAAGGGATGACCGCCCCTTGCACACCTCCTTCTGACAGGATGAACCCATCGCAGTCCACCACAGCACTGCCATCACCACTCACCCTCTTTTAAAGGGCAGCTGAGGCATCAGCTGCTAGACGAGAACAAAGTTATTCCAGGAACAAAATCCAAACACCAATTTCCCACGGGTGCTTATCTCAGAGCGGCAGGACAGCATGCGAAGGCCCAGCAAGGCTAGACTTGAGAATTATTTCCTACTTCAGCATTTCCTACTGATTTTCAGCCTGCTGACCACTAAAATTCCCCTTCCCCTACACTGCATCAGACACCCAGGTCACAATTGGGGAACCACCTCACAGGGTCCGATGCCTAAAAGACGCTGGAAATTGCTGTAAATCATATCATAAAGTACGTCTGAAATCATACCAGCAACTTCTCTTCCCTTTCTCTTGATCTACCCAGCAGAGAGTCTGCAGGCTGGTTTGCTTATGCAGATAAACAATTTCACATTCATAGGAAGAATTAAGGCTGAGCAAGCTGCATTAACAACACAAAATAGTGAGATATGATGCACTGCCATTATAAAAAGTGTGTTGTTTTTATTTTTTAATCTACAAAGAGGGAGAAAAAAAATCTACCAGTCTTATATCCGGTAAAAGCTTACCTGAACTACTAAGAACCTTGATCTGGTGGGAAATATCTCACACTGCCCCATTCACAGACAAGGGATTGTTTTAAGAGTTTACAATGAGTCAGTGAGGCCTAGGAGGAATCTGGAGGGAAGACAGTTTATTCATCCATCAGTCTGAATTCTTGCACACCCCTCCTGCCCTGTCCACCTGTTCTGTTCCATAACAGCAGCTCCAACTGTGTGAAGATAAGTCCATATTTTGCATGGGCTAAAGTTACAAGGGGAACACCTGTGGGCGCCACACAAAGCACAGGCTACAGCACAATCAGAATGAGGTATTTCCCCAAGGCCGCAGCCCTGACAGCCTTTAACAGGTCCTCCCCAAGCCTTTTGTGGCTGCTCTCCATCACATCCATCAGTCTGGGACATGCAGTCAAAACTGGAGGGCTCCATCACAGAAACTCTTGAGCAAAGCCAGGAAGAGCCTGAATAGATCAGCAGTGCTTCTCACAGGAGTTTGTATGGTTGGGCCATTAACATGCCACAGCTCAATATGTTCTGGGCATTCTAGTGTCAACCAAGAGCAGCACTGAAAAGAGCAGCTCACCGCCCTTAGAGCTACGACACTGATGCCCTACCATCAAAGAACAAACACTGCTGCGTACTTGACGGAGGTCAGTATTTGCTGCCAAAAAGCTAACTGCATCAGTAAGATCTGGAACAGGTCATTGCAACCTGTGCAAAAGTCATCATCTCTGTTGCTTTATAACTCTACTGATTCCGCAGCTCAGAACAAGCGTGTGTCAGAGCAGCCAATTATGAGCAGAAGATAGCACCTCTGCCAACCCAAATATGGGGCCCAGAGCTGAGCAAGTGTTTCCTGGATGTGGAAGATCAGCCACATTTGATCAAATTTATTTTTGCTATTGAGTCAAGGCCTGAGGAGCTGGAGCCAAGCCCAGTAAAGCTGTGACTGGCTCAAAACCCAACCTCCAACCCAAATATCATTCCCTCCCATCAAGAGGAAAGCTCCTCCAATCTATGAACGCCCCCACATGAGCAAACGTCAGATTAAATGGGAACCGGGTGACACTACATAAAAATGGATCCTGCGTTCACCACTGCAATACCCCAAATGCTTAGACAGGTCTTTTTAACTGAATCATAACAGAATTAGGTGCCTCATTCCCAAGAACCCAGTACTTCATGTTCCTCTCATAACTCCAGCTACAGGATCGACCTCAACATCCACAGAGGTAAGCAGGACTCTTTGCATAGATTTCAGCTCGCTTTTGAGTGGGACTGGTCTTCTTGCCCACCAGGCTTTGGACCACCTAGATTCCCAAGGGAGCAGTTTCTTCCAACTGCTTCATGACTTCATCAGCATCAAAAGTTCCAAAAATAAAAAATAAAAAAACAGAAGTAGCAAACATTCAGGGCTAGCTAAAGGGGCCACAAATCCAGGCTATTAACAGTCTTGGATAAGCCAGAGTTAGAGCAGACCGTGTGTGTCAGACTCTGCAAGTCTTTTCAGCTCCTTACACCATTAAACATGGAAAGCAAGAGATATGATTGGTGGGAAGCCTCCTCATAGTATTAAAAAACTAAGCCTTTAGACTCTGGCAGGAAAAATAATATTAAAAACATCAGAGAGCTCAGAGCTCAAATATCCAAGATACCCTCTATTCCCAGGGACGTTACAAAAAAGTTAGTCAGCAAGTTGCAACATAGCATCAGTACAATCCAGGGGTTTCTTTGCAAATAAAAAGGGAATAAAGTTTTCCCTAGTCTAAATCCTCTGTCAATACCGCAGGGGGAAAAGCTGTTTGTTGTATGAGTTCTCTGACATGGAGAACAGCTGAGAGGCAAGAACAGCAGTAAATAGCTTGGCTATGGGGAAGAAATGGCTCAAGCCATCAAAAGCTTTGTATCATCAAACCATGGCTCTGAGTCATGGAAGAAAGAGCTGCCTAAGAGCAAAACTTAACTCCAGATTTCTTATTTGCATGCAGGGAAGAAATTTTCTTGGAACATGGGGAAGTTGAAAACCTCAGCTCATTATAATTTACCTGCAATCAGTAAGCCTGTTCTGGGATCCACCGGTTTACAATGTCTAAAATTACACTAATTCCCAAACCTCGCAGACAAAACCCTGCACTGACTGGTCAGGAGATGCCAGAATCAGCAGCTTTTAGTAATCATTCCCATTTAGATGTATTTGCTCTGCAGAGAAACCTGACCAACTTGCCTGGCAGGAAATAGCAACACAGGGCTCTCTGCTTTACTGCACTCTGTCAAGGAAAAAGAGAGCAACAGAAAAACCCAGGAGTCCTGAGGGTCACATTCTTCAACTCACATGACAGCATTTAATGTCTAGTGAAATGAAACCAGAATTATATATGGACAGAGGCAGCTTGAGGCAGGAATGCAGCAGACAATAGCAGCTGCAAAAAAATGCCTCCCCTCTACCTGCCCGAGTTTGGATCTCTGTAAGAGGAGACACAATGCTGCACTTTTGGTCTCAGGCACAAGCAAGTCTGGACCCAGTTCACCCCAGTGCCAAGCCAAGCCAAGGGCAGAGTCCAGTTCAGTTGCATTTAGTCCTGCACACCCTGGAGTAAAGGCCAGCTTTGGGTGTGAGCCAGGAAAGCTTCAAATCTTGTTTCCTGAAAATGGCTGAGGAGCAAAAAAGTTGCTCTAGCCTTGCCAGTTCCTGAGTCTCCCAATGGAGCAATGGAAAAGTGAAAATTGCATATGAACAGACAGGGGAGGTAAAAGGCAGTTCAGTAAATTAAAGTTAATATCATGGACTGCAACAATCTTAATGTTAAAAGCAGTATGCAACAAAATTACCACCATGAGCCTAGCCTGTCCTCCTCTTGGATGCACAGAACTAAACGGTGCAGAGCAACATTTGAAAGAGAAAAGTCTCTGAGGCCTGCTCTTCCCCTTCCCCTCCAAAGGCTCCTCCATATGGGGTTCCAGAGCTTTAGCATGAAGAAGCAAATTCCAATCAGAGCTAAACATAGCCATGATCTGGCAACGGGAAAGCGCCTTAGCCAATCCTGTGTCACCTGAGTTAAGAGTATGTGCTGATCGGGAGGTACTAATGGAGAAATTAAAACCCAGTAATGCTTTTTCCTCCTCCGGTAAATCTATCTTCTCTAACAGCCAAGACAGGGACAGTAATTGCTCTGGCAATTGCTCTTGCTCCCCTGGAGACAATCTGAGGAGAGGCTGCTGGTGGAACATCCACCTTGATTTCTCACAAGTACATAAAAATCTCAATCCCCTACATGGATTCTAGAAACTTTTTCCAATATGGTGTTTCTCAGAGTTTACCCTGATGTTTATGCTAGGATCATTAAAACACATGAGCAAAGGATGAAATTAGTTATTCCTGCCTTGTATTTCACTGTGAAGTATAGCACAATTATTCTCAAAATCCATCCATACCTGGTGGGCATCTCCTGAGGGCACTATGTAGGCCTGGACAGGCTCCTGGACGTATTTGGGACTCTTCATCGCCTGTCGCAGTTGCTTCAGCAGCTCTGTCGTAATTTTCGGACTCATCTTAGTACCTGCAATTCAAGCAAAGCACAAAACCTCAGAGCTTCCCCAGCCCTCCTGGGCCACTCACACACACAAGCTGCAGGCTGTCACCTCTGGAAACTTGCTTTGAGGACAACTCTGCCAGCATCACCTCTCTCAGCACAGAATTTTTGCCATCCTTGTCGCTTGACATTTATGTTCCTTGAGATCAGTCTGAGGCCAGAAGCTTGGTCTACTCTGTAAAGAAACTTCACCCCCCCCCCCCCCCGGTGAAGGAGTGACATGTACAGTAATGCGCACCAGCCTAACACACATGCCACCCCTTCAGGTATATGGACAGCACCAAGAAGCAGAGCACCTCAAATATTCCCCACAGCTTGAGGAACCCTATGGCAGCCAAAAAGGGTGTTCGCACATGGTGTTGAAGGTCTCAAATACAAGTCGCCACAGATCAGAAGCAACCACATAAGTTAAGCACACAGGAAACAATTTTCAGTCTTTTTACTTCAGAGGCAGATATACTGGGGCCTATATGCAGCAGGAACATAGACTGCTGTTTTTGTCATACATTTCAGGTACTCAGAAATGGAGTGGTTAAGCATTAGGGGGGGGAGGGAGTGTTTTATTTTTTTTCCAAAAAAAATGGAGCTTTCTCTACAATCCAAAGTTTCATACTGCACTGGCGATTAGATTAACTTGGACAAAAGAAATCTGCTCCCCAGGGTGTATATGAGGTCACTGGGCACATTTACCTCTGGGCTGCATGTTATTTCATACAGCAAGAAAACAATTGTACAGGAGGAACAGTCCATTGGGCCCTCTCAGGTCACTGCCAAAAGGGAGGCACCCAGGCCCTTCTTGAGAGACCTCTGGCAGCTACTTTGCAGATCTCAGTTGGGATAAGATGAGCAGAAGGGCACAGGGTGGATTAAAGATGGCAGATCAGAGGGGAAAACAAGGGCATAGACTAATCATACTCTTTTGCTGTGGTTTTGTTATGGACATATACTTGGTTTTGCAATGAACATCAATCTCTCAATTCACCACCCAGTGACTGTCAATATCTGGGGGCCCATAATGAGCTGCACACCTAGTGATACAAAAGGCCATGCTGCTGCCCTGATGCAAATGCAGGCTGCAGTTACAGGCACCAGCTCAGTCCAAAAGATGTTGAACTTGCAGCGGAAGCCTGGCCTGAAAGCTTATGAAACTCATGCAACTGAACTCCTTCAGAGGTGCTCTCCATCACTTCTTCACCCACCTCTCCAATTTGTGCCCAAGGTGGGATAATGCCTTTCCTAATCATCTTCTCACATTTTGAAGTATCCACTGGGATCTAACAATTTTCGTGTCATCACTTTCCAGGACAAGATGTGGAAGTTGTGTACAATATTTTATTCTGACCATTTCATTTCACAGTTCACTTACCAGCTATGTCCACAAACACTTTATAGATGAGAGAAACAAACAGCATACAGGTCTCAAACATTTTGAGCTTATCAATGCACTTACTCTATTTACACTCCAATAACAACAAGAAGCCACAAGCAAGTGTGGTCTTATGCCAAAAGACACAGTCCTGTACTGCAACATCTGCCATCTGAAAAGGAAGGCAGGAGGCTGCCTGCATTTCAGAGAGCCACAGGAAGATGATGTGATTTGATCAAGGTCAAACAGCAATGCTGTAACTGAATCAGGAACTGAACCAAGATTTGTTGCATTCAGGTATAAAAATCTCAGCCCAAGACCATCCTTCACACTTCTCATCACAGAAAATTTAGAGCTCACAGGGGTTACATGTGACAAACTGCCTGTCCACAGACACAAGCAAGAAGCAAACTAAACTCAGAAGGTACTACCTGCCTACATCCTCAAAGTGCTATCTTGACTTCAATGACTTCACTTACACCTTGGATTTACTTTCAGGACAAATTTCAGAGGTTTATACAGTTTTTGAATGCTACACTGAACTTAACTGTATTTTGATTGTTTTTGTTGGTCCTCTATAACAAACTAATCATTACATTGCTGCCAATTTATGTTCAGAGAGAAGAGGCAAAAAAGAATAACCACACAGACAGAGGAGAGCAAGCAACAACACAGTGATTAGCCAACAGAAAAGAATCCTTTTCATAAGCTCATAAAGGCACAGCTTCCTTTCTTGACCTGTGCTTTGTCTCCAGGAGCCCGAATGTTTCATTTAAACAGGCAATGAATAATAAAGCTTTGCCTTTTAATACAGCTACTTGCTGACAAGCCATGTTTTTCTTAGCAAGCAGAAGGGATTCTCTTTAAGAAGAAAGAAAAAAATGTATTAAAAAGCACTTGCTGTTGAAGGATTTGCTTGCAATATTAAAAAAACCACTAAAGTAGATTAGCAATAAAACCCATGTTAAGCGTGACTTCTATTTTAGGTATCTCCTACAGCATAAGAAATCACTTAAGTCTTCCCCAAACTTTGCAATACATTTGCCTTTAATTTCCACATAAAGAGGAGCTATTTCCTCCCAGCTCTTGAGCAGTCATTTGGTCTGGTCCCCCTGTAATTTTTAACAGGTGACCTTTCCTTGCTTGGCCATAATTATAAACCTTCATGAAGTTAAAACAGCTTCTCCATCATTATTAACTCACTTCAGTGGTTAAATCCAAGCAGAGATGAAATTAAGGTAGTGGATCTAGCAGTGCCATCCCCCACACTGGCCTGTTACCTGCCTCTGTAGCGTCTTCCCCTCGTCCGGGCTCCTCCTGCCTCTGCTCACACGGAACACCATCCAGCTCGCCCTTCGGCTTCGGAAAGCTCCACCGTGCCTGAGGAAGCAAAGGGCACAACTGAAGCGCACACCAGACTCTGCCCCCCACAAAACCTCCTCATCCCGCAGCGAAGAGCTGAGGCCGCCTTGCCCTGGCGCCTCGCCGGCGAGAGGAGACGCGCTGAGGGTGAACCTCGCCACAGCGGGGCACACCGCGGGCCGCCCGCGGCCCCACCTCCACTCGCGACCGCGCTCTGCCGAGGCCGCCGGTCCGGCTCGGCGCCGCCGCCCTGGGAGGGCCCCTCGGCTCACCGCCCAGGCGGGCCGGGGGGACGCGCTGCGGCCCGAGAGGCCCCCGCGCCCGCAGCCGCGCTGCCTCCCCCCGCCTCGGGCCGCCGGGGCCCGGCCCGCGCCGCAGCGGCCCCTCCGCCCCCCTTCGGCGGGGGAGGGCAGCAGCCACGCACTGCCTGGCGGCCGCGGCGCCCCGCAGGGCCGGGCCGGGCCCGCCGCCGCCGCCGCCGCCGCCGCCGCCGCTCACCTGCTGCCGCTGCCGCCGCCGCCGCCGTCCGCAGGCGCCGCGACGTCCGCGCCCACGTGGGCCGCCGCGGCCGCCCAGCCGGCCGCCGTGACGTCAGCGCGGCGTCACGGCGCAGCCGTTAGTCGCGCGGGGCGGGGCGGTTGCTGTGCGTTACGTTGCGCGAGCGCGCGCGCGGGCGGCTCGGGGTGTCGTGCCCGAGGCGGCCGTTAGCGCGGCGCCGGGGGGGCGGTGCGGGGCTCGGGGGCCTCCGAGAGGAAACGGGAGGGAGACGTAAACACCGTGTAAACACCCAGGAGGAGCCGGGGGTCCGCGGAAGCCCTCCCCAGCCTTTGGGCTCTCCCCAGTGCTTCCCTTGCCTTGTGTTGCAGCCTCGTCTTCTCCCGTGCCCTGGGCCGGGCGAGCCCTTAGTGCCCAGCCCTGAGGAGAGCAGCACTGCTGCCCAAGTGGTGGCTTCCGCCACCAGTCGGCTGTCTTGAAATGATCCTCCAGGGCAAGGCTGGTGAAGCTTTGCACACCTGTGAGTCACAGACCAGCATCCTCGTGGAGTGAGGAGCCACCAGGTGCGCAGAATGCATCCCAGAGAGCGGGGAGCCACAGGCAGGGTGTGGAATTGGGACCGCACGTGTCCTCTGCAGAGTGGGCCAGCCTGGTCCTTCTAGGGATTGCCAAAGCTGCCCTCCTCTGGGAGCCTCCCTCTCTCCTCATGCCTTCATCCAGCCTCTGCACACACTACCCACCTCACAGAGTTGTGAGGCAGCTACTTTGGGTGGGTATTTACCTGCTGAAGTGCCCTCGAGGGAAGAGGTGTAGCTTTCATTTATCCTGCTGCCAGTTTGCATCTCTGCTGCTTTTGGTGCTGTGATGGTAGCAGTTGGCTTTCTCCACACCATGTGCCTCTGTAATCCTTTGGGTGCACTTTACACTGCCTGCCCAGGCCAAACCCTCCTGTGCCTGGTAGCCCCCTGAGGCCTGTGCTGCTGGCGTGGTCCCTCAATCCTGCTCAGGGCAGCAGCAGCAGTGGCAGAGACTGGGGGGCACGTGGGGCCCGTTTGGCGCAGAAGAAGACCCTGTCACATTTTTCACATTTACTGTTGCTCCTGTGGGATTTCTCATCCAACACTGTTGTTGCCCAGATCTGTTTTACTGGTGACAGCCTGGGCCTTCTGAAGACAATCTGGAGGGAGCACGCTCCTGTTTTTTGGCTGATGTTTAAGAAAACCTCTGGTGAACCCAGGAAAAAACAGAGCATGTTAGAACGGGCAGGAAATGTCTATGTTTGAAGGCTGATGGATGCTTCCCCAAGGTGAAAAAGCAGAGCTCAGCGAATCACCTGGCACTGATTCAGAGCAATATCCTCAAAACCTCTGCTTTGGCTTCTGTTCACTATTTCTTTGATCTGCTTCACTCTAAATTAAAAAAAAAATACATCTTGAGGGGGATTGAAAGCAGCCTAGCAAATGTGGCTGGCTCCTCTCTCCCTTGCTTCACTACAACTCGGCTTGCATCAGTGGAGTTGCTCTTGTTTCAGATCCGTGTGAAGTGGAGGGAGAAGGAGGCCTGCTGTCTCCAGGGTTGGCAAAGCACCTCAGTAGTTGCTGGGGACTTGCACTAGCTCTCGCAGCAATGAACTGATGGCCTTTAGATATACACAGCTTTATTTCTGGTGTTGAGCACAGCTCCAAAAACATGCCAGCATCTCATTGTTTTGCTGAATGCCTCGAAAAAAAACTACCAGCTACTTTTCTAGCTTAATAACCATCAGTTTTCTGCTTGGGAGGGAGGAGGGTTGTATTCATAAAAATACCAAGTGCAACTATTGTAAAATCTGACAATTTTTCCATGCTTTCTTCCTAATGAAAATACTTTCCATCACTTTCTTCTGCCCCTGGCAATTTTTACTGGTGGTCTGTAAGTTAACTCTGTTGACAAAAATGGGAGGCTGTTACAGAAATGCTGAAATGAGACCGTAGCCACAAAGAGAGTCTACAACCAAGGCAAAAAGGCTGCTTTGCAGTTGCTTCCAGACTGGAGAGGGTTCGCTTGCAGCAGTCAGGGCTACCCCAAGAGCCCCCTGGGGCCCACGCCGTGACAGTGCTGCAGCCAACCTGTGCTACTCACACACAGCATTTTGTCACTACACCCAGTCCAGCCATGAATCTGCTGAGGGTGAAGAGGAGAGGAAGACGTGGCTCTCAGTGAGCACTGTGTTAGTTCAGGGCCTGCTGTGCATCCTGGGGACTCAGTGGGAGAAGGGATATTTGGCTGACTGCACGGCGCTCAGGACTGACCCCTTAAATATGCACAGACTGGGCACTGCACTCGGGCTCCTGCAGGTAGAAATGTCTCAGTCCGTGCATAGGTGACTCACTAAACCAGTCCCTGACCCTTAATCTGTATGCATATTTCTGGAGGAGAAGGCAGTCAGCAGCAGCTGGCAGCTACTTTGCCCGTCCTCCTTCCTCTCCCTTCAGTCTACACAGTAATACTCTATCCTGCAAAGCTTTACCTGCAACCCAGCCAACACTTGCTGCTGTGTCTAGCTGGTCAACGCAAGCCAAGCTAATACTAAACTGCTTGAGTCTCCATGACTGTTCATGTGTTTCCAAGGGAGGCACAAAGCAGATAGGATGATAGAATTGTAGAAGAGATCTTTGGAGGTCTGTAGTCCACCTTTGCTCAAAGTTAGCTTCAAAGTTAGAGCAGGTTGCTCAGGGACCATCCAGCTGGGTTTTGAGTATTTCCAAGGATGGAGAATCCATCACACAGCCTCTCTGGGCAGCCTGTGCTAGTGCTGACCACCCTCAAGGTGAAAAGGTTTATTTGCTATATCCAGTCAGAATTTCCTAGTTGCAATTTTAATCTGTTGCCTCTTGTCTTTTCACTGTTCACGTCTGAAAAGGGTCTGGCTCCATCTTCCCTGTAACCCTTCTCCAGGCTGAGCAAACCCAGCTCTCCCTGGCACTCCCTCACATCCTGTGGCTGGCCTCCGGGCAGCTCCCTTAGCCCTCTGCAGCACTCTCTCCAGCTTGTCGAGCTCACTCTCATTCACATCTCTGGAGTAATATTTAGGGCATAATGCACCACAGCACAGCTTGTAATCCAAAAGAAGAGAATACAATTTATTTCCTGCAGCCAGTATTCTACATTTGGAAGCATTGTTGGGTGGGGCTGAGGGACTGCTGGCTCTTCCCCAAGAAGAGCTCAGCACATGGAGGCAGACCAAGCAGACTGATCATGGCAAGGAGCAGGCAATATTAGGATGCAGATGGGCACCAGCAGCCAAAAAGACCGCCCTGACTCATTAGCCTCTCTTGCTCCGGAGCAGCCAGTGGACTGCCAGTGCAGGCAGCCATGGTGAAGTGCTCCCAGTGGCAGGCACAGAAGAGAGGAGAGAGAGAAGCAAGCTAACACAAAGGAAGAGTTTTCTTTCCTCATTAATCTCCTTGGCTGAACCTAATTGCTCTTTCCCAGTTATTCTTACCACATCTTCTGGCCCTGGCCATGAGGGATCTATGCAATCCTAGCAGCCTGGACTGGAAAGGCTCACTTTGATCATCACATCAGTGTCCCATCAGGGTAAACTACAAGCTTGTTTGCATTTGTGTTACAGGCTATCTTCTACTCACCCTGCAGAATATTTATTGATAAAATTTGTTTCTTGGAACCATGCCAGAATCCAGCGACACTCATATTAAAGCACATGTCAGGACTTTTAAAAAGCTATGCAACATTGGCATAATGATCACGGAGATCATTTGCCGATGTTGAACTCTGCAGCTGAATCCAATCAGCATTGTGAAATGGCCTTTTCAGCCTCTTCTGACTCATAATAATAATTCAGGGTTAGATTGTGCATTTGGCTGTGGCTTTTAATAAAGGATTGTAGAGAGCTGCACCTGTCAGAGCTCTGCATCTGCGCAGGGAACAGCGATGGATCAGTCTGAAACATTTCAAATGTTTATCCCATGTCTCTCCAGTTTACCAAACAGTCCCGCACTGTTTGCGGGGACGCCTTTTTCTCCGCTGTCCTTCCCGGCTTGTACATGTTGTTCCTGAGAGAAATGGAAACTTTCTCACCCTACCATGCCCCTACTTATCCATATGCTTGCCAGTTCTCTTGGCCTGTTCCACATGCTCCAGTGCCCTGGAAAGTACCTCCAGTGCTATTTTTTACATTAGAACTGCATTCTCACTTCCTCCTCATTCGACCTGCAGCCTGTGTATCAGATAAAGGCAGAGAGACCTGTTTTTCATGCCACCTCCTTTCCCCACATCTTTGCTTTGATTGTGCTCAGAGGGATCAAAGACACTCATTCACACTCTCACCTCCCTAAACTGCCTTGTGTCCACTGCCGTGGCTCTGCTTAGGCAAGGCATGTAGGCAGGGACGCTTGCTTCTTAGTGGCGAGTCCCAGTGGGCAGAGTTAAGGTTATCTAGCCTCTTCCCTTACTAGTTTGCAGAGGTTTTGATTTGGCTGAATTTAGGACAGCAGCTAAAAACAAGCCAGTCTTATCACTGATGCCAGTGAAACTGTTTACTTGATTGTGTTTTAATTATGTTTTACCAGTGAATCATTAATAAGTCAGTTTGGGTTAGCTAGCAGACTGTGGGAACAGCAGCAAACAAATACAAGAAAGAAAATGTATTTCCTTTGTGGGAGAGTGACCTGGGGAATGCCCCCAGCATGAAATAACCAGGCTGCTTGCAGATCTTAGTGTACCAGGGAAAGGACAAGTCAAGGAAAAACTTAGCATCTCCATTTAACTTGCCTCATTAATTCCTCCAGGGTTTGTCTATAATGACTGTCCTGCCTGTCAGAGGAGCATCAGAAGCCAGTGCAAGGACAGCTGTTACAGCATGATAGCAGGTCTGTACTGCCTTATTTTCTACCTTACAAACTCCTAGAGCCAGCGGGGAGCAAACCAGGAATATTAGATTTGATTAAATTTCTCTACTTAGGGCCCAATTTAGTGCAGAAATAACAAGCCCCACTGCAGATAGAATACCAATGTGATATTTATATTTCTGTAATTTAAAATAAAATAAATTATACCGCCACTGAAAACATCTTACTACATTGTCTGAGGGCCAACATGTGGCCCCATTTTTCTTCTGACTTTCTGACTAAGATCTTGATCTAATAAAGGTAAAAAAAGTCTGGATTCCCATCTTCCAAGAAGATGCTAAAGGAAGCATTAAATAGAAGCAATAATATCAAAGTCTGTAGCATTTTCTTAGTTGTTTTTAAGTCCCTGGTCTGGCAGAATTATGTTGTGTCTTCCATACCCAAAGGTGACTTCTAAGTGTTTTTGACTCATTGAACACAAAAATTGGACTAATTCTCCTCCCTGCTTGGTGAAAATAATAATGACAAACTGGTGAGTTCTCTGCATAGGAACCTATGAACTGTTTTCAGAAGCTTCACTCCAGAAAAGAATCGTCTTGTAAGAGAAAAAGGTATATGGATTAGAACGCATTTTGCAGACATCACTTGATTGTGGTTGTGACCTGTCTTCTGAAGTAGATTATATCCAGGCCATTTTACAGGTGGAGAATCTAAAAAAAAAAAAAAATAAATAAAGGAGTATTAGTATGGTTTCTGTCCAGCTCCTAAGAGGAAAGCGGGAATGTGATCTAAACCTGTGAACTCGCAGTGTCTGGGCCTTCACTTCACCTGATAGACCCTGGAGGGCTTGCAGGCTCCTAGGTTCAGGTGGATGCCCCAGCTGTACCACATCCCATATGGAGAAGAAATTGAGATATTCTCCTTTTTCCCAGGAAGGCAGGGAAATTCTGGGATTTGGATAACATGCCAGGCAAATACCCAGGATTCAGTAGATAAGTATTAGGGCATAGGTAAGCATCTAAACACCATGAGCATCCCAGTGCCTCTGACTCAACAAGACCAGTGCTAGCTCTGTGCAAGGGCACTGGGGGAGCGGGGTGCGTTAAGGGTATATGCTAAGACATGGCCCAGTGACACCCCCATGCTGAATGCTGATGAGATCCCTATGCTGAGCGAGCCAGCCAAGGAGAGCTGTTACTGAGCTTGCCCAGATGAGCATGCTGGCAGGAGGCAGCACTATTTATTTCATTTGAATAATACATGACTAATAAGTTAAATAAGAGAAAGTAGAATGAGCTTTCCAGCTAAGCTAAAATGTTTGGTGCTTGCTTCTTGGGAATTTGGAGCCTGTTAGAAGCTTTGAAGTGGCCCTAATGAACTTGACAATGTGGATAATGTAAAATACTTTAATAATTAATTTATCAGACAGTACTGTCTATGATATACAAACTGAAATGATTAAAGAGATGAAACTGTCCTTTTTAAGCTGCTATTTGATCTTAACTAAAATGTTGAAAGTTCTGTTAAAAAGGTATTTCATGAAAGTAGTTCAGTATGCCTTGCTTTTAATTAAATTGTCATAATTACGCTATCTTTTAGGTCCTTATAATTCTATATTTCCATCAGATGAAAAAAAGAGAGGGGAGAGGGAGCAGGACCTGACAAGTAGCAACCAAAGCTGCCTGACATCAACTTTGCAATGGGACAGAGGCCATTAACTCTTTTGTAATCTTGATCCACATCAAGTGATCAAGGCCAGGAAACAAGCCATAAAAGAACTCCCATTATCTTAACAACCCTCCCATACACATGATACCTTTATTACAGCTGTAACTTTCATTTCTTTCACCTTCTCGTATTGTGCATATATGACATGCTTGTGGCTCAGTTCACAGTAGGAGCCTAGCTCCAGCACCACAGCTTTCAAGTGGCAGCATCCTGCCAGCAGCATGTGGCACCCGCTAGGCATTGGGAGGCTGAAGGACGTGCTCATCTCCACTCTGCTGGCGTGGGGTTGGGGAAGTAATGCTCCCGTTGCCATGGATCCACGCAGCTGCAGCCTTGGCACTGTTTTCAAGCCAAGAAATGTCTCAAGCAGGCTGGGGGGAGGGGTGAGAGGTGGGGAGGGGAATGGCTTTCCCTTCGAGCAAGGGGCTAAACATGCTTTTATGAGGTTGCTCACATGCAGCCCCACAATTGCAGAACAACCTCTTCTATTAGAGCGAGAGCGCTGGAATTGCCAGGACAATAACTGACCCACTTGTATTTGTGTTTTGCGGGGGCTGTCTTGTAAACAGCCAAGTTGTTTTACTCACAAAAGCTCTGCAGTGAGTTTGGTAGCAGTTATGTGTTATGTGTACTAGTTCTGGCGAGGTCACATCCTGACACCCTGGAGGCGCATGTGTGTCCAAGTAGGAGAGAGCAAGCGTTTTGTGTGTGGTTTTCTCCCTATTTCCCCCATAGAAAATTATCTAGGAACAATTAATACCAGATTTTTTTTAATAATAAGGCTACGGAATATAACAGCAGCAATGTAGCTTGCCAAGGCAAGGAATGGCCTGACAACATTTCAGTAGAAAGTTGATCCTGTTTTAAACTTACAAATCTGAGTTAAATGGAGGTTTTAAACATGTCACAAGTTGCTTTGGATCAGGTTTAAAATAAATTTTGTGTGTTTGGAAACAGTGAAACTAGAAACTGCAACAACAAATTGTGTGTTTGGGGGAAAAGATATCAAAGAAAGAAGGAAGGAGCCTATCTAGAGATCTTATCTTTGTCTTTCGTATGAGGAAAATTCAGCCCAGCCAGCACTGGAAGCTGATCGCATTTGGGTGGTTACCAACAGCTGCATTTGTGCATTTGGATAGGAAAAGGCAGCAGCAGGCCAGGTAGATAGGCAAGTGTATCCACGTCCGCTCTTTTCATTTAAATACCAGATGTTAGGACTTCACTTCTAAACTTTTTATGACAAGGATGAAAATGAAATGTTTGCTGCGTTCTCTACCTGGCTCTGTTTCCACACAGAACAGTGCAAACGCATCCCTGCTCACCTGTACTCGGCTTTTTGCAAGTTAAATATGAGCTCCATAGCCATTTCCAAGACTTCTTAGTTTTCCTGCCTGCTACAGGAGGAGAAAAAATGGGAAAAGTCTAGAAATAATGCATGGATCATCTTTTAAAAAGAGACCACTGTGGTCACTGGTGCCATACTAAGCTCTTTTAGGAGACCATTTGTTCAGCAAGCATAAAACTTAATGATGCTAAGGAAGACAGAGCACACACACTCGCTGCCCACAAAGTATTCAGGGGTACAGGAGGGATATTGGCATATAATTAAAGGCAGGGCCCCTGAATGCAGGCTGTCAGTATTAGGATACCAGATTCTGTTAGTTTTGCTTCTGGAGTAAATAAGGAAACTTTGTGTAATAAAAAGGCCAAAAAGCACACATGCAGGTTACTGAACCCGGTTAGGATGGGCACTAACAAAGATCTTGAGGAAGAAAGGTATCATATTAACTGCACAGAAATCTCTGTTGTGCAATAAGCATGATTTCATGCTTAAAAGTAAGGGCAATATATCCAGTTCATCAGGATATGCTTCCGCAGCAGCATTAAGTTTTATGCTTCTGTGGAAGTGGTGATGGACAAACAGATGGAGAAGTTGCACAACCTTTGAAGCCTCATTTCCTTAGGAAATATGTATTTAATTTTGCATTGTCAGGCATTCAAGATGCATCTCAAATTGACAGCGAAGAACTGGATATAGATTTTGTTTATATTTAACGTTAGCAGTGCAGTGGAACAGCTCATTCTGGATGCCATCTCCAGACATATGGAGGAAAAGAAGGTGATCAGGAGTAGCCAGCATGGATTCACCAAGGGGAAATCCTGCTTAACCAATCTGATAGCCTTCTAGGATGGAAAGACTGGCTGGGTAGATGAGGGGAAAGCAGTGGACGTTGTGTACCTTGACTTCAGCAAGGCTTTTGACACTGTCTCCCATAACATCCTTCTAGAGAAGCTCAGGAAGTGTGGGTTAGATGAGTGGACAGCGAGGTGGAGTGAGAACTGGCTGAAAGGCAGAGCTCAGAGGGTCGTCATCAGTGGCGTGGAGTCTAGCTGGAGGCCTGTGGCTAGTGGCATCCCCCAGGGCTCAGCATTGGGTCCCATACTGTTCAGCTTTTTCATCAATGACCTGAATGAGGAGAGGACAGAGTGCCTCCTCAGCAAGTTTGCTGATGATACCAAGCTGGGAGGAGTAGCTGATACACCTGAAGGCTGAGAGGGGATCTCATCAATCTGTATAAGTACCTGAAGGGAGGGTGTCAAGGGGACAGGGACAAACTCTTTGGTTGTCCCGTGTGACAGGACAAGAGGTAATGGGCAGAAACTGAAGCACAGGAAGTTCTGCCTGAACGTGAGGGGGAATTTCTTCCCGGTGAGAGTGACGGAGCACTGGCACAGGTTGCCCAGAGAGGTTGTGGTGTCTTCTCTGGAGATCTTCAAGGCCCGCCTGGATGCAACCCTGTCTAACATGCTCTAGGTGACCCTGCTGAGCAGGGAGGTTGGACTAGACGATCTCCAAAGGTCCCTTCCAACCTTACTGATTCTATGATTCTATTTGTATTATGCATGTATAGGTATTGTGTGGCTTCATGTAGCCACAGAGAAATTCATGGCAAGGGCTACAAATCTCTTGATTCCCATTCCAGCAATCAGAGCATGTCTTCTCTTGCACTAGGGATGAATTGATGTAACTTCGGAGAAATTAAAGATCCCATTCTACAAACCAATCTGAAGTCACAGCCTTTGTGAGCAATTCTGCCCATTCAGCTAAGGAAAAGTCAATTGGGCCTGAATTTGCTGAAATAATTTGGCATATTGGGCTGTGCAATATATTAAATGAATCACAGTACAACAAACAGATGTTTGTTCTAGTGGGTGCAGGAGTCCAGGCACAAAGTATTGGGTTACTGTGCATCTCAGATAACAGGAGGAAGTGGAAAAGTTGGTATTTAAAGTTCTACATATGTCCCATGAAGAAACTGTAAACCTTAGAAATGTAGCCCAGGTCCCACAACTGGCCTTATGCGAGTGAACTCCCATGCTTACCTGGCAAGCAATCCCAGGTAGTGGTCAGTATTTGGCACATAAACCTGAGCACCATGAGAGCACACATCTTTCTAAAATAAACAAAATAAATGATGAGGGGGGCAGTGAACAGGTCTACTGAGCAAGGAGGAACAGAGAGCAGACCCTGGGAAAGAGTTTGTAGCCCTACTTTGGACATTGGCTTCTGAGAGATGGAGAGGGAGTCTGCAGCAGAAATCCATGATTGCAGAGGCGGCAGCAGCATGGTGAGAGCATGGGACGGGAAGCTGTAATCTCGCACTGGTGCTGGCTCCCCAAATGACCTCAGACAACTCAGTTGGTGCCTCTGCTTCTCCTCCCACTCCTGCTTTGCCTCAACGGTTTAAACCATAAACTCTTCTGGTCCAGGACAGCCTCTCCCAGCAGGTTTGTGCAGAGCTCGATGCCTCAGGCTCTCCATTTTATTGCAAACTCTGCTTCCTCAGTCCTGGAAGCAGTTTGAGGCCAGATCCCCAGCCAAACACCCCTCTCTTTGAAATCTGACATTCCTGCTACCTGTAATTATTTTCTTTAGGTAGGCAATAATTTTAAAAAATGAAAGGCACTATTTTTACTTTTTAAAATCTGTGTAAACAAACTAACCTTCACTTAGGCAGAGATCTGCCTCCTTCCATATCTCATTCAATGTGATACCACAGTCAGTGCTTCCTGGCTGCAGGAGCTGTGAGCCTTATTCCTAAAGGAAGAAAGAGCTGCTGCTTCTTTCCTGTTGCTGTTTGCATCCCTTGCTGCACTTGAAATGTGCTGTATCCTGAGTTTTCTTAAACAAGCTTTCCTATTGTTCAATTTGCTGGTTAAGAATTCTGTCCCTTTGAAGAGATATGACCTGTGTTATGGAAAAGTGTGAATGATATTCAGCCTGCACGAGATGCTCATCGCAGTGACATACAGGAAAAGGATGAGTACTTTACACTATCATCATGAATGAAGTACAGGAAGGAGGTGCTATAGGGCAGAGGACAAGCTTCTGGGGAACTTCCACACTTCCTGGTGCTTTGCTAACTCAATTTATACTCCTAGCTGTGCACTTCTGTTGAATAAATACGTTTCTGGTTTATTAAAGGGCTTCTCTGGCATTGATGCTACAATATGTATGCCCTGTCTCCACCTTTTTTTTTTTTTTTAATCTGAAGTCGGTGGTTCAGACCTACTTGTAGGACATCAGTGACATCTGTGTCATGACGACCTGTGCTGGACAGGGCTGGATGACATGGGGATAATCATCAGTTCTCTGCAGGTCTGGCCACTCCAGTTCTGCTCCTCTGCTCTCATCCCTACTGCTAGCTGAATATTAGCTGGAGCAGGAGATGAGGCTGGAGCTGATACAGACCAAAGTGCTGCTCTCTGCAGGCTGCAGCCTTGCTCCAGGATGTGGCAAGCAGCTGTGCCGAGTGCCTTTCCCTGGAGGAAGAGTAGAGGAGGGCTGGTACCATCTTCAGAAAGGAAGAAGAAGGAGAAACAAACCTAGCCAGGGTTCACATAATATAGCTGCAGCTCAGCCAGGAAACAGACTGTAAAAGTTCCTGTATTTAAAGCTGAGAGATGAGTTTTATTGTTAGAAGTTGTTATAGCAACCCGATGTGCTGGAGAGCAATACATGCGAGGCACATTGTAACAGACTCTGACAAGTTCAAGGCTGTTGCCTTGCTGCTAAATCTTGTTGCCAAGGCAATGCAACATAAGGCAAGAGCCTAGAGAAATGAATACTGCTGACAGCTCATGCCAGCAGACTCTATCTGATTAAAAGGGAACTTTTAAAAGTAATATTAACTTAAGCAGTACAGCAGCAGAACAAGAGAAAGGGGAACAGAGATGGAGAAAGGAATTCAAAGGAGAGCCAGTGGGTTAAGGTCAAGCAACAGGTAAAGTAAAATGTTTGATTTGAAAGCAATCTGGCTGATCAGAACACCCTGGCCCATAATGCAAAAAGAGCACCACAATTTTGGAGGAATTAGGAAAATCATAAAACCCTCATTTTTTCACATTTGTTTAACTTGGGCAAAACTACTTTAACTTGAATGGGAACTTTGGCTTTTTCCCAATGGTGTTCATGGTAAAAATTGTTTTCTCACTGAATTTGTTCTGTGACATGGGTACTGTTGCCACTGCAGTAAAAGCCCTGCAATAGTTCTGTTAACTTCCAATTTTATGTTCATTTCCAGCCTTCTTAGCCATGCTTCATGACAAGATGTTAGCTGAGACTGAAAGCTAGCTACACTTTCCTGACTACGATTCACTGTTAAGTGTTGACAAGTGCTCTGAGCTGAAGAAAAGTACTACACCAAGGACCACAAAGTCAAAACAAACGAACAATGCAAAACAAATCAGGTACACAAGATTAAGTTAATCTCAACTACCAATATGATATTTTGATATGTATTATTTGATACTAGGATGTTAAAATGCAAGTACTTCTATGTACCTCAGATAGATACATAGTGATCTCAGATGAACACATTGACTTACTGATTTATAAGCGCATAATATTTCTTAAACGATTGCCATAGAAGTATTGTGTTTCATTCTTACTTGCATCTCACATATCTTCCATTTTCACAGAATATCAATAGCTAAAAATGACCTCATGTTTTCTTGTTCAAGGACTATTTCAGCTCATGCATCTTGCAGTACAACAGCAATGTAAGGTGATACACCTGAAACCACTAAATGGCCCACAGTGGAGTTTGTTCTCCTAGAACCTACTATGAGTTGTGGAAAAGCCATTAGATCTACAAGCATGGGAAACTAAGAAATGGGAGGAGATTTGTCAGTTGTGTCGGAGGTTTTCTGTGTGAGATTATATGCAGAGCCATCTCTTGTGACTTTCATAAAAGTAAGTCTTTTAATTAACTGTGGAATGTTTTTCTACTAATTTCAAGTTCTTAAATGGTAGTCCAGGAAGCACTTGCTGGTGATCAGCAGACAAGTTGCTGGTCATATGTTTGTAACCATCATTTGCTTTTCAGCAGCTAAATTATGTTCAAAGAAGCTAACAACATGATTATACCTTATTACTATTATTAGTATTTTTCCACAGTTGCCATAGCTAGCTGTGAGATATTCTAGGATCAGAAAGAAGGAAAAACCTAGTTCAGGCAACTGTGAAGGGAATAAGTGTGCAAGGGGATGCTTTATTAGAAGACTGTCCATTGTATAAAGAAACATGAGAATCCTAAAACTGGGCATTAGCATTTTTCTGAATAAGAAGGCAGAAGGAAACTATTTTTAGTTTGAGTTGAATTTCTCTGCTGGTGATTTCACACATAGTGTTTACTTCTTAAAATATCCAGGAGAAGGTTTAAAATCCATCCAGAATATCATTTTTTTCTTTCTTTATGAAGAGATGCACACATAGAAGTCCTTGGCCAATAAAAAGGCAAAACCATATGGGCAGGACACGCAGCTACATCAACACTTACTTGTTCTGCAGGATCCCAGAGCACTTCCAAGACCCAGCTCTCCTAACTGCAGATCCCATCTGCCCCTTATGCCTGTGACAATAGAACCCTTCTAGGAGGGTTTCTGGGCTGTCTTTACCACCCAGCGTCTGCCACGTGGTATCTTCTTCACGGCAGATGGGATGCCTAAGGGGAGCTTGCATACCCCAGAGGCAACTATGGCTGAATCACACAGCAGCTAAGTGCACATTGGATCACGCTCCAAAACACGGGACACAACCAGAGGGGCCCCTCTGCTTTCTTCAGCCTCCTGCTCCTCTCACCACTGTGCACCCATTTAGTGTCTCAAGAGCTAGTGCCAGAGAGCAGGGAAGTAATGGGGCTGGGAGAGTGTGCCATCAAGATAGCTACCCATAGCAAAGCAGACAGAGTTATTTCCACAATGATTAATTCTGTTACCACATGCTGAAGCTTAAAGCTTAGCATAAGCTTTAAAGGAATGGATTTTGATGTAAAAAGTGAATAAATGAGACAACTGTCAGAACAATGAGTGGTGAAGCAAGCAGAGATACTTAGCAGAGGACATGCAAAGCACTCAGTGCTAGCCAGGTTTCACTGAAGCTCATGGTAAAATTCCCAGTGTCCTCCAGGCTGCAGAAAGAGCCTAGCATGTGGTGCAGACACACCCAAAGTGGCCCACAGCAGGCTGCCAAAAAGCCACAGAGCATTTATCCCGGGCACAGCCATGCGAACACACCTGGAAAGGCCCAGGAGCTGGCCCGGCCGCCTCCCACAGCTCTCCCAAGCCACTCAGCACAGCCCCAGTGTCTGCTGGGCGCGGGGGGAGCATGTGCTGCCCTTCACTGTAAATAGCTTGAATGCTTGCAAGAGTACCAGGTCGAGAGCTCATCCTATTACTGAATAAAAAATATGTCTTAAAAGGGCCATCATGACTACACTATCTTCTTATAATTCCTTTATCTTGCCTGCTCTGACATTCTCAAATGCAATAATCGAAAACCTGCTGCTAATTTTTAAAAGTCAGCTTTAACCTGCTATAGCCAACTCCCAAGACAGTATTTCGAGTAACCATGTTTAGGATTTTTCTGGGTTTTTATTCCTGACACTTTTCCCAAAGTACTTGGAGCAGGTAAACAAAACCTAGTAATACCTGTGCAATATCCTCTTCCCTGATTCCTTTGTTTTAACTTCATTAGTCGCCACGTCTGCTTGTTCTGCTAACAATACCAAATTGAATGGGCAGTTTTTATTTCCTTTTTGAAAATAGTTTCCTCTCTTTCTCATATGAGACATTTTGAAACTAGATGTCTCTAATGGATCCACCAAAATTTGGGGGATTTTCTTACATTATATCTGCATCTGAAAAGAAGTCAAATGCTCTGCATGTTTCTCCATACTAGCTAATTCAATCGGGACTGTGCCACATGATCCCCTTTTCCAGTCTTTCCTTATGGCCTCTGAGGAATGTTGCATTAGCTGCAAGGGAATTACTAGGTCTTGGCAAGACATGTTAATATCCTCGCAAAGACTTGTTAAGGACCAAGACATCAGCCTCCAACTATTTCCTCTGATAAAGTAGAGCATTCACAGTAGTTCATTAGTGTTGAATCAACAGATTGACTTGGATTGATAAAAATGAAAGTACCATACAAAATAAGACAGCTCTGGAAATGTAGCTGGCTGGTATTGCCTGACTGGTGGGGAACTTTGAAACAGAAGTGTAAAGTGTGAGATCCCATTAGAGGAATCAGTGGTTCACAACACTTCAGTCTAGGGTTGGGAAAATGAACACACAAGTGGAAGACAGGTCATGAATTATGGCATCATCTGCTGCATTAGGATTTGAAAGACAAAGTACTTAATACTTCTGAAAACTTGGACTCTCCTATGTGGCACTACAAATTCAGTGGAAATGTTTCTTACCAAAGACCTGCCCATGTTCATACACAAATTTTGTAACAGAGATGGAAATATAGTCCCAGTTTATTGTATCTATCCCTTTTTTAACATTCAAGGTCATCATTTGCATTCAAAATTACACTGATAATCCTTGAAAGCACGAGAGAGTATCATATCTGCAGCTGGATCTCTTTGCTAGGAAACTAGTTACACAACATGGAAAGTATTTTTGCTATCTTGTTTTGAATCACTGATAACAACATCCCAAGTGAAGGGACTGTATTGTTCATGCATCAGATGGGGAGGAATCACTTCTGCAGCCCCAGCCTGTTGCTGTCCCAAGTCTCTGTCCGCACAGCAGAGCTGCAAGTTCTGAGTTACAAGTTTGGTAAATCAGGAGTAGCTTGCTGACAGTGATCTGAATTTCAGAGCCTAACTCAGAGGCAATGTAAGTGAGCCTTTCTCCGAGGGTCTGCTGTGAGTGGCAGCAGTGCTTCCCCAGGGCCCAGGCGGCTGGAGGCATACATGCCAGATAATGGTATCCGTCAGACACCCAGAAATTCCCAGCTGAGTCAAGGCCCCTTTTCTTGGCTACATGCTGGGCTCTTTACACCTCTGCTGTTGTTAAAGGAAGTGAAACAGCCGGTTCTCATGTATACATTCAACAGCTTTGAAAAGCCTCCAGATTGTAGAAAATGGAGCAGGGCTGCAAAGTCTGGAGCTGTTTTCATATCTGAAAGTCAGACAGGATGCTGGATCTGTCATTGTAGTTTGCTTTGACAAAGGGCCAACTCCAACACCACCATTCCCATCTGCTTTAATGTCAGCCAAACAGTTGCATGGCATTGTCCTATCCTTCACGATCCAAAGACTAAAGTCTCCCCAACTTTCTGAGGAGTGGTATCACAAATTGCAGTCTTGTACAATGCCATTTGGTGTCACCCTATGTCATATGTTTGACACTGGGATCTAAATCAAGAGCTCAGTCTAGCAGGTACACAAGGACATGTCCTATTCCAGTGGATCTCACTTGGGATGTGTATATCTTTAGTTAGGCACATGTTTAAATAACTCATAAAGCCATGCTCAAATGTTGAGGAAAAGTGTCCCAGTAGAAAGACGGGGAACCAGCTCAATCAAGCACACACAATTAGATGTGTTCAAACCATCTAAAAGCTAAGTCTGTGTGTACATACCACAAATCTACAACATAACTCACTGTCCTGCTTGGCAGAACAGTGTTAACTGCCTTTTGGGAAACAAACTTTTAAATCAAAGACTAACACTGTAAAATAAATAATCGAACAAAACTAATGTGTGTCTGTGTGTGTGTCTGTGTGTGCATATAAATATATTTCACATGGATTTATAGGATGTGTTGCATATGTTAATGTCAGTTCGTGTTAGGGTGTAGAAACCAATGCGGAAATTGTAGCTACATTGAAACAATGGGAATTTTCTGTCAACTTTAGCATGACAAAGAGACTATTCTCTGAGACTGTAAAAGACTTCTTGTGAAGCCTGCTAATTATACATTAGCCTGACATTATTACAAATAAGTAATAAGTATAGGCATTGGTTTTTGTTTTTACTAACAACATTAATGTCTTTTCTGATCATTTGCAGAACTACAGGGGGGCAGATAATTAATTGTACTAATGCATCTCCTACCCTGCTGAAATCTAAGCAACTATGTTGACACTTGATTTGTTTTTACCATCTCTTTTCAGACAACCGAAGGCCTGTTTTCTGCACAGTAGTCTGAGCTTCCTCTTCTGCCATGTAAGATTTCAACATTTTTAGAACTTTTCTTTGTCAATTTGTTTGTTGTTTTGTAGTATATAAGTAATCGCACATAAAATTACACATTATTGCTGTTAAAGAGGTTTCATGTTTTCCTTCCTCCACAATTTCCTTATCTCCCTTAGTGAAACAGCTGTAACACTGAAGTCTGCTATGCAGATTCATTTCTCTTTCCCCACCGGAGTCCAAGAGAGTTCAGATATCCCCGGTGAAAACCACTGACTTTGAAATTTATGGTACATCAACAGTAGGGAAAGAGACAAACTTAGAGGTGGTTAAAACATGTTCTGAAAAATGGCCTGGATTTGCTGGGCAAAGACAAGCAGAGTTTTCTCTCGCACACTATGCACATACTTTTGTGATTGATTTGTTTTGTTCTGAGTTTCCAGTCTGTTTGCACAGACCTGGCCATTGGGCAAAGCTGTTCTTCTCTGCTTCCTGGCTGAGAACAAACTGAAATAGTCAGCAGAAGCAATCTGATGTCCTTTACTATGGAAAGCACTGACCACAATTTGTCCCGCCAGGGAAATCAGTGCTTTAAGTATATGAGTAATCCACTGACTTCATAGGAGTATCTTTGGATGGATTTTTCGAGTCTGCTCTCAGTGACTGCAGCGACAAAAGCTACATTATACAGAGCACGCGCTGACGCGCTCGGCAGAGCAAGTGCCAGAGCTCAGCGTCCGGCCTATTGATCCATCCTGAGCTTGGGGGAATCCTGCCGGCAAATCTCGTGGCTTCCCATGCGAGGGGACTCAGCTTCTGCACCCTTGGCTTTCAACCAGCTGAAAAGAGGCCATCCTAACGCTGGGAATATACTCAGAAAATACATATGAGGTCATTCCCAAGAGTCTGCTTAGGTATTTGGGGCCCTTGACATTGAGAGGAGCTAAAATCTTACGTGTGAAGAATGATATTTAAAGGGAAAGTGGAACTCTTTTTGTAGTATATTAGCAGTGTGTTAATCTTCAAACAGTAAATGATTAACCTGTCTACAATTTGTTTATCCTTGTTGTTAGAGATCATGCTAACTTAGGTTCTTGAATCTTATTTGCTTCAAAAGGGGGGGCATTGGAAGTATCAGTTACTCATATGGAATCAGAAATCAAACATTATTTCTGAATTAGTATTTTTTATGTATATTAACAAATTTGAGGCTGATTTCTTCTCTGTGCTGTCCTGCCCTGTGATTCATCGCATGTGAAAAGTAATGGTTTGCCAAAGGGTCCTGAACTTGACTTTATACTCTCAACTTCAAAACTCCTGTCCAGGAAAAGATTACACCACGCGTTCCCTTGCGGATCCGGTTAGAACAACGACTACAATGCAGAGAGGTTCATCACTCCTGAGAGTGGAGTGATGTGGCTCCAGCTTCGTCTTGGGTCCAATTTATCTTGAGGTAATGAGGAAGAAAGGGGAAGCTTATACCGGAGTCCAGTGCAAGTATGCAAGGCTGCAAGGCCTGAGGCCACATGCATTCCCCTGTCCAGCCCATGACCTTACACTATGCTACTTCGCTGCTCCTCTCTCTGCACCAGCATACAAGCACAGCTATAATGGACTTCCTACCCAGTGCAGGTCTGGTGACAGCACATCCAGATAAGGGTGCTGGTTTAACTTCGACTCGCAGTTAATATGTCAACAAAGTATCCTTGATTTTTTGTTGAACCAATGTAAACCTTTTGCCTGAGTTCAGATGATGCTGAGTTGATAACCGTGGATTTCTTGCTGCAAAAGGATGTATTGTGCTCCAAATGCATCATCAGAATTATAGATTAGAGATGTCTTTTTAAAAATGTGCTCTGAGTGTGACTTTCTTTTCCAAAAATAACTTGTATCTTGCTCATTTTAGAAGAGCAGGATGTTCTTTCCTATCCTGAAGGGATAAGGAGGAAATGAGAACTATGTTCTTTTAATACGATACGAGCTACTATTCTTCTGGGCTAGTGTTGTGAATCTTGATTCCCCCCCCCACACACACACACTGGCCTTAGCATCAGCATTTTATTCCCCATGGACTTCATTTTTCTTCCATCCACACTGATGTTACCCCAGTGAAATTTTCCTTGATTTCAAAGGGATTCCTCCACATTTTCGCATCTCAGATCTGAAGGCAGTATATATTAGAAGTGAAGCAAACTACTGAAGACAGTGAACGCCGACTGTTTAAAACCCTGTTTCAAATGAGTCAAAGCCAGTTGACAGACTCTAGTGAGGGCAGAAAGCATCCTTTCCTGTCCTCTGTGTTCAAAGGAAAGAGACTCTGCTTTGGAGGAAATGTGAATGTAACAAACTGTACATTTGTGTTCCGTTGTATTAAAGTCTGACAGGAAACACTTGGGGTTTGATTCAGGAAAAAGTAAATAGTATTCCTTCATAATACTCCTATAGCCCCCAATTATCCCATAGTATTTGATCCCTGCCTTTAACGTATATATTTTCACAGATCTCTCCACAAGACAAGAAGGAAATGTGGCTACTGGGAAGTGGGGGTGGCACGGGAAGAAACTGTGCTGCAATTTCCAGCTGATAGACCTAAGTGACAGCATAAGGTCAGCAGCTCTCTCCCTTTCCAACCAAAGGGACTCCAGAGCAGCTGCCTTTATTGACTTCTACCGTGGCAGTATGTTACAGGAAGAGAGATACTTCTTCAAATAGGGAGGCCTCAAATCGTTTGGGGTTTCATAAAAGAAAAAGCAAAGCCCTGAACTCTGCCAGTGTGCTGGGAAGAAGGAGAGCTGGATAGTAATGGTCTTATTGTGAAACTTTCTCAAGAAAGAAGCTGCAAATACTGAACTGGGTGTAATTTCTGAGCAGCCTCCTCCATGACAGCAGTCTCCAGCCACTGATCTGGCAATGAACTGATCACAGTGACAAGGGCTCCTGCCATGACTTGGGCTTCACCCTAGAGCAGTGGGGAAAAGCATCCAGGTCCCAGAATTTAAAAAATGTGACCTTCACTTGTCTAAGAGAAGCTGAAGTGGTCAGTAGAGGTTCAGCGCTCACCCCTGGCCTTTCCTGGCCCCCAAAGGAGCCTACCTTGCTGTGGCAGTTAGAGGTGCTGCCAGTGGCTCAGGGGTCTGTTAAGGTCCTTTGCACATGGAGAACATACAGTGCCATTAGTGCTTGCTATTTTTGCCATACAGTTCTCAAAGCTGTAATGATTACAAAAGAAAGCTAACACCCCCCCCCCCCCCCCCACACACACACGCAAACTAGAAGAGATGGATTTAGGACATAATGCCCTTGATTGAAAAAAAAAGAGGCACCCAGGAAGCCTTATAGTAAGTCTTTTTTTTTTTTATAGAGCTAAAGTAATTTAGCATGCACGTCCCCAGAGCTGCTTCCTAAACCACAGCTGCACGAGGAATTATCTAGCTCTTAGCTGAAGTAACTCCTTAAAAAAAAAAAAACATGTAGGTCATTAAAGCGCTAATAAAAAATGTTGATGAATCTCTGAGCAGTGCTCTGATTATCTCTCAGTGGGGAATGAAGAACTCATTAATATGAGCTCCATGCCACTCCCTCCTGCTTTCTGGGAGTTTGGCATAAAGCAAGGAAACAAATGTTTGTGGTTTGGCCAAGTTTCTAATGAGTAGCTCAGCTAGGTCCACTGATTAGACACATGGCTTTAGAGAGGGTGAAAAGGCTGCAGCTCCAGGGAAAGTGGCAAAGTATTTCCACAGAATTGGGTCCTCAAAATAGCAAATGCTTCACCTGCTAATACAGATGTTTGCTGTATTTAGCTGAACACAGGAAGCTAAATAGAGTTTCACTGGCATTGCAGGGAGAAATGGAGTTAAGTCCAAACTGAATATGAGAGCTCCCACTTTGCCCTCGAAAAATGCGATGCCATGGTAGCTTACTTTGAATTTGGTTTCACTTGTCAAGGCTTTTTTTAGACACTGAGCTGCAGTCTAATCTAAAGGAACAATTCTCTCTATTATCTGTCCTCCCTCGCTTAGACATTACCTTTCCTACATCAGCTCCACAGAAACAGGTTTTACACCATGGTCCCAGCCACCCAAGCAGCCTGTAGGCAGACATCTCCATCACCCATGCCATCCAAATGATCAGCAGTACAGAGACTTGTTTGCTGAGAAGAAAACGAGGCCAGTGAGCCTTCAGCAGCACCTGGCATGATTTCAAAGGAAGGAACAAAACCTCTGTAAGTGATGGAGAAAGTGTCCCATGCAGGAAAGTTTCTTCTTGATCCTGCTTGTAATCCATTTATGGTCTGAATCATGAGGATTTGTCATCTCCATAATCTTTTTAGGACTAAAGCAATTGTAAAGCTTATCCTTATGCCTAGGGTAAGAAAACTCACCCTAGAATAAGCACCAAAGGCCTATTTACATGACTGAAACCCTTCTGCTGGAATAAGTGTTGGGTACCTCTGAAAACCAGATTTGAAGGTGTATGGTCAATGTAACACAGCACCTTAGCACTCTCATCAGCCTCCTGAGATATCAAGTCTATCCTCTACAATTGCAGACAATACATCATATAAAGACTTTAATAAGCTTCATTTCAAAAGCAGTGAGATTTTCTCTTCCCAACACCCCTACTAAAAAGTTGTTCCAGAACCTAATTGCTCTGCTGGTCAACAAACTTCCTCGTATTTCCAACCAAAATTTGTAGGTGGCCATACATTCATGCCCAGTTGCTCTTGTGCTAGCACTGTCCTCTAGTTAAGAGGCATCTGGTCAGAGCATGGAATTTGAGATAAGCCCTGAACCACTGATTTCATTGCAGTATCACCTCACTTTCATAAACACAACTAACTTTGGCTTTTCTTGGCTTTTTCAGGTTGAAAGTTTATCAAAATATGATACAGCTTTAATTTGCTTCTAAAGGACAATAAGAAAAGTGGAAAAATATGCTAGGAAAAGTACTACTAACCCCATGAGTGTCATAGTGAATAAATATGCACAAGAAAGCCAATTATTTCCACCTTCATAGCACACTCCGCATGTAGGTAGATGTGTGTAAACACACTCACCTATATTCTTCCTGTGCCTAAGGTAAGTTTTAATTTCCTACAACTACCAGATAGTTAAATGTCTTGTATTAAATAACAGTGGCTGTACCACCTCACTACATTATCATGGGCCAGAGCATATAGATTCCCATAGCACAGGTTCATCTCAGCACTGGATATAATGCTGAGATGCAAATTTGAAACATGTTATGTACCCTCTCTCTATCCAAATAAAATACTTGTGCAAAAGCCATGGCTCAAAGGCTCCATACCTCAAGCATTTCTTTCTCCTATGACCTCTCCAGCTCCCAAATGGCCTTGCTCACATTTTTAAGAGGGACCTGATGTGACAGCAACAGCCAGGAGGGCTGGAGCCTCTTGGGCGACAGGGTGAGAAGGAAGCCCTGGGCACATGCTGTCTCTGCAGCCCTGCTTGTGTTTCCCCAAGGTGGGAGTCCCTGAGGAGCTCTTTAAAAGCTAGCAGGATGCATGACTAAAGGGTTTTTGTCCCTGACCCTACACAAAGCTAGTTGTGCGAGTGATTTTACACCTGTAAGCAATATTGCTTTTTTCAAAGGGAACTTTTAAGTCTTTAAAACATATTTTAGACAATTTTGAGTTTTTAAAATAATTATCTATATAATTAAAATGTAGACCTTTTTGCACATAAAGGATATGTATCATCCAGCACTTCTGTAACTTCAAATGGGCGGTCAGAACTGCTCAGAAGCAAGCAAACAAACCCTGAAACCAAGAAACCAGTAACTTTGGGTGGAGACCAGCAGAGCGAGATGATTTCAGCTCCGAAGCAGAACAGTTACAGACCGACACCGGGTAAGCAGGCTCCACCAGAGCAAAGCGAAAGGCCATCTTTCGGAGAAGGGCGATTTGCATGTTCGTGCACCCACACCCTGCACCCTTCCCCGGCCAGGGCTGCTTCTCCCCCCGCCCCGGACGGTGCGGGCTGCCTTTCTTCAGCAGCACAAGCCATCTGGAGCAGCCGTCTGCTGTCTTGCAGCCCTCGGCGGCCACTTCGCGCTTTTGAAACCCATTTCCAAACTACGCATCTTTTTTTTTTTTTTCCTCCTTTCTCCTTTTCTCGCCTCTGCAGTGCACCGCGAGCGGGGCTGCTCATGGCACACGCCGTTGGGGGCATCCTTCAACAGATACGTGCCCGAGCCCTGAGGGCACCGCGCCCGCGGCGCTCAGCCGCGCTGCCCCAGCCCCGGACGGCGCCCCCGGCCCGGCCCGGCCCCGGCGCTGCGGCGCGGCGCGGCGCGGTGGGGCGGGGCGCTGCGGGCAGGCGG